>NC_134702.1:83800316-84422816 GCF_043290135.1 Rhipicephalus microplus | reverse complement strand
ATTCCGCTACGGAATTTTTTAGCGTAATACTTTTTTTTGTGAAGACAGGCTCTAGTGAGGACACCAGTCCTCACGCATTTTAAGCCTACTGGAATGCTTCCCCCATACAGAAATCAAACCCTTAATATCCAGTTCAGCCCTGTGACGGCGTAGCCGACAAGCCGCCAATAAAGGCGTAGCTGCATAAAGAGGGATTGGAGAGGGGAGGGGGGGTCAATTTTTTAAAATTTTGAATTTTGCTTTTGTACACATACAAACGCACGCACGAAGATGCACATTATGCAGTTGACCCCCCCACCACCCATACACACACGCACACACACACACACACAACGAGAATCGCGAGCTTAGAAGAAAAAGCGACATAATATATAGTGTTATGCAGAATATTATTTAGCGAATGAGCTAGTTATGTATCTAATCACTGAAGTTTTGTGTGCCATGCATGGCCACGACGTCTTTATGAGGCACACCGCACATATAGTCCGAGGCTTCGGATTCACTATGTTTATCGGTATTGCTAACGAGCCTCTAAATTAGTGTAAACGGGTGTTTTTGCATGTTGTCCCCATCGAAACGCGGTTGTGCAGCCGAGAATCCCAACAGCGTCCTCGAGCTTACAGCAGGGCAAGACGTTAAATGGCCAGTCAACAGGCTCCAACAATTTTTTGCACCCCCCGCCCCCCCCCCCCCCCCCCAAAAAAAAAGTAACTTCGGAAATTCGTAGAGTACACCGCAGCGATCACGTTGTCCAAATATTACAGCGCCGCGCGCCGGGTAGAGCCTCCGTTTCGAAAAACAATTTCCACGCTCCTTTCCTACGCTGATCAACCCTCACCGATCGGCGGCAGCACGCAGCTCGTCGATTGGTCTAAACCAGCCACGACGACGGGCGACGCTTTCCCCTCCGAGCGAAGGGAAAGGGTTGTGGAGCCACGCGAAAATTTGAAACCAGCTGAAACCGATGTTCGAACCCTTGTCTCTTCTTTAACATGGCACGTGATCGCAAAATTCTTGTGGCAGCATGTTCACAAAGCAAAAGTGCAAATATTTCTCTTCATAACAGTTTTGTACCTCAGGGTTTTTCACTGGTTTTTTTAAACCGCTGCTAAGCCACTCAGTCTCCTAACAATGAAAAGTGGCTACTAAACAAAGATAACGAGGGACGGCATTGGCAGCGAGCGGCACTTACGTAACGTACACACTTCCAAGAAAGTGCAACCGAGAATCTCACCCATTCTCCCAGTAATCAATACATAGAAAGTAAATCAGGTTCCATCGAAGTCGGAAGCTCACACCCAGAGACGTTCAAGCGGAGGCTCGCATGAAATTCCTGGTTCGCAGTCTTGTACTGCACGTCAGAGCGTCAGCGTTAACTGAAAGCCCTCGCGTCTAAGTGACGAAGCAAACAAATTATTCCCTCGTATGGCGGTATTCCGCTCCAAGCGCCTCGTTCATAAGCCGATTAGCGCAGCCCTTATTGATTCTGGGCTGTTCGATATCTCCGTGCACAGCGTTTAGGGAGACGCGGCTCGATAATGTCTGTTTGCGCCTGGAAGCGCTTGATTTTGCGGTCTGCCCCGCGGGGACCGCCTTGCTGCGAAACTCGCATAACTCAGTACAAAGTTCTCTGCCTAATCGGCGTCATTGACCCGTACGCTCGGTAGATCAGGAAAAAGTGATGAGCTTCCGGCAAAGCGCAGGCAAGGGAGCTGGAAGCTTCCTTGCCTGCTTGGGAGAGTGTAACTGCTTGGGAGAGTGTAATTCCAGCTTGGGTTGAGGGCAACCACAGGGAATCGGGTACAACTCAACGTCGCTGACAGTGAACGTGCAAGAGTACATGTGGTCGCTGCGTCCATACGGGTATATGACAAATGCTTCCGTTTTTTGAGCTTGCGTATAAATCGGGAGCCTGTATACTTTCCCACAGCGCAAATGAAAAATGCGTTTTTTGTCCGATAGGTCGCTTTCAGTTATTTCATAATTCCTACTCTATGGATAAAAAATACAAATATTGCTCCTTTCCTTAGGATTACTACATTGAACCCCAATAATTATTGTTACCTTCGCTTCAGTGTCTGTTGATTTTATTAGGTTGGGTCTAGCGAGGAAACGCGCCCTTCAAACAGTTGGCCTTCTTTCGTACAAATTCTAGTTACAGTACTAAAATATTGAAGGCCACTTTATAAATTCCAAAGTGGGTCTGGTGAACGCCTGTACCCGTTGAGACCGCGGCGTAGTGTAGAAGGGATGCGAAAAAAAAATGGCATGAGGACGTCAAGGCGACGCGAAGTGTTTCGATCGTTGAGGCACTGCAGAACACACATTAGGCAGTTTTCGAATGGTGCCTATAGGAAATACTAACACATCGATGAAGAAAGAAAAAAATTATCTCCGCCCCATCCCGAAAGAGTAGGCAAGCGTTGTGTCCCTCCTGGTGGCAATCGTCAGCCTTCTCTCTTCCTTTTTTCTGTGTGCCCATGCAAATTTGTTTACTCATACCAAGTATAACAGTAACCATGAACCTCCCTTCATTGACAGTGTGAGGATGTGTGTGTGCAAAAATGTCACAGTGAGGCGTCTTTCGAACTACTGGAGGACAGCACCAAGCACGTAAAAAAAAAAGAACGTTTGTACTGGGTTCAAGGAGAATGTAGACGTTTTTGTAGACAGTTGGGGCACACACATACACACACACTTCACGCGAGCGCGAAATAAGCATTCCCCGCGAACAAAAAAAAAGGGGGGGGGGGGTTGAGGGACGGGAGTGAGTTTCCAGCTCGGCACGCTCGTTGACACAGCTCTCTCAACAAGAACACTAGAGAAAAGAAAGAAATTTAAGCCAGCCGTGAAAACTCCCTGATAGCCATGCGGAGGATATATATAAATGACTGTAAGAGGAACGCACAGACAGCGTAATATGCACGGCACGCTTCAGTTTCGGGAACGATTGCGCCCACCGGACCGTGAGGCAATCACCGAACGAAGGCAACACCGAAAACGACGAGAGAAAATAAGGTCGACTCGAGCGTCGAAGAGCGTGCAGAATGGATCGCCAAAAGAACCGCAGCAACAATGCGGATAGGGGATTCGTTTCAGCCGAGCTCGTACGGAGTCGGAGGGAAGTATGCAACACGCGTAGCCTGTTTTACGAACTGCGACAAAAAAGCACTACATAGAAAAAAAATATATATAGAAAAAATAACTGTGAGCTCAAAAAAAAAAGAACAGTGATAAACAGTAAATTGGTTAAGAGGGGGCTTTGCGTGGGCGGAACACGAGCGAATTTATTGTATAGATGGGACACGACATGCATCTTTTTTTTTGCTTTTTTTTTCGCTTTGTATAGCTTCCGAAAACTAGTTTACCGCGCACGCACAATACGAAATTGGACGAGACGGTTTACGCAAACGAGCGCTCTTGCTTACGCAAAAAAAAAGCAAACGAAAAGCAAGCATGGTACGAAATGAAAACGGGTTTGTACGCGGGTATCGAAATACGCTTATATAGTGGCTCGAAATGACAAACCGAAATGTGAGGAGTATGACAAAAAAAGACAGTGATCAGCAAGCGATTGCCCGTTGGCTTGTAACATTTTAACCCCGCCTTTCCTTTTTCTTCCCCTACTCCTATCTTTTCGTTCCGTCCTCTGCTCTTTATAATCACGTTTCTATTCGTTTCCTTCCTTGAGTGCTGTGCCCTTTTCCCCGAATTTCTATTCCCTATTCGTGGCGTTTGCGGAGGCCAGCCGCCCACCCATGCCAGCCGAACAGCATGCGTGACAACTTGAGTGAAGCGATGCTGTTTCTGACAAGGCCACAATCCTGTCTATTATTTTTTTCCTTTTACTGTTTTCCTCGGCGCCTCGCCGCCGCTGTTATTGAATGCGAGCCGAGAAATGGGGAGAAAGGGCAGTGGCTTGTTTCTCTCGCTGCCATGGATCGTTATAAAAGACCAGCAAAGCTAGATTCGCGTGAGACAGAAATTGTGCACGCATATTTTTAGTTCAAGGTTACTCGCAGGGTCATCATGAATCGATCTGTTCCTTGGACAGCATTAAAAATACGCGTCACTGTTCTATGAGTATATGAACCCCTTTAGTGCTCATCTAAACGGCTACTACGTCTTCCTGGGGATCGACTTTACTCATAAAATTTGAGTTAGAAGGGCCATAACACCCACTTTTCGGTCATAACGAGTGTTTGTTAATGCCCGCGTGTTCATAAACAAGCTGCCGAAGTTGTAGCTTGTACACTTCACTTATATTTACATATTTTCTTTAAATGCGAAGCATTTCTTAGCGAACTTCGGCGACCTTGAGCGTATCTATCTATCTATCTATCTATCTATCTATCTATCTATCTATCTAGCAGCTTACATTTGGGTGCGCCTGTGCTCACCTTAGCTTAACGTGACCAAAATTAGCATTGGAGAGTAACATGGTTTGACGAATGTGATGCGTTGGTCAAGATAATAATAATGTAACAATCCCGTCGCGTACGTCGTCAAACAAAACACTTCCCGTGAAACATTGACACATACCCACGGGCAAGTATGTGCCACTGGTTTGTGGGTATGTGCCACAGGTGACCGACTCTTGGTATCTACCCAGGAACGACGAGAACACACATGGGCAATTTTAACGCGCGAGCGTTAAGAAATACCCGACATCGGTAGCGTTGACCCAACGAATGCAAAGAATAAATGCCATGGTCTCACCCGGAATCGAACCCAAGCATTCTGCGTGGCAATTAAGCATTTTATCACAAAGCCACGCCAGGTCTAAGAACTACTTTTCAAATAGACGCCAATCTTCGTGAAACGTCAATAGTGGCTGCAGTGCTGCCTGTCCAATCTTAGAAACATTACGTATGTACTCCTTTGATATAGCCGTTGCGTCGGGTTAACGTCAATTGTGCTTAGGTGCCATGCGCTGAAGTGGATTTATGTAGCAGTGTCCAGGGCCAGCATCCTCGCGAGCATCATCGCTTCATATCAGCTTCTGGTGTTGCTAATACGCATGTTCCAATTGTCATAATTGCGCAATTGCAAACAACTGGTTATATTAACATTCACAACTCTTCAACAAATGTTTGTGCGTGCAGCATTTGTACATATATTTAGCGTCATCCTATGACGTGTCACTCAATAAAAAAAAATCCAACACGGTCACCTTTCCTCCACATGCTTTGCATAACGTCAATTCCCAGGTACGTGGGATCTGCCGAACCATTTTAGAGGCGAAGCTCCTTAGGGCGTGGGCTGTGCGTCCCCTGTAGCTTGTATGTAGCCACCTCTAGTTTAGTTCTTGCAGTGTTCACTAGATGGCGGTACCGTCCCCTGTATGTGGCCACCTCTAGTTTAGTTCTTGCAGTGTTCAATAGAGGGCGGTACCGTCTCCTGTATGTAGCCACCTCTCGTTTCGTTCTTGTAGTGTTTACTAGATGGTGGTACTTGTAGCTGATGATGAAAAGATGCAAGATGTTATAAACTAGAAAGCGGTACTTGTAGTTGATGAAAGACACGAGATCTTATAAAATAGGAATGATGTCACATATGGCGCGTGTCATTGGTTGAAGGCAATCGTTCGATTTAGTGCGGCGACGTACGCTAGGGGGAGCGTTGTAATAAAGAACGTCCTGCAGGTGGTGTCGCCATCTACGTGAGGCAAACGGAAACGGCTGAAGATCTCAGACTACCACTCACGAGTCAAAGCCAAAACGGAGAATATGCAGCCATGAAACTCTTTGACTCTGGAATCGTCCTCATGACCATGTACCTCGCACCCAACCTGTCGACCGGGAACATCAAGACATTCATAGACACTGCGTTACGAAATTATGAGAACAAATACAAGAATGGACCATTTGTACTACTTGGAGACTTTAACGTGGCTATCATAGACAATAATTGGCTTATCCAACATATGGCTTCTAGATATGCACTCAGACGTATATCGTTTGACCATATGAAACCTACCACGATCCGAGGAACATGCATAGACCTAGTATTTGCAAATTGCCCACTGCAACCCATACAGGAACCGCTCTCCCTTCATTTCACAGACCATAAAGCCGTCATAATGAAGGGACATCGCAAGCCATCCATCGTCTAAGAACAAATAAAAGTTGATTTGTGTATATACACACACAGCGTTTCTCACGTCTTTACATGATGATCGACTGGGCGAATTACACGGAAGATTCACAGTTTACCGATGAATCCCTCCGGAGCTTCGCCCATTCATCATCATTCACCCCGTGAATATGCCGTAATTTTTTTTTATGTGTGTGAACACGCGAGCGGTGTGAGAGTTGAGCAACACTGACGCACTCGTGAGCAGTGACGTAACAAGCTGCTCGCCGTGCGAGCGTCTGCGTTCGGGCTCACATTTTCGTTTCGTTTCGCATGTGCAATAGAACTATTTCAGCTTTCTGTGGCTTGCCAATGAAATTGAACGATCTCGGTCGGAGACGACGGCTCCACTGCATGCAGCATATCATACAGGTAATATACCGAGTCTCTATATTTAATCTATGCAGCGTATGACGCCACACACGCCGTGTCAAAATGGCGGCTGCCGACTGTGGGCGGGGTTTATAGAGGGTGACTTCTAGGGATTATTTTCACTGAAATACGCTTTTACAGTTCATTTTTTTGTGTATACATATGAACAAAGCAAACCACCGACTTCTATTGTTCGCTAAAAACTGCAAATCTTAAGGTGAACATATCATGGCCTGTTTTAACGCGCTATCCTGCCTTTTATATTGTGAAAGATTCAATAAACAGAAAGGAGAAGCGCCCATCATGAAATCTTTCTCTTCTCCTCTCTTTTTCTTTTTAAAAACACAAAGCATTTCTTACCGGACTGCAGACACTTTGAACATTTGTATCTGCGTATCCATCTATTCAAGCCGCTATAACATCTGGGTGATCTCGTGGTCACCTCGTTGACTTGGTTTGCGTGAAGGTAACAGGGTTTGGCGAATGTGTCTGGCTGGTCATAACATCAATAACTTGAAAATCCCGTCGCAGACGTCATCACAACCTTTCCTTCAGACACCTGTGGCACATACTCATATACCAAGAGCTGCGGTGTGCAGGTATGAGTCACAGGTGATGGACAGTTTATATCTTCCCCAAAACGGCGAGGACAGTGGTAATTAAAATGCGATAACACTAAGGAAAATTGACATCGGCAGCGTTAAGCCGACAAATGCAAATAATAAGTATCAGGATCAGGGTCCCAGCAGGGACCCTGATATTCTATCATATAGTGACGCTAGGTCTCGAAATTGCTCTGCAAAAAGATGCATGCAGGCGCAATGCTGGCGAAACGTCAATTGTGGTTACAGTGCTGCCTATCTAATTTTTTAAACAAGGTAGGCCCCCCATATGATACAGGTGTCACGTCGGATTAACGTCAACTCTATACTTAAGCGGCATCTTCCTAAATTGGTCTACGCAGCACTAACCAGGGGTACCATCCTCGCAAGTACAAGTGCCATATCAGTTTACCGCTTTCGGTGCTCTCAAGACCTCTTGCTGTTGCCATTGTTCCGCAACGGTAAACGACATGATTATATAAAGCATATGCTATTGTTTAACATACATCTGTGTGCAAAGGCGTGTTCAGTGTTCTCCTTGAAGGGAGGGATGAAGGTTTGTCGCAGCACCCCTATCCATAATACCTCAATGTATCGGACAGACTATGTGTCCTCTCCAACCCTATATATGGATGTATGGGGCAGATTGTGCGCGCCCCTTCTTCGGGGACTAGAGAAATTTTGCGCCCCTCCTTTGCCCTTATCGAGCGCACGCCTATGCCTGTGCGTACAACATTTATGCATACATTTAGCGTCCACTTGTAGCTTTACCCTCAACAAAAAATTAGATCATAGTCACCTTTCCTCCGCATACTTCGCATAGCATCAATACTCATGGAACGTGGCGAATGCCAAATTGTTCACTTGATAAAACTCAACCCGAAAATTCAGGGTATAGCCCTACAAAAGCGGACCCGGGTTCAAGCCCTACTGTATCCTTGGTATATGTTTTTTTTTTCCTATATCTGCGATAGTGGTTATGCACACTGGTGGCAGTGGCGGACTACTACAGCACCGCGCGTGACTAGAGTTTTGATCTCTAAAGAGTTTTCACTGTAAAAACAATAATGAGGTGGGGCTGGACAAGACGGGATGCAATGCACGAATCTCGCTTGCATCGCGTGGCCATGCATGCACGGGCATGCCCGCAGATGCGTCGTGCATGAAAGGCACGATCTGTTGAATGAGCCCAGAGAAGCACCAAAGGGCGATTGACCACCCACCTCATAGGTGAAGAAACTCTTGCTCCCTCAGCGAGATGAGCAAACGCTTTGACGGTGTTCTTACGTGGTAATAACAATAAGTCAGTCGCAAGCCACAGTACAGCTCCCACCCAAACGTATGACGCTTTGAACAACCAATTTCGGCACCGGTCACCACTAGCGATGCCTCGTTTGCGAGAATCGCGATACTCGGTAGTGACGCTGCCCCCGCCCCCCAATCATGGTGCCCCTTCGTTTGGGGACGTTGTTATCAGCACGGCAGTGCCCTTTTGTACTCGCTTTGGGACAGGCACGCGTCGTTGTGAATGGACATGCTAACACATACGCTGGCTTCGCTGGATCGCAGTAGTAGAAGGCCTGATGGTTTTGATCATCGGCTTTGTCTATCCAATGCCAACCCTCTTCCTTTTAAAGACGACAGTCTTTCTCGGAATACCTCGACGCTGAAATTTTGGTTTTTCTGTTTGTCTGTCTGTCAAGTGATTCAGCCACCCTGCGAAAGGTTAAGCCTTTACACAACGCCCAGCCATCTTGATCTGGTCGCAGCATTTACTTGTGAACCTAGTCAATCAAAAAGCAAATAATAGGCATATTTGAGGTGCAACATCAATACGCAAGTATTCGGTAGTGTGCTTCTCCATTGGGAAAATGCATAAATATGTAGTTCTAAATACAGCAGTGTTTATTACGCTGCGGAGACAAGGCGATGCTATGAACAAAAAGCGGTTGTTTCCTACGCTTCGCTACAACGCCATGATACTGCCACCTACCAGTGGTTCTGCGTTCTAAAACAAAAGCCTTCATTTTTTGGCATTATGCCCAGATGACGCACATATCCCACGCAGCGCCTTCAGGCAGAAGGCTATCGTCTTTCGACGACCTTTGCAGTGAACCACGCACTCCGTGTCAGATACGAGGCCATTTTTTTTCTTACCACCCTTAAGCTCCTGATTTTTCGCACAAGTGATACTAAACGAGAGATTTTTATTCTGGGCAATAACTTTCACCTATTTAGCGGCACCGTAGTGCGAAGAGACTGGGATGTTCCATTTGCAAGGAATGCGTATCTGAAGGGAGATGAAGATAGCATCGTCGACGTACATCGTTGTCTCGTTGTGTACGAGTATTGCTCGTTTTCATTAACCATCCGTGCTTGGTCGCGACGAATAAGCCCTCTTTCAGCAAAATAGGGCCATAGCAACAGCTCCATAAGCTCAATTCCTTGCCCCTTACATAGTGTCCAATAAGCTGGGAAAATCCGCTTGCACGGAGTTCCTTTCATTCACGGACCAATATATACGAAATGGGTCTCAGCCGTGGACCCGTCTCCAGAAAAGAAGATGCACGGACGGGCGCCCGTCCTGGCCGGCAGCGAATGAGGATTGGATGATGAATGCTAGAGAGATGAAAATACTGCATGCGAAGTAAAAAGGAAAAAAAAAACGGAACGGAATTGAGTCTTCAGTGGAGAGCACTCAACGTGTGAATGCATACGCAAAGGTAAATACGACGATGGGAGCATCCAAGTCTAAGTACCTGTGTGTTGTGTTTAGTTGCGCTATTAAGATGGTTTCTGTATCCAAGTCTGCTTGACTCCTGAGCTGTTTCTCAGAACAGTCAGAGCGTCCTCAGAGCGTCCGAGAACAGTCTCAGAAAGCCCAACTCACTTCCAGTGTAGAAAGGTTTATTTTGATTCCTTCTCTGAATATACCATGCAAAGTTTTCTTCACTTGCGTTACGAGCTTTGTTTTTGTTTTGTTTCATTTTCTCGTCTGGCTTTCCATGTTCTCGCTTCTCGCTCCGCCGCCAACTTGAGGGGTGCGGGTCGTTCGCCTAAGGCGATAAAATGCGAGCAGAATGTTGGCATACGTAACGATATGGGCATTCTCAGCTCATCTTTATTGTTTTTCAGTCCGTCTTTTCTTTCTATTAGAGAGACAAGAGTGGAAAACGAAATGCAGTGAGGTTAACACACTACCAGCAAGTGTTTTACCTACGCTGCACATGAGTGAAAGATAGGGGTTCGAAGGACGCCAGAGGTGCGTATACGAGCTACAGAGAATGCAAATGTCAGCGCCTCTATGCGGTGTCATCTACCGCTTTTCACACATAGGGGAGGTGCCGTATAGCTTTCATTCTTTCCTTCATTCCTTCCCTTCTTTCTTTCTTCTTTTCTTTCTTTGATGTTAACACGCTACCAGCAAATGCTTTACTTACGCTCCACATGAGTGAGGAAATAGGGTTCTTTCTATCTCTACTTTCCTGCTTATCACACCATTAGGATACAAAAGTTTAGTGACAGAAGTGTGTATTCGTCACGTTATTTTTTTTCGTTAACGTCTAGTCTTGGACGGGAAGCACAGCTGAGGCTTTTGAACAGATTTTGAAGACGATAGCCTTTCTTGGCGAACTCCGAAAGAAAAAAGTTTGCTCTGTCTGTCTGTACATTTGTAAAAGGAATTTATTGTTTATCAAAAATCATGGGATAGGTTCCACACACAATACGGTTCCGTGTTCAAATGGCCTTCAATCACAATGACACAGGTTCCACAGCAGAGTCTCACAAATGTTTCACAATATTACCACCAGTATTTTGAGAGTGAGTGAGTGAGAAAGGAAAGGCCGGGAGGTTAACCAGATATTGGCATCTGGTTTGCTACCCAGCGCTGGGGGTGGGGAAGTAGGGGCAAGAAAGAGGGGTTAGAGAGAGGGAAAAAAAACGCACGCGCACTCATAAAAAAAACGAAAACACACACTGGAAGGGCGTCCCAGCTACAACCGTTCAGCAAGGCCGGTCAATCGCAAAAAGTTCAGCAGCGCTTTCAGGGCCCTCTTCTGTGAAGTCGCATCCTGATGATACTGCAGAATTTCCTGCTCCGACAGAGGCTGATCATCTAATTTGTTGAGTTCCCTGCGAAGGCATAGTCGCCACCTACTATACGCTAGGCACTCACAAAGAACATGTTGAATGGTTTCCTCCTTGCCACAGTGGCCACAGGCTGCGGTGTCGGCCATCCCAATGCGGAAAGCGTAGGCGTTGGTAAATGCAACGCCCAACCACAGCCTACATAACAGGGTCTGGTCTGCTCGGCGAAGCCTCGACGGGACTTGAAAACTTAGCGTAGGGTCAAGCGAGTACAGTCGGGCATGCTTGAAGTGCGGCTGATTCCATTGCGATGTGGTTTGCCGGCGAGCAAGTCTGCGGAGCTCTCGTGCAGCATCCGTCCTAGAAAGTGGTAGTCGCAGTTTATGATTTTCTGTGTGGGCTGAGCGGGCAGCTTGATCGGCCCGTTCATTGCCGATGAGTATTTTGAGAACACTCACTGCAAGTCATTGGGGTGAGTCTTGTGTGGTTCGTAATCTCTGTATTGGAGAACAGGTAAGCACAACACTGTTGTTGATGATTTTAATAAAGGCACAAGAGCAACGCTTGAGGAATTCTTTCTCACCTAGGAGGAACGATTCAGTATCCAAATGGTTGGTTACAATGTACATTCGCACTATCCTCGGGCACTGGCTCTTGCGGGCCCCTCTCTGGCTTACTGCTATACTTCCGTTTTACCTCAAGGAAAAAATTCCAGCTGCCGGCACTATAGACGTGCCTGTGCACCATTCGGGCACCTACCCCTTTTTATGAACCGCTCTATACCTAACGGGCGGTACGCCCCGCCCACGAGGGACCAGAATGTCTTGGCCACACGGCAACTTAGCAATGCGTGTTCATTATCCTCGTGCTCCCTGCAGTGCGCGCACTGCTCCGAGCGGACCATATGCCATCTGTACATTCGGTCCACCGTAGGCAAGACGGATCACCCAAGGCGGCACACCCCATATTGAATACTGCATGGTAGCCAGCTAGGGGTCAGAAGGACCCAGTGGAAACCCTGGGTTCTTAGCCTCGTAGCCAGAATTTACCAGTAACTCCTGCGCCAACTCTGTGTTCCGGAACTCCAGAAGCGGAGTATCCGAGTTTAGTGCGACTATTATTCTATAGATACCTATGACACGCCTCTAGAAGGGCGTCGGATTCAGCGCCTTGGGCCCCGGGGGCTGCGTCTCCAAAAACAGGTGAAGTTGCACCCCTAGCAACATACGTCGCCAGTTTTCTGGCGGGGTGTTCTTCTGGTAGCTGTTACACCATGAGGATCGTCTTCAACGCAAAAGCATCTGGGAAAACGACGGCCGAAGGGATGTCCCTATGATATATTGTTATAATATCTGCGTAGGCAGCCTGTTAACGGTACCACTACCAAAGCTTTGCAATCCGAGGACACTCTGGCGTTTTGAAAACTTGAAAACATTTTCCATGACACAGTGTGTACGCGTCAAATAGGTTGAATTGTTCGACAATCTTTTTTTTCTCAATTATAAATGTCTCTTTTCTCCCTGCCCGGGCCTATTCTGAATCAAGAAAGGTTTTATCGTCAACGCGAATAACAGGGAGCAAAGAGGGCCTCCCTGTCTCACGCCTCTCGTTACTGGAAAGGAAGCTACAATTTCAGTGTTTATTCTGAGGGCGCTGTTAATGTAATTGTATAATTCCATTATTAGGTACACAAACTGCCAGGGAAACCAAATGCCTGCAGAGTGGCGAAAATGTACTTATGTTCTACTCGGTCGAATGCTTGTGCCTGGTCCAGGTACGTGAACCAACCCCTCGCTTGTGTCTGTCTCGGGTATTCTATAATATCATGTTAAGCATATTCAAGGTTTGGATGTTACTGCCCACCACTGAACATGACTGCCAAGATATGGTAAGCGAGGGCATGACTCCCTGTAGACGCAGGGTTAGAACAGTGGATAAGATTTATTTTGTAGTCTGTCCCTAAAAACGTAATGAAGCGCGAAATACGTGGGTCCTCAAGGTGCTCTTGCGTCTTCGGAAGCAGGATGATCCTGCCGTTCTTAAATGACGGTGGGAGTGTGTGTCTGCTCGTAAATACGTTTAGAACTTTGCACAAGATAGGTCCTATGACGTCCCAGAATTAATTGTAAAATTTGATAGTTAAGTCATTGCTTCCTGGTGCAGAACCTCTATGGAGGGGACAGATAGCCATTGTGAGCTCCTCTAGGGTTGTGGGAGCGACTAAACTGCAATATAACTTGTCCGAGAGTTGTGGGAGATTGATAAGAAACGGATGATCAAAAATTGATTCCAAGTCAAACTGTAGTTCATAGGTGCCCATGTTTTCGAAATTCGTGGAAAACATAACGATGTCCTGTCGGCTCAAGTTACCGCGGTTTTCCAGATTCCCGAGTAGGATGCTGTTGTAACTCAGGACCTCCGGATGGGAACAAGGAAGGCATCTGGCCTGGTAGGAGCTAGCCGTAATGGACGTCAGTGCTCTTAGTCCTGCTGATCTTAACTTCAAGTAATTAGCATAGGTCTTCATAAGAACAGAGGTGGGTGTCCCTCTTTACACTATCCGGATATGCTGGAGGGTTGCTCTCACTAGACCAGAATACCGGTGTTTTAGCATTTTACCCTCGTCGGTAAAGCTTTGTCTCCACGCCTGCTTGATAGCGTCCCAACTGTGGTTGCCTATGGGGGCTGTCAAACGGTTGCGCAAACTGGCCCTTGCCGTCTCACCGTTCAAGAGTCTATTGTCTACTCGCAAAGGGTGGCGGTAAGACAACCTGTCATTAACCTCAAAGGATACTACCACGGGCCTGTGGTCGGAAATGCCCAAAGCGTACGTGGGAGGGTCAACCGTCTGACAGTCTACGACCATTGCCCGCAAAGATGGAGACACATACACTCGGTCTAAGCGAGCCTGCAAGTTGTTACGCAACCAGGTGTCTTGAAAACTTTTTCCATGACACAGTGTGTACGTGTCAAATAGGTTGAATTGTTCGACAATATTCTTTTTTTTTTCAATTGTAAATGGCTCCTTTCTTCCTGCCCGGCATTATTCTGTCGCTTAAACTATTCAAAACGCAGTTAAAGTCACCTGTTAAAATTAGGGGCTCCCTTTCCAGCACTATCGGGTGTAATTTCCTTTAAAAGCTTGCCATTTCTTGACTTTTTACTGGCCCGTATATACTTATTAGCCTAAACTGCTCGTCTAGAAACTCAAACACTACCATTCGACCATCTGGGTCAAACGTGAAGTGGGCCCCGTTAAGAAGGGACCAGTTAAACAGAGTTATGGCTGTGCCACACGCATGGTGTGTGGGGGGTGAGAAAAATTTACGAGCAGAGAACTGCTTTACCAGTCCCCTAGCTTTACGCAAAGAATTTATGTTAGTTTCCTCCTGGCATAAAATGTCGCACTGCAGTTTTCTCGCTGTTCTATAGAGTACCTTTTGTTTCTGTGGGGTACTTAGGCCCCAGACATTCTATGTAATAATTTTAAAAGACATTTACGTTTGATTAACAACATGAAAAAGCATGGCTTTTTTTTTCTTTTGCAGCCCCTAGTTTAAATGACCATTCTATTCTAGAAACAAAGTAAACACAACCAAGTGGCCGATTGGCATAGTCTGCTCTAACGTATACAGGAACAATTGAAACGGCGTAAATGTGTGCAGAACACAGAGAAACGGAATTCCGGAAACGGCAAGTGTGATGCTCACAGTTTACCGTGGTAGGCCCTCTTCAACTCTTGAGAGGGCAGGCCTGGACACGCTCCTAGTGGGGACCTGATGTAGCGTACCCATATACAGGCGAGAACATGCTATTCTCAGAAAAAAAAAGAAGATATAACACATAGGGCGCTCGTGTGTATGAGCATGTGTGCCGCTGCACCCTCACTCGCTGGATTTCATGCCGACCGGTTGTGCCCTCGCGATCTCCGATGACAGCGCAGTTCTGGCCGATTGGGTTGGTCCTACGCCACCTCCTGCCACCGGTTCCCTACGACGACGACAGCGTAGCTCTGGCCAACTGGATTAGCCTACGCCACCTCCTGTCGCGACAAGAGCTCTCGCCAGTGGCGCCCCGTCCTCGGACTCCTGCAACCGTGTCCATCTTTCCTGTCTTCTCCTTACTTCCGTCGCTCCCTGTCCCTGCACTTCGCTCTCTCCTTCCTCTCTCTCTCTCTCTTCCTTTTAATCGTATGTTTTTATTCCCTTCTCCACCAGCATCCCTCGTGAGCTATTGTTGAGGTGTCCTCCCCTTGAGAACTGGGCTCACTTTTCTCTTCTTTTCATTTAAAATCACTCCCCCCCCCCTCTGCACTACATGGACTATGAACGTGAACACATAACCGGGCTCACACATCACTGTCGCTTGCCTCCTTCGAGACAGGAAAAAAAAAAGAACTTGCATCACATCCTAAGTGTTGCGAACTCATCCACTCTACCACTGCCGCCAAGACGCTAATCTTATGAAGCAGTGGAATAATCAAAATGAAGCTTTGCAAGAGAAATGCACACTGAACTTGTGCGCAGTAGACTCGGCCGACTGCCTCACGTCACCCCATAAAAAAACAGGTGACCGCTCCGGCGCGTAGGAAAGCGATACACATGGCATTTGCGCTTTCACATGACACATGAATTAGCTCATTGAATTGTTCTTGGTGCGCGGCTGAGCAATGGCCTGTCTTAGACATATTGTCACATTTAAAAAAAACAACCTCATATGGCACAAGCTTCCTGTTACTTGGTATTGTGTCAGAATTGCCGTGCCAATTCTGACATAACTTTGTGGCGGCATTGCTCAGCTGTGCATTCACAGCACACACTTTTCGTAAGTGTGGGCGCATGAAGCTCTTCATGCTCACAGATTACTAGATATAACCATTTGCAATGACAGTAAGTCGCAGAGTGCAATAAATAAGTTCCACCGTTTGATGCAAGTGCAAAAAACACCACCACACACTAACTCTGCCGGTATGAAACCAACGAAGTAACATGACACTCACGGCGCGAGGTTTAAGGTACATTGCTACGACGTGTTTACTGCTAGGAACAATGTTTGAAAAAAAAAAGAAAACGGAGAAAAAGAAGAAAAATGGCAGCATATCTACAGACTGAATGATGGAATGTGGAGCGAAGCATCCGTCCGTCAATTTGTTCTTGCTTTCGTTGGTCCATGTCTACGTCTGTGTGACCGTCCGTGCGCCCATCCGCCCGTACGTGCGTGCGTCTGTTTGTGCGTCCGCACGTCCATCTGTGCGTCCGTCCCTGCGTTCGTCCATGCATCCTCCCCTGCATCCTTCCATGCGTCCATCCGTCCGTGCAGCCATCCGTGCGTCTGTCCATGCATCTGTCTGTTTGTCCGTTCGTCCATCTATTCGACACTTCAAATACCATCATCTCGCATCTTTTCATCATATATTTCCCATATAGAAGCACCGCCATCTAGCGGACATTCCAAGGATTAAACGAGAGGTGGCACACGCACACTTTCTTACGGCTTGCGCTTCGTGTCTACTTCCCACCTTCAACCACCTCGAGTTCATGGTATATGCTAGTTCACTGTATTCATGGCACTGCGGCCCAACGCTCGCTAAACCTTTCTAAAACCAAGGAGGTTACGCCCAGTAAGTATAACGTAGTAACCCTTTCTTGTCAGATGGTGCTCAATGCACATGGCAATGGTTGCTAATGAGGAATGAGAGACAGAAAAAAACTCCCAAGCATTTCCCCGAGGGTGAACATGGTTAAGTGCGAATACACGGGGTGATGCTATGAGGGGTATTTATTAATTCACACTATTATAGTTATTAATCACACTATGGTGCCTTTATGGTGTAATGGTTCCTGGGAATCGCAATTTGATCACACGGGGGAGTTTACGTTAACTCACTGGCGAATGCCAACGGATTTTAACTTTACTCCCCCTCACGACCCGCTCTCGACGGGAGATTGAGAGAGAAGGCGGGCGCGCGAGAGAAAGGGGTGCGCGCGCAGCTGCATCGAGCGAGGAGAGCGGAGGAGCGAGCGAAGGGGGAGGGGGTATAAGGCGCGTTACTGACACCGATATCAGCGTCGCGTCCGTGGCTTATTCGGTAGAGCGTCGCGCTGCGGCCCGCCAAGTCCTGTTTCTTTTAAAGATAGAGAGAAGACTGCGGACGCCGCCGACGGCGGTGGATGGTTTGGGGTCGCTTATAAAGTGTATTCACACTTAAAATTCGGCTTTTACTTTCTTACGGCTTGCGCTTCGTATCTACTTCCCACCTTTAACCACCTCGAGTTCATGGTATATACTAGTTCACTGTATTCATGGCACTGCGGCTCAACGCTTGCTGAACCTTTCTAAAACCGAGGAGGTTACGCCCAGCGAGCATAACGTAGCAACCCCTTCTTGTCAGATAGTGCTCAATGTACATGCCAATGGCTACTAATGGGGATTGAGAGACAGGAGAATTCGGCTTTTAGTAAACGCACACGCTGCGATTTTTTTTTTATTGTTCAACAACGCACAGGAGAAATCTCCCACCGGCACCACCTTACAGGTCGAAACGTAAGACTGGTTACACACTACGACTACGACTACTACGAGGGACGAACGGGTGCCGCTTTAAGGAGCTTCGCCCCTAAAGGGAGGGGGTGGGGGTCCGACATGTTCACACACAGCCATGCTTGCATGACTTGGAGCACTAAACTGATGGGGCTCCTTTTTCGGTTATTTCCTCAAATTATTCACACATAACTTTCACACGACTGAGCGTTCTTAACCTCGATAAGAACTGCGTGACAATTATAGCAGAGTCACTGGGGCTTGCGTGCTAGCGTCCTTCTGAAAATGTTCTGGAATGCCTCGGCGATAAGAGTGGCTGGCTGTGGAAACTCATGACAGCGTGTGAGCATAGAAAGCAGACACCTATTAAAGAAAAGTTGCTGTCTGTGTCGATGTCATCTGCTACCGGCTTCCGGATGTTTTGACGGTGCCTCTTCGTGTTCCTTCCCCGATGTGCGACCTCTTGGGTGCCCTGCGGCGTTTCGTCGTAATTTTCTGGCGCTGCGTTGAGGGCACCCCGCGTCAGCCTTGTGCGAAACCGGGCCAAAGAGCTTGGGCGACTTCGAGAGCGTTCCACCGTGGTCGGCGTAAGAGCTGCGGCTCCGGCTGTACCACCCTCGACCGCTTTCTGCCGGCATCGCGAACGTTTGCTGCTGAGTGTGTTCTGGAAAGTCTCGTGATGTCGATGCACACTCGTCAATAACAAGCTCGCAGGGCTCATGCTCGTTTGACGACGGTGTTGTTGATTTCTGGGTTTCCACAGCAGCTGTCGCCATCTTGTCGTTCCGGCTCGGCCTTCCTCCCGTTTCGGCATGTTGGTCACTATGTTGAGCTCCTTCCCAGGCGCGCTGCAGTGCGAGACACTGCCATGATGCTGCGCCGGCTCAGGCAGCGATTGCTGTCGGCTGGAAGTGAACGGTTTGGGGTGTTTCAGTGCGTCTTGTTCTAGCGCCTCCACTGACTTTTCTTGCTTGGCTGAGCTGCTGAGGTGCTTGCCGTACGCGGTCTGTGGGATGTCGTGGCCGTGCGGCTCGTCGTCTCCTTTCTTGTCCCACCACGTTCCTCGCACTGCGGTGCTAGTTCCCGGCGTGGACTTGCCCTTGAGGCTGGGCTTGCGCTCTGCTTGCAACCCTTTGCACGCTGCGGGGCGGTCATCCTTCCCGTCGCCTGACACCTCCTCGGTGCCGCTCTCCGCAGCGACCGTGTCTTCCAAGGTCGCCCAACTCACTGCGCTAGCCGCGTCGTCCTCCGCTTCGTCATCACCGCTCGCGCTTCGTGCGCCGTTTTCACCGTGCTTCCCTCCCTCCCCGCTGTCTGCAGCCCTCTCTAACTCGGCGGTGGTGGCTTGGCTACGTTCAGCATGGCTGCCTTCCTCCTCCGTCCTCTCGTTGCAGCGCATGCTCACTGGCGTCTCTACGTCTGCTTGGCTGCCTGCTTGCTGCGCCTGTGGTGCCGTAATGACATGCGCCGGCGTTTTCTCCGGGGTAACGGGCGGTTCCGGCCGTTCTTCGGCGTCGCTCGGCTTCAGTCGCTTCGCCGGACGCAGGGTCGTCATTCGCCTCGCGTCTTCCCTGCAGTGGGTACCGTGCAAAGTATCGGGAACCCGTCGATGCCTATCGCTGGTGTCATACGACTTCCTCGTGGTGCAGTCGACGCTGGCGTGAGCTCCGCCACAGCTTCGGCACGGTTCGGTGCAGGCGTCTGTGCAGTGACCGAAGACTCTGCACCTGGTGCAATGCGGAGTGTCGCAATGGACACTGAAGTGGCCTTCTTGGTTGCAACGGCAGCAGAGACGGTTCACGCCGCCGTAATGAAAGGTCGCTTTATGGCATCCCACTCGCGCAAAGTTTGGGAGCGAGTTCTCCAGCCACATGTCCATCTTGATATACCTGGTTCTCATGAGGATACTTGGGTGCTCTTTATACCGCACCCCTTCAATTCTTAACATGGTTCCGTGGGGCTTCAGGCCGATTACGACCTCGTTGTCGGGCACATAACAAGGCAGGTAGAGGCACGAGACGCTGGCTACCTGTCGTGCCACCAGGACAAGGGGGACTGTTCCGGTTCCATGGCGGAGACCGCCAGTTTCTAAAAGGACTTCACCTGCTCGCGTCGAGTTGACGCCTACCTGGAAGTCGAATCCTCCGTGGTGCTTAACACTGTAGATTTCTTGGATGCCGACCAGCGCTTCCATTGCATCGATTACCTCGTCGACCGAAGTCTCCAGCGGAGTGCAAACATTAACATGTTCCTTGGATGGCAGCAAGTTGATTACCCAAGTGCCCACGTGTCGTCCTCGCGCGGGCACTTGCTTGAGGGACCTGAGGTTCTAGCGGTGCAGAAACCCGCGACGAACAGTAATTCGGACCTCTCAATCGACTATTTAGAAAAAGTTTATTCTTTCATGGGACGCAACAAAGCTAAGGGACAAGCGTCTGTATAACAGGCGCAATAACAAACGAAAGACAAAGCACAACATACATTACACATTTAAACAAAAGTGTCCCAAGTCCGTAGGATGTCCATAGTCCATAGTACTAATAACTCTACATACACTACATTAATGCACTAATCACAATATGGACAATGTACATGATGATATATGTGCAGAATTTACAAGACTTGGTGAAGATGTTAGAAAATATGTACAACAGGTATCAATATTCATAAAAGTTATATGACTTACAGCGTTAGAATGAAGTGCATATATCGAAGAGCTCACACCAATATGGGACATACACAAAAACATAAAAATAGTAAACACATACTGATTACATGCACCAATCAGACATTGACAGGTGACCTGGCTATAGGAACCAGGCCAGGTGGAAGACTAATCGAACGCGTCTGTAAACAACGGAAAGAAAGCGGCACGACCACTGTCGCAGAAATTCTTCCTCCCCAAGGAAGAACAATTCTTCCGACAGAAACGATAAGAGTTCAGAGTAGAGGCGTTCCAGAATCGGAAAAAGAGCACGACGACGATGACCTGCCGCAACAGCTTCGCACCTATTACGCCATAAACAAAAAGCTCCCGCAGCTATTAGAAAGCGTGCAAAGTGACCACGCGATCAGCGACCAGATGTTACAAAGCGATTAACACCTAGGCCACGAAAACTAGTGTTAACTGACTTCCAAAACACCATTGCAATGACACATTGCTGCAGCATATGGTGGTTAGACTCCTGTAACGGGCAGTTAGGACAAATGGAAGATGGGACCATGCCCCACCTCTCCAGTCTGTCCTGTGTTGGGAGTACTGTCCATCCAAGACGCCACGTAAAGTCACGGAGGGGACCAGGCAAAAACGATGCCGTTATCGCGCTCCACCAGACATGTCTCGATCGTGCTAGACGGGCTGGAGGGACCAGAGGAAGCAGAATCGGAAGCAGAGAAGAGAATCGACTGGACTGCTGGTACGCCTATAATGGTACCTCACATGACACAAAGCTATGCCCCAAACGGCGGACCCCATCCGCAGCGCCCACCAATATTGCTCAAGTTTTAGCGTTCATTCTTGTGCAATATTCAATTAAAAAACGACTATTGCGCATATTTGAGACACCATAACATCACATCAAAATTTTGTGTGTGTGCCTTTATACTAGAAAAGGCATACATAAGTAATTATAAGTACGGTAGCGTCTATCACGCTGCGCTGAAATGCAACGCTTCTACGAAAAGGCACGTGTTTTCAATGCTTTGCTTTCCAACATGGTGGTGGCCCCTACCCGTCGTCTTGCGTTCTACACCTTATCGCCTCGAAGACGGGCGCACACGCCACGCTCTTCGTTTTCCAAGATAACTGTCAGATAGCTCTCATGTCTCAAGTGTGACATGACTCGATGCGCTCGTTCGCCTCCGATGCACGCTGGAAGCACTCTGACGCAGCGCCTCCAGAATACCAATCACCGATTTACTTGCGCAGAACATGCCCCGCCGCGGTGGTCTAGTGGCTAAGGTACTCGGCTGCTGACCCGCAGGTCGCGGGTTCGAATCCCGGCTGCGGCGGCTGCATTTCCGATGGAGGCGGAATTGTTGTAGGCCCGTGTACTCAGATTTGGGTGCACGTTAAAGAACCCCAGGTGGTCGAAATTTCCGGAGCTCTCCACTACGGGATGCCGCCCGGGTCCAAGGACTCGAGGCCGTCACCTAGGCCGGGGTGCTTGTAGCCCCACTCCGCTCAATGACGCCGGACATGTTCAATAAAGCTTTTACTCACTCACTCCACTACGGCGTCTCTCATAATCATCAGTGGTTTTGGGACGTTAAACCCCACATATAAATCAATCAATCAAACTTGCGCAGAACATGAAATAAACGTTTTGTTCACTCTCTCCAGACGCAAGACTATCGTCTTTCGACGACATTTGCAGGGTAACATCTACATACGGGGCCAATTTTTTGCCTCCTCTCAGCGCACGCTGCCTGCTAATTCAGTACTGGGCCTTTTATTTCTTAATTACTTGATTCTGTGCTTGCTTATTATTCCGATATCTTACGCATCCCCAAGCCTTTCAGGTTTTTCTTTTTTCCCTCTCTAATGTCCCTTTTCTTTTTTTTTCAGTACCTTATGTAACAGTCACACTAGTTAATCTTTCATCTCGTTATTTTCTTCCCGTTTTGTTCTTCGGCACTCTAGCTTCACCTATACATTACTTTATCCAACAAATCCACTTCGTCAGTGCAACCCCATAGTCACTGGGCTACCGCAACGGGTGGATATCTATCGGCTCACGTCAATAAGGGAATGTTTTCGCAACTGTCACAGTTATTGCAGGCTACACTCTACACGTGAGACAGGTGGCCCAATTTTCGCGTCTGGCATGGCGCATGACTTGGACAGCCCAACAGCTACCCTTGACAAATGGCCAGCAGGCTCCATTGGACGTCGACCAAGGTGTAGCGATAATCGCATTCCCATATCACCCGCTTCATAGTGATGTAAAAGAGTTTACGCCTTTACTGGACATAGACGACTCAATTGATAGATAAGCGGGCAGCGGCCATCTTGAGTCTCATTTCAGTTCTCATGCCGCCGGCTAAATAAATAGCGTCGGGAAGACATCATGAGAAAATAATGCTATGTTGCCTACATTGCTGTCCAACCAAGATGGCGGCTGAGCGGAATGCTTGGAACTCGGTAGTGTGGTCACCTGCGCACAAGTGGACGCGTTGTCAGGCGCTTAATTTAAGCTACGCACAGTTTTTACAAAAAGTAGAACACCAAAGAAGTAAAATGAAAAGGATTATTTTTGTTTTTCTTAGATTTGTTTTGTCCACATGATGGGGCGTGCCGTCGTGCAGACCAGAGTTCTTTAATCATTGAATTACACCACGTATCAAAAGCCGCACACCCAATTGGCCGAAATGGTGGGACTCGGCTGATTATCGCGTTATCTTATCACCGAAACAAAAATAACAAAAGCTCGCTGCGACACCGGTGCTGCGTGCGTCGTATATCAACTTGGCAGATGCGCTCGCAGGGGGTGGCGCTGCGGTGCTTGAGTGCTTTTCATTGCTGCTCCCAGACAGCCCGATAATCTGCGGGCCCCTGCAGAATCAGTCATAGGTATATCCAGGTTTCCGAACGTGGTTTCGCAATTGGTATAATTGAAGGACTCTGCAGAGTACAGACAACGTCTAGACGCCTGTCATTACTCGGGCGACTCAGGCACGGCGCAGTCTTCTGAGCTGGCAGTGTGAGGTACCTACGATGCTGTCCAGATTTGTAAAACAGCCAAAGAAATAAAACAAATAGGCTGAGTCTGTAAGAAAAAAGAAAGAAGGCAGAAAATATAATGACGTTAGGTGACGTAGTACTAATGTTACGTGCTCGTTATGACATCACGATTTTTAACTGCCTCATCTTCGGCATAGCTTTACTGTTCATCGGCCGAAATAAATTAGAAGTATATTCCAAAAAGTGAACAATAAAAGTGAAGAAATTTATCAGACTTGTAAAAACATTTTTATAAAAGAACTCTCAGCTAGTGCTAGAACTTTGGTGCAGAAAAAAAATTGAAAAATCTCGGTCTTTATTTTTACTTTTATAATGAACACCGGATACGAAAGAATAAAAAAACTAAACTTTTGACGTTCCTTTTTCGATCACTACAGCGGCAAAAAAGTGTGTGAAAAGCGCCTGACATAAGACTTTCCACGAAGATAACAGCGCAAGTACCTGTTGGAACTTTCTTGAAACGGCAGTTCACCCAGTTATGATGGACTTTATGACGGTAGTGTGTCCGTCAGGCGATGCCAGGAGGTCATCTTATCCACTCCAGTTCTGAAAGCTTTGGAATATTTGCTTTTTACGTGACAAGTTGAACTCCGAAGTTGTTGCGTTGCTTGTTGTTTTTTTGCCACACATTACTTTCATGTTTGATTCACCAGACTAGACTGCTAAGCCTACTCTAGCGTATCCACTCGTGAGCCTTTACAGCTTTCTTTCATGGCCGGACCGCTATAGGCGGCCTTGTGTCCTTTCTTTGCATGAGCAGGAAATGTCGCCAGTCGTCGGGACATCAGTAAGCGTTTTACAGCGAAGTCCGTGAAGCTGTTGAATCAGTTTTATGGCAGTGCAGCTGCCTCGGTGGTGGTTCCCGTATGGAAGTGTAGCGGCGTCAGTTCGCACCTTAGCTTTAAAAAGACTTCCGAAAAAAAAAAGATGATGTCATGTCTTCTTGACAGCAGTCACTGCGATTCTGGATCCGCGCTCACAAAAAGAAGTTAATCTTTGTAAGTTAGATATTAACAAATCAGGCGTATAATTAGCTAAGCCAGCCAGATGAGAACTGATGAGAACAAAATTCTTTGTGAATTTGCTCCAGGGGCCAAGAATAAAAGTTGGTTAGAAGTGGGCGCTACTTCTCTGATTTTCCTTTCTCTCGCTCTCGCGGCTTTATTGTAAAAAGAAATTCGAAACCAACCGTGACTGCTCGTTTGGGAAAGCCGATTTACCATTTTCTGGTAACCATCGGTAAAAATATGTCCACAATTAAGGCTGGCTGAAACGTCCTTTCAAAAATGGTATGCTGTTATGGCATGGGATATGATCTGTTTCAAGAATGAGGGTTCCCCATTTTCGAGGGAGCGGTATGTAAGCAGCTGAACTGTTACGTCATTCAATATCGTGTTCCACAACACAAAACCTTGTCGACGAAATAAAGTTTGATTCGATTTGATATCAAGTTCACAGGGATCAATCTGCTATCATTCGTTTAGCTCCCACTCAAGGCAGGTTCTTCCTTTCTTCAACTGGCTGCTTCTTTTGCCTTCAACTAATGTTATGTGTAGACATTTAAACACGCTCATCTAGGTAGGGTCCGTAGTGCAGCATACGGGGTAATCCATACATACATGGCCAGCAACAGCAGTTCTTCCTGGGTATCTAATGCAGTGGTCCTCAACCATGGATATTTCGGGCACTCTATGTGAACTGGTGGAAGTGGCGACGGGTCCCTCAAAGGGAGAGAAAAGAAGAAGGGTTAAAGGAGAGCGTTGTAAACTTACACAACATGCAGCGTCAATTAGGTGGCCTTTGTTTTTTCCTGGCAAAAAAAAAGTCGTACCCAAGTGCCGCGCCTATTCGATTTCTACAGCTTGTCAGCAAAATCTCCTGTCAGCAGCCACATTTGACGTGTTTCTGACTACGCTTTCTCTTCAAATATGCAAGCCTGGAAGAAGAGCACGTAGCAGAAAATTACAACAAAAGCTTCACAACCATCTCGTAAAAAAGAGAAAACACAAGTCGGTCGGTCGGTCGCTCGGTTGCGGTTGGTTGGCTCTTGCAGTCACCTCTTTAACTTGGCGTGAACCAAAATTGGCGTGGGAGGGTAAGCTGGTTTGACGAATATGACGCGCTGGTAAAACAATGAATAAAGTCACAATCCCGTCGCGTACGTCGTCAAACACTTACCGCCAGACCATGACCCATACCCACTGGCGGGTATGTGCCGCTGGTATGCGGGTATGTGCCACAGGTAATTGAGACTTAGTACCTACCCAGGAACGACGGGAGCACACATGGGCAATTTTAACGCGTGAGCGTTAAGCAATACCCGACATCAGTAGCGTCGAGCCAACGAAGGCATAGTAATAATGTCAGTGTGAAGAAAAACCTGAAATAGGCAGCGTTGACCGCCCGACGAGTGCAAATAATAAATATAAGGGTCCCAGCAGGAATCGAATCCAAGCATTCTGCGTGGCAGTCAAGCATTCTACCACAGAGCTACGCCAGGTCTCGGAACTACTTTTCAAATAGACGCTAATCTTCGTGAAACGTCAATAGTGATTGCAGTGCTGCCTACCCAATTTTATAAACACTACATATGTACTCCTTTGATACAGCCATCACGTCTGGTTAACGTCAATTGTGGTCATGTGCCATGCGCTGAAGTTGACTTATGTAGCAGTGTCCAAAGCCAGCATCCTCGCGAGCATCTGCGCTTCATATAAGCTTCTGGTGTTGCTAATACGCATGTTCGAATTGGCACCGTTGTGCAAGTGCAAACAGCTCGTTATATCAACATTTGCTACTATTTAACGTATGTCTGTGCGTGCAACATTTGTACTTATATTTAGCGTCATTTCATGACGTGTTGCTCAATAAAAAAGTGTGTCCCTCGTTTCTCACGCACACAGGGCGCACAAAACGTACTCACAGGTACAGATTAACGCGAATAAGCGTTGGAGTTGTTACTTTTGTTACTTCGCTGTGTATGAAAAGCGCGCCCTTTTCGCAAACTGAGCTTGTGCAACGATTGCAGTGACCTTTGTGTGCCTGGTAACTACAACAGAATCGTTCCGACGAAACTCAAGGGCTAGCCAAGTCGTACGATCCTCCCCACTGCAAGATGTAGGCGCGCGATCGAGCGTACACCCCGTTATTCTCTACGCAGGCAAACTACGCGTGAGAGATGAGAGCCGCCGCACGCTCACTGCGCCATCTTGTTGATAATGCTGAAAACACGATAGTTCCCCCCGAGATGCCCGCCAACAGCGGCAAGTGGTAGATATGAGTAGTTGGCTGTTTGAACGTTGAAGGAGGTACCTCTCGGTTGCTCATTGGTTAACGCCTCTCAGTGACGACGTGGAGGACCCACGTTCGATTCTGCGTGCCAGAGTCATTTTTCCGGAATTTTTTTCCCTTTCTTGTTTTCATATATATAGATACGTATACATATACGGTGTCTAACATCGAGGCCGACACCAGCGGGGAAATCCAGCCGAGAGTTTCGATATAATTGCTTTCGCAATAAAAATGCAACACGGTCACCTTCCCTTCACACGCTTCGCATAACGTCGATTCCCAGGTACGTCGCATCTGCCGAGTGTTTTGTCTTTTCAAATGCTGGGTCGCATCAGCATTGGGAGCAGTGAACGGCAAGAAAGCCTTCCGTCCCTTTTTACACTTTTCGATGGCGTTCGTCCAAACGCACATTCATGCATCTGCCCGCCTGCCTGATATCGTACTGTACGCATGGCATGGGCACGCTATACATAAGAGCACTGAACGAACTCAACAAACTTCTTTCTCTAGTTCTCAATTCTCCTTCAAAAGTCTATTTCACCTCTGAGCATCTGTGCTGTTCTCCCTTCCGGTTAGGGTATCCTTAATTAGCCCCAAAAAACTCTCGCTGCCAGCCTTGCCGGAAAGTGACATCATCTTCCATGCACGCCAGCAAACGCGGATGTACCCTACTTTGAAAATGTTACACATCATGTACCCTGACCTATACCCAAGTAATCTTTGTCCACATTGTGGGGAAATCGCTTCATTAGAACACATGCTCTGGCAGTGCACCAAATTCGCTCATTTATCGCACACCACCTCTGCCAGATGGGAGGCGGCAATCCGCAGCTCGTCCTTGGCAGATCAGCTCTGGGCTGTCCACCAAGCCCGCGAGGCGGCTGAGGAGCTTGGCATCTCAGTCCCCACGTGGGAGCTGCCCGCAACACAGTGATCTGTGTTTTGGAGGACCAAATAAAAGTTTATCCAATCCAATCCAATTCCATGCACGCCAAGGGCCATTTAAGACCCGCCGAGTCGTCTCACAAAACCGAGCTTTTTCCAGAACACATATGTCCCCTAACGTACTCGGCAGAACTCGGCAGAACCAGAGCCTTCTATTTCCCTCGAATATATCTGCGTCATACCGAAGCTACCCACGCACACACTTACGTCAACAGATCTGGCATCGCGGGATGGACGGCCCGTTGACAGTTACGAAACCACTAATTTGTATGTCGCTCGGGGATACCAGAAATAGTCTAGACCAGCTTTAAGGGAGAAAACCGAGTGAAGTTCGGCGTCACCATCCATTAAGTATATATATGATAGCTGGCAGTGAAGCTCTGTCTGCTCCCGGAATTAAATAAACCACTACAAAGAAAAAACGCAAGGTCAATCTTTTCTTCCTTTTTTCTTTCCTTTCCGAGTAGACAACACTGGGCATTCGCGACCTTCTGACGTGTCAGTGAAACTCGGCCGGACAGTGTTATTGCATGAATAAGGATCATGTCGCCTTTTCTCTTAGCGAAAGATCACTTTCCCCACTTTTCACAACGCGGCTCTGTCTTTACGTGCAGATATCTGCTCCTGGCAGGCTGGCGTCGGAGCATTTAATGTCTGTTTCGATTTTGCTTGGGGACTGAATACGAGTCTATGTTTATCGTTTTTGTACTATTCCGTTTGGGCCATGAAGTATAAATTCAACGGGAAAGAAGGTTGATCGCTGACATAAACGAAAGTTTGTGTACACTTCAAGGGAACAAAAAAAGTTCTTTGACTCTTTTCTGGTTCCTGAATTGTCACATAACAACTCTCCTTAAAGGCACTCGTGAACTCTCTTCAGAGGTTATTACAATCTTTTCTAGAGAGTAGCAGGACCCAAACGAAAGCTAATGTGTCTGTTTAAAAAATAATATACGTCTATACGTAACAAGTAGAGCACTCACTAAACAGTAATATATATATATATATATATATATATATATATATATATATATATATATATATATATATATATATATATATATATATATATATATATATATATATATATATATATATATATATATATATATATATATATATATATATATATATATATATATTTATTTATTAATTTATTAACGTTTGTCTGTATCTGCGTGTGTTATAGTGTACATGAGGCTGTGAGTTTCATATGGCATGTATAACGCACGCTTCGAGGTAGTACGCCACAAAACCTAACAAATGTAACCGTACCAATAATAAAATTTTGCTGAACACTGTGGCCATCAGGAATACTTGTCTTTACGTATACGTAAAAGTTGTTTAGTAGGGCTGTGTCACTGAAAATGAAATGTCGGCGTCTGCGGCATCTTCTGTGTGCGAAAGATTACACTGGATACAAGTAGTACTAAAATTGATGGTTAAGGCTCGAATCGAACGGAGATTCTTTCTTGATAGTCAGGTATTCTACCCCAGAGCAACGCAGGTTCTTTAAACTGCATTGAAAAGCATTTTATACAGGCGTGTTGAAGTATTTGCGCTGGAACACGGGGTCATAGCCTGAGAAACGGGTTGCCTTGCGTAAGAAGGAAATTTAGCTCTTGTTTTCTGTTCATTGAGCTCGTGATCACAAGTTGTGTCATGTGCGCTGTTTTAATGTTCTCTAGACCAGACAGCGCAGATCTGACGGTTTTTGAGAGAAAATTTTCAAAAAAATTAACGAATTGTTAGACTGCGCCGATTTGTGTGTCTCATCTTTGTTCCCTTGTGCTGGCGCAAATTTTTGAATATGTTCCAATCAGTTCAAGTCGCAGTTTTCCTATACAGGCATGCAGTCACGTTTACAGACTTTAAATCGCGTGGTAAAAGCGCAGAATCTCACCACGTGACAAACTCATTAGTTGCACTGCGACTGGTTAGTTCAAAGCTGCTCGCTCATTACAAAACGCACCGCCATAATAAACTATGATCATCAGTCATGCCGTAAACTGAGTGCGCAGCTAACTTGGTATGCGCACTGCCATAGAGACGCGCGTTGGGCCCTGATTAACTTACTGTGTTGTTTTGTTGTTCTTGTTGTAGTAGTTCTCACAAACTACACATTGACTTGAAAACTCACCATCATCAAACCCATCAATAACTCGTGTTCATCTTTTTCCAAAGGAAACATAATCGCACCATGTCTCCTAAATTTCTGGAGCGCACCAAGTCATGGGGGACTTGAGCGTCCAGGTGCAAACCGTGGCGTGAAAAGAGCACTATGATTCACAACGTTTGTATGAGTGTGACGACTGAGCTTCCTTTCGCGCGGTTTATCCGAGTGCACATTCCATAGGGGAGTGTGGGGAGACAAAAAAAAAAAACATGGTACCATTAGCCTACGAGACGATCTTCGTCTTCTGTGCTTTTGTCGCGCGGACATTTCAAATATAAGGCCGCTTATTTTAATCAGCGTGCATTTTCAGTTACCTCCAGCATAATGGCTAGAAGATGTGCTCTTACTGTTCGAATCTCTCTCGCGAAAAAAAAATATATGTATAAAGTGTAAGTGGTGAGCTTATTCAAGAGACGAAACTGCATTTATATTCGGGAGACGAAAATGCTTTTGCTGACCTCTCTCCTCACATTGACTACTTGTATGGCAAAGGCCTCAATGTTTAGCCTTTGTCATACAAGTCCTCAATGTTTCGCATTTCTGGGGCTAGGCGTGTCACAATTGTGAAAAACAAAGGCATGTTATCAAGTTTCTACAGATTCAACGATATATCGTATTATCATTAACACGGCAGCATTCACAGTCAAGTGTTATAGGCCCTTCAATCGCTTCAGTGGTCGTGTCCGATGTTCCCCAGTTTGGTAAAATAGTTCTGGGTATAATCTTCATTATATATATATATATATATATATATATATATATATATATAGATATATATATATATATATATATATATATATATATATATATATATATATATATATATATATATATATCTTATGCCTACGAATATTTCAGATTTAGCGGCACTGCGAAAATCGCACTTTTCGTTACAGATCTCGCCGTTTATATCAAACTCCCATATTGAGCAAAAGACGATACCTGCATCTAGGTATATAAAATGAAGGAAGTGCGCTGTTATACTGCCTTTCTACGAATACCCGTTTTCGACGTAACTCTGCTCCACCGTGCTAAGTGAACGCCAGGCACATTTTTGGTCGCGCTCTACCATCGTCCTTGACAAAAATCTCCTCTCGAAAGTCTATTTCAGCACGGAATCAGCTTAATTCATGTGCCTGGCATCGCGCACCTAAATTACTACATTTCGAACGCGTGGAAGTGCGCTGCTGAGTCAGTGGCCGAAGAAGAGAGACACTTCGTTGTAAGTCTGCGGTTCGTGTGTCTAATCGTGTCTCTTCGTGTGTCTCTATGCCTCAGTCGCGCAACTTTATGCACTTTAATGTTAAGCCAACAGGGCCAAATTGCAACCTTACAGCGACACTCTATACCACACGAATGTGCGAGTACAATGAACAAAAGTTGAGCGTGTTTCAGCTTTAGACTTCTTTGCGGGAGAAAGAGAAAAGTGGAGCAAGTGTTGCTCTGACACGACACAGAATCTGAGGCGCCGCAGTTGGTTTAGATATATCGTCCCGAGCTTTTTATTTGCGCCTTTACCATTTTTTTTAAACCGTGTCGCTCGTCTACCGAGCTCAGTGAGAAATGCGGTTGCCGTCAGAGAGATAAGAGATTGTTCGCCGGCGCTGACAGTTGCTGCCTTCACCCTATCAAGTGGGCGCGGCGCGTATTTATATAGAAGACGATGAAGAAGAATGGCCGTCTGCCGAGATTCCTTCGTATACCCGAGAAGATTATATTGCTTTGTCCTCCTGTCTCGGCGAATGAGACGTCTCGGGGGGCATGGCTGGCACGCGTATACAAATACGGCCCACTAGGCCTTCCCTGCATTGCCCGCCTTCTCTCGTTTCCGTGGTCAGGACGACGAAAGAGTCTCGAGTGGCGTTTCACCTTCGACATTTACAGTTAGAGACTTACAGCCACAGTCTTTGAGCACGCTCTCTTGCCCGTCACTCTTTATTACTACCTGAAGAATAATATCTAAGAAAATGATCGCAGGAAGCCTATCCTAAACCTTAATGACGTCATTATAGGATGAAGTGCGACGACAGTGTTCTCTGAAAATGCCGTTAATAAGATAAGGCTGCTGATTCCGCAGCCTTACCTTATTGATGGTATTTTTCCAGAGTACACTCTATAACTATAGGGAAGTAGGTGGACAGTGCGACACACACACACACACTATATATATATATATATATATATATATATATATATATATATATATATATATATATATATATATATATATATATATATAGTGTGTGTGTGTTTGTAACACTCGCCACCTACTTCTTTTATAGTTATAGAGTGTTCTCTGGAAATACTATTATTAAAGTAAGGGTGCTGATTCAGCCTGGTGTTTTCTTTCACCGGTAGAGTTTCATGACTTAAAGCTTGCTCCACTGGCCTCGATATGCCCTTCTTGGTTATTTATTGTTCGCTCTTTCCAGCTTCGGGCGAACGTCGACGACATCCTGCGGCCTAGTCACGACGACTATTTTCTGCTGCGGTGGCTAAGAGGTGAGTGCCATCCACACATCGCAGTAATAATATTAGGTGGGTTTAACGTCCCAAAACCACTTTATGATTATGAGAGATGCCGTAGTGGAGGTCTTCGGACATTTCGATCACCTGGTGTTCTTGAACGTGCGTCCATCTGAGCACACGAGCGTAGCTACAGCATTTTCGCCTCCACCAAAAATGCAGCCGGCTCAGGCGGCGTGACCTGCGGGTAAGCAGCCGAATGCCTTAGCCACTAGAACACCGCGGCAGGGTCACACTATGCAATAAAACCCGATAGTTAACAGCGAAGAAAAAAACATGATAACGAGAGGCTTTTTGCGACCGCCTGACACCCTCAATGAGCTTGACGAACTAACCTATCGTGTGTCGAAGGATGAGTCACTCGTGAGACCAGTACGCTCACGATTGCATTTAGAACAACACAGGCTCTGATATATATTGGAATCGCTGCCAATGCCTCTTCCGAAAAAGTGAGAAAGGAACAAATTGATTAATGACTTCGAAAGGTATCACAGTGTATCTTCGAAAAGGAAAGTCAGTGTCGTAACTTGAACGTCACCACCGATAGTGAGCGATCATGTTCCATGCAGCAACTTACCAATAAACGTCCCCGGGTCGTCGTCGTTTGCACGAGCAGACAAGATTTTCAATAGGCCTGACCCTAACCAACGATTACGTTCCTTGTATAAGCCAGGGGATCGGTATGGGGTGGGGGGACTTTTAAAATTGGGTAATTCGTCATCTGTACGTGTACACGTACACGCACAAATGCACGCATGAACACGCATAAAGTAAGGTTTAACATCCCCCCCCCCCCCCACCTTTCAAAGATGTGTCTGTCTACGCCTCTGACTTAAGTGCAACGTCTCCGAGAAACTGCTTAGTAGGGGCAATCGCACCTCGCCATTTGTACGTCATGGCACAGTTCTCTGTTTATATTTGTGTTTCTTCACACTACCGAAGAGGATCTTGGAGGCCACATGAAAAGATCTACGTCATTAGGATTTGCACCGTCAATTGCCGCAATCATTCTTGCAGCTCGCTTTGAAACCAGCGGCTTTTAAAGGGGATAGTCTTTTTTGGGGACCTTCGACGCAAAAGTTTTGGTCTGTCTGTCTGTCCGCCTGCACATTTGTCTGTTTGTACACTCTTAACGGCATCGGGTACTTGAAACGGTGGACCCTATCTGCAGCGCCTACCAATGTTACTCAAAATTCAGCGTTCATACTTGTGCAATTGCCAATTAAAAAGCAATTATTGCGCATGTCGGGGGCACCATAACAACAGGTATATATTCTGCATGTGCGTCTTTTACTAGTAAAGGCATACAAAAGTATTTTTAAGGACCGTAGCGCTTATCACGCTACACTGACCGTGCAACGCTTGCACAAAAAGGCGAGTGTTTCCAAAGCTTTGCCAAGACGAGACAGTGGTGGCACCTACCCATCGCCTTGCGTTCTACACCTTATCACCCCTGAGACCGGCGCGCACACCCGTCTCAGAGCCACGCGCTTCGTTTAAAAAAAATGGCAGCATATCCACGGAGTGAATGATGGATAGTGGGGTGAGCATCCGTCCGTCCAGTTGTTCTTGCTTCCGTCCATCCATGCGTGTTTCTGTGTGGCCGCCCGTGCGTCCATCCACCCGTTCGTGCGTGCGTCTGTTCGTGCGTCCGCACGTTCATCTGTGCGTCCGTCACTGCTTTCCTCCATGCATCCGCTCCTGCGTGCGTCCATGCGTCCATCCGTCTGTGCAGCCATCCGTGCGTCCGTCCATGCATCCGTCTGTGTGTCCGTTTGTCCACCAATTCAACGCTCCAAGTACCACCATCTCGCATCTTCTCATCATATATTCATCATATAGAAGCACCGCCATCCAGCGGACATTCCAAGGACTGAACGAGTTGAGGCACACGCACACTTTTTTTACGGCTTGCGCTTCGTGTCTACTTCCCACCTTTAACCTAGGCACTGCGCCGTGCTCCCGACCAGGTTGCAGAAATTAGGTGCCTTTTCTCATCTTCTAACCACTACCACCACCACCACCTTTAACCACCTCGAGTTTATGGTATATACTAGTTCACTGTATTCATGGCACTGCGGCCCAACGCTCACTAAACCTTTCTAAAACCTAGGAGGTTACGCTGAGCGAGTATAACGTTGCAACCCTTTCTTGTCTTCTGTGCGTTGTTGAACAATAAAATATTCGCAGCGTGCGCGTTAACTAAAAGCCGAATTCTCCTGTCTGTCATTCCCCCTTCGCAGCCATTGGCATGCACATTGAGCACAATCTTTTATTGTTCAACAACGCACAGAAAAAATTTCTCACCGGCACCACCTTGCAGGTCAAAATGTTATACTTGTTACACACTACTACAATGGCTACGAGAAACAAACGGGTGCCGCTATAAAGAGCTTCGCCCCTAAAACTGCCAGAGGGCGCTCACGTCTCACGTGTGACGTGACTTGATGCATTCGCTCGCCTCCGCTGCACGATCGAGGCACTCTAACGCAGCGCCTCCAGAATACCAGTCACCAAGTTTCTTGCGCAGAACATCAAATAAATATTTGTTCACTCTGTCCACACGTAAGACTATCGTCTCTCGACGACATTTGCAGATTAACATGCATATACGGGGCCATTTCTTTTCAATAAAATAAATCAATAAATTTTTACTAATCATGCTTACAGTTCATTCATCCTAATGTTAGACAAATGAATGCTCCCATTTTGTATGTATACTAGATAGCTTTTGAATTCATCGAAAACTGCATATTCATTATCAGTCTGACGTTTAAAGAATTTATACTAATATACAGAAAACCATAATCAATTGCTCGACTGAAAGTGTCTCAAAGAGAGAGCATCGTGTCACCGGTGACTGGTGTTGCTAATAAAACGATCAGTGGCCCCTTTTTCATGAGGATTGGTCGTGACACTCATGGCATGTTCGGCAGGCAGCACCGGTGGTGTTTTGTGTGCACACCTGCGGCGCCGCATTGGCTGTGCTCTCCCCTCTGGTTGTGGCGCTGGATTTTCACGCGTCTTCCCGGGCGTGTAACTACCTGTATAATTCTGTGAAAGGTAGGAACTTGTAGGATACGGGAGATGCGGATCTCTTGTTAATAAGGGACCCGGCGTTTCCTACTAGACGCGGCACATCCACCCCCAGGGACTCCACCCCAGACCTAGTTTTTGTGAAATATGCTGGCTCCGTAGGTTGGGGAAATATTCTGACGGATTTAGGAAGTGATCAATATATTACAGTTACTAAATTGCAGATGGAGGCGAAATCTAAAATAAAGTTCACTAACGTCGATTGGGATAAGTTTTGGGAGTCATGCAGGGCTCGAGCGGAACAGGGGGAAATCCCGTACTCTCTGGAGCCATGGACGAGAGATTATGCTGCAGGGCGTTACGGCGGTTACCAGGACCGTTGAGAGAGGTACAGACAGAAAAAATGGACAGTCAGCTTGCCCATTTACTGGAGGCAAAGCAGTTGCTATTGGCCAGATGAAAGGGCCAGAGGCTTAATCGTAAGCTTCGAAAAAGATCGTGGAGTTTAATACACAAATTGAAGAAAATCGACAAAACTTGTCGATGCAGCAGTGGTATGAAATTTGTAATTCAGTGGATGAACAAATGCAAACCAGAGGTAAATAGAATTTTTTAATACACCTGCTTGACGAGTCGAGCACTAAATATAATCAGAGGGGGGTCCTCGCTAGAATACTCCATCTTGCCCAAAAATCCTGCCCGGGCGCAGAGCTATTGGGGCAGCTTGCTAAGATGTATCTACCACTAGCAGTCCGATTCCAACATGCAAGTCTATCGAGGGTTTATGGGAACACCTTGTGTCCATTTGGATGCACCCTTCACCATGAACGATGTGCGACGTGCCCTCCACGAACTCAATGGCCGATCGGCAGAAGGTCTGGATAGGGCCACCAACAAAGCGCTTCGGAACTTGGAAGAAGACTCTGTTGAATTTCTTACTGATAAGATTAATAGAATTCGGAAGAGAGGTGACATCCCGAAGCAATGGATGTTGGCCATGGTGATCCTCATTCCCAAGCCCGGTAAAGCACCAAGTTTGGCTAATCTGTGCCCCATCTCTCTCACGTCATGTGTGGGAAAGGTGGCGGAACATGTTATCCAGAACCGAATAGCGGATTGTGTTTAGAAGAAGTGGTTAACGATTTACAGTACTTGGTACTGTACTACGGGAGAGCTGAAAGCCGTTCCTTGCCGGCATCCGGTATCATCCGCTGATGTACACAGAGCACAATGATCTCTTTCCTCATTACCTAATTGGCTCTAGGCCAGGCCTATCTACATAGGATGCTATGAAAGTCATTAAGACTCAAATTTTAGATAATCATACCAGAGACACCACAGTGATCCTAGGCTGTATATGGAAAAGGCGTTTGATAATGTCCGTCATGATTCCATTTTGGATGCGATCTCTAGTCTCAACTTAGGTTCCTCATTTCATGCGTTTGTCAGATCCTTCCTGAGGGGTTGAAAAGCCATACTTAAAGTTGGAGATCTAGAATTGGATGTGCAAGTGCTGGGAACAGGGACACTTCGCGGGGATCTGTTCTATCACCTTTACTTTTTAACATCGTGATGGCTGGTCTCTCGAGGCAGCTTTTTGGAAATTCAGATGTTGGTCACACAATTTATGCCGATTATACCACTATTTGGTGTTGAGGAGAAAGTGATGGCACTGTAGAGGCTGCCCTGCAAGAGGCCATCAACACTACCGAGAGTTTTCTGGAGGACACAGGCCTTTCCGGCTCTCCGGAAATTCTGAGCTTCTCCTCTATAACCCGGACAAGAAGGACCGTCGACCGCGAGACTGGGTGCCGCCCCTAAAGGTAGACATTCACCTACGTACTAAAAGTGGACGATCAATCCCCAAAGTCACTTCCATTCAGATCTTAGGTAGGACGCTAGAAGCAACGGGCACCAATAACATCACGATTCAAAGGTTAGTAAAAAGACATATTTTTATTAGGCTCATAAGGCGGGTGGCTAATTGAATAGCAGGACTATCAGAGGACAACTTGGTCAGGATTATACATGCTTTTCTGCTGTATCATTTTGCATATGTGACGGCAATGCATGTTTAGAAGAGACCGGAAAGAGACAAGCCTAATGTGATGATAAGGAGAGCGGTAAGGATAGCCCTTGGGCTCCCCAACTACACCCACACCGATGGCCTCCTGCAGTTGGGAATTCATTAAACATTGGAAGAAATCGCGGAAGAGCAAGAAAGAACACAGGTAATTGGGTTGTCTGGCTTAAAAGCGGGGAGGATAATTCTCGCGCATATGGGTATTCCACCAGCTCAGATTGAGGCTCTGTACCCAAAGGTTGACGAGGGATCAAAAGGAGAACATCATTGTTCCGCCTGCCCCGCGGAACATGCATCCCCAACGAAATGTAGGAAGAAGGAGAGCACGTGCTCGGGCCCTTCTCCACCAAGTTGCGGATCTCGATGGGGGTGCCTCTTTCGTAGACGCGGCGCAATATGATGACCAGAGAGACCGACTCACGTTAGTGGCAATCATACACAAAGGTATTGCAATGAATGTGGCGTTGGTGTGCGCCAAAACTGCCAATGCAGTGAGCGGGTTGCCATTGCCTTGGCCCTTTTACATCAGCGTCATGAACATATATTTAGTGATTCTAGTGCTGCCATTCGTGCCTTCAGTGTTGGAGCTGCGTGCGAAGAGGCCAAAAACATACTCGGTGAAAAGTCGCTTACAACCCACACCCTTACATGATTTCCGGCTCATATGGAAAACATGGATGGAGGGATTATCAATCTCAATGAGTTGGCCCACTCCAGGGTGCGAGGGTTAGCTGTCCATGGCCATGAAGAACCTTTGGGTCGAACTGGAGATTTCATAAACAGGGATCCGCCCTCTACATACAATGAAATTGCCCAAAATATCGCTATGGATATAAATTGTTTTCACATCCACATAAGAAGCTAAATAGAGCGCAGGCACTTACATTGCAAAGTTCAAACAGAAATGTACCCTAACCCTGCCTTTCTCCACAAGCTTTACCCTTTGGTTTATTTAACCAGCTCGTGTAGAAAATGTGGTGGTTTAGCTACCTTACATCACATGCTCTGGGAGTGCCCCTCGGTAAGCGGCACCGATACAGCATCGTCCAGAAAGTAGGACTCCACTCTGTGGAGTCCAGACATAACATCGCAACTTTGGGCTGTCCAGAGGGCCCACGATGCGGTGCTAGGTCTCTACCTTACTGTACCATCGTGGGAGCGGCCCGCCTTGTGCTAGGGCACATGCCTTCGGACTTTCACTATAAAGTTTTCCCAAACCAAACGTATATCGGAGGCGCAACATCAATATGTAAGTATTAGGTGGTGTGTTACTTGACAGAAATACATAGATCGTAATTCTAAAAAACCTAGTGTTTCTTACGCTGCCCTGACAATGTGACGCTACGAACGAAAAAGCAGATGTTTCTTACGCCGCGCTAAAGAGGCCGTGCTACTCACGGCAAAGCGCTCTGGCGATGGTTTGGTGCTGCCACCTGGCGATTGCCTTGGGTTTTACTCAAGGTCGTATTTCTAGAGGACGCTGCCAGGTGGCGTTTATATCTCGCGCAGTGCATCCTTTGCATGCATATGCGCGGGACTTCCTTACAGACAGACAAGTCACTATCCGCATAGGGACCTTAAATCTCAGCCCATCACCATGGGTGATATTGGTACTGCCCAAGGAGCTGTCCTTTCCCCACTCCTCTTAAATATCGCCCTCATGCGTCTGCCGGAGGCCCTAAATGAAATTTCGCAAGTACGCCACGCCGTATACGCTGAAGACGTCACAATCTGGAATCGGTCTGATCATCATCATCATCATCATCATCATCATCATCAACAGCCTGACTACGCCCACTGCACGACAAAGGCCTCCCCATGTTCCGCCAATTTACCCGGTCCTGTGCTTGCTGCTGCTAATTTATACCCGCAAACTTCTTAATCTCATCTGCCCACCTAACCTTCTGTCTCCCTCTAACCCGCTTGCCTTCTCTGGGAATCCAGTTAGTTACCCTTAACGACCAGCGGTTATCCTGTCTACGCGCTACATGCCCGGTCCATGTCCATTTCTTCTTCTTGATTTCAGCTATGATATCCTTAACCCAAGGAGAGCAGAAAGGTGGGTCTTAAAATGAATCTGCAGAAAACGAAAGTAATGTACAACAACCTCGCAAAAGAGCAGCACGTCGAGATAAGTAATAGGGCACTTCGATTTGTAAAAGACTATGTCTACTTAGGGCAGGTAATAACCGCGGAGCCTAACCACGAGATTGAAGTAACTAGAAGAATAAGAATGGGTTGGAGCACATTTGGCAAGCACTCTCAAATTATAATAGGTAGATTGCCACTATCCCTCAAGAGGAAGATATATAACAGCTGTATCTTGCCGGTACTTAGCTACGGAGCAGAAACCTGGAGACTTACAAAGAGGGTTCAGCTTAAATTGAGGATGACGCAGCGAGCATTGGAAAGAAAAATGGTAGGTGTAACCTTAAGAGATAGAAGAGAGCAGAGTGGATTAGGAAACAAACGGGGGTTAAGGATATCATAGCCGGTCTGGTAGCATGGGTCAGATAGAAGAAGCCTTCCAACAGGCCACCTCCATCGTATAAAAGATAGGACGCAAAAGTGGTCTGGAGTGCTCCCCCACCAAATCAGAAATCCTAGTATATATAAATAAGGCATCTGACAATACATTTCTCAACGTACAACTCAATCGAATGCAAATTAAAGAGGTTGAAACCATCTGAATTCTGAGGCAACAACTCATTAGCTTTACATAAACTAAAAACGTCCTGCCTACAAATCTCTAAGATGATTAGTCGGGTAGCTAACTGACGACGAGGGATAAAATACCATGACATAACGCGACTCATTCGGGCATTTGTTATCAGCCGCATAACCTATAGCTTTCCTTACCTTAGGGTCTTGAAAGCAGACGAGCACAAAATAGACAGAGTCACACGTGTGACTCTCAAGAAGGCTCTTAACATTCCCTCGAGGACATCCACGAAACGTCTGTTTCAAATGGGGCTCCACAATACCGTATCAGAACTATTCCATGCACACCAGACGAATCAAGTCATGCGCCTTGCCATTACTAAATTACGACGGAAAACACTATCAGAACTTGGCATCGAAGCCCCCATTGAGAGAAGGGAAAAAGAACGTATCCCACATGAATGGAGGCAGGACTTCATCATCAAACCACTTCCACGCAACATGCATCCTTAGTTCCACGAACATCGACGTCGGGCACAGGCAAAAGTTCACGACAACTACTCAGATACTGAGGGCGCCTTCTTTGTTGATGCAGCTGGACCAGTGAACGGCAAACATACAGCAAGCGTCATTCATTATGGAAAACAGGTTGATTGTATATCAGCCCAGGACACAGACACAACTAGTATGGAAGAAGCAGGAATCGCCCTCACCCTGCGAAACCAAAGGTCCACTTTCGTTCTAACAGGTTCGAAAGCAGCCTACTTAAATTTTTGTAAAGGCTACATTGGCCCCATTGCGCATCGACTTCTTACACAACTCTCGTACTCATGCTCAGAGGGCGAATGGAAACAGCTGATATGGATACCCGGCCGCTGCGAAGTTAGAGGCAATGAGCTCACCCATGCCTCGGCCCGACAATTACTCTTCCGGGCCTCCAACCCTAGCATACCGCACCCACCCTCGGCTATGCGTATGGACCCGTTCCTAACGTACACAGATATTCTAGAACATCAAAGACTCGAAAGACGGAAACTTCTACACCCGGGGCCATACTCAGTAACGAATCGGGTAGCATGGCATCGCCTGCAGACCTTGTCTTAGCCTAGTCCATACATACTGTCGAAGATAGATCCTGACACATACGCACCACAGTGCAGGTTCTGTGTCACTAAAACAGCCACCCTGTACCACATGGTATGGGAATGCCCACACAATCCACCTCCACAACCCAGAGCACAGCACAACACTGTAGGGTGGGAGGCAGCTCTATCCAGCTCGGATCCGAAAACCCAGGAGGCCCTCGTGAGACGAGCGAGGACAGCGGCCCGTGCCAATGGGATCCCGGACTAAGGAGCCCACTCACCGACACTCCTTCCTCGGTCGCAAATGTTTCATTCTTTCTTTCTCCTTCATTTCATGGATGCCAGCCACTTGCGGCTGATGCAACCTAGAGACGGCGCCGTCTGAGCAGCATTGCATCGAAGACTACAAAACCAAATCGCGTGCATCCTACCGCCAGTGAACGGATTTCCACAATAGCACCCTTATTTTAAACATCAAATATAAAATTTTCTCCTTTATTTTTTACGTGGAGCTATTTGAGACAGGACGCAGCATGCACAAGCAAGCAAGTTGTATTTATTTATATTTTACAGCATTTTTAGACGTGCGAGAAAGTCCCGTCTTCTTACGTGTTCCCGAAACGTTAAGCGGCATCTGCGTCTACATGAAACGCTGATGGTGCGCCCCCGTTCCTTTCCACAGCGTTATACGACAAGCGCGCCAAACCAAACTACTTCGCGCAGGGCTACATGCACACAAGCCACGCCGCCGTAGCCTTCTTTTCAATTACGAGAAAAAGTCGTCGCCGAATATATCATACTTCGACGACATTTGCAGCTAAACACGCATATACGCGGTCAATATTTTATCAGCTATGTATTGCGTTCTGGCGCTGCAATCGCACTGCAAAACTCAACTGGCTGATGGTTAACACAAATGCTACAAGCCCTTATACATTAAATACTTAAATATTACGACATTATAACTTATACAAATGCTAGACGTGATCTTACGCAGGGTGCAATAATACACTGTACGGGGCCAAGAAACAAAAGAAAAATAAACATGTTACCGAAAACATCATACCTTTCAAGGAGGTCAAGAAAAAAAACGCCACATTCTGCTTAAGGGGACCATGTGTATATACGAAGCAGCAGCGACGTTGACTCTGGCGCTCATCACGGCGTTGCGCAGGAGAGAAATCTGAGGAGGCACAAAGCACGCAGTGGTGGACCAGCGTTTCTTACTTTAGCATGCCAGTTGCTGCTAAGGGGCAATGACAGACAAAACACTCAGATTGGACACAGAAACCTGCAGTCCACTTTTAGTTAACGCGCATGCTGCGAATTTCTATTGTTGAACAACGCGCAGGAGAAATCTCTCACCGGCGCTAACTTGGAGGTCAAGACCAGTCAAGCGTTGTGCAGCGCCTTTCAATTATTGGCGGCTCTCAGCTCTCACACAGAAGAGTACAAAGAACCCTAAATCGTTAACTACATTTTCTAAACACATGGGACACATAGCAGTGGGGCATCGTAAGATGTTTGTTATGCCGTCTGATCACTTCCTCTTGTGGATTTTTATCGCCACGGCCTCTTCGAGCGTGAGTCCCGCGGAACGGCTTTCTGCTACCTCATAATAGAGTACCAAGTACTCCATATCGTTACCCAATTTTAAATGCGAAGAATCATTTCTTGGTGAACTTCGGCGACTTTGAGCGTATATCTATCTATCTATCTATCTATCTATCTATCTATCTATCTATCTATCTATCTATCTATCTATCTGTCTATCTATCTATCTATCTATCTATCCGCCTACGACTTCTAGCTCTCCTGGCCTTTTCGATATTGGTATCGATACCAAACTTTGTATGACATGGCATGACTGTATGAAGAACATATTTGACTACTCATATCATGAAAATCATGACATAGATGTCATGAATGTCATGATTTACATTTCATTGTCCTGCTGCTCTAGCAGTGGTTTCGTTCAAATGGCATGCTGCAAAACTGGTATGTGATAACATGATTGCATGGCGAGCACAAGCGACAGACCCTAACATTAAAATCGTGACATTTTTGTCATGTAACATGACTACATGCCACGCTCATAATGCGCTCGCGGCCGTTTCGCTAGCGTCACATATATGGAATTTTGTATTATAGTACGTGTATGTATGACGAAGGTATGTGACTGGTGCAAACATGATAATCATTAGATGCGTGTCATGTAACAACATGACTACATGCCACACTGATGATGCGCTCGTGGCCGTTTCGCTAGCTTCATATATGCCAAATTTGATATTACGTGACGCCAATGGATGACGAAGGCATGTGACTGGTGCGACATGATAATAATGAGATGAGTGTCATGTGAGAACATGACTACATGCCACAGTCAAGGTGCCAATACATTTCGATGTGACGTGGTGAGTGTGCTTGCCGGCGTTCATTTCGTTGCATTGCCATGCCGGACGCCAGTCCTCCCATATACTCGCAGGCGCGTGCCACGCTGCATTGCTTTCACGCATGCGCGTTTCAGCACGTCCGGCATTCCTCCATCACGAAGAAAGGGAGACGCGGTGTTGTCTAGGGCAGCGCATCGGCGCGAAATGCAGCATGTCGCATTCCGCGCCGGTCGCCATCGGGCCGCGCCGACGGACGCTGGTCACACCTGGCGTCAAGCTATAGAGTGCTCGCGTTTTGCCCTTCATGATGCGCTCGCGGCCATTTTGTGAGCTCTACATATACAAAATTTGGTGTTATGTGATGTCAATGGATGACGAAAATGTATGACTGGTGCAAACATGATAATCCTGACACGCGTGTTATGTAAGAACATGACAACATACCACGCTCATGGCATGCTCACGGCCGTTTCGCTAGCTCCACATATACCAAGTTTGGTATCACTTGGCGTGAATAGATGACAAAAATAAAAGACATCCAAACATGATAATCATGACATGGAAGTAATGTACGGCATCATTTACCTCCACCCCGTAACGTTGGGCTGATTTTAAAGTGACATATCAAGCTTTCTTATTCGTGCTTCACATATCATCGATTCCCACTGTACGTGGGATCTGCCAATTTTTTCTCAACACACCTTGCTCGGGGATGCTATCGGGGTAGGCGTTGCGAGGCGGAAGTGACGTGTAGGATTTATAGAAGGAGATGATGCGCATGCGCAATGAAGATGTAAACGCCGAGAGGAGGAATGCCTAGAAGAGAGAGTCCAATGAATCCAATCCAATGTTGATACACGACGCGCATATCATGATTTTCATGTTATGACTAGTCAAATATTTTCTACATAAAGTCATGTTATGCGATACCAAGTTTGGTATTGATACCATCATCGAAGCAACCAGGAGAGATTAATTTGCTAGTTTCGAAGCAACCTGGAGAGATTGATGAGTTATTGGATTGGATAAACTTTTATTTGGTCCTCCAAAACGCAGATCACTATGTTGCGGGCAGCTCCCACGTGGGGACTGAGATGCCAAGATCCTCAGCCGCCTCGCGGGCTAGATTCATGAGCTAGTTTGCTTTCGAAATGTGAGTACTTTTGTGGTAGTGCAATTGAATACCAAAAACTAAGAGTTCATCATTCGTACTTAAAGGTCCACTCACCAGGTTTGCCAATTTTGAGCTGACAAGCGCAATGCGTAGACGAGGCATTCATTATCACGTCTGCCAAAATTTGCAACGCTACGCGCCGCGGAAACGGGTCGAATTTGAAGATGAACGCTGCTCCCCCTCCCCTCTGCCGGCGCACTCGTAGAGAATGATGGCATGACGTAGGCGTATGAATGGCCCTACGTATACGGCAAGGCAATGACGTTGGTCCTCTACGTAGACGACTCTGCTCCGACGTTGTCAACAGTATACCACGTGATATGGCAAAATTATTGAACATGACATGCGTAGTTTATGTATAAGTTGCTGGAGGAGATTAATAAATCTCTGGATAAATAATGAGACGCAATAAGAGAATGTGAGCGTTCTTTTTTTGTCATTTTCCCTCGTGAATTGCAAGGAGATGCAGGGATAACGTGCCAGCGTTTCGCATGCGTTCGTGTCCCCGCGGTCAACGCATTGAGCAGACGACCGCAGTGGAACGCTCCTACGCGTTCGCGCACTCATTGTGCTCATGTACTCTACCGCATCTAAGCCAGCGTTTCCAAACAATCCCGCAGAAACAGACAGAAGACCACGAAATAACGCTGGTCAACAAAGCAACGCTGCTCGCGTGCTCAGGAGTTGGACTTGTTTGGGCATGTCATGCACACGTCACCTTATGGTCGGATGCTGGAGATGGTGGCGAAGAGATTTGGCTTGCGAAGGCTATGTGGAGAAGCGGCAAGGGTTTCGAGCTCGCCTCCTCTCATCCTCGTTTCGCACCGCTTCAAAAAACCTGTTTTCTCCACTCGTGATGAACCGATTCAAAAAATTTTTGTGGCAAAATGTTCCTCATCGGAAACCCAACAATTTCCACTGTCTAACTAAAATTCGGTATAGGGCCTGGTGAGTTGCCCTTTAAAGTATGACATTTGGCTAGGTAATTATGTGGTAATATAGAAAAAAATTCAGGACGTTCAAATTTTAGGCCTAAAGTCACGTGCACAAAAATGAGCCGGTGTGGCAACACCAGCTATTTGAAACTCGCGAAAAGGGCTCGACGTTGTGGAAACGAGAAAGTGTTACGGAAATGATGCAGATTCTCTCGGGGTGGGACATTGATCACTGTGGCTGGAGCTTGTGTTTAATCTTAGAGATTGTAACCGTTTGTAAATCGTTCACAATTTGTTCTGAACACTATTATGTGGAGAGTTGTTGCAGCATCTCGCTTTACATAACAGAGTAAGGAATTCTCCGGATTATATACGTTTTGAGGCGGAAGTAATAAACCTCTCTGTTTTTTGTAGGCATTGTCAGGTACCGATATTATCACGTACGCGCGAACGGCGTGTCCTCTTCGTCTTCGCGGGCCGGATCAGTAAAAAGAATACCAAAGAAAGGCGCGAATATCACGTGACCAGGCCGTATTTGTTGACGGAAAGACGGACTAGGCTTGACAATGGCGCGAAAGTTCTGCGCAATTCTGCAGAGTTGAGTAATCTATCAACAGCGTAAAAAAAAGAAGAGAATATCCAGGGAGACACACCGACTTGGCGGCGTGTCTGTGCGTCTCCCTGAGTGGTCTGGCATTTTCACTGTTAAAATCTTTCATATACATACACAGTCCTTCAACACTTACCTAGTGTTAAGGGACTATGGTGTACATACGAACCACCTCGCCAAGCATCCGTTTTAGCAAAGTGATGCTCTTGAAAGGTGACAATTACCATTCGTCCAATCTTAAAAGCCGGCTTAAAGGCCATTAGTGCAGATATCTTTTTTCGTATAGAGGATGAAAAATTCGTCTTGCCCTGTTACGTACAGGTACGCAAAGAAAAGAGGAAATGCGTACGGAGGGGGGGGGGGGGGCGAGGTGGCTCAGAGACACTAGGAGGGGTGGCGTCCCCTTAATTTCTTAAGAATGGAGGGCGCAAAGTTTGTCCCATATATTGACACAATAAGGAGGAGGCGCTACGGCGAATTCCTCCCACCACCTCAGAAGGGGAAGCCTGCCCGTGCTTTTGATAGCGCGCGTGCACGCATTCTTTATAAGCTAACCAGAGTATCCACGACACGTTTCTCACTGGGCCAATGAGCTTTCTTTCCGGGAAACATGGGTGGAATTCAAGCCTTTCTGCAAGTTTTTCATGCTTTACATTTTCATAGAGTGCGGTAATGGGACAAAGCGCAAATGCAGTGGTCGTGTTATCTCTTTTATACTGATGGGCTAGTTGGAGTGCCATTATATTGGGCGAAGCAGTGCACGATGCACGAAGTTGCGCAGACTTGTGTTAGCGTCATTTATATGTGGGCGCGATTGCGTCCTTTTTTGTGCTTCTTCGTCAAATATTGTGCCTTCTGTCTTCTAGCTTTGTGCGAAACGTACTTTGAGGAGTATTCGATCGCGATAAGGAAGGCCGCATAAACAAATGCCTCAAAAGACTCTGCCTGACAAAGTTTTGTGTTCTCGTTTTCTTTCTCTGTATAGCTCGCAACTTCAATGTCGCCCAAGCAGAAGCCATGCTGCGAGAGGTGAGCATATTTTATCTGTATCGAGTACACGAGGGCAGACTGAGCGCTTCTCAGCCTGTATTTCCTGGATACCCAATTGCAGGTTTGCAGATGAATTGTAGAAAAAATCTTGTCCTTAAGGCACGGCGTTACAAGTATATTCTTTGTTGAACACTAGTGAGTTAGCGAGTGAGTGAGTTAGTGTGTGATTGAGTGAGTGAGTGAGTGAGTGAGTGAGTGAGTGAGTTAGTGAGTGAGTGAGTGAGTGAGTGAGTTAGTGAGTGAGTGAGTGAGTCCACGTGTATTCAAAAAGAGCTGATGAAATCAGCTCGGGAAAGTTACCTGGTGGCGAATAAAGAAGTTAACAGATCAAAAGTGAACAATGGCGACTATTTCACTTGTACCGAGTACATAAATCGAACTCTCAATTGAGTGAACTTCAAGAAAGTGACGTTAATAGTTACCTTAACTGAGAGTTCACTAAACTAAATAATCACTAGAATACGAAAAAAAAAAGCCTTGCTCACGACAGAAATCAAGTTAAATGCGCGAAAAGAAATTTTCTTTGATAAGAGTTCTGTAATTTTCATTTCGACTGGTGCCCTTAAATCGCTTTAAGAGACAACGCTCCTAGAGAGTATACGTGTGTGTGCATTGCCTATGGCACAGCTTGTTGCTGTGGCACAAATTTTCGCAACTTTCTAATATATCCCAAGCCTCGGCCTGAGTTGCAGCGTTCAGACCTACTGCAGCCATTACAACTTCTTAGCCGCACTCTTTCAGTTTCTAAATATGATAGCTCCTACGCAGGTACCGAAGCGCACGTGGCTCATTTTCGTCTGCGGCATGGATGCGCTTTACCTCGGCGGCGCTGCATGTGCCAGCCGTGTTGAAATGATGATGGCTGTGTTCCAATTCTTAGACAGCACGTCTGCGCAATATGCGTAGCAGTATGCGTAGACTGTCTATAGACAGTCTACGCAGACTGCTTAGAAGACCGCACCAAGCCCATGTTGTCCGAGAATTGGAACACGTTAAACAGCTTTTACGCGACGATGCGCCACCTCGCGTGGAGAAGAAAAAGCTAAAAGAAACAAACGTAACACGTGTAATTTCTGGCTTATTTCGTGTTGAAATCAAAAACAAATAAACGTTACTGACATTCAGCGTCTGGGAAAGCGTCTGCTTATGTGCAGACGACCATTCTGGTGAGATTTGATCTATCTGAGCGATTCGCTGAGCCGCCATCTTGTTTAGACAGCAAAGTAGCAAGCATCGTATTTGTCTACGATGTGGTCTTCTCGGTGCAGTCTACTTTGCCGGCTACGTGAGAATTAGAATGGGACTTAATATGGCCGCCGTCCATACAGCTGTCTATTTAGCCGTATACGGTGAGTATTGGAACACAGCGGATGTGTGCGGTTTAACATCCCAAAGCCACCATATGGTTATGAAAGACGCCCTAGAAGAACGCTAGTGAGTGAGTGAGTGAACGTGCACCTGCCGTTCCTGAACGTGCACCCGAACGTGAGCTGACGGGCCTACAGCATAATCGCCTCCACCGACAATGCAGCTGGGAATCGATCCCGCAACCTGCGGTTCAGCAGCTGAGTACCTCAGCCACTAGACCACAAGCGATCATGCACCACCGTCGATAGATGGGTGATTTGGATGTGGCGCGCGTCGCCAACGCCAGTGCTGAAGTTCCTTCGACTGAAATATTCACTACTCATAAATACGCTTACCTGAGTTTTTTTGGCATAGAACACATAGTAAAACTGCCAGAAATGTTCTAAAGGTCCGTTATTCGGAAATTTTCATTCAACCGGCGTTCGTACAATCGAGAGTTCACTGTACAAGCATCAAAACAAAATTACAACAGTTGTTTATCATCAAAAGGCAACTTATTTATTTATTATTTATTTTCAAATACTGCAGCCCCGTTATGGGGCTATCGCAGGAGTGGGTACACAGCAAGAAATAATAAAAAGGTACAAAACAAAACAACTGAATACACAAGTACATTGGCAGATCATATAAATACCAAAATTTTACAGAGTTATACAAACAATGAAATGTTTACAGCACACCGTATTTTAACGCCTTCAAAATTCATCTTTCTGCAAAGACCGAATGTGACCTGGTATGAGGTTCCACATTTCAATACATCGAGGAAAAAAGGCGTATTTGAAGAAATCAGTACGAGGATGAAACACAGATACATTAACTGCGTGGCTGTTTCTGGTGGATGATGGTCTGGCAGGTGTTATGTAGTTGTTGTGTGGTAAATGTTGTGGTGAGTTAAATAAAGAGTGAAAAAGTTTCAGAGACTCGATGTCACGTCTTTTAGAAAGTGATGATAGACCAAGCTGCGCTAGATGGCATGATGGTGAAAAATTACGATCATAGCGTCTGTAAATGAATCGAATAGCTGTTTTCTTAGCAATGACTGGTTTATTTTGAAATTGGCCGCTAGCTATTTTTAAAGCTCATATAGAGGAAGCATACCTCATAATGTATGACTGTAATATTCGTACGAAGCCATGGAAATACGGCAGGATTCATTAGAAGTTATTCGTTAGACAGGGATATGATAGGATTTCATGTTTTGTGACATTTCTCGAGCTGTTGTTTCTATTTATTTTTTTCCATTGAAACAGAACCTACAATGGCGCAAACAGAACAACGTGGACACGATACTGGAGGACTACGAACCTACAGAGGTGAGTAAGCTCGCAACTGCTGAAAAGTAACTAACGTAGCTGGCAAGAAAACTTGCAACATACACACGACACACGTCGCTGGTACAACTGATAATCCAATTATTTTGCTGCACAACTCAACAGCAGTATGTCGGTTCACATGTAACAAGAATGTTTTATTCATGCGCAAAAAATAGCACTGCACGATTCAACTCTGTATATAGCTCCGACTGTAATGAAAAGAAGTGAAGTGCATTAGTGTCGACTCGACGCTGAGTCCCAGTCCCAATGTACGATGTTGTAGGCGCGAAACTTCCAAATTCAAGATCAGCATGTGTTAACTTGACATGCGTGTGCAGTGTAATCTCGAAGATATGCTTTTTTTTTCATTGGAACCGGAAGGCAAAACGTGTAATGCGAAAATTGTATAAACCAACAATGTTAAAAAGGAAGAAAATATGTACACTCCATCAGTGACAACTCGCTTTTATTGAGCACCATTGAAGTAGCTGGTCAATTTGCGCGGCACCATCTTCTTTTCACCGTGCGATGCCCCAGACGTAGAGACGAACAGAAGTAGAAGATCATTTGTCTCTTCTATAGCTTTTTTGGTAGCGACCTCTTCGCAGAGAAACGGACGCTGTCGTGGCCTCGGCGGCTATGCAACATGCAAATTGCGGATTGTTGGAATGTGGTTTGAGCTAGTATAACCATGAATAAACAGGATGTTAAGATATATTGATCAAAATACACTTTTAATGTCGAGTTATGCATTTTTTGGGAAAAATTTGATGGTGTTAAACACATGAAAATGCGTTAATTTCTAAGAGGCTTTGGCAAGAAGCAAAAACGCTTTGTGCAGAATCTTATCAATGAGATTCTACTGTGTATACTAAACACGATACGTTTAGATTGCTTCTAGTATTATCAGTAGTAGGCATGTTTGTTTGTTACGCAGGCTATGCCAATGCTTTAGGTGGGAACTGGCTTATTACGCCTGCTGTTTGAATAGTATACAGCGTCAACTATGTTTTGGTAATCTCGTAAATATATGTCTATATAGTAATGAAACGTCACGATGTTATGTTGAATCGTTATTGACGTCTATACTGTCTATGATAAATTAATTGTTTTTCTAAGCCCACGAGTTTCCTGTGACATGATATTACAGATTTGCTTTAGTTTCACAAAGCACGAGTGTGGAAGAGCCTACATTTCAGGCTATTTAGCGAGACACAGATGAGCAGTGTTCAGCAATGTGCATGTTTATCACAGCGTTGTTTACTCGCTGATAACGTTTTGTTTGCCAAACGCCAACTTGTGTGAATGTAACTTACAATGTAATGCGATCGCTTATAATTGTGCAAATAATTTGTAGATATGATCACCCTTCATGCCCGCGTTTACTGTCAGCTGTAACTTTCTTCGTGCTCCTTCCTGAATTGCGTTATTCAAGCATTTGTTTAACGAATACTGATTTGTACTTGTTAATACAACTATATGGTAACCTGATAGCGTATTGAGATTGGTAATGTTATTTTGTTTGCTTTTTGTCTCGTTTCTCTCCTCAATTATTTCTCTCTTTCTTCTTTCGCTTTGGCTTATTCATTCACGCACCACTGGTTCTCTCCGACTTTATGCTTTTCTCCCTTTTCTGTTCTTTCTGTAACAAAAAGCGCACCATTCGTAAGGCCTAAAGTCCTATGAAACTTTAGATGTCCACGGCATTTCTTCCTCAAGGCGGTTGCCCAGACGCTTCCACGAACGGGCGTGCACTACAGACTGACGTAATGAGCCGGACAGCCAGTAACGCCACCTACGGAAAGCATTACCAAGTGCATTAGCAGGCCTATTGCCTTAGTCGCGGAAGTGACCCGTTGCCGTGCTTCAGTCGCCTGGGAGGGGCTTCTCCGGACTTCTTAACTTGTATTGGACTGTAGAGCCGTTCACTAGCACATGGAAAAACATCGTATAACAGCAATTGACGTGAAAGAAAGTGATACGACCGATTACTGTATAACACTCGTTATGTGACAGCGTGAAACTAACGAGATAACTTACTAAGGCACACGTATCGATAGGACACAGCGCTGACACGGTATTTCTTAGTACGTTGTCCCGTTCTTTTCGCGCTGTAACGTAATAAGTGTGATACAGTAATATGTCGTATCACTTTCTGTTATGTCACTTGCTGTTATACGATGTTTTTCTATGTGCCAGTGAACGGCTCTAATACATGAATACAAACTTGCCCAGTTTACTGTACTCCTATATCACATAACAGAAAATTCCTCTGCGGTGCACAAGTGTGCGTTTTTCATCATGGCGAACGTTTCGGCACAGGTTCTTAAAAAGTATTACCCCGGAGGTCTCGTGGGTCACGACAAAGAAGGTTGTCCACTCTGGATCATTCCTTTCGGCTACACAGACATCAAAGGTGAGTGGCGAATTTTCATCTCTGCTCTCAACTTAGAGCTTCGGTGTGCCGGACCTGTAGGCGATGTTTTATCTGAAAGCATCATCATCAAACTTTTTTATCATCTCCAAAACTACAGCTTGTTTCGTTCCACTTATTAGGAAATTGTATGTTGTCATTGCATGATAATGATTACAATATATGCCTGCTTTATACTTTCCTTGCTTTCAAGATAGGGATATCGTTAAATAACACTCTGACGAATGTCACGATATTATCTTCTGATATCACTATCACGGCAATAAAATTCTGACAATAATGACATTCAGTCAGAATGTTTCCGACGTCAGAATGTCAATGAGCCCGTCCTTGTGTGCTTTTTGACAAAGCCGTTACAACCCAGACTTAAAGCGTATGGCCGTAAATGTAATATCTATTTAAAAAGTCGAGGGTCATCAATGGCATGGTCGCAGCTGCGTACCTGGTCGATGTCATGCGCATGCTTTTCGGCGCATATTCAAAAATTTTATACCCACTCTTTCTGCTTTCAGCAGTGTCATTACACTCGTACTTGCTGAAGTTACGATTGCGACATTCTTTAATAAATATGACATCCCAACTTGAACTCAATACCTTAGATGTCACATTAGACGAGAAAATAACCATATGTCCCACATTAGTGGCGACAACATGCAAGAAGTCACAATCACGTAGAGACGTCACCATATGACGTCATCGTGATGATCTCATGGCACCACTGTAACGTCATCACATGACACCATAGGTAGACCAATCGCGGAAGCAGTGCGAAAAAAAAGTGTGAAGTGGAGAATGCTTCCAATGACTCTGATCCCGGAGGTTGTTTATTTCGGGAATCATTGTCGCCAAATCATTTCCCATCGGCTCTAGTAAGTGTCCATGCCGCATTCCTTCCTTTGACTGCTAACATAGGGCGGTACCACACAGCCCCATTCAGCCCCTCCAACAAATAGAGCCATGCGTGAAAGAATGTGAGATATGATGATCCGATATGTGAGGTTTAACGTCCCAAAACCATCATATGATTATGAGAGACGCCGTAGTGGAGGGCTCCGGAAGTTTTGACTGCCTGGGGTTTTTTAACGTGCACCCAAATCTGACCACACCTGCCTACAGCATTTCCGTTTCCATCGGAAATGCAGCCGCTGCAGCCGGAATTCGATCCCGCGACCGGCGGGTCAGCAGCCGAGTACCTTAGCCACTAGACCACCACGGCGGGGCAATGTGAGATATATAAAGCGCGTTTGATGTGTGTCGTGCAGCTGTCTCGTTAGTAAGCCGGGTGCCTGTCGTGGACCGAGAGGTCTAATATTTAATTCCCGTGTACGGAACTTTTTCTTGAAGTTTTCCTTTCTCACGAGTAAGCGTCCATTTGATCAAAGTTCAGTTCACGACGGAAATACTCTATTCAAGTCTTGGTGGACCCCATCATGATTCACTTTCGTGTTAAGAAAGTGCTCAAGGTCATGACGTGTGCATGACGTAACTTCTTTTCCCAGTGCCATTCTTCCCGCTTAGCTTCCATGAAAGTATAAGCTCTCTGGAATGAAATAAGAGAGGAAGCAATTAAAGTGTTAGACGAATCTCGAACTAATGTCGCTCTTGACTAATTCTAAAGAAATCGATGCATCTCCATGAGCGAACCATGACGAGTGGGAGAAGCTCTGGGTATCGTATCGGTGAGTAACCGTACGTCACAAGTGTGCCCCATGAAATCTAAGTTGAATTACATCCAGTGTATATATAAATGCAAATTTCATTTTTTGCCTCTTTAATGCTGCTCTAGGCGTTGTCCTTAAAGACTGGTGCACACCGGTGACTAGCAGCGGTCGTGCGACCGTTCGCTACTGGTCGCAAACAGTCGCGAACGGTCGCAAACGGTCGCAAAGCGACTGCTTTGGCTAGTCGCTTCCTGATTGATTTTTCAGTCGCGCTACTGCAGTCGCAAAGCTGCCAGAACAAATCAGCGATGCTCATTTTTGTTTTTTTGTTTTTTTTTTCTATTGCGCTGGCTTCCTGTCGCCAGATACGAACGAGTGCGTTCCTCTGAGTTTGTGGCACCATGGTCACCACGGAATACTTGGCTTAGAGATGGCGGGGCGTAGCAGCTCGAGCAAAGTGTCGAATTTACGTGGCGGTATTCGTAAGAAGGTAGTAAACACCGTCAAAGTAAAGAGAAAGTAAATTGTGCACTATCTTTTCTCCGTATTGAGAACCGTTTTATCATCTTGAACTTGATTTGTCACCGCCTTCAATGCAGCGCGTTTGGAACGCGTTGGTGCTTCATGCCTTGGCAACGACTTGAGACACCGCGTTCGAGACGCGTTTGTGCTGTATTGCAGACTGTGGCAAGTCAATTTAAATTCAAGGACCGTTTCTGAATACGTACGACTCTCGGTAATACTCCTCGTCGTCTCAGCGCAGCTCGGGAGGCAGGCGGCTTGCATGGCCGGCCAACTCCCGCGAGCGAAAGGCTGGTCACACCCACTACCGGCTTTTTTTTTTTTTTTGGAGGCATCAGTGATGCCAGCGCCGACACCATGGCACAGCGCATCAGCACCATGACAATGTCGTGTTCTTTGTTGAATCGAACTTGATGCTGTTGGGAACGCTGTGCGAGAACGGGCGAAAACAATAAATGCGGTGTGCCCGGTTTGCTCCGCTCACTCAGCTGGCGGTGATCAGCTGATCGGCGCTGGTCTCTAGAGTTCTCGCTGATAACGAAATCCGACAAGACTCTCCGCTTTTGTGACTTCCGGTCGCTCACATGCAGCCCCTGCCGGTGTGAACATCAGTCGCTTTTTGGTCACCAGTCGCAAGTGGTCGCGCGACAACTGCTAATCGCCGGTGTGCACCAGCCTTAACGTGCAAGGATGTTTAAGGTGGTGGTCCCCCTGCAGCCGCAAACACTCCGCCTTTTACGCATTGTTTGCGGATGCACTGGGCTCGCTGCGCTTCTCAAAGAAAACTGAATTGAGCTACATCAGAAAGCTTATTATTCCCCGTTTTCAATGACATGTGACTTTAATGCCTGGTCGGAAGCGTCAACTTGTAGCAATAAAAAGAGTGTGAACAACAAAAGCATTTTCGCTGTACAAGCCTCCGTTGTACTGCGAGTACGGCAAAACTATTTAAAGTAACAAATCTAAATTTGCTGCACCTTTAGACGAAGTGCCATACCCCGTTTTATACATCAGGTGCAACGCTGTCAAAGCTATGCAAGAAGTTCAATCAGAAACATATGTGACTTCGGGCGTCTCGCGCTTAGCTCTCATCGTTGTAAGCGCTCGCGCGAGACGAGCACAAACGCGTCTGCAGATCGTCACCAAAGTCTACAAGTAAGACATCAATAAATAAGAACCAATACAAGCCGTATAACGGGGCGTTTGTTTAGAAAAAGCGGTTAACGAATTAGACTACTTGGTACTCTACTATGGGAGAGCAAAAAGCCGTCCCGTTGCCGAGGAAACACTATTACTGCATTGTGAGCATTACATTCCAATCAACGTTGCATGCGCATGTGTGCGCTCTTTAGGGGCGAAGCTCCTTAAAGCAGCACCCTTTCGTCCCTCGTCGTAGGCGTAGTGCGTAACCAGTCTTACGCTTTGACCTGCAAGGTGGTGCCTGTGGGAGATTTCTTCTGTGCGTTGTAGAACAATAAAAAAATCGCAGCGTGCGCGTTAACTAAAAGCCGACTTCTCCTGTCTCTCATTCCCCCTTAGCAGCCATTGGCATGTACACTGAGCACTATCTGACAAGAAAGGGTTGCTACGTTATACTCCCTGGGCGTAACCTCCTTGGTTTTAGAAAGGTTTAGCGAGCAATGGGTCGCAGTGCCATGAATACAGTAAACTGGTATATACCATGAACTCGAGGTGGTTAAATACGGGAAGTAGACACGAAGCGCAAGCCTTAAGAAAGCGTGCGTGTGCCACCTCTCGTTTGGTCTTTGGAAAGTCCGCTGGATGGCGGTGCTTCTATATGGGGAATATATGATGAAAAGACGCGAGATGGTGGAACTTGTAGTGTTGAATAGATGGACGAACGGACACACAGACAGAAGCATGGATGGACGCACGAACAGACGCACGCACGGACGGCCGGATGGACGCATGGACGGTCACACAGACGGACGCATGTACGGACGGAAGCAAGAACAAATGGACGGATGAATGCTTCACCCCACTCTCCATCACTCACCCTGTGGATATGTTGCCATATTTTCATCCCCGATGCAAAAAGTAGAACGAGGAAAATAAATTATGCCTCAGATGTAAAAATAATCGTACTATTTCTTAGTGTGAACGCATTCATTGCAAGTATTCTCGCTAGCCTTCATAGCGTTGCACTTGATGTAGGAGACGGAGTATAGAAAAAGGCATTCGTAGAACACATAAACATGGGTAAGAGGTGTGGCTCTTACATGGGCGCCGTCACAATCCCTTATGATTCTGGAATATGCGTAACCCCCTTTCTTTTACCCTCCCACTAAGAGTGACGCTGAGCTCGATTGTGCTGCTACTCAATAATCTGTGTGTTCGTGCGATTGCTTCAAATTTGGAAATCTGCTCTTGGTGAAAATGAAGAATTTCCTTAAGCAAACACTTCTTGGGAACAGCTTAGTTTACTATGATTTAGGATGTAGAACAAAGATGGTGAAAGCAAGACGGGAAATAGCGTGAACCAACTTATGGATTATCCCACTTCATCCCATATACAAGGTGAGCCACGTTATTCTCATCTTCATGAGCGATTGCGTCAGCAGCGACTGTCGCAATCGCTCATGAACACCCTATCACAACCTACATTCATGTCGATGCTTTAAGAACGCACATAAGACATGCCACCCGAATTCAATCGCATCACCTCGCCTCCCTTCCAACTTCCAGGCCACGCTCTGCGTTCTCCTCTATTATTGCCCCACATCGCACGGTGATTCCCACAAACTTCACGCACTCAGCAAGACCGTCGTTACCATTGTGGTGTCTACATCCACTGGAAGCCCTGATAACCATCCCCGAAATGCAAAAGAAGAAAAATTGTCAAATTTGGCCCTAAAACAAACAACATTACTGTTTCTGCATGAGAAACACAGTGGACACATTTACATTTACTCGGATGGGTCGGTCACTTCAACAAGTTCAACAGGCGCAATGGTAATTCCGGAGAAATCCATCACGATAAAGTTCAGGACCTCGCATCTGACATCATCCACGGCGGCAGAACTCGCCGCCATTTGTGCCGTTCTGGAGTTCCTAGTTGAAGAACCGCAACAGAAATGGTCAATATTCTCCGACTCCAAAGCAGCTCTCCAGGGCATTGCCTCGCCATATCGTCATGGACAGAACGAACAGCTAATTGCTGAAATATGACTGCTTCATCACCGGGCTATAGAGAAACAACATGACATAGCGTATCAATGGATACCAGGCCATGTAGCATTGATGGGAACGACCGTGCAGATGAAGCAGCCCGAACTGCTCATGATGATGCCTTTTGTGTAGCTATACCATTATCAAGAACGGACGCCGCAGCAAGGCTTCGATCACTTGCACGAGAACTGACACTCGCTCAGTGTAATTCACCGGCATTCACCAACGTCCGCCTTCATAATTTGGACCCACACCTACAGCTCCGTCTTCCATCAGGAATAACCAGAGCACAAAAGACACTTTTGTGCCGTCTGTGGATTGGGGTGGCCTTTACGAATGCTTATTCGTTTCGAATCGGAATGACCAGCAGCCCGACATGTGACAACTGTGGCTGCGCAGAGACTTTCTCCCATCTTCTCTGCGAGTGTCCTCGCTTCAGCGTGCCAATAAAAGAACTGTCGAAAGCTTTAGATAGACTAGACAATCACCAAGTCGGAAGAAAGGGTACTAGGACACTGGCCGAGACCATCCTCCACACGCAAGACATTGAGAGCGTTGTTGCGCTTTCTGCGGGCAAGTGGTCTTAGAGACAGACTGTAAGCCAACGTTACTAGATTACCTCCGTTTGCAAACTCCGCCGGGATGCGGCGGCGAAACGCGGCCCCCTTCGTTTCCCGCTCTCTAGGTGGCGCTTCCGACGCCATTTGACCGGTCGCCGCATCGTAACGGAGCCTTCGCGCAATGTTAAACGGAATTTACGCGGTTAATTTTGTGTAATGGGAGTTATTTCCCGAGAGGGTGAGCGAAGGTTATTACGAGTGTGCAAGTAAATCACCAGTTGAGCCGCTAAGGCGATGCCACACGGCAGAGACGTGTGCGCGATGCCCGAATCTTGCGGGACTTCTGTTCATACAGCTCTTTTGCGTTCCTGTTCTCTAAAATTCGATTGCCTATGTAAAAAAAGACCATTGACAGTGGGCCACAGCATTCAGTCTAAATGCTAGAGAGCTATGCACTTCGATTCAGGTGCACGTTAGAGAAACACCAGGTGGTTAAAATTTCCAAAGCCATCCTGCTCTTCAGGTTCTCTGGACGTTTCACAAGTGATCTTTAGCAGCTTTTCCTCTATGAATTTTCAGCGGGAGGCTTGAAAAAATGTCTTTTTTCGGCCGCGGATTTCGTCGAATCGTACCCACTTCGGCAACCAGTCACAAAGCAGCGAGGCATGTTTTCTCACATTTAAGAACCGTCACATGACACATGAGAGCTGTGTAGCTCACAGGGAAATCGATGACTGAGTTGAAGACATTAAAAAACACCCGGCACCATGCAGATCACGCCAACGCTGACAGCGTCGGTGCCACGCCGGGCACCACGTTGATTGCTACCGTAGTAAGTTGCAGCCAGAGCACACACTACGCGAGTTACGTCGAAATAAATCTTGCTGGGACTCAGTGACAGCGATGACTACGAAGCACACTTGAAAGCAACAAAGCAGCACCCGGCATAAGAACACAACTGCAGTAACTCCGCCGTTGTCAGACGGCACCGCCGAGAAGGGGCGCGCTTGCGGCTTTTTGACCGGTACAGGGAAAGGTGACACTCGCGGCGCCGCAGTTTGCAAACTGAAAAAAGTATCTAGTAACGTTGCTGTAAGCAGCGTCGTGGATCGTCTGATGAACTTCTCTCTCCTTTTTTTTTACAACGTCTCTTTTCTCTCATCCGTTATCCCCCTTACCCCCTTGGACTGGCTAACCTCCCTGTCCTTCCTCATTTATTCCTCCTCCTCCTCCTCCTCCTTATTCTCATAAAAAGTTTTACAAAAACCTTGGGCTCTAAGAGCATCCAACTCCTCTATTTTAGTGTAAATAATCTGTTCAACTAATCATGGACAAGAGGGACTTTACTTAGGTAACCATTTATTGTAGTTGGAGAGTGTGAAATTTAGCAAATAACCTCGGAATAACTGGAAGCAAATAACCACGTACAAAGAGAATCGATGATATGCAAAATGCGAATAAGAAAGGTTGATATGTCACTTTAAAATCAGCACAACGTTGCGAGGGGGGCAGTAAATGATGCCGTTCATAACTTCTGTGTCTTGATTATCATGTTTCGATGTGTCGTTTACCTTCGTCATCTATCCAAGTCACGTGATACTAAACTTAGTATATGCGGAGCTAGCGAAACAGCCGCGGGCACGCTATGGGCGTGGTATGTTGTCATGCTTTTACATGACACGCGCGTCAGGATTATCATGTTTACACCAGTCATATATTTCGTCATCCATTGACGTCACGTAACACCAAATTTGGCATGTGTGAAGATAACGAAACGGTCGCGAGCGCATCATGAGCGTGGCATGGAGCCATGTTCTTACATGACACGCATGTCGTGATTATCATGTTTCGATGTGTCATTTACCTATGTCGTCCTTTCGCGTCGCGTAATGCCGAGTTTGGTACATGTGAAGCCAGCATAACGGCCGCGAGCGCATCATGAGCGTAGCATGTAGTCATGTTGTTACATGACACGCATCTAATGATTATCATGTTTCCACCAGTCACATAGCCTTCGTCAACCATTCACGTACCGTAATACCCAATCTGGTACTTGTGATGCTAGCGAAATGGCCGCGCGCGCATTATGAGCGTGGCATGTGGTCATGTTCTTACATGAGACGCATCTCACGTTTATCATGTTTTCACCAGTATCATACCTTCCTAATCCATTCACGTCCCGTAATACCAAAGTTGGTATAAGTGAAGCTAGTGAAGCTGCCGCCAGCGCATCATTAGCGTGGCCATGTAGTCATGTTGTTACATGACACGGCATCTCATGATTATCATGTTTTCACCAGTCGCATACCCTGGTCATCCATTCACGTACCGTAATACCAAATTTGGTATATGTGGCCCTAGCGAAACGGCCGCCAGCACATTATGAGCGTGCCATGTAGTCATGTTGTTACATGACCCGCATGTCAGCATTTTCATGTTAGGGCGTGTCGCTTCTGTTCGCCATGCAATCATGTCATACCATACCAGTATTGCAACATGCCATGTAAACGAAACCACCAAAGGAGCTGCAGGAGCATGAAATGTTAATCATAATATTCATGACATATATGTCATAATTTTCATGTTAGTCAAATGTGTTCTTCAGTCATGTTCTGCCATACCAAGTTTGGTATCGATACCATTAGATAGATAGATAGATAGATAGATAGATAGATAGATAGATAGATAGATAGATAGATAGATAGATAGATAGATAGATAGATAGATAGATAGATAGATAGATAGATAGATAGATAGATAGATAGATAGATAGATAGATAGATAGATAGATAGATAGATAGATAGATAGATAGATAGATAGATAGATAGATAGATAGATAGATAGATAGATAGATAGATAGATACGCTCAAAGTCCCTGAAGTTCGCTATGAAATGCTTCGCATTTAAAATTGCTTTGGCTAAGCAGGAATCAGTAAGGTGTAGCTCGGAGTTCTGTTATCCTGAAGCATCCTCAGTGCATAGTTTGCCGAAATCTAAAAGTAAACTGTTTTTATTTATTTTACGCCTGGAACTTTACGCACAATTGAATAATAGTTACATACTTCTGACTAAGCGCTAGTGAAGTAGTCAACAGCACCGAAACCAATTGATATTTATTCGCAATACGTCAAAAGAAACAGCCAACGTGGCTGTTTTCCTTTTGAGGGGTGCAGAGGGTGGCGTCTTGAAGATAGTGCTCTGAAAAATGCCTGTTGTCGTATTAAAACTGAGTATCGTGCTCACCGTCTTATACTGCGTCTCTGTTGAGTACGAAGTACTCGAAATCGTTAAACATTTTTTCTAAACATACCATACTTGATATATTGAGAAGGTAGGGGTTAGTTGGTCTCTACAGACCTACGGGACGGCTTCATGCTCTTTCATAGTAGAGTACGACGTACTCGATATCGTTAACCATTTTCTCTATTCACACTCTAAATCGTTAATCACTTATTCTAAACACACATATGGCTTCGTAAGTTGTTCCTGATCCTTCAGTGCTGTTGTTTCAATGTTTTTGTAGTTATCGGGATGGCTCACTGCTCTCCCATAGTTGAGTGCGCTGTACTCGAAATCATTTAACACTTCAAAATTGTCACATACGCCGATGATATTTCGGTATTAAATGCGAAGCATTTCTTAGTGAACTTCGGCGTCTTTGGCCGTATCTATCTATCTATCTATCTATCTATCTATCTATCTATCTATCTATCTATCTATCAATTTATCTATCTATCTATCTATCTATCTATCTATCTATCTATCTATCTATCTATCTATCTATCTAGCCGCCTGCGACTTTTAGCTCTCCGGGCCGTTTCGACAATGGTATCGATACCAAACTTGGTATGGAATAACATGACTGTATGAAGAACATATTTGACTAGTCATAACATAAAAATCATGACATGTATGTCATCAATGTCCTGATTTACATTTCATGGTCCTGCTGCTCTTGCGGCGATTTCGTTCACATGGCATGTTCAAAACTGGTATGGTATGGCATAATCGCATGGCGAACACAAGTGACAGACCCTATCATGATAATTACGACATGCGTGTCATGTAACAACATGACTACATGCCACGCTCATGGTGCGCTCGTGGCCGTTTCGCTAGAGTCAGATATAGCAAATTTGGTATTATAGTAGGTGAATGGATGACGAAGGTATGTGATTGGTGCAAACATGATAATCATGAGATGCGTGTCGTGTAACACCATACTACATGCCACGCTCATGACGCGTTGGCGGCCGTTTCGCTAGCTGCACCTATACCAAATTTGGTATTATAGGACGTGAATGGATGACGAAGGTATGAAACTGGTGCACACATGATAATCACGACATGCGTGTCATGTAACAACATGACTAAATGCCACACTGATTATGCGCTCGCGGCCATTTCGCTGGCTTCACATAAGCCAAATTTGGTATTACGTGACGCCAATAGATGACGAAGCTATGATACTGGTGCAAACATTATAATCATGAAATGCGTGTCTTTTGAGAACATGACTACATGCCACAGTCAAGACACGAATACAGTTCGACGTGACGCGGTGCTTGTGCTCGCTTGCGTTCATTTTGTCGCGTCACGCCGGCATTGCCACGCCAGGCGCTGGTTCTGCCATATACTCGCAGGCGCATGCCACGCTGCGTTGCTTCGACGCATGCGTGTTTCAGCGCGTCCGGCGTCCCTCCGTTATGAAGAGAGTGAGATGCAGTGTTTTCATGGTAGCGTGTCGGCGTGAAATGCAGCATGTCGCATTTCGTTTCGGTTGCCGTCAGGCCGTGCCGATAGACGCTGGTCGCGCCTGGCGTCAGACTATATAGTGCTCGTGTTTCGCTAACGTAGCGTCGCTGTGCCCAGCGTGCGCGCGCGTCAACGCTACATTGGAGTATATTGGGCCATTCATCATGCGCTCGCGGCCGTTTTGGTAGCTCCAATATACCAAATTGTGTGTTACGTGACGTCAATGGATGACGAAATACATGACTGGCGCAAACATAATAATCCTGACACGCGTGTCATGTAAGAACAAGACGACATAGCACGCTCATAGCGTGCTCGCGGCCGTTTCGCTAGCTCGACATATACTAAATTTGGTATCACGTGACGTGAACAAAGACGAAAGTAAACGGCGAATCCAAACATGACAATCATGACAAGGAAGTCATGTAAGGTATCATTTACCGCCACCTCGTAATGTTGTGCTGATTTTAAAGTAACATATCAGCATTTTTCATTCGTGCTTCGCATATAATCGATTCCCACTGTACGTGGGATATGCCATTTTTTTTTTCGTAATCTGTCTAGCTATAGCACATTCCTTGACAAATTTTCTGAGTGTTGCTATCTGTATGGTTGCTCTTTTAAACACCACCAAGTGTGAGGCATTGCGCTTTGGAGGCTTCAGAGATTTAGAATACGTAAACTATTGCCAAGAGATTTAGAATACGTTCAAGCTGTTAAGGTGTTATGCGTTTACTTTGAGGAACGAGATGTCTCAAAAAGGACCTGGGATGACTGGCTTAGGAGATCCACCGGTGTCATATCAGCAGCCACTCACTTTGACTTATCACTAACGGCAAAAGCAACAGTCATCAAGACACAGGCATGCGCTTTTGCGTTTTACATAGCACACATCGCCCTTCTACCTCACCGCGTTCTACCATGTCTCGCCTCCATGGCGGGGACCTTCTTCTGGGGAGGAAATTTTGACAGCTTCCCACAAACCGTGGAGGCTTGCGCCTCCCAGATATACCAACGTTCATGAGAGCGCTGGCTGCAAAAACAACACAGAAGCTGTTCGATGACAGCAACTACCCCGGGTACAGGCTCATTATGTACTGGAGCAGTGCACTAAAAGGTACTTGCACGGCAAATCCCTAGATCAGGCCACGAGCAGAAATTCTGCTTAAGTTTTACAGAGCGGCAAGTGGCTTAAAACGAACAGTGGAATCAATAGGTTCATGCAGTCTGGAAGATGTTTCATCTCACGAAATAAGCGAAATGGTGACAAGTAGCACACTGAGCAAAGAGGAAGAAACAGCATCCTGCACGAAACTTGAAATGGAAGCAAGGCCGTTGCAATCGCGTGCCTACTAGGTTCAGGAATTTGACTGATCAAGAAGATGGAGGGCATTGTCTACGCGTGACTGGTTAGCACGTTGGGGAGTCGTTCTTAATGACCGCTGCCCAAACTGCGGCAAGAGAGCCGGCCCAACATTCTCTGTTTCAGTGCTCGGTGGCGAGGGGCGTCTGGCACATGATACAACGCCTCTTTGGCTTTCGCACGGCGCGCATGGGAACAGAACGTGGGCTGTTTTCAAGACTGGTCTTTACAGTAACCTTGTACGTACTGTGGCGGCGACGCTGTTTGGTGGAAGTACGGCACAAGCCGCATAGGCACGCCTATCCTGCACGACAGAAAATACGGCTCATTGTGTGGAATAACCTGGATCAGCAGCTGGAAATGCACGGCGAAGAGGCTTTCCTTCGACGATGGCACACACGTTTCTTCAAAGTAAGAAAGGGACAGCTGAAGTTTCCAGTTGTTCCGTACTAGCCATGCGCCTACTCTAGTAAGCATGCATAGGTGTTATCCTGTAAAATGTGAGTAACTTGATTCATTTCAATTTTCCTTTGACTGGTAACAGTTGGATGTCCATTGAATAATTGGATTTTGGTGCTCATTTGTAAGATGTGTACACTGTCTTTACTTGTTTTCAATGTTTAGTTTGTGTATGTACAAGTCAAGTGTACAACAAACTTTCCTTTCTCAAACTCTCTCTTATAGTAGAGTACGAAGTACTCTAAATCGTTAACCACTTTTTCTAAACACATTTCCGGCAGCACTGTAGTTATTTTTTGAGACTCTGAATTGTGCTCAGATGGCGTTATGCTGCCCTATAGTAGGGTGCCACGTACATTAAATTGCTAAACACTTTTTCTAAACATATTTCGAGAGCTTTTGGCTAGTCTCTTGCATAAGGGACAGGTTATTGCTCTCCAATTGTTGAGTACATCACGGTCTAAATCGTTGGACACTTGTTCTAAACACACATATTATGTCAGCATTGATTACAATTTACCAGCAATCGTGGCGGCACACTGCTTCAAGGTACATATACCTGGCAGTCAAGACTCTATACGAACAAAAAATGGCGGCTGATCAGCTGCTCAAAGGACCGCTAGCGTCATCTCTGAGAAGAGAAAACACTTCCGATGGAAAAAAAAATAAAGCGGGTGTGACGCAATAGTTGGTAAACAAGTGACATCATTTTATTGCCAGTAGCACGAAATATGATCTGAATTTACTTTTCATAGGCCCCTGATCACTAAGGACTCGTGATATGGTGATCGCCGGTGATTTCTTTACGAGTGCACTTCATGTGAACGTTAGCTAATCTAACATCAACTCATGACTACATAGTGATGTTTAAGTGCACTACTGTTCAGTTCGCCTCGGTTTCACAAGGAACCTTATTCTTCAAACTTTTATTCGCTGTTCGTTGCATCATCCGCAGATGTATTATAGCAACCAACAGCGTATCCGTCGTGTCTGCAGAGTTGGTTGCTTATTTGCTTCGCCCATGTGCAGGTTTTTCAGCGCGCACAACGCTTTTGATATTCAGTTCTAGCAGGTAGAAATGACACCTAGTCACACTCAAATCATGACATTTCAGTTTTATTCAGTGGCCACAGTTACTCAAATTTATTAGACTGCACAAAGTGGTAATAAGTGAAATGGTTTGTGGGTACTATATGCGCTACATATTGCATTATGCTGCAAAAAATTACCATTGCTAGTGCGAATGCAGGAATGCTAATTTGGGTGCGATAGATAACTTGGCGATTTGCTCACCGATAACACGAATAATAGATGGCACTGCATTTTCAAGAAGGAAACTGGGCCGCATGACTACTGATGCGTGAAAGTCCAGCAATGACAGTATTGCGAACGGTTGCTCTGGTCTCTTACATAGAAGACATGGGTCGCCATCCATAAGTTTGTTGCTACTGCATCTTTGCACAGCACATCGTTCCCGCGGGTACCGACGCAAGCAGTCGCGTAAAGTGTAATCCGCATCGTCCGCTGGCCGTTGGACACTGCACTTACGGCGTTCATTGACGGCAGAACGCACCTCACAACTGCGCGCATAGCAGAGAACGCAAGCAAGTGCCTTACTAAAACACGTGGTGGGATGTGTCATCGCATACGATTTTTAGGAGCGTGCCTTTCCATGCAGTGCAAGAGCTGCACTCAGCTATAATGGCGGGGGCAGAGGGTGCTAGAAAAAAAGATTTTTGGTAATAAAACACAGTTATAAATTCTCTGCTCATTACACCTGCATAATGCTGTTGGAGAAAAGAAATGCCATTCGTAAAACATAGCGATTGTTTCGCCTTTGAATAAAACTTGGTTTTTCACTGTTAGTGTTTGTTCCCGCCACGCACAGGTGCGCTTCAATCACACCACGCACAGTTCCCCATGATGATGTCGCTGGCTATCGCTTTTAAACCACTTCTTCGCCCGAATCTTCGCGACGTATTTGAATAGATTTTGACCACTCCCCCATAGTTGAATAGGAAGTACTCAAAATCGTTGAACACATTTTCTAAACACACATATGTTCACTGTATGTGACGATCAATTTTTTAAATACACATGCGCGATGGAGGACAATTGAAGTCTTACATAAAGGTTCTGTTATTACAGTGCATTGCCTTGGGAAACAAATAAGAAAAAAATTTAAAAAAGCTAGTTGCTTTGTGGCTGCTGGTAGGGACCGTTGCTTACGTCTCTTCCATAGTCGAATGGGTACTTTCAGACGTAATACTTAAGAAAGATAACGCGCGGGGGCGTCTCAATAGTCTCGTACACCACCCATGTAACTCGGTACAGAGTAAAACCAGGGCAGGTTCAGAAAGCTTGCAATGTCTCCGATGCCTTCATGACCATTGTAAACGTCAACGACCCACGACGGTTGTGTTGTCGTTATGGTACTCAACTTCTGAGCCGAATGTCTCTGCATCAAATGCCGACCGGCGCAACCGCATTTTAGTTGACTGAGCGAATGAAACGACTTTATCAAGTCCCCAATGGATGCGAGTTAACTCAGCGTCACGTGGCTAGTGGAACGAAAGTGTTTGAGGCCAGTGTATTTAGACTTAGGTGCTCATTAAAAATCACCAGGTGGTTCAGATTTTCTGAACCTTCCACTACGACCTCTCTGAAAATCAAATTTAGTTTTGGGGCGCAAATTGCTACTAAAGATTATTAGATCAATATCTCTTCAATGATGGAGATGTTAGTGAATTCATGCTGGAGCCCGCATAAACAGTTTTCGCATTAAACGACGCAAGAAAGATCTTTTTTAACATCCGAACAGTTTAAGATTGGCGTCTGGCTTCAGGCTGCGTCAAAGCTGCGCTGAGCTATGCCATCAAGGCGAGTTGCCTTGCGACCACCTCGCACATGTACTCCTGGCTTCTCCTAGCCTCGCCACAGAAGACCTACTAGATCCGCGCACGGGCCTATCCACAATGCCGCTCCGCGCCGCAACTTCGTTCAGTTTCTCTATACATAGAGTTTCCTAAAATTAACTAGAGGGTACTCTGGCGCTGCGATCGTTAAGCGACCATGGGAATGATGGGTAGTGCACACATTTGCCTAGTCTTCGTACTTACGGGCGGCGAATCGTACTCGCGGCTTCGTTTATTGCTGGTTACGGTTTCGTTTTAAAGAAAAGAACGAACCATTTTGAACTTCGTGACCTGATTTGAAAAAGTAGGCTTTAAAAAAATTAGGTAGTGAAGCACAACCGCTGAACGTTTGCTGATTTTTTTTTCGTGAGAAAACACCTCCAAGCCACACGAACAGACACGGAGCCAGAAGCAGGCCAGAAGTACGAAGATTAGACAAATGCGTGTACTACCCATCATTCCCGTGCTCCCTGAAGTGCCGTGCGTTGCAGCTCCCGTATACACAAGTGCCAGAGTTCCTTCTAGTGTATATTAGAAAACTCTATGTCTCTATTTACTTCCGCGTCACCGCGTCGGCGGATACACCTGTGCACCGCCACCGGTACCAATATCGCCGACGGCGGCGCGCCGGTGTTCCCGTCTTCGGCGGCGGCGTGTCAACCGCGCGAGGTCCATCGAATCGGTGGTGGCGCGGCGCGGGTCAGGGGGTGGGGGGTAGAATTGGGATTCAAGGGCTGGTAGAGATAGCAACTTGTTCCTTGAATGTTGAAAAAAAACTGTTTCCCCAAAAGGGTGAAGCAGTTGAAGTGACAGCAGCATTTCTTAACGTTACTTGTTTACAAATACTGTTCTTTCAGTTTTCGAGACATAGCAGGTATTAAATGTTCAGCACCTGCAGAAATACATTTTAACAAAATACATGTTCACGCAAGTCTTTTTTTCCACTTGCTCACAACCGAGTCTGCGCAGGTACCCATAAAGCTCATTCCAAAAATGCACGTCCCGCAGAAAATCAAACGAAAAAACAAAACTAAAACAATTCCTGATTTATCTAACAAGCACAATATTTAGAAAATCGAATCACCGGGTACAGTCTGCAGAAGATGCAGCGAAGGAACACTGTAACCAGTGTAAACCATCTTATTTACGCAGGAGATGGCACGATTATAAGTGCACCAATATTCGAGAGGGGATGCAGTGATAGGACATGCGCATTCGAAAGGCATACAAGAAGCGCTAGCCATAGCGACACATAGCTATATGATGAAGCAGATTAGAGAGCTGGACAAGTTGGTGAATGTTCATCGTGGAATGTTTTACAGCGCAACGGATTAAAGACGGACAGAGAAGGGACACAGTGCTGTCCGTCTCTAACTTCTTGCGCTGTAGAATATTCTATGATAGCTATATCATGCGAGTCTTTGGTCAGGTAATCAAACAACCAACTCTTATTCGAGTTCGGCCAAAATATTATGCGCCGTCAGTCCACTTCTTTTTGTCTAGTTGCTTAACGTGTGTCGGAAATACCAAAGTTTTCGAAGATGCTGTACTGTTTCAAAATAGCGTGACGTTTAAATTTGTTTGGAGAGTTACGCCAATGTATTCAAACTATGTGACACGTACTACACCTACACCGTCATTAGTATATATGTAAAAAGAAGAGGCCATTTCTCATTTCAAGAGGCCGTGGCTATAGTATTTTTGCCGTTACTAGGCAATTTCTATGCTGCAATCCTGTTACAAAACGACGAGAAAAAAACAGTAATCAGCGCATCTTGATCTTGAGTATTAGAGATGATTTTGCAGATAACGCAGTCATCTGCATACCATTAAAGTTTAATTTCGGTGTTCCTGATAATCTTGGCTAAGTGATTTATATAAACATGAACAAATTAATGAACAAAAGAGGATGAAGCACTGAGCCTCTTTAAGATGTTTATGTACGTCAGATGACTTTGAGTGGTTAAACGTAACGAATTTCAAGCGCGATCACAAGTAATTTGCTATCCGACCAACCAGCTTGTTGTCGCCAAAATTGTGAAGGAGCTGGAAGTTTGGTATGGCAAACCATGTGAAAATCCTTAGAATAGTCAATAAATATAGCATAAATATGTCTGTGGTCGTTAAGGGAAGCAACAATGTTGTGCGTGAATTCAAGCAACTGTGTAGCCATCGTGTAAATAGGCTGTGCGATTAGGTTGTGCGATTAGGTTGTGCGATTCCACATAGTATTTGTCGACTATGTACTCCCTTAGTGTTGACCTTGCACAGAAAGCAAATATATCGGTCTCTATTTTGCTATTTGCTTGTTTCCGGACTTGAAAGCCCAACGTTTTCTGATTTCCGCAGTTGGGAGACTGTTGCAGCGATTTATTTTTTAATATTACAGTAAAATGATTAGCACGCCATATTTAGTACCTCATTGGAAATATATTTAGCATACCGTCTGGGCAGAGCGTATACCATAACTTCATAATTACTATTAGATTATGCACTTCGCAGGAGCACAATTCAAGATTAGGAAGAGCAGGTAGTTTGCAGCACGCGGAAAGCGAAGGAGTGATGCCGTAATCGGTAGAAACAAAAAAAAATGGCAGCATATACACGGGGTGAATGATGGAGAGTGGGGCGAAGCATCCGTCCGTCCATTCGTTCTTGCTTCCGTCCGCTCATGCATCCGCCCCTGCATTCATCCATGCGTCCATCCTTCTGTGCAGCCACCCGTGCGTCCGTCCATGCATCTGTCTGTGTGTCCGTTCGTACATCTAGTCAACACTCCAAGTACCACTATCTCGCATCTTTTCATCATATATTCCGCATATAGAAGCACCGCCATCCAGCGGACATTCCAATGAATAAACGAGAGGTGGCACACGCACACTTTCTTACGGCTTGCGCTTCGTGTCTACTTCCCACCTTTAACCACCTCGAGTTCATGATATATACTAGTTCACTGTATTCATGGCACTGCGGCCCAACGCTCGTTACACCTTTCTAAAACCAAGGAGATTACGCCCAGCTAGTAGAACCTAGCAGCCCTTTCTTGTCAGATAGTGCTCAATGTACGTGCCATTGGCTGCTAATTGGGAATGAGAGACAAAAGAATTAGGCTTTTAGTTTACGCGCACGCTGCTAATTTTTTATTGTTCAACAACGCACAGGAGAAATCTCCCACCGGCACCACCTTGCAGGTCAAAGCGTAACACATGTTACGTACTACGACGAGGGATGAACGGGTGCCGCTTTAAAAAGCTTCACCCTTAAAACAGATTTGAAGTAATTAATAAAGGCATCTACTATAGCTTCAGGATTTTAAGCGGATTGGCCATCAAGAATAAACAGTCAGGGAATTGACTATGCAGGGCTAGTCACCCTCTAAAACCTGGGTGTTTTTTTTTTCGTAGCAGTAGCGAATACATTGCTGAAGTAGTAGTTCTTAGCCTTTTGATTTTATCTTCTATTTGCTTTTCAAGGCATGAACTCAACAACCATTGTCATTACACTTGAAATGACAATTCTCACGTAAGTGCTTTATGCGGCGAGTGAGATAGATTATATGTTTCTGGTAGCATGGGTGTATTGGGTTTCATTCGAAATTTTTATGAGGCACGTACTTCGATCTAGGCATTATCACAAAACTCAAGAAGGATCGAGCACATCTACATTGCGAAATTCGCTAAAACATTCAAATTCTTCAATATATGAGGCTAAAGTGTCCAGTACGGAAGTGTCATCCACTTTAACAAAGTTTAGAACAGTTAAGATCTCAGGTTTTCGAGGAGAACACGCAACGTTGGAGGCGACATAAACAGTAATATGGCCAGAAAACCCTTCGACGACTTCACATTTTACTGCGTGTGATAGGAGCTCGCAGCCTCATAGTGACCTTAGGCTGCAGCTAACTCTTTTTCATCTGATCTCGCGAAACTGTAAAACGCTAGTGTATAGGAATACGGCTGCCTCCGGGAACAGAAGCAGGGTTCGTACAGTGATATCATAGCATGTAGAAGGGTAAACGAGTTGTTCGCTGATGCCTTCTGAAACAGTGAACGCGCTGGCATGTGCCAGCACTCTCGACCACGCCTTTATTTCAAAGTTCACAGATTGCGGATCGAGCCACGCAACCTTTTACCTGAGTATTCCTTCTTACTCATTCGTCCATCAAAAGTCAGACAGGGTTTTGTTTCCGATTGAAGAGCAATCGACAGTATACGCATTGCACGTGGAGTGATGTTACAGCATGCGCCCTCCATGTGATGGAGATGGGCAGCTTCTTTCATCTATGCTTCAGCAGTGTTCTTCGCTATGACGCTCATGAGATTTTATCTGTGGGAACAGCATACAGTGTGCGTACAAACTTAATTTATTTGTATTTTATACGAAACATGACGGGGATGATGAAAGCCTGTAGAGTGTGTGCATATGGTTTTTCTCGCAATAAAAAATATACAAATACCGTTGAAGCGGGGTGGCCCTTGTTATGGAGAGCTGCGTTGTCTGTGAAGAATTCATCCGTTCGGAGAAGCAAATAATTCGGAGCCTTTTCCTTTGGTTTCGTTCTCGATTACACTGCACTACACTTTCTTCACTACAGCTCTTACAGGCACTTCGACATTTATGTCTTCATAAAGCACGTGTGCAATGTGAGCGCTAAGCGTTGAACCCGTCAGGATTTCGAGATTCGCGGCTACACTCTTCTTATTTCCACATGCGCAATCGAAAACTAACAAAATGCAGCAAAATTAAAAGTTCATCGCGTATGATAATCCTGTGAGATATGACGAAGAACGGGGGTGGCGGGTGGTGAATGCATGACAAAGCAGGGTAGAGAACAATTTACAACTCATATTTCTCGTATGTTGACCATTGTAGAGTACGCGCCATATTTATGGCACGTGAATAACACGCTCGACTGTATATCTTCAGAAGCTGTTTTATGGCTTTATATACACAGACAGCACAGGAAACACGGAAACAAGAGATTAGTCACGACACCACAAATGCCGCTCTCTGAAATCCTAAAACCGCAGAAAAACTGGTCAAGTAATGTATTTTGTGCCTAGATTCCGCGCTCGGGTGAAATTCCAAGTGGTGGTGCGCTGAAAAAAAAATCACAGCTTTTCCGCCAAGGTGAAGCAATGAACGCGATAGCAACCATTTGACAAGCAACGCGCAGAATGGAAAGCAGATCAAACCGTGCCTCGTGTTTCTCACGCACAAATTACTCACGAAACCTACTCAAAGGTACGGATGAGCGCGAACAAGCGTCTCACTTGTTACTTCGCTGAGTCTGAAAAGCGCGCGCTTTTCACGAACAGAGACTGCAATATATGCAGTGACTTTCGTGCGCCCGGTAACTACAGCAGAATCGATCCAGGTAAAGCGCGAGGCCAGCCAAGGCGCACGATCCTCCCCTTCTCGCCACTGCGAGATAAGAGTGCGCGAGGAAGTGTCGCTCCCCTTCACTAGGCCGGGCAAAGTACACGTAGGAGATCAGAGCGGCCACCACTGCGCGATGTGGCGACGTGCGCTCATGGCGCCTTTTTTCTGGTAATGCCGAAAACACAGCAGCGGTAAGTGGGGGATATGAAGAGCTTGCCGTTTGAACGACATTGAACGTTTTCCGGGGTGGCTCAGTGGTTGACGCCTCGCTTTCACGACGCAGAGGTCCCACGTTCGGTTTCGCGCGCCGTATTGCTTTTTTTCTCGATTTTTTTTTATTTCTTGTGTTTTCATATATATAGATACGTATACATATCCGGCGCATGACGTCGACGCCGACGCCGGCGTCAAAACCCAGTCGAGAATGGCCTTTCAATTGCTATCGCAATAAAATATTGTCCAACGGTGGCGGCGGCGTGGTCTCTCTCAGAACTTCGGCGGGGGGGGGGGGTGCGAACGGCGTGAGCGAGAATGGAGGGCGACGGTGACGAGGCGCGGCGGCGCACAACTCTATGTAGGCTGCCACGATCATGTCCCCCACCTGTTAAAACACTTCCTGCGCGTAAGGTGAGTTGCGCTGCCTCCGTGACCAAGCAACGATGTCACCTGATGACGTCGTCATGGGAAGTCATAGCCATATGTCATTGCGACGGGACATATCATGGCCATTTATGACGTCGTATGATGATTACAAACCCTAGTGATGATACTTTTTTTGCATCACTCGACCGTGTGGACACCTACGGCGCTGACGGTGAATTTTCGCAGTTGGCGGGGCATATAAGGCTTCCACCTCAATATTTTATTCGCAACGTACGTTGGCACTCTTTTGCGATGAAGCCTTGTGCATTAAAGACACACTTTGGTCATTAAACGTGAAGGACACTGACTCACATTATAAGGGCTCTTTGGTGAGTGGGCACGATAACTTGTTTATCCGGAAGAGTCTCCTCTGCAGAGTGACAACGTGCTTCATTTCGTAAGTCATCGGGTTTTGTTGACACACAAAGGTCATTGCGATTTGAAGCATTTGAAGTCGTAGTGATTTTGAGCGTTTGAAATATGACTACAGTTCGTGTTTCCATTTTTTTTTACTCCGGTGATTTAGACCAGGATAACATTCGATTACCTATTAGAAAGTATGGAACATTCGCAGAAACCCTCACTTCAAGTTGGAAGCCAGTGTTCTCAGTCTCCGTTTGTTCTTTCACATTATCTGCTTTCGTATGCGCTGTTAACACTTCCTTTTGAATACACACCAACATGTCCAGGCTTTGACTCTTGCGAATCTTCGTATTAGTGCATGAAGGCCTTAATCGTTTCGTAGAGACGAAAATTCCAACAAAGGCATCATTATCAGAGTGAGAGCATAGGTACATCTTCTGTCGTAAAGAAGCCAGTGAAAAGTTCGTCGAGAAGTAAGCAGATTTTTTTTTTGCAGATAAGCTGTCTGAATTTTCGTGCCCTAAAGTCTGTGTTCGGTTGCTTAGTATTAAGAACACAGTGAATCTCATGCTTCAGTTCTCGTACAACTAAGTATATTAAACTTACAAAAAAAAAGCTTTGACAAAATGGTTTGCCTTAGCCTATTTGTATTTTCTTCTTGAATTTCGAAAAAGATTTATAGGACAACTTGCAACTGTATGAGTGCATGTATAACATATATATGATGTTTAACTAAACAAAACAGCAAGAGAAATGTGTGTTTTGTTTGATTGGTCTTTCCTTATCTTGTCTCTATTTTCTGCAGGCCTCTTCTATTCTGTCAAGAAGTCTGATTTCATCAGGCACATTATTCAGCAGCTTGAGTACAGCGCCCAGGATATGGCTGCGCAAACAGAAAAGGTGAGTTACTCAACATATAACACTTTTCGAATGGATTAACTCTATAAAAATATCACAACATATGTCTCGTAATGTTGTGTACACATTGAGTATCCCTTGTGAAAGCACTTCAGCCCATATTAAAAAAGGCGTCTTACGCTAAACTTTGTCGTGAGAGAAATATTAAGCCAATTATTATGTCGAACATATCATTAGCCACAGCAGCTGACTAATGGGAACCGAATTTGCGAAAGAAAACATGTGCACTTGGACCCACCTTTCTATGCATTGTACGAATCATTTCCCATGTGGTGGTTTTGGGACGTTAAACCCCACAAATCAATCAATCAATTTCCCATGTGGTTCACTTAGTACGCAAACGTATCGAGATTCGACACAAGATTTCTGGTGTTTTCATACATCTTGCATAAAAAACACTGCATGACTATATGAAAACACAATATTCGCACACAATCGTTATGACCTGAAGTAGAAAGGAAAACCGAGCTAGTTGGTACTAGCGCATTGTCTGTTATATGCGGTATTCCACAATTTCATTGTTACGAGTTCATAAAGCGTTATTTTTTATGGTATAAGATAAGCTTGCTACTCGTTAACAATCTCTATTGTACTGACATGAAACCATTTATAGCTTTTTAATAAATTATTCATCCACCGATGTATGCTGAGATCGTTGAGATATTCGTTCCTTTAACATGGGTGGCGATACGGCAGTATCCGTAGCAGGAATCACCAAATGTTTTTGAACAAAGTATTGAGCTTTAAGGGGACCAAAAAGCGAATGCGAGGGCGGGGAAGTGAGGTGAGAGGAGGCCTCCAGGTCGCCATCACTGGACACGTCAATTACTGCCCGAAGCACCACTACCCGAATAACACTTTTGTGGCGACAGCTGCAATTTGCCGCATTCTCACCTTTTCGCTCGCTGCGACCGGTGGCCACACCGCTCGTCGCGTCATCTGGCATGACGTCAAAGAGCCTGGGAAACCACGCTGCAACTGTGTTTCCAGTTGAAAGTTAGCGTTGTGTGTGCGTTTTCTGATATATCCGCGTTCAGTCGTACTGTTCAAACTTGACCTAGGAGGAGCCGCTGTTGCATCGTACATTATTCAGTCAATCGAGTGACGCAGGTGGCGCCATGTAGCCATGCTCCGAAGCTGTCACACGGTGATATAGCTGCGACGCAGTTCGGTCTCTCACTAATCATAAAACAATAAACGCGTCTTCACGTTCTGCGACGCTGACGTAAACGCTCGCGACATAACCGTCTCGTCCGCCATTTCGACCTTCCGCTGCACCGCCTATAGTCGCTGGAATGATCGAATAAGAGGAAGGGCTCGGCGGGATTCATCGGTAGATATGAAAAGTGAGTCGGAGAGACTGAAACAAGCCAGACTTCGTGGTTGGAAAGAAACAAAAAGAAGGCCGCGAGCCGAGGAGATGGAGGAAGAACAAGCCGCACGCCTCGAGAAGCACAATCGTGCAGTGAACCAAGCTAAACAAAAAGGCAGATTTAGTTGGGCGTCCACAGCAGCTCGGCGGACGCAGCCTGCAAGCCAGTTTCTATGGCAGGTTGCGTTCGCAAAGCTGTTGTGCGTGGTCAACTTAATTTGTCCGTTAAAATTAAGTGTACATTTCGCTACGCACACCCAGGCATAACTGAGTTGCCATTTTTTTTAACCTCACAGGTCTTTTTTCCTGAACTCGTTTCTCACAGTCGTACGCTTTTTTTTCGTCACTATACGGGGAAGTTTCTGCGCGTAACGGAAACTACGAGTCGACGCCGGCTGCATAAAACAAAACAAACGACAAAACAAGATGAAAAGCAACGCTTATTACTTTGTAATACTTGTTGCTTGGCGAGGTAGTTGACTTCGAGGTAATACGTGCTCGCTTAAACAGGAAAACTAAAAAGTGTAAAAAAAAAGCACATTTAGCAAAATTTCGCTCTCTGTTCTTTCGCTGTGGCTATTCGTTTTTCTGTTTCGACTGAAGTGAGTAACTTACTATTCTACGAGTCCGCTGCACTTAGTAATCGACAAGGACGTGTTTTGTGCGTGTGAAACCTTTATTTTCAAGGTGAGAAGTCTGCCTTGAGGCGAGTACAATTTATGCTTGCTCAAGGAGCGCCCTCCGGAAGCCCCCCACGACATGAAATTATTTATAGGATGGACAGTCATAAAACAAACAAAAATTATGTGAAAAAAAAAGTCAGCTGTGTTGGTTATGCATGATCATGACACGTGTGGGTTGAAAAAATGGTTGTCACTGATAATGTGAATTTGTCGCCAAGTCGATGCGTGATCGAAAGTGCATTCTCAGGATAGCAACAAGAACAATGTAAATATCGTGTAATAATAATAATAATAATAATATTAATAATAATAATAATAATAGTTGTTGTTAAGGTATTGTGTCTCATGACCACAATATAATTACGAAGGATGCCGTAGGTGAGCGCTCCGAAAATTTCAGCCACCTGGGGTTCTCTATCGGGCACTTAAATCTATATACACTGGCCTCAAGTATATTCGCCTCCATCGAAAACGCGACCACCATGGCCTGGATTGAACCCTCCACCTCTGTGGGTCAGCAGCCTAGCACCATGGCGGCTAAAGGAGAAGGAACAGCTTTATTGTGATTCGGCAAAACTGTTAGAGATTAGTACCCTCTATATGTGCCATTTATATAGTACCCAAAGCACTTGTACCCTGGTATATATCCCCGTCTTGTCGAACTGCTTGTAGTTGGTCATTTGAATTTGACCTAAGCACCATGCTTTGTTTACGAAGACCTCGGAAAACGTGACCAAGAAATTGGCAGACACAAATGATGTCGTAGCCTAGCATACGAGATTTTTCAGGGGAAATTTTTTTTTTCACTCTTAAAGCTGAATAACAAGCATGAGTGTATGCTCATTTTCTAACATACTGATGAATGCGTAAAAAGCACAACAATCCCATAAACCTTGCCTAATACACGCAAGTGCTCGGAATGCCCAAGTTATTCTCGATTAAGCATGAATATTTTTTTATTGGACAAGGCAATAGAAGACCAACACATTTGCGTCCTGTTCTCCAAGTGTGGAAGGCTTCCACCACTTCTCTGATTTTTATGCTAATCCTTTGGCGCTGTTAGAGAACCGTGCAGATTATGTGATCGAAGTCCGCCATTTTCAACACCTGCTTTATTCTGTATCCAAATACGGGTAACAAGTATGACGAGCCACTGGGTTCGGCGCCATGTATACCGCAGGCGCCAAAACGTCGACTGTGGTATACGTTTAATGAAGAGCATGCAAGGAGCTCTCTCTAACTACAGTGGTCGGTTATCTCTTTAAATATTAACCACAGGATGACGACGACGACGAAGTGATTCTCTCACAGAACGCTTGTGCCCGTGTCTCAGTGTTTTCAATTTGTTTTCCTCGAAATCCTGGGAGGTGCCGCTCCCTCCTTTGCGGTGATGCTTCAGGACACACCTGAGAATGTTCCAGGCGTGCAACCGTCGCGCCGGACTTCGTCATCCAGGAAGCGTAGCAACGCGTCCAGCGACACCGATAGTGAGGCAACCGATTTGTATTCGGATGGCTTTGAGTCATCGGGTGATGACTTCACGGTCGTCATGAATCGATCTACAAAACGAAGACTGCTGCGAACGGCATCGTCGGCAAGTGTTTCCACCGTTAAGACTGCACCACAGCGGTGGCCGCACACCATGCTGTTTATGCCTGAAGACCCTGCATCTAACTTGCGACTCCTCAACAGGCAAGTTCTTTCTGTGCTTCTCGAGGAAACCGCGCCGAATGAGATCAAAGACGTGAGGATCAATGCACGAAAGAATGTCCTTGCTGTAGACGTTATGCACCGTAGCGCACTGCCAAGCCTTCGGCACATAACAGAAATCGGCAACGTGAAAGTTCGGCCAATGGTCGCTACAGGTTGTAATGGCACTGTTGGCGTCATTTATGATGTGGATCTTTCCATCTCAGCTAATGACCTGCCAATACTAATAAAACCAGCGACTGAAGGCACCCGCATTACGCACATTACCAGACTCGGCAACTCACGCTGCTTGAGGCTTGTGTTCGAGGGAGACAGCCTTCCCTCGTATGTCAAAGTTGGCCATGTTCGCCACTCAGTGCGTCCTTACATACCGAAGCCACTGCAATGCTACAAGTGCTTCAAGATGGGACACGTAAAAGGTGTCTGTGAGAACAAACTTGTGTGTCCGCGGTGCGCTGAGTCTCACTCAAAAGACGCCTGCAGTGCCACCATACTACGATGTCCAAACTGCCACGGCGCTCATGAGGCCTCATCCAAAGATTGCCCGCGGGTGCGAAACGAGCACGCGGTACTCAGGCGTATGGTGCGTGACAATTCTACACACAAGGAAGCTGCCGCTACACTCCGCCGACGACGGCGTCGTGGGCGAAGACCATCACGGAAAAACGCCTCTACCGATAGAGAGATGTCATCCTCTATCAAAGAGGCTGACTCACGAACACCGAGCTCACTGAAGACGGATACTGCCAAACAGAAGAAAGGGACAGCAGTCGCGCCTTCCGAACAGTGGCCCTCTCTTCCACGACGTCAACCTACTTCGGAGCTGCATCAAATCCCGCCGCCCTCGACGACCCCTCAAACCAGTGATGCGATGAATGAAGATCAAGTGATAAGCTTGCTGCAATCGCTGATGAGTACCATGCGTGTCCTACTGAGTAATATGAAGACTTCTGCTGCGCAGACCGCACTGCATGTGCTGGACACCCTGAGTCCGGTGCTTGCAGCTCTAAGGTAGAACCATGGCCAGCGAGGCACCGTCGTTTCGAGCGGAAGTCAAGAATGCATCTGTCTTTCAGTGGAACGCCAGAGGACTGAAGTCGCGCATGTCTGACTTTAGACAATTTGTATTTGTGAACCGCTTCCCCATTATTGTGATTTGTGAACCCAACCTATGTGCTTCAATCAAGCTGTCAGGATATGAGTGCTTTATGTCCTCCACTCACAGAGACTGCAGCAAAGTTATTGTATTCATGCGCCATGACCTCACTTACGTTCACCACAGAGTCTCGCCTGATGAAGGGAATCAGTATGTGTGCCTTACTGTGAAGAAGGATAAGGTTGCTTTCACGATTATCGGAGCTTACTTATCTCCATCAAGCCGCCTTGACTGCGAGCGCTTACGCGGTATTCTGACATCGACTCCAAGGCCATGGGTGATCACTGGCGACTTCAATGCCCACCATTTCCTATGGGGAAGCTCCAGGGACAACTCTAGAGGAAGAAAATTGGTGTCCTTAGCCTCGGAGTACGAACTCTGCGTTTGTAACGATGGAAGCCCTACATATTTACGCGGATCAGCCTATAGCAGCTGCCTGGACCTTACATTGGTTTCTCGCTCACTTATCAGGAAAGTGCACTGGTTTTCGGATCTGGAAACGCGGGGCAGCGACCATATACCAACTTACCTGTGTATAGAAGGTTTCACCAGCTCCAAGTCCTCAAGAGGCCTCAAGTACACCGATTGGCCGAAATTCAAAATGTTAATGGAAGACTGCTGTACCGACGGCTCATCATATAACCTAGAGGACTCAATAAAGGATGTCCTGCAGAATACCACGCATACACATTTGACTAGTCACAAGCGCACCGATTTCGACATCGAGCTTGAGAAACTTCGCGCAATACGCCGTCGTGCAGAACGAAGGTACCGACGGACAAAGTGCATGGATGATTTGAGGCTGGCTAGACGCATTCAAAAGAAAATGCAGCGGCACATGGATAAACTGGCTAGGCGACGTTGGACATCCTTTTGCGAGTCGTTGGATCCACGAAAGCCCCTATCACTGATATGGCGAACTGTCCGGGGTCTTAGCACAACCTTGGGTCAGCGACACCCGTTTACATCTCTGGCACTTCACCTTCGATGCAGAGAGATTGACGTCGCAGAATCTTTCTGTAGAAGAATTTCCGGTGATTCCAATTTCACAGTATCAAGAACGGGAACTTTTGACAACCCACCGCCCTCACGTGATCCCCGTATGGAATGCCAGTTTTCTATGGATGAGCTAGAGGCGGCACTGGCTCTGTGCAGACGTTCTTCAGCACCCGGTCCTGACGGCATTACCTATCGTGCCCTTTGTAATCTTGGAGACGAAGCTCGGAAGGCACTCTTACGCCTATACAACGACTCCTGGCAGACTGGTACTGTTCCCCAGGCATGGAAGTCAAGTCGCCTCATTCCACTTCTAAAGGCTGGTAAATCTCCTTTAGATATTGCCTCATACCGTCCTATCGCACTTGCCAGTTGTGTGGGAAAAACGATGGAACGAATGATTCTAACACGAATGGAGTGGTATTTAGAGCACTACGAAATCTATCCAGTATCCATGACCGGATTCAGGCGCGGCCATTCGTCAATCGACAACGTTGTTGATCTGGTGACATATGTTCAACACCAGAAAGCCTGTAAGAGACTGTGCGCCGCCCTGTTTCTAGACGTTAAGGGGGCTTACGACAATGTCACCCATGAAGCCATCCTTAGTGCTTTGGAAACAGTAGGTCTTGGTGGCAAGATATATATGTGGGTGTACAGCTACTTACAGCTGAGATCATTTTACGTGATGACAGCGAATGGCCCAACACCTGATTATTACAGCAGCCGAGGAGTTCCTCAGGGAGGAGTGCTAAGCCCTACCCTTTTCAACCTAACTCTCATTGGTCTAGTCGAGCAGCTACCTAGCACTGTAGAACTTTCTGTCTATGCTGATGACATCTGCATTTGGACATCAGGTGTGACAAGGCCTCAGCTTCGCGCCCGCCTTCAGAAGGCTGCTACAACGGCGTCATGCTATCTTCGTAAACAAGGCCTCGAGGTGTCCTGCGGAAAGTGTGCAGTGGTAGCGTTCACGCGGAAACCAATGTCTGCTTACAGTATATCGATTAATGAAGAATACATATCGTTCAGCAGAAGCCACAGGTTCTTGGGAGTCATAATAGATAGAAACCTGTCGTGGACTCCACACGTGAACTATGTGAAGAAGCGGCTGATCGCAACATGCCACATGCTCAAATTTCTTGCAGGAAAAAATTGGGGAGTGCCCATATCATCCATGCTACAACTGTACAGGGTGCTGTTTATCGGATTCTTACGGTACAGCTTACCTGCAATGTCTAACACCGGCAAGACCAACCTGCGCGCAATCCAGATCATTCAAGCCCAAGCACTTAAGATATGCCTTGGAATACCCCGCAGTGCTTCAACGGCTGAAACCATTGCCATCGCTCAAGATCACTCGATAAATACGCATATTATTACCGAGACAATGCGCATGCACCTCAGGCATTATGCCAGGACCCCTTCTCACCACCTGGCGAGTCTAGCTGCTGAAAGGCCCCGCACGACATACGGCACTATTGTCTCCAAGCATCGTTCATCGTTTGCTGAGGCATACGCACCTGCATTAAAGCCACTGCTTCCTCCTTGGAGCTTGAGCCAGCCGCGAGTTCACTTAAAGATTCCAGGAATGAGGAGAAAATCGGACTTACCGACACATGCCCTGAAACAACTGAGTCTATCCCTACTGGAAGAAAACTACAGTAACCACGTGCACATTTACACGGATGGCTCTACTACGCCGTCTAGTTCAGGTGGAGCAGTGGTTATACCATCACAAGGGATAACTCGGTGTTTTAAGACTTCACATGTGACGAGTTCGACGACGGCAGAACTCGAGGCTCTGCGCAACGCACTGGAACACATCAATTCAGAAGAAAGACCAGGTAAATGGGCTGTGTTTTCTGACTCAAAACCAGCGTTACAGTGCCTGATATCAGTTCTCCGACGCGGATGCCACGACCAGTTGACCTACCAAACCGTGAAACTACACCACCTGTTAATACAAAAAGGCCATGACATCGTCTTTCAGTGGTTACCTGGGCATAGTGGTATAGGCGGCAATGTTTCTGCAGATCATGCTGCTCGCACGTCACATAAAGAAGGGAACAGTGTTCCGATACCGCTTTCAAGAGCGGATGCGGCGAGGCAGATTCGTCAACTGGCCCGCAGTCTCACACTGACCGAGTGGAACACACCAAGCATACGACGTACACGACTGCACGAGCTCGACCCATCACTACAACTTCGGCCGCCACCCGGCCTACATCGACGTGAAGCTTCGCTTCTCTATCGCCTTTGGCTGGGAGTTGCTTTCACGAAAGCTTATACCACGTTAATCAGAATTACTGACAGTGCGGCGTGCGATGTTTGTGGCACCGACGAAAATATCGAACACCTGCTGTGTCATTGTCCTCGATTTGCCTCAGAGAGACAAGTACTTGCCAACGCAATGCGGCGACTGGATGATCGGCCTCTTTCTGTGCAGGTGCTATTACAGCAATGTACACATGCCTCGACAGCCCACAAGGCAGTGAAAGCCCTGCTGCGTTTCCTGAGAAAGACAGGCTTGTGTGAACGCCTCTGACATGCGGTAGATTTCTACACGCTGCAGTGAAATTACTGTCAGTCTCTCCTTCACCCCCTTTTTTCCCTCTCTTTCCTCTTTCTCGTCTTTCTTGTCCCCTTCCTTTATCCCCCAGTGTAGGGTAGCCAACCGGATGTCTTTCTGGTTAACCTCCCTGCCTTCTCCCTTTTTGTTGCTTCCTTCCTTCCTTCCAACCACAGGATCTTTCTCTTCATTCTCTGCGGCCACTTTTCGCCCTCTCATTATCACAGACCTCAAAAAAGCTTGTGCGAAGGCTTTTTTTTTTTCTGGCAATTCAAGAACGTGCGTAGGAACATCTCGTCAATAAAATACGAAATAAACGCCACGTGTCGTGTTATGTCGTCCTTAGCACTGCTGAGGAAGCTGCCGCCGAGTAAAGGATGAAGAAAACCTGCAGCATTTGGCTTCGCTATCGATTGTCTTTCCTCTATTACCTCGCCATTTCTTCTCCAGGACAGGAGCAAATAAATATACTTTTCTTTGTCGCAGTTCATTTAGCGTCAAGTTCCTGCCTTGAGTAACGTTTATTTCATTTCATTTCATTTTATTACCTTAAAGGTCCCCAGGCGGACATTACAAAAGGGGTGGGGTTACAAAAAAACGTACAAAAAAGCCATGAATTAGCTGGAAAAATGGCTTTTGACGCTATGCATAAATGTTGATGGACAGGTTCCGTAATGTCTACAAGCGCCGCCACTCACATCACTGACATGATCCACTTGTTTTTTAAGCGAAGTTTGCTCAAAGCTTGAACTCACAGTAATGAAACATATTGTGACGAAGGAACGCGTTTATTTACAGGAAATGGTTGAGATCGGTACAGCTCAGAGCCAGAAAACCGGCGACCGAGCTGCTCGTGAGCCAGACCGCTTCCACCTCTTCCTCTTCATGCGCCCATCGAGGTGTGTCATTTCCCCCGTTCGCAGACGATGCCCACTGGGCGAGTCAATAGGAAGGTTGGTGGTGATATGGCTTGAGGCGCGCGACGTGTGTCAGCTGTGTCTTGCTAGAGCGCCGACCATTGCTTGTGACGCCGGAGATGACGTATGTGACGTCACTGAGACGGTCAATGACTACAAATGGTCCGGAGTAGTGGGCCAGAAACTTTTGGCATAAACCACGTTTGCGGACAGGTGTCCACAACCACACCAGGTCACCCTTTGTGTAGGCAACGGAGTGATGGTGGGCGTCGTACCGGGTCTTGGAGCGCTGTTGAGATGCAATGGTTCGAAGGCGTGCGACGCGACGGGCTTCTTCAGCGCGGCATAGTGACTCGGCAACCGATGTTTCCACATCTAACGTAAAAGGCAGAATGGTGTCGAGGCAACTGCGGGGGGAGCGGGCGTAGAGCAGGAAAAAGGGCGCGTACCCTGTTGTCTCGTGTTTCGCGGTGTTGTAGGCGTATGTGATATAGGGCAGTACTTCGTCCCAGTTTTTGTGCTTGGCATCAACATAAATTGACAACATGTTCGTTAGCGTCCTGTTGGTCCGCTCTACGAGGCCATTCGTCTGGGGGTGATACGGGGTTGCGTGGCGGAATTGGCTGGCAGACAGGCGTAGGATCTCTTCAACGACGTCAGCGACGAACTGACGTCCCCGGTCGCTAATGACGACTCGTGGAGGGCCATGACGGAGAATGATATGCCGAAGCATAAACTGCGACACGTGAAAGGCTGTTGCAGTAGGTATAGCCGCAGTTTCTGCGTAGCGCGTCAGGTGGTCGACGCACACGATGACCCATCGATTGGCACTGGCTGAACGCGGAAACGGACCTAGAAGGTCGACACCAACAATCTCGAAGGGAGAGCTAGGAGGTGGTACGGGATGGAGAAGTCCGGGTGATGTAGTCGTGGGACGCTTGTGACGTTGACATTGTTCGCAACCCGCTACGTATTTTTCTGTGTCGCGTCGCATCTTGGGCCAGTAAAACCTTTGCTGGATGCGATGAAACGTTCTGGCGAAGCCCATGTGCCCACTGGTTGCGTTGTCATGGCAGAACCGAAAAATTTGGGGACGTAGAGTGCGTGGAACTACCAGAAGCAGACGGGCGCCTTGGCCAGAATAATTCTTCTTGTAAAGGACGGCGTCATGGACTACAAAAGAGCTTGAACTGGCCGGGTCATTCGCGGAGGCAAACAGGTGATCTAAGCAATGATCCTCGTGCTGTGCTGTCCGGAAAGCCGCGATGTCAGGAAAATGAGAGTCAATAGCTGTGATAAAATCGTCAAAATTATCAGCTTCACACTCGGTCGTTGGTAGAGGAAGCCGTGACAGGCAGTCAGCGTCTGCGTGGCGATTACCGCTCTTGTAGCGGACCGTGAAGTCAAATTCTTGTAACCGTATGGCCCATCGCGCAAGTCGACCAGATGGATCACGTAGGCTCACCAACCAGCAAAGAGAGTGATGATCTGTGATAACTGAGAAACGACGACCGTAGATGTAGGGGCGAAACTTGTGTACGGCGAAAACGACGGCGAGGCACTCCAATTCGGTAACCGTATAATTACGCTCTGCCTTGCTCAGGGACCGGCTTGCATAGGCGACGACGTGTTCAGCATTGTTGTGTCGTTGAATAAGCACCGCGCCGAGACCAACTCCACTGGCATCGGTGTGGATTTCCGTGGAAGCAGAGGGATCGAAGTGGCATAGTATTGGCCCGGAAGTGAGAGCGAACTTTAGTTGCTTAAACGCTGACTCACAATTTGGTGTCCAGTGGAAAGGGACGTCCTTGCGCAGCAAGTCAGTCAGTGGCTGGGCCTTTTCAGCAAAATTAGGTACAAAGCGGCGAAAATAAGAGCATAGGCCCAGAAAGCTTCGTAGCTCGCGGATAGACTGTGGCTGCTTAAACTTGCTGACGGCGTCCACTTTCTGCGGGTCCGGTCTAACACCAGCTTTGTCCACAAGGTGTCCTAAAACCAGTGTTTGCCGTTCACCGAAACGACATTTTTTTGAGTTCAGTGTCAAGGCGGCTTTCTCCAAACATGTTAGAACAACGTCAAGGCGATGATTATGTTCTGCAAAAGTTCGTCCAAAAATAACCACATCGTCCAGGTAACATAAACAAATTTCCCATTTAAGGCCTCTCAAGACGGTATCCATATAGCGTTCAAATGTTGCCGGAGCATTACACAAGCCGAACGGCATAACATTAAATTCAAATAGACCGTCTGGCGTTACAAAAGCCGTCTTCTCTTTATCAACTGGATCCATGGGAATCTGCCAATACCCGGATCGCAAGTCTACCGAAGAAAAGTAGGAAGCTGAATGAAGGCAGTCAATTACGTCATCAATGCGGGGGAGGGGGTACACGTCCTTCTTGGTTATAGAATTGAGACGCCGATAATCAACACAGAACCTCCAGGACCCGTCTTTTTTCTTTACCAAAATAACAGGCGCAGCCCACGGACTTGACGATTCTTGAATTACACCAGTGGCTAGCATCTCGCCAACTTGTTCAGCAATAACTTTGCGTTCGGACACGGACACGCGATAGGGCTTTTGTCGGAGAGGATGAGCAGAGCCAGTATCGATCTTGTGACGAGCGCGCGTGGTCGGTATCTGAGCCCTAGGCACCTTCCGTGCAAAATCAAATACTTTAGCATGTCTCGCCAGCAGTGCAACCAGGTCTTTGCGCTTCTGTGAGGAAATGGACTTGCTAACCATTTTTGAAAATTCAGCTTCCATACCAGAAGTTTCCGGACCCGCCCTTTCAAGATCGCTTAAAGCTCCAATGCAGGTGCTGCTCTGCTTTTCGAACAGGGCAAGGCGCATACCAGCCGGTAGTACAACCGACTCGGGTGAGCTGTTTATCACCCATAATTGAGCCGTCTCGTCTGCGAGAGATACAATGCATCGTGGTACAAAGATGTTTTTCTTGAGACAAGCTACAGGCAACGGCTCAATCACTATGTCACGTGAATTCAAACTCGAGTTGGTTTCCGAAGTGGTCACTTGTACGCTGGCCGTGGACCACGCTGGCAGAAGTACATCTTTAGCTACAGTGAGGTTACCTTTCTCACAATCAGGCTGCTGGGCGAGAGTAGACAACAGAACCTCACCTGCTCCACAATCCACGGTCGCACGACACTCTCGCAAAAAGTCTATGCCAAGTATAACGTCATGCGTTGATTGAGCCAGTACTGTGAATTCCGCCTTGAACGTTTTACCGGCAACACTAACAGACGCAGTGCAGACGCCGACAGGACGCAAGAATGCGCCGCTCACTGCCCGAAATGTGGCAGGTTTGTCCCAGTGAAACATAACCTTACGGCCTAGTCGTTGCTTAAAAACTAAACTCATCACGGAAACACTTGCGCCAGTGTCTATCAATGCCATCGTGGGAACGTCGTCAACAAGTACCTGAACCTTATTCTGAAGCATAGAAACTGGTGGAGGCATTCTTTGATGAAAATCGGTACGTCCAGCGACCTCACCTCCGTCGGCCGCGCTGGCTAGTTTCCCGGTGGCGGAGACGACATTCGTGACCGGCGCCGTGGAGATGGTGACCGAGGTGGACGGGTGGTGGGCGGCGTTAAGCTGCGCACAGATCCGGGCGAATCACTCCGGTTGATCGGCTGGTAGGCGTGCCGCTCGTCAGTTGGGTTGGGGGGCCAGTAGGTGTAGTCAGGCCGTTGGCTTCGTTGTGCAAACGTCGCGGATCTCTGAGGGAATGTCGAACGTGGATTACGTCGCATTGGGCAAAATCGGGCGATATGTCCACGAACACCGCACTGGTAGCAGACGGGCCGTTCACGGGGCATAGGGAACGTCGCTGGATGTTGAGGGTACGCGGCGCTCTGTTCCCACTGAGACGCAAAAGGAGGTGGACGGCTGTTGTAGCCGTAACGACTGTGGGGAGCATAAGGCGGCTCTACATAAGAAGACGCCGGTGGTGGAGCCCTTAGCTGAGGGCCGCGGTTGGAATAGCTGCGCTCCTCGAAACTCGTAGCATTGATACTTGTGGACGGTGTATCGCACGGTGGTTCTCGGGCGTTCAAGGGCGCGTAAAGGTGACGACGAAGTTCCTCACGTACAATGAGGCGAATCGTTGACGAAAGGTCGGTAGGCACGGAGTCTTGGCACACATCGACAGTGGCGACGGTCGTAACATTGGCAAGGCGTCCGAACTTCGTAGTGATGCGGCGAGTCTTCAGGGCCTCAAACGTTCGGCAGTGCCCAATCACATCGGCCACAGACTCAAGACTCTCCTTGCCGATAAGGAAGTGGTAGACGTCTTCCGCAATTCCTTTGAGAATGTGGCCCACCTTGTCCTCTTCCGTCATGTTGGTGTCCACACATTTGCACAGTTTCAGTACCTCCTCAATGTAGGTTCTGCATGTCTCACCACAAGCTTGAGCTCTCTGCGACAACATTTGCTCTGCACGTTTCTTCTTCGTCGCAGGGTCGCCAAAGCACTTCTTGATCTCCTCCATAAACTGGTCCCATGTTGTCAAGGTGTCTTCGTGATTCTCGAACCACACTAAAGCACTGCCATCGAGAAATAGACCCACGTGGGACAACTGGCTGGCCGCATTCCAGCCATTGGCTCGGCTCACCCGTTGATAGTGGCTGAGCCATTCTTCAACGTCATCGCCAGGTTTTCCTGTAAATGTGCGTGGCTCTCGGTAGTGGAAAGACGGCGCCCTCGCGACCGGCTGCTGGATGTCTCCGTCCAAGTTCATATCTTGAGGTAGTGGTGGCAAGCCCGCTAGTCGACGGCTGCGGCGAAGCTCGTGCTCTTGCGGTTCCGTCGTTAGTAGACGGCTGCTCTCCGGTCTCGCTTGACAGTAGCTGGCTTACCCAGCACCTTCCACCACAACTGTGACGAAGGAACGCGTTTATTTACAGGAAATGGTTGAGATCGGTACAGCTCAGAGCCAGAAAACCGGCGACCGAGCTGCTCGTGAGCCAGACCGCTTCCACCTCTTCCTCTTCATGCGCCCATCGAGGTGTGTCAATATCATTAACTTTTGACATGTTGAAAACCCCCGGGGCTGTGTTAGTAGGCATTGCCTATTGTTTAACAGTTATCTACGAGATGGAGTAAAGTGCGGATGTAATTGTATAAAGCTCGCTTTACTTTTACCTGCATTTGGATGTTGAGCCTGACTTGCTTTCAAAATGGCAATTGATTTATCAGTACTCTGTGCTTCGTGCAGTATGTAAAATCAATCGCACAAGCAAGATAAAGTAGTTTGTGTCCTTTTCCGGAAATAAGGCCTGTTTCCTTCGCATTTTCTCTGTGTGACACCATGCTGCGTAGTCTCGAGCTGACTATTCATCCTTCTATTTCTTACTCCTCTTCTTCTCTATCTCTTTCCTTTTTATTATTCTCCCTTTCTCCCACCCCAAGTGTAGGGTAGCCAACCGAGCCAAGCTTGGTTAACCTCCCTGCCTTTCCTCTCTATTTATCTCTCTCTCTCTCTCTCTCCCTCTCACTGCATTTATGCGTTTTTGTAAAGTTTGAGTACATAGTTTCGATTACGTGGATGTCCTTTTTTCTCACACCTACGTTTCTTTTTGTCATTGCAGCTCGGCCGGGTGATAGAGATGCACAGCTTCATATTCGACCTTGAAAACTTCAACCTAAAACAGATTGCGTGGAAACCAGGTGAGTTGCATCAAAGTAACACCCATTCGTTTAGCTGCGTCGGAAAACGAATCTCGGTGGTTTGAATATATTCTGACTCTGGATTATAAATAACATGAAACGCGCAGGCAATAAGTAGAATAATTTTTTGTCAATATTTGAGACGTAAGATGCAGAAATTCTGTTACTGTGACAAAAAAAAGCTGCATTGCCAAGGAAAGAAAGAGAGAAAGAAAGAAAGAAACAAACAAACAAACAAACAAAAACGTTTCTCTATTTTTTTACCTAACATCGTGTTTGTCTATAGACAGTATATATAATGAGTATCTAAAGCAGACACCAGTTGCAGAAGCAGATGGCAGCATGAAACGATGAGCACTGGTAGAACAAGAAGTACCAGTGAAGCTTGATCAATTTGACTAACAAAAGGTCCTGACGAATGCAAGTTTCTTTGCCTCGAACCAGTGAGAGTACTTCTTTTAACCATCATAAAATATACAATTGTGCAAATATTGTTCCCATAAAAGAAGCCCCTATTACTCTCAAGAGGAATACACCCCATACAAAACGAAGACTTGTCCCTCTAATCTCAATATATCTCACTTTTCTTGGCCTGCTTTAATCTTACGACTGTGAACATTCTAACTTTTTTGTCACGTTACTTCATTCTCTACTGTTGCATACAGCTCGTCCCTTTCATTGGCAACAGTTGTGTCGCTCTTGTTCAGTGCTTCTCAAATGGGAGTCACTTCGTTCAGTGCTTCTCAAATGGGTATGCTTCGTCGCATAACAGACCTGCACTGCGGCAAAAAACACTTATGTTGCCCCTTATTCACGAGAATGCTACAAAGGTTTTGTTTTGTTGCAGCTTTCTGCGACATGCGCACGCGGGCATCCTTTTTCTAGACCTTGATATTTGATGCGTTAACATAGTTAGAAACAGTTTGAATTCGACTGCAGACCGCACAGCTTATTGACGAGCTGTCAAGACCGAATTTGACGGCTTACAATTATTTGCCAGGGATATATAAAGGGCACCTATTTCACGCTGCATCTTGCGTTAATTTGTGACCCCCCCCCCTTTTTTTTTGTCAGTGCAAGGCTTCTCTCATCACCTGTACCCTGCTTCAGAACATTCATGGCCGAGAATCACAGCTCGAATAAATATCCGGTTATACGTCCTCGCGTTGCATTACCCAACTACTTCCCTTTTCCCCCTCTTAATGCGAAGCAGAACATTTGTTACGCCCCTTTGCTCGCTGATGCACACTATCATCTGACATTCCCTGAATTTTACGTCTTGCACTTTTCTTTCATCATTCAGTGACCAGTTTTTAATAATAACAGGATTATATGACGTCTTACGTTCGGAAACCATGATATGTTTGTGGGAGACCACGATATGCTTGAAAACCATATATGTTTGTGAGCGTAGTGGAGGCCTGTGAAAATTTCGACCATGGAGTGTTCTTTAACAAGCACTGACATTAACGAGCACTGACGGGCCTCTACTACTTCGACTCCATCGAACTGCGACTGCCTCGACTGGGATCGAACCCTTCACCTTCGGGTCAGCAGCCGAGCACCCTAACCAATGTACCATCGAGGAGGGCGGGGGCAGTTTTTAACATGTTGCTCTGCTTGTGTTAGCCCTCGTGTTTCTGCAGATTATATCAGTAGGGATAGAAAAATCTTCGCTATTCTTTGCGAAAGTAGACAGGAGCAGCTTGTTAACATTTTATGATATACCTGCACTGCTGCAGCGTGCACTTTCTCCAGCCCACTTTCATTCAGAATTAAGTTTCCGCGATCAAGGTTACCTCTGATTAATTTACCACTTTGAACAAGTGCAAGCGACCGTCAGAGGGATCTCCTTATTGAAACGTGCGCAACATTTCTATTTCAGCTCTCGATATGATCATCAATCTGGTCACAATGTATGAAGACCACTACCCCGAAATGCTAAGGAAGGCCTACGTCATAAATGGTGAGAAATTTCGAGTTGTTTTGTGACCACTTACATACGTTCTGATGGATATATGCTACGTATAAGTAAATTTTAGCGCGGAGTAAATGCGGCAAAGAAATTTTCGTGCTTTGAGCTGCACGGGTGGTTAAATGGAGCACTCTTGTCACTTCGCAGCCATATTCTATTTTTATTCACGGCTTTCCTCTCTATTCTGCGATGTGACAGCTGGTTTCTGCAGACGAAGTGTACTTCGTGATAACAACCTGCTTGTTTCCGCTTTTTTTTTTTGCAATCAACATTTCATTAAGATAATAATGCATTAAAGGGTCGTTATATCAGCATTAAAATATGATAAACAAACACGTGAAAGCCTGCGTATAGCTATTCCTGTTTGAAGGCGTTACAAAAATAACGTATTTCTTACAATCTTACAAATTACACGTCTTTTTTTTTCAATTAGTGCAAAATGCCAGATGACTTGATTACGAAAAATGGCTCACGCTCTAACCCTTGGGCTATGTCTTTGATCTCTCAAAAAAATTAAAGTACATTTATAGTACTTTAAGTAAAAAATGAGAGGGAAAGAACAGCTAAGACAAAAAAAAGAAGAAAAATGACAAATAAAGAGTGGGTAAAATCGAGAACGTTCCAGGGTTCACTGTGCTGTGCGATTGGCGTCTTGATTGTGATTTTTCTAAGAAGTATTGTGGTCAGTGTATTTGGGTGGCAATTTTTTTATTGTAGACAGTGGCTGCTCTTTTGCCAATTTTTTTCTTTTTCTTTTCTCTAGGCCGTTCTTTCTCTCTCATATTTTTTACTGGTGTCAGTGAGGGTCTACAAATACTGTTTCGATCATATGTTATAATCGTCGTCGAGCATGGTCTGAGCGATTGATATATGACACCGAATCTCCAACTCCTCTAATAGCTTCCTGTACGCATGCCTATTTCAGCTCCCAAAATCTATCCCATCATATACAACATGGTGAAGCCATTCCTCAGCGAAGAGACGGCGAAGAAGATACACGTGTTCGGCAAAGGTAAAGTAAACGCACAGTTAATTGTGCTCATGCCAAAAGTGTTTTCACTCTTTGCGGTATTCGTTTGCAGCGCTCCTCAGCAATCTTGTCCTTTGGTTTGATAAAACCATTTTTACTGCACACAACAGGAAATGCGGAGTACTCATGCGACTATATGAAGCCGCTGAGTGCTGAAACTTCTGTATTAAGTGAAACCGCTGGTTGCCCTTTAAATTATCTGACGCAGCTGCTTGAAAGTGATATTACATAAAGCTTATTAAACTTATTTTTTGCGATCGTCTCACGCAAGTATCATAAAATTCACTCACAACGAAGAGCGAAGAGAGAATTAAACTTTTATTTGAGAACAGGTGCGCGTTCTCTTCGCCCAGAGGTGGTTGAAAAGACTAAAGCTTTGTTGGTCCCCCTCACTATTCTGATCAGACACATTAATAACCATGTCTAACGTCATGGCTGTGAATGTGTAGGATTTGTTACGTAGAAATCGGTCTTTGGCGGGTTCGAATCCCGGCTGCGGCGGCTGCATTTCCGATGGAGGCGGAAATGTTGTAGGCCCGTGTGCTCAGATTTGGGTGCACGTTAAAGAACCCCAGGTGGTCAAAATTTCTGGAGCCCTCCACTACGGCGTCTCTCATAATCATATAGTGGTTTTGGGACGTTAAACCCAACATATCAATCAATCAAGAAATCGGTCTTTGAAGCTGATAGGCAATGCACGAAATTGGATGCTGAACAAAACAAAAAAGAACCCCGTTGCAAGCACGCCACCTTCAGTAACACCACGTATAATTTGCTCACGCTTTTCATATATTTTATAGCGCTCGTGGTGCACGCGTACATTTTTATTTTGAACATTTACGGCGTCGGTAGTTTGATTGCATTTAAGATGACCCGGGATACGGTGACGCAATCACTGGGAAGTTAGGTATAGGCTATCGCGATCTCGCGCCAAGGTTTACTATAGTGTTGGCACCTCGTCAGGCATCCAGCGAAAGCGGGTCATTGTCGACACGCTGGCGCAACTGAGCACAGCAAAATCCTTGAGATGGAGCGTGCCCAGCACTCTATACTTAGGCTCGCAATATAGCCCTTGGATGAGAGCTACTGATAAGCTAACATGCAGCGGTCTTGACCTAGTCCCCTTATCGCATTGCGTGGTCGCTTATGTTACGCCAAAAAAAAAAAAAACGACTTTCTACGAAAGAGGCCAAGAACTATTGGTCATGCACTGCATTGACTTGTGTGCAGTGTATGCGTCTCGCCAGCAGCAGTCGCTGATTCGAGACTGCATATTGCCACGGGCATGGAATGAGACAGCGCTACACCATAGCGTGTATGTGTGCACCGGAAAAAAGGACAAGAAATTAAAGAATACGATGAGGTACCTCATCGTATTCTTTACTTTCTTGTATTTTCTTCCGGTGCACAAATACGTCTTGTTTCTAGTGGCCAGTTCAGCTCGACGACGAGTGTGTCCGTAGACAGATGTCGTGTGTGAGAAGTGAGTTTATTTTATTTATTTCTGATACAGAAAGAGGAGTAAGAGCTAAAGGCCGTGTTGCCTGACAGAGGATCCTACTCCCATGCGCATTCGGCATGCGTGTACATGTTTGCATGCGATGCGAGTATACAAACAACAGAGCAACCAGAAAAAATCATAACATGCATGTACATAATTGTCACTGCAAATAAAAAATTACGGGTAGACATCACACATGAAAACTCTTTATGAAAACAAACATATCATACAGACACTCCAAGAATATTTACCTATACGCATGTGTCGTTCATAAGAACGTGACAATATATTTGAGGCCTCAAGCTGCAAGAATCTGTTTTGCGTTCAGGCAAAAATAGATGTTCTAGCGATAACCAACCGGGAATCACGTTCAGTTCAATTCTTCATAATGACAAATTCCAAATCAGTGAACGTCGGTGAGGTTCGAGTAGTTCAAAATCTTCAGTCAATCAGCGCGAAGCTTGCAGCTTTACTGTTTTGTGCTTGGTAGACAGAGACCATTTCACGCTGTATGCAGTGGTAATGAAGTGACACCGATTATGGTCAGTTTTATCGGCATACTTGTCAAATACGGAGCCGGCAATCCGTTCCTATAGCTTGCTCCTTATCCACTCGAGCCTTGCACATCCATCCTACCGTCGTATAGCCACGCTCCCTCTAGAGTATAGTGAACTAAAGTATCATGTTATAGTTCGCAATAATTATAATAGTATTAATAATAATAATAATAATAATAATAATATTAATAATAATAATAATAATAATAATAATAATTGATTGAGTTTAGCACCCTAAAGCCTTCGCTGCCACGATAGCATAGAGTTTTCTAAAATTTACTATAGGGGCCTCTCGCACTGCGATCGTTCAGTGACCATGGAAATTATGGGTATGACATGGATTCACCGATAGTCCTCGTACTTGCAGGCGGCGAATAACGCTTGTGGCTTTGTCTATTGCTGTGTTTCGGTTTCGCTTGGAAGGAAAGAATTAACGAACTTTTTGAACTACGTGACGCGATTTCAAATGGTAAGCCCAAACTGAGAATTAAGTGATGAATTGCGCGACTCCTGAACATTTGCCGATTGCTGTTTCGTGACAAAGGAGCTTCAAGCCATGCAAAGCCAAAAAGAACGTAAAGTACGAAGCCTAGACCCATAATTTCCATGTTCGCTGAAGCGCCATGCGTCGCAGCTCCCATAGACCCTAGCACCAGCATTCCCTCTAGTGCATATATATGAAACTATGCCTGACGGGGTATAGAGTTTCTTGAAAGGGCACGTCTTTGTATGATGGTCAAGGGGATGTAGGGAGGATTCACGGTTGACCAGATTTGACCACTGGACCAAGCTCCTTCATCATCATTCGCTTCGTGAATATGGCGTCATATTTTCTGTCCATTACGTTTCATTTTATCTTTAGCTAGAACACTCTAATTAACAGCTAGAACAAATGCTCCTTATCCTTTTCTCAGCATTGTTGGTTTTTAGAAGAAGTGGTTAACGATTTACAGTACTTGGTATACTTATCGAACAAACATTCCGCAGATCTCACGTACCTTGGGAATCGACGTTATGCGAAGCACACGGAAAGAAGTGACCATGTTGTATTTTTTTTATTGAACGACAGGTTGTGAAATGATGCTAAATATGTTTATAAATGTTGCACGCGCAGACGTATGTTTAAGAGTTGCAGATGTTTATATAACCAGTTTCTTGCGCTTGCGCAACGATGCCAACTGAAACACACCTATTAGCAACACCAGAAGCTGATATGAAGCGCTGATGTTCGCGAAGATGCTGGCCCTGGACACTGCTACATAAATCATTTTCAGTGCATGGCTACGAACCACAATTGACGTTAACCCGACGTGACGGCTGCATAAAAGGAGTACATATGTAATGTTTATAAAATTGGGTTGGCAGCACTGCTACCACTATTGAAGTTTCACGAAAATTAGGGTCTATTTCAGAAGTAGCCCCTACACCTGGAATAGCTCTGTGGTAAAATGCTTCCTTACCACACAGAATGGGTTCGATTCCTGCTGCAACCCTGAGATTTATTCTTCGCATTCGTCGGATCAACATTGCGGGTGTCAAGTTTTTCCCACATGTTACAATTGCCCATGTTCATTCTCGTTGTTCCTGGGTTGATACTAATTGTAAATCACCTGTGGCACATAATTACATACCAGTGGCGCATACCCGCCCGCGGGTATGTGCCACTGTCTGGCGGGAAGTGTTTGGCGACGTACGTGGAGGATTGTTGCATTATTTGTGTCTTAACCAGCCCATCATATTCGTCAAACCATCTTACTACCTCCCATACTAAGTTTGGTTCACGCCAAGTTGAGGGGAGACCACAAGAGCACTCAAACATAAGTGGATAGAGAGATATATGGATAGATAGATATTATATACGCACATAGACGACACAAATGCTTGCAATATGCAAAGAAATGCTTCGCATTTCAAACAATCCCTTCAGTTCATTTCTCCCCTTTTCTTATCGTACTGCTTCAAACACTGTCTTGAAATTTATTACCAAAGTCATAATCAAGGCTACTGGTGGCACGTACTATAGTGCCTCTTTGTTCAGTATACGTTCCTGTACTCACTGCATACTTTGAACCAAAGTTTCTCATGGCCTTAGCTTTTGAGCACACTGGTTGTGAAACATTCAGTTGCCCCTGTGACGTTTAGGTTCGCCTCGACGGGAAAGCGCCGAACGAGGAAAAAAGAACTCCTGTTGGTGGTCACAGAAACAAGAGCTTCCTTGTATTGCAACACTGAAGGCTTACTATACGTATTGCGTAGTTAACATGCTAATTAATCTCTTGCAATCAACGACAAAGACGCTACAAGCCAATGACTGAAACGATCTTGCGAAAGCACTATCCGACCAGCTTAAGTGCAGCTCAACTAGTCTTCTTTTGTGTTGCTTGTATTGTTCGCAATCGATGCTTGGAAGGACGCTTTATTGCAAAAAAAAAAAGGCTGCCTCGAGTGCCTCAGGCAGCATTTCACTAACCTTCTTTGATTGAAGGTTATTATGGATGCTGTAGCTCGATAACCGGTTTCTGGGCATACCGTAGCTAACCTGAGAGAGCCTACATGGCTGACGGTTGGTTACACCTTGAGAAACAAATATCATCCGCTTTTCGTTCCAAGCCCTAAAGCTTTCACAGTGCTGTAAGGTGCCACAAAGAGGTAGTACAGTAACGGCTGTAATTGTATAACACGATTCAGGCAGCGGGTGTACTTCAAGAGACCATGTCAGAAAAAAATATAAAGACGCGCACAGAAAAAATGAAGTCTGTGTAACATCTTAAAAACTGTACAAAATAAAATCGGTGGCATTACGCTTCTAGGGAACAGTGCGCGAGCCATATTGATCGTCTACTTGACTTGAAGCCTACAGGGCAGGGCTGCGTATACAAGGGTGAAAAAATGAAGGCACAGCGGAAAAACGCAGAACTATCAACGCAGAGGTTTCATTCAAACCGCATGTACAGATACCCATTAAATGTGCTGGTCATAATGATTAAACAAGACGCCACAATAAATTAGCAAGGTAATCACTGTCAGTGTAGTGCAGCAAGACAGATGACCTCGTTCTGCAAGTGTCGCTTGTCTTCACGGACCGCTTCGACCGTGTAGTGCGATAAAACCTTGGCATTTAAAAGCTCAGGATCACAGCAGCCTTTCTCCCAATGTAAAAGTACATACGATCGTGCATCACGCGCTTCACATAAGTTATAAGTTCCCTAGATCTAACGCTCACGTTTGGTAATTGTATAGCACTCACTACACGATACAGAAATTTCGTTCGCTCACTACCCCGCTGTTCCTGTGTTGAATGCAGCAGCAATACACAATTTGCACGGGTACGTTCTGCGTTCTTCTTCTGTCCGTGTAGCTTCGACGTAATTTGGAATGCTACAAGTAAACTACAACGCATGGTTCCAATCACCACTTACGAATCCAATTCAACTTATTATTTCAATGCGATGCAGAAACTTTGCTTGTTACAGAAAAATCTGGTCTCTATTTGCGTAGAATTTTACTCTGATTCAAGTACTCTTTCAGACTAAAAGGATTCGTGGCTGCATTTGATGTCGGATACCTTTTTTTTTGTTTGGTTTTTTTTAAGTTCCTGCTGTCGATCTTTTAAATGTTCTATACTGATTCTGCTTATTCTTCGAAGATGTGAGTGAGATTGCTTCGTTTCTTCATAATGATAATTTCATTGCATCCGTACCGCTTTTCCAACGCAGACAAGTGGAAAGATGCCCTTCTACAAGACATCGCCCCCGAAGAGCTGCCCGTGCACTGGGGCGGAACCATGACGGGACCCGATGGAGATCCGAGGTGTACGCATATCGTAAGTGTCACTGAGAGTCCTACACGCGCGATTTTCCAGCTCATAATGTGGCAGCTCGAGGCACGAACATGACAACTCATGGCTTCGAAGCTTTCGGGCCGTTCCTCCGTCATCTTGTGACTGTTATACACCTATCGCATGGGCCATCTTTGGTCCAATTCAAGGGACTGCGATTCCCCGCCAGTGTGGCTCTCCCACTGCCACCCCGAAACAGTTAATGACACTTGCTGCAAGGTTCACTTGTCGGCGAATGCGTTCGCTTAACTAACATCGCTGAAGCGGAGTGTCTAGCTCCAGTAGCAGTGGCTCTAGGATAATTAAATTGTTATCCGAAGCTGAGGTCATAGTATTCTGAGGCTATCGTCATTATTAGGAATATTGTTATGCGTTAAAACGTACTACCACTACGAAAATTTCACTATTCTCGTTGTCAGGCAACTTACAGCCCTCAGGAGAATGTCCAGTACAGGCAGTGCAAACGCCGAGCGTGCACCGAAAGTTGATTTTAACGACTACTTATAGCCGTAACGCACTATTACGTAAGACATGTTGCTAGAAATAACAAATATCTGCTGTGCTGCTTAGTTAACCATCGCCATTATTATCATTTTCAAAATACACTTCCCTTTCTCGTGTATCAGTGGCAGTGCACCACAGTGACATTCGGGGGTACAAGTGTACACTCGGCCTTAGAGACAATAAACTTTCCAGTGTGACCAGAGAAATCAGCTGCCGTTGCGGCTTAGTCAGCTACGTGAAAAGTAAAAAGGGAAGCGGGCGTTTCCTGAAGAGAACATTGGCCGCCAACCATTCTGAGAGAGAATGAGAAAGGAAAGGCGTTATATGAAAGATGCGAAGGGTTAAATACTGAACTATAAAGAATAGCAAGCTTCATCGCAATTCGCCACCTCGAAACCAGTGGATCAGGATTACAGGCGAGAATGTAGTGCAGTGACTGGCTGATAAAAAAATGTCAGCATAACTTTACGAGCTTAATACATATTCAATGTATGGCGATAGAAGAGGAAAGCGACCTGAACAGATCCTTACGCGGGAAAGTAATAAAGCTCTTAAGTTCTCCAAATTGTGTTGGCTGTGGACTTGAGCGATACGTTGTCGTTGTATACGTGTATACATGCGTGTGTAAGGCTTGTACACTTATTACGGATCGGTGATCAAAGGGCCCCTAACAGTATGCGTTTGGTTCAATTCGCCTCCAAATTCTTGGCTCACGTTATGTGGAACACACTGTATATGCGCAACGCTTGGTGCGGATGTTGTCCACGTGTTTTACGAAGCAATAAGTGCCGAGGAGGATGTAGCGCCTGTAAGAAAGACGAACAGAGCAACCAGCTGGTCGTCTTTGCTTAAGGCAGCCAAGGAGCCTTTTATAGGTCGTCGTTCGTTCAGGGTCAGCTGTGGCGGTGCGAGTGCTCGGATTCGTATAGCATCATTCGTAAGCGCCGTAAGATTAATGTTCGAGGAGACTCCAGAAGTTTTCTGCGGAATAGGAAATGTGTTTACGGTGGGCTAGATTGTGCCAACTTTCGTGTACTTCAGATGCAATAGACCACTGCCGGAAAGTCCGCATTGAATTTTGCGATGCAAGACTGTGTTTCCACTTTGTACCTTGAACGCCATATTCCGTTATTGTTGGTAGCGATTGTGATTGTTGCTATTGTGATCAAAGCTTGTCCTTATTGCATGATTCTGTGTGTTTATAAGTGTGTTAAATGTGTGCTGTAAGAGAAGTGTTTCGTTTTAAATGAAGCACTGTCTCGTGAAATCTGTCAACATCTGTCCAGCAGTCTTGCAGTCTCTCAGGCAATTATGTATAATGTGTATGTTTTTTGATATAGTGCTTCGCGTTCTATTGCGATATTCCACATTATACCTAAAATTGGTTTCTGGTTATTGTAATATTACAAAGTATTAAAATTTTGCAGAGTTCCATTTTTATAGTTTTTTTGCTCGGTGTATATCACACAACATACAGAAGTAAGAATGACCTGTCGCTGACAAAAAACGGTTCGTGCATTGTTCATAGGACGCCACTCATATTCGCTCATAAGCATGTAGGCACCCAGCATGTAGCCAAATTTGAATAAGTTAAACTAGGCAGCTGAGTTGTTAAGTTGCTAACCATGTTGTTTAGCGCAAACAAAGTATCTGTAGTGGGAAGCTCGAAACAATGAATCATAAAGTGTGCAACCACTAATCTAATCAGCACGGCTTCATCAGCGTGCTTAAGCCTGTATATGCATAACGTCGCACTTCTGCGGCGTTTAAACGCTGTTCTATCCACTCAGTTCCCACGTGGGAGCTGCCCGCAACACAGTGATCTGTGTTTTGGAGGACCAAATAAAAGTTTATCCAATCCAATCCAATCCAGTCACGACAACGACGTTCTTTATGATGGAGTGTTTCCTCGCTGCTTTCTTCTGAAAGCTATGACGTGACAGTGGCTAACGGAACAGTGCTGGTGACGTAGGCTGACGCTAAAAGTATCAGCCTAAGTGACCATCATATAATTAAGTTCACAGTAAAACGATTGGTAGATTTAAACAAGGACACACAAAGCTTTATAAACATTAGCATTTGATGCCTCACACGAAAACCGCTTGCGTACCTATAGCCTGAACTACGAAAACAGCGTATAATACGCAACATACGCTAACGCTAGTATTCCTATTCTAAAATTGTCTACTCTTACATAACTGAAGGCAGGAACGAAGCTGCGATGGGTTGAGACTTGTTGGGCGGCAGTGGGAGCCGCAGCTGAAGAGTCAGTGTTCTTTTTCTTGATTGGCGCACCGTTTCACAGGTGGGAGCGGGCGGCCCAGTGCCGTGCTCGTGCTACACGGCCCCTTCGAGGCGCCTCTCGTCAGACCAGAACCTGAAGATGTGCGTGGTCGAGAAGAAGTCGGCCGTGCCGCTGACGGTCGAGGTGACTGAAGCCGGTTCCATCCTGCGCTGGGAGTTCCAGACCGAGAACTACGACATCGGATTCGGCGTCTTCTTCGTACCAGACTCGATCGGCGCCGTGAACGGTGACGGCAGCGGCGACATGCAGGAGCTGGTTGCCATGCAGCGTGTTAACTGCCACCTGGTGCCCGAAGACGGCATGCTCGTCTGCAGCGCGCCCGGAAAATGTGAGAACTATAGGGTGGCACTACTGCGGCTAAAAGGGGGCTCGTATAATGTTCCAGTATACTTGCTGTAGGCGAGTGAATTGACAGCTAAGCGAGCGACGGCCATCTTAACTCCCATTTCTATTCTTACGCAGCCACCAGAATGCAGAGCTTCGTAAAGTCAGCGTCGGAGACAAAAACTATGCGGGCCATTTTGCACTAAACAAGATGGCAGCTAAGCAGAATGCTCGGATCCCGGCGTTATGGTCGTCTGTTCACGAGTTGACACATTTGTTGGCAATCAATGCAGGCCACGTTCATTTTTTTTCGTAGATTTGCACACGAAATAATTTCAGGAAGTAACAATCCAGCTTGTTTGTATTACTAAAGTGGTACTCATTCAGTACCACTTTGCGTCATTTTGTGCCACCAAATTGTGTCACTGCTAGTGACACAATTTTTCAAAGGTGAGTTTGCTCTGCAACACAAATCTGTTCACAGAGCAAGACTCTGACAAAGTTTGATGCTCCACAAAGGCTTACAAGACATCGTATTAGGATATTTGGGTCAATTTTACCATGACACACCTAGAGGCATCGACACTAGCTTGTTCTGGCTACAGTGCTAATTCAAAGGACTTCTCGCAGCAGTCTGGCCAGTGATGGTGATGTCAGGTACCTAAGCTTCCGAAATGACTGCTTGCGTGTCACCGAAAATTTTGAATGGCTGCTCGTGCGTCACGAACAAAGCCACGGTGCGAGGCGGTCGTGGAAACGTCCCGATATCTGTGTGAAGCCGTGTCTAGAAGCACATACCGTGTTGAGATGGCAGGGCACAGTTGGAACCAAAACTAGCTCTTTGAAACATACGGTGAATACGTTATCAGTGTGCAATCCCACTTAGCAGTTCCTTTTCCATAGTCTCTTGAGGGCGATACCTTTCATCTGAAAGAACACTAGAAAAGTTTCTTGTCACTATGCTTTTCCCTTTCTCTTGTAGAGGTGAAGTAGCGTCAATATGCACAGACGTTATCCAGACGCGTTCGATTAGTCGGACGATTGGTGCTCGGTACTCTCGTTCAAACTGTCAGTGTAGACGGTTAACGTTGCTGACCAGAAACGGAAGACAGTCAATATATTGAGGCGATTAGGAGTATCTGAGAACTTGATCAGCGTGCGTTGGTGCATAACTGTGAAGTAAATGGTTGTGGCGCTGTGCTCTTTCTATTTACTCTGTCTTTTTTCTGTTTTCATTTGATTGAATGCGCATTCATTCTCTTTGCGATTCAAAGCAACACTGTCCCTGAAGAGGTTAAGGTAACACCTAATAGTGTTTTTTTTTTTTTTGCTTGTATAAACACTCCAATGCAAGAACGTGGAAAAAGAAGAGGCGTGCCATTAGTGCCAGACACATTGACTACACGCATAAAAGATACAGAAGTTCGGGAGAGCAACGGAGGTTTGAACCGGTCAATGAGTCCTTGAACAGATGTTATTGCAGTAGTGGACGCTTCGGCATTTAGGTTTGTATTCCGCATAAGAATGAAAACTTCGGTTGCATGCATTCATCGTAATGGTATCGTGGATAAAAATGGAGAACTTCAGTTGGTATGCATTCATTTTTCTTTGATGCAGCTCACACGGAAGAAATATGAAGAATTCACCCAGCGATAGACTCATATTCGTCGTGGCCTTGGCAAAAACAAGTTTGCTTGTCGAAATAATATAGCGTCAACCCCCCCCCCTGTTTATGTATTTATTTCTTCAGACTGCGTCCAATAACTTCAATATTGTGTTTGGCTGTTCTTTCTGGTGCATCGGATGTGTAAGGCACCATCACAGTATGGTAGTGCTATAGACATTATAAGTTCGACATTATAATCACTGTCTCATTTTCGTGCTGGTTACAATAGTATGTATCCTTATATGACACATCAGCCCATTTCGGACTCCCGATGTTGCATACTTTTTGTTGTTTTATTTGGGAATAATGAAACATGGTTAGCCTGGCTCGATACAATTGTTTATTGTATATAGCCTGCAAGGTCGGGCGAAAGGAGTGCTTTTACCTCCTGACAAAGTGCCTAACTCGCTGCAGCGGGAGAGATAGTGGACTATAGATTTGTAATTAGTAGGACAGATATGTCCGAAGTTTATAAAGCCCCATTTCTAAAGACAATACGAAAGACATTCCTAAAGTAGCAAACAAAGTGATGTGGTAAAGAAATGTGTGGTACAACGTATGATAAAAAAATAAAGTGCAAATGGGACATGTTCTCGCGAATGCTCGTACTTAAAAAGAGTAGAAGTATTGCTCGCTATTCGGCTCTTAGTCTACACTCAGCCTCCTCTGACGACGGGCCTGTTCATTCTCACCCTTCGCAGATGTGTTGAAGTTCGACAACAGCTTCAGCTGGTACCGGAGCAAGAAGCTTCTCTACCACTACCAGGTGCTCCCGCCGACGCCGGCGTAATCAATGGACGGTTGCCTCAACAGCCGACTTTCCAACGGCTTATTCTTCTTCATTCTCGTTTTATTCCCTCTCGTTTCTTTCCTTCGTGTGTATTTTCGTGCTCGCGTCGGTTGACGTCGGCAAAACTAATGTTCCGTAACTCCATCCAGCAGTTAACAATTGATAGCTTGCACATGACGTCAGAGACGCTGCTTCTTAACGTACCAGTGCTACCAACACGGGCACTGTAATGACGTCTATTTGACGCATTATTCTGTTCAAACGTCGTAAAGATGCGGCCGGAACATTATTGGTCTCTGATCCTGAATAACGACATAATTTACACGTCATGTGCTGACAGTCGACCTTAATGCGTGGCCACAAACCTAGCCTACCATCGTACTGGTGCAACAACATGGCGGCTTCAGTGACGTCAGGGCAATCCATCAATAAGGCGGCAGAAGGCGATGAAGGCAGGCTGTGAATATGAGCTTTTAACTCTTTGTATAAGTTTTAGCTGTTTTAGAACACGGCTACTGCGCTTACAGCACGAGAATAAAAATAATTAGCGTTAAAAACACTAACAAGCATCGAGTGGATGCAGGTATATAGGCGAAATCTTAAACTGTCGATATAGTTAGCGTCTTGCGCATGCAAGGAAGTAACTGAGCGGAAGTTACTTAGGAAGCTTGTAAGCTATAACAGGGTCTTTCCGGCTATATCTATAGATGGTTAGTTCAAGGTCTAGTGTTTTCTCGTAGCGACATGTTTTTTTAGCCTTAAGTTTGTCATGCGTCAGAAGAAAAAAAAACTGTTTCGTGCATGGTTTAGTCCACCCGTTCTTTACAATGGCACAGCACGTCACAGCAACTTCGAATAACCACATAAACTACGGAAGAGCATGATGTTTGGAAATTCAGAAGTTATATTTTTAAGGGCATGAGTTTGGGAAGATTTCGAACGTTAGCAAACCATCATATATTTTTTACATGTTTAATTGAGTGACACACTTTATTTGGAGTGACGATATTAACTTCGTGTTTCTTTTTTCTTGCACAAAATGTGAACATTGTTCTGTAGAGATGTCGACGTGAATTTCACTGGTTGATTCGCAACAGTCTACGCTATTATTACTGAAAAAAAAACTGAAGTTGTGGTTGTCTGATTGTGAATGCACGCGACCTTATATGTTTCAGTGTTATTGGTGACAGAGTGTCAGTCTAATCTACCGGAAAATTGAAACTTGCAATGCTGAGTCTTCAGCTATTCAAACAGGCACCGGAGTTTATGCATGTGATAAAATTTGAAAGAAAAACTATCTTCATCCGAATGAGCCAGTGCACTATTCTGAAACATTTCAAGTCTGTTCGCTCCTAGCCACATCCAGAATTTTCTCGTGGATGTTAGAAATACCCGCCTTCGTATGAACCCCTCCTACCCCCCCCCTTTTTTTTTTCACCTTACAAATGAGTTCTCATACTTTCACTATTGCTAGAGCAACATTCCAAGTTACGAGGAGCAGTTCCATGTTCCATTCTGACAAGGTATTTTGAGAGATCTAGTCCCTAGGTGTTATACTGCTGTTGTGTTAATTATAAACGATGTTGTGTTGCGGCGCTGTTTGCTGTAATCTTATGGCTACAGCTTACCTTTAAATCTTTACGCCCGTCTCGATCACTGTCAATTTTTGCCGTGGTACAGTGCTTCTCGACTGACTAGCCCAGCTAGGAAAGTCTTTTCGCATCACATGAAGTTGGACTTTTGTGTTGCCTGGCTTTCTTGGTTGCTGTTTGTGGTGTCTTCAAACCTTCCCTTCTTTCATGGTGTACCTATTGTTCTAACTTAGGCGTGATGACCCGCTTCCAAATTTGGATTGGTCTTGCACGTAAGGAACGCAAGAGTTGTTCTTTCTGAAAAGCCGAGACTTTATATTAGTGAGCGGAAAAAAACAATGCAGGATTCATGGAGCCTGCGGGCGTTTCGGCGTCACTGTTGGACTCTAAGTGACTCGACTTCGTTCTCCAGTCTGATCATGTATCAACAAAAAATACCTTCCAAGTTTTACGGCGCAGAAATGAGCATTGCCTAATTAACTCTATTATTGGGGGAATCGATCAAGCAGCCGTTACCGTTGCTTTCACAAAAGAGACAAAATTTTCGCTGCGCACATGGCCACCAGAATCACGTGGGCGAGAATAGTATAACACGTGATCACTACTCACTTGAGGAGTTTAGCCTTGAATCTTGTAATTACGTATTTAAAGGCATCTGCCCTTCTCCATCTTTGGTGATTTTACTGCCCAATTGTGATTTGCGCATAAAAACATTAATAACTATGACCATGACATGGTATCTGGATAAATTGCTGGGATGTTGGAAGGTAGAGGTAACTATGAAACAAAAAACGCGCGTTTATTTGCTTATTTTTATTGGCTTTGGGCCACGAGAGAGAAAAAAGAAAGCAGTCGTCGTTCCTGACTGAACGCAGGTGCCATTGAAGGCTCTGGCAAGAGGTGCAGTGCTTTGCCAAGGTCCATCCATACACCAGCGCAAATTCGACCGAACGAGTGCACCGCTCGAAGTGTTATCACAAGAAATGTGAAACCACAGGCGATATGTCGAAGATAAAAAAGGAAACAAAAGGATCTGCGCGTTCCAAGTTGGCGAGATAAGATCCCATGTTTGTCTATGTTTTTTTCTTTGTTTACTTACACCCCCCCCCCCCCCCCCGCAGAAACGTAGGTTGCCCTCCGGATACACGCTATCCGCGGACTACAATGGTCCATCGAATAAGCGTGGTGCGCAAATACCCTAAAGCAACCGTCACTTCGTGCGGAAATGGACGGCGCGTGGCCTGTGATTATACTCAATTATTGGCAACGTATCGCACAACTGCTGGTACGGGTGCATGCGCTAGGGTGCGAAGTACCGGATGCGTGCCACGGCGTTCGCTAAAATGCGCAACCTGGTTTATTTTTTGTTCTTTTTTTTTAAAATGCCGGATCTGGTTCGCTTTCGGTGATGCCGTCGTTTGACACGTTTGTCCAACTTTCCACTTATTTCAAGCGTTCATTCTACTTGGCGTCTGTGTAGCTGTGCATCTTGGAAGCGAATTTACGCGTGTTCACTGTATCACGAATGGTACTTTTTTTCTCTGTCTCTCTTCTTCAAACGATACGATTACTTTTCAGGCTTCGCAATAATGAAAGCTAGAATTTACCAAACAAGCATGATTAATCAGTATTTCAGCCTGTATGTATTGGAATATACACATCTATCTGCACTTTCCTGCCTTCTCTTTCCTTTCTTTTTTTTTCTATTTGTGTCGCTGCACATTTCTTCAGCTCGGTGTGCGACGTCGTGAGTCCTCTGTCTCCTTTTTGTGAATACTTACTTGCCAGCAAATATGTTTCTTTGCTAAAGAGACACGTAAACTCTATGTTACGTTTCTCTCGTCTGCAATTCGTCGAAAACAACAAAGAGTTGCTGTGTCCCTGCAAAAAAAGCCATATACAAAAAAGTAATACGCAGTCTACTTTTTTTCTCCTAAAGGTGTACCTTTTTTACCACGTACATTTGCGGCGATTTCAGGCAGGTGCAGTCACTCTTGCCTATACCTGGACCGTAACCTTGAAAATACAGTTGTTGTGAATCAAAGACAGGTAATCCATCCGAAGGAACGCCAGGATGATTGTGCGTGGTGATACGCGTCAAGTGTATTCACGTATTTGTTCCTTGTCTTTTTGTATGTGTTTGGTGTCACCTTTTCGCGTTAACATGCTTTCAATGTAGCATTGCCCGCGTTGTGACAATAACGATTGTATTTGCATATGTTCGTCCATGTGATTCGGATACAGGGAGTATCCTGTAATGCTAAAGGTATCTTTGTAATCACGAGGCATCCCACCAAGATGGCATTCATTGTGAGTGTTGCGAACATCTGTCTCGTTAGCCCACGTCTGTGACGGCAATCTTAAGGATTGATCATCAAAATAAAACAAAACAAAACATTGTGAGAACTGCGAGGGCCAAAGTGCTTAAGATCTTCTTTTCTTCAACGTAAGAATAAGGTCTCGGGACATGGTGATATATTAAGCAAAGCATGAATCAAAGACGTCGTGAACAATGTGAAATTGCGAGAGATGGAGTATCACTCGGATCCTTTCGTTACGTAAGAAACTCAATCTACCTAAAACCGTTTGTCTACGTGCTATGATGTTTTCTCAAAATGAGCAAATTGTCATTATTGCGAAGATGATTTGCTAGTTCCGCGATAAAAAGGCTACTTAGCTCCGTTCAAGGTTAATTTAGTAATGACTACCTCGTGGCAAAAGGCTGAAGACTCTCAAGCGACCGCTGCTCATTGAGTGCTGTACGATGGGAGTCGCTATTAAGATAGTCGATACGTCAACAGCGTAAAAAAAGGGAGAAGGGCGATGACTTGTTGCCTTTTCTTGTTTATTGGAGCATTATCATTTCTACTGTAAGCTCACTATATACTGAATGAGCATGTGGGCTCAATCAGGGAATGGCTTTTAAGGTTTTTTGACGGGAAACTTTCCTGGCACTGCGCATTGACACGGATATCGGCTGATTAAACATTTTTCGTACCCATCCCTTCATTTAGGCCTCGTGATGTACTCTGCTTGGTGTTTCGCTAAGGTGTTTGCTTTGAAAATATTACGCAAATGTTTCGTCTGGTGCTTTAAAAAGTTCGTGAGGCGTTTCTTATTGTTTGTTGACGGAGATTCTTCTTCAATGTTATAAACGTGCAGTTCAGTGACGTCACATCTATTTCCTCGTGACATTGACTTCAGTGATGCTTCGACTACGTCGGTATCTGTAATGTGATATAAGCGCTTATGCATGTAGAAGTAGCCTCGAAGGAAAGAAGGTAGTGTGAACGTGTTCAGTCGAGAATGCCCTGGCCAGGCACCGGTGCTACACTGTGGCGATAACGATTATAAGTAGCTGCCTTTTTGAAGGAATCGCCGAGACGTTCGATAATATGGGGGCATCCAGATACCAATTAAAGGATTTCCCGTTTGTTCCCATATAGAGACTACAGTGGCAAAACAGCGAAATGCGGAAGTGTTCTGACGTCATTATTTGTAAACATTCATTATTTGTACAAACGATGACGTCAATCGGAATAGGTAATGAAAGATGAGTGCATGTAAATGCTCACATTTTCAAAAACTGCGTACTTTACTTTATCAGCCATCGACCGCTGTTGCTTAATGGCAAGCAAGCAAGGAAACTAGCTAATTCATGGAAAGACTTTTGAAAGTTGCTTCATGCGCTTTCTATTGAGGTCATTCTCAGCGAGATAGAGAGAAAGACAGAGAAAAGCGAATGCGAAAGGCGGAGATGCTAACCACGTCCATCCGGATAAGTTAAACAAGGACATGCCTACCTGACTACACGAATCTTGAAGAGGAGAGATGCGAAACAGCAAGCATAACATAGAAAAATATAAATGTAAAGAATAGCAAAGAGGCACGTGATGGAAACAAGCTGATAACGAATACGAGTTGAAATGTTCGTAGGAGTTCGGGAAGTGCTGTCGACATTAGGACGTCCAACTCAAACCGAATGATGGATGATCATCCGAAGAGTCTGCGTGTTAAACAATAGTTCGAAGTTCAATGTTGTAACAAAACTTTCGAGAATAGCAGCGAAAAAAAAGCGATACTGGTCTGGAGCCACTCTCTTTCTTTTTTCTTCAGAGAGTTAATGGCCAGAACTTCGTATACGTACGCGATGCTCTAAATCATACGCGCAATTCTGTCGCTATGCACTGGTGACTGTGTCGGGTGCTCCCTCGACTCTTCACGCCACAAATTTGGCATGAAGCCCGTGAGCAAGTTTGAAAGCCTTGTGGTAGAGTGGCTGACATGTGATACACACCTGCGGTGATAAACCTAGCGCTGTAGTTGCAATACTCCGGGGTTCTTTGTTCTGGAGGGAAATGGAAATAGTTGCAAGGGTATGTGCGGGTAGAGTTGAGTTTGTTTTTTCTAGGACTTCGCTTCTCTGTAGAATGACGAGCCTGTACTTTCGACGGAGGTCGTGTAACACTTTGCGGTGACTATATCGAATGGCTGTGTATAGTGTGAGTGGCGGAATGGTCATTGCGTCATCCCGCCGATGGTGGTACGTATGTATAACGAACGGACTGCTGTCTTATTAAGTCGTTGCGCGAACACTGTGCTTATGAAAATAAAGTGAGCGTGTTGGTAAACACGGGTGCACGTGTCGTCTCTGGCTTTAACTCTAAAGTGTTATATGTCATCGTCTGCCGTGCTTTAACTTACATCACTTCCGTCACGGAAGTGACGTCAGTAAAATGTGCATCAACAGGTAATAAAAAGAAAACAAGACAATGTCGTTGATTTGAATGACCGGTGAATCAAGAACATCGCCTTCACGTCCGCGACCACAGGTACCCTGAGCTCCATGCTCTGCGCCACCAACACACGTGCACGAAGCTCTAAAGTGCGCCTGATATCTCTCCCAGGTCCATCACACAGTGGTCTGCGTTGGATGATGCCACCGTCTAGAAGCAAGCAAGTACTGCGAGCATCATGAGACTAACGAGTGAAGTTAGAGAGTGCGTCAGTAGTTCTAGCGCGATTGAGGCTTCGAATGTATTTCCGTTGGAAAATATATGACCAGTACAACGCGCTGTACGCGATGATTCAGATTGAGGACGACGCAGTACGCGTTTGGCCATTCGCATCGGTTAGCGTGACGACTGGTCAACGCAGTAGCACAGCTTCCACATGCACTGACGGCGTTTCTTTGTCACCTCCTGTTACGAGTGTGAACCACCGCCTAAAAGGCAATCGATAATTCTAGTATAGCGTGCCCAAGGTTGTGCGTTCGAAACATGCTGCGCGCTGCGTACGCTTCGCTTGAGGTTAGGGAGCTTTAGAATAGCGCACCGCGAGCCCTTGCGGTGCGGTCCCTGCCACTGCGCATGCGTCGTAACACGAGTCGGCGTTTGCGCTTGCGAACCACACGCAAAAAATCCTAAATTGCGTGCGGTGATGGCGGCCCGCATGTGGCCCGCAAGCGCTGGTTTCGAGGCTATGGTGTCGCTGCGATCGTGCGTTGCGGATCGCAACCGGGCAAGCGCTATTCTAAAACTCGTATGGTACCCGCTACGCCCGCAACACCCGCAGCGCTCGCAAACGGTATTCTAAAACTTCTTGTTGTCTCCTAAATCATCAGTGGGCATTTATTTGTTCACCGTGCGCAATATCCGAAGCGGTACATCCGAAGCGTGTACCGTGCTGGAGCTTCAGCAAGCTTGCCTTCGAATGCGGCTTCGCGCACTCAGGTGTCGAAGCATTAATTTGTTAGCAGTGACAATCGTCGACGCAGCACACAAGTCAAGGCACGGGATAAACCGAGCCTCCGCGATGGCTAGTAATAATTTGGGGGTACGGGTTAGTCGAATTTCCATTTTTCTTATGGCTGTGCAGCGAGAGGCTGCCTGTGGGACAGATAGACGTCGAAGATGAGCTCCCAGCTTAGGAGGAATATACAACTTGACTAATAAGAAATTTCAGAGGTTTGGAGGCGACCGCTTGTCTGCCATAACCGCTTCTGCCAATGCAATGACTTTTATTTAGTTTCTCTTCAGAGGATCCTATTAAGATTTTCCATGTCACTTCTGAGAGAGCTGGCAAAAGCTGTCTGAATTGGAAAAGGCCCCGACGTTGTCATACCGGGACGTTACTTTGGTTTGCTAGAATATTTTCATTCTAATTTCTTGCATAGTGAGTCACTTTCTCCGCCTGTGAAGATCATTAAGCGGTGAGGAGTGGTTGGAGAATTAGGTTGATTTTGGCCGAGGATAATGGCCTGTAAGGTTGCGTAAGGTTGCTCTTTCGTGAAGTTGGTGTGTGGTATGGGAGCTCCTGTCATCTTTGTACATACTCGTAGGAGTTGCCGGAGGTCAATGCGTTCATTGTTTCCTACAAACGTTTTGTATAAACAGAAGAAAACAAGAAGAGAATAGAACAAGGATTGCTATCTAAATGCACAATGACTCCCACCATTCAGCTGCGTCTTCTAGGAATACCAGCTCTTCCACTTATATATGAGCTTTCGTCCCGGACCGTGCACTTTGCTGGCAGAATTATTAGCCTTCCCACGAGGGTTATCCGACCGCAGGAAAATCACCTTAGCTTGGCCGAACACCCTGCAGGTGCACCCAGATGCGCTAACCATCCCTAGGATGCGAAATAAGGCCTCATCAAGGGTGAGGCCCAATGGACGACTTTATGCTCTTCCATAGTAGAGTACCTAGTACTCAAAATTGTTAACGACATTTCTAAACACACAACGCATGGTTAGAACAAACCCTTTCATTTCTAACATTCAGAATATTTTGGCAGGTGGTCATTCAGACATCTGCCGGTTAGATCCACGTACCAACCGCCACAGTTCATAGTTTTACAACTTATATACGACACTTCGCGTACAATCCACAAATGTGTTGTAGTGCTTCCCGCTACGATCAGGCATTTTTTTGTCTATAGAAATGCTTTGGTGACAAAATGGCCGGCGTGCAGGGACTGGCAGTGCGCGGTCGTGGTGTAATGTGCTCTGGCGTTGGGTTCAAGCTACTCGCACGCGCTACAACTCAGGAGTAACGACAAAATTCTCACGAACTTCACTCGCTCCCATTCCCACCATGCTGCAGTTGATCGCGGCCGCCTTTTTTTTTTTCTGCTCTCGGCATGTCGAGATCTCGCGATAGAGCCGCCGCCCACTTGCACTAAAGCTGAAGTATAGGTGCAGCGACAGTGGTGAGATCAAGCGTGAGCATCCTCTTCGCGCGTAAACGCAAACATCTCTCGTAGGTTGAGCGCGTGCACAGTCTCGCTCCCATAATGACGTTGAAAGGTGAATGCCGCGAAGTGTCCAGTGTAGCGAGAGAGGCGCCAGTGGTTGGCGGAACACCTTCTCTCGTTCACGGCTGAAGGTACGAGCACTGCCTCTCGGGTTCCTGAAGCACTCTGTCGTATACATGTGTGAAATAAGGCGTACGTTACCCTTTTACTGAGCAGCGCATGTCTTGGCGTTTGTCTCCTCAGACAACGACGCTTTGAATCAGTGCGTATCGAGTACCAGGATACATGACGTGCTTTTTGATGTCATTTTTGTTCGGGATTCACTCTTTGCAATATCTCGCTGTATATTAACTACTTCAGCTGTCACAAACTCAGTTTAGTCGTCGGAATTTTCCCCTACACGTAAACGAGGGTGCATCCATGTTACTATATCAGCCAAACATCGACATATATTGTTGTACAAGCTCTCATGCATCAATGTGCCATAAACAATTCACTACTGCTGTGAAGTACGGTTGATTTACGTGTTATTCCGACAAAGAAGGAATGAACCCTGTTCTATGTTAAATGCGAAGCATTTCTTAGCGAACTTCGGCGACATTGAGCGTATCTATCTATCTATCTATCTATCTATCTATCTATCTATCTATCTATCTATCTATCTATCTATCTATCTATCTATCTATCTATCTATCTATCTATCTATCTATCTAGCCGCTTACATTTGGGGGCTCTCGTTTGGTTCACGCCTTAACTTGGCGTGAACCAAAATTAGAAGGGAAGGGTAATATGGTTTGATGAACATGACGCGTTGGCCAAGAACTGAACAATGTCCCAATCCCGTCGCGTACGTTGTCAAACATTTCCAGCCAGACAGTGGCACATACCCATGTGTGAGTATGTGCCGCTGGTATGCGGGTATGCCACAGGTGATAGACACTCAGTATCTACCCAGGAACGACGAGAAGACACATGGGCAATTTTAACGCGTGAGCGTTAAGCAATACTCGACATCGGTAGCGTCGACCCAACGAAAGCATAGAATGAATGTCATTGTTAAGAAAAACGATATAGGCAGCGTTGACCTCCCGGCGAATGTAAATAATAAATTTCATGATCCCAGCAGGAATCTGACCCATGCATTCTGCGGGGCAGTCAAGCATTCTACCACAGACCTACGCCAGGTCTCGAAACTAAGGTTCAAATAGACGCTAATCTTCGTGAAACGTCAGTAAAGGTTGCAGTGCTGCATGCCCAATTTTATAAAGATTACATGTGTACTCCTTTGATACGTTGGGTTAGCGCCAATCGTGCTTAGGTACCATGCGCTGAAGTTGATTTATGTAGCAATGTCCAGGGCCAGCATCTTCGCGAGCATCAGCGCTTCATATCAGCCTCTGATGTTGCTAATACGCATGTTCCAGTTGACATCGTTGCGCAAGTGCAAACAACTGGTTATATAAACATCTGCAATTCTTCAATATATTTAACGTCATTTCATGGCGTGTGGCTCAATAAAAAAAATTGCACCACGGTGAACTCCCCTCCGCATGCTTCGCATAACGTCGATTCCCAGGTACTTCGATTCCCGAATTTTATACGCTTGATTGATTGATTTGTGGGGTTTAACGTCCCGAAACCATCATATGATTATGAGAGACGCCGTAGTGGAGGGCTCCGGAAATTTTGACCACCTGGGGTTTTTTAACGTGCACCCAAATCTGAGCACACGGGCCTACAACATTTCCGCCTCCATCGGAAATGCAGCCGCCGCAGCCGGGATTCGAACCCGCGACCTGCGGGTCAGCAGCCGAGTACCTTAGCCACTAGACCCGAATTTTATACGCGTTCATCCTACTGAGGTTCAACTGAATGCTTGGTTAGTGTGGTAAAACTCTCGGCTTTCTCGTGTAACCGATAATGTTTCCTCAACAAGACAGTTACTTCTCCCGTAGGCCGGTTTTCACGAATGGCGCAGGCCACGCGGGCAGCCGCAGTAATCGGGTGGCAGTATACGGCATATGGTGCGCTTGTTTTTTTTTTTTTTTTTTTTGCCGGTGGCACCTGGCGATCACGCACACTCGGGCGCAAGCAGTCTTACTTTGCCTTTGTGGGCATAAGAAAGGACAGTGATGCAGACGCAAGACAAGTTTGATGCATACCAAAAGCGTTCCTTGCGAGAAAGGTCACACCGACCCTCAAGCATTAGTCTATAAGCGACTATAGAAGGCGAATGCCATGCATCTTCTGTTTCTTAATCAATCGTATTGATCGTTCACATTCTACCTTTGCATTGCCTCTATAGGCTTTCATCGCATCACATAATTTTGCACTGTTTGCGGGATCGGATGCATTAGAAGCTTTCTTAAAAACCGACTACTGGCACATTTTTTTTTTTAGATAACCGACGAAACAGACACGGACAGAACTAGCTCAAACCCACACATTGTTGAGCTTTGTTAAACCTCGCCTGGTTCTACATTGCCTCCGGGATCTGAACGCGCTTAAGCAGACGAGATCATCTGACGTCACAATGACGTCACAATCTTTGGCGACCTGTGGCGACAGGGCGACGTCATAAAGGGACGCCATCACTAACGATTTATTACATCGCTCGCTTTCACGCTGGCGGTCCCGTTTTATGTGTGGTGAAGCATCTAAGCCTTAAAAAGAGACTAGTACGTGCGCGTTAATTGCACTTATGTGTAGTGTGTGGCAATCACGAGTTTTATGTTAACACGACTAGACTTGAAATTTACCGCGTGCTGTGATATGTCTGATAATCCCGGTGTGTTAAGTGGGTTACGCTCTTCTACGTATGGACGTTGTTGTATACTCAGTTCTGAGTTGGCACACATCCTGCATCTACTTCGCTGTCAGGTTTAAAGGTAAGAGCTTGTCAAACCTGCTAATCAGGTTGTTGTTTTTTTCATAATCGTTTGTCTGGAGGAAGACCAACAGTTTGTCCAGAGGAAGACCAATCTAATAGCCGAAGGCAATGCCTAAAGTTTGCGCAACTGCCACTGAAGTTGCAAAGAGATGCTGATCTCGAGAACACAATTTTTTTTCTGCTTTTGCTTTTCTAGGCCTCCTATAGCGCCCACCAATATTGTTTTCCCAAGAAGCAGTCGCGCAACTGCTTTTATTATTTCTCATCGACTTTCTAATAGCCCTCATGCTCGCATCGTTTATGTTGGCTCAGGTGCACGAGGTCCTGGACTGTACGGAGGAAGCTTTCCTCCACGAAGGTGAACAAACATGACGGACAAGAACTTGCCCTCAGCCGTGCTTGTGCAAACGAGCGAGATGGCGAGGCCATAGCACGCACGTGCCTTAAAATGTGGGAGCTCTGACACGCTTCTAACGAAATTGCAAACGGACGACCGGATAAAAGTTGGACGAGTTATTTTGACCGTTGTGCCAACTTTTACCGTTGTGCCAACAACACCCTCATAACTGCTTGCGTTGAAGTCCGTGTAGGCCAGGGCCCTATAGTATTGTGCTTTGTCGTAGTCCAGCCGACGTAGTGCCGCTGAGAGTCAAAGCGGGTGCACTTGCAGAGACGTTGCGCGAGTGTTCACTCGAGCAAAATTGTCTTCCGAATATCGTAGAAAGATGGTATCTTGTTAAACCGAGACGTAAAGCGTTTCAAAACTTAACCATAGGCCGTAGTAATTTGCCCCCCAACCATACGCCTAGAAATTTGAGAAGCTGCGCTATACCGGCTGGCCGTCTCAGTGAGCACGAAACATGTGGCTTCCTTGATAGGTCGCGGCCGATAATTGCCTCTCAAAAGCGGCGCTTCCGGATGTGTGTTACTGCTTTCGCGCTGATAGTTGCGGTGTACCGCTGCATTTTGTTGCTTGTAAATGCGTAAAGACAGCACTTATTCCCCCTATCCCCTTCCCCAGTACAGGGTAGCCAGCTGGTCTGAGAACTGGCTAACCTCCCTGTCCTTCCTCTTTCAATCCTCCTCTTCCTCCTCCTTGGTGACAGTTCCAGACTATCTTCAAGGGCGAGGCTTGTCCGGTATATCATTGGCGCTCACATTGTTTTCTATCCTTTCATGATCGCCTGTCGCGCCTATCAGGGAGATATGTTTAAAAGAGATGGGATGCGTAATGGTTAACCGGAAAACAAATATCTGGTTGGCTACCCTACAAGCTATACGAACTCGAGGGATCTCAAACATAATCCTTTTTTGTGTATGTGTGAGAGGGGGGGGGGGGCATGTGGTCACCTTATGATGAAACACGACGGTGTAACAAACATTCTATACTTCAGAATTGGCATCCAGGAATTAGCCCCGTGTCCAGAAACGTTCCTCGACTCAAATTTAGTCCTTCACTTGACCGAGTTGAGCTGAGCAACGCTACTGGTTGAACATTATGACATGCTACTAAAAAATCATGGCATATCCACGAAGTGAATGATGATGAGTGGGCGTTGCAATGGAATCGTTTGGTGCTACCGTGAATCTCCCACCACATTAGAAAGTTTTCGAATAGGGGCCCCAAAGTTTGCGGCCTCAGAGAAATAGCGTTAAGGCCACTGCGCATGCGCAAAACGCAAACTGCGTTTAGGTTTTGGGTTCAGGACGCTATTTCTCGAATTTAGCGGGAGCCCCAAAGCCTGCCTCAAAAGCTTTGCGTCAGACGAGCGTGGTGGCACCTACTGAAGTGACATGACCAAGAATTGGGAGAGTATCTTAAGCACCGCAGACCCTATTCGAAAACTCTTGGCTCCTGCTTGACCCAAATCGTGCTTGCGCAAAGAGATTTCGGGACCCAAACGTTTGGGACCCCTATTAGAAAACTCCCTGCTATTTCTCGAATTTAGCGGGAGCCCCATAATTAGCCCCAAAAGTTTTGGATCAGTGTAATGCAGTGTAACCCACTGAAGTGACGACTCTCTTTTGACCACTCATGCACGTGAATAAGTGACAGAGGGGTGTACAGTTATATGCAATGTTTGTTGGTCATAAATTGTATGTTGCACTGAGTTGAGAATTTCGTTTTTGACTTCAGTATTGCTGCGTTGCCGTATCAGATATAGCCTGAATTTGGCAAGGACGAGGTCGGCGCACGTTGCCTTAGAGGTTCTTGGTTGTTGCCATTCATACGGAATGCATCGTAGTGCATATCGAGACGTCATCTGATGCACAAGTCAGTCGTTGTCCGTGATCATCACCGTCAACTGCGTTATCGTCATCGTCATGAGGTTTAGTGGGTACATTGCATGGGCTGTGCCGTGATGGCAGAAGGAGAATGTTTGATTTGGAACGCATTTGTTCTTCATCGTCATCAGAATCATCGTCATCGAGAGACGATGGTGGACATCACTCGACCCTAAGTCATCCCTAATAATCACTCGAATTATCACTTGGACGTAGGGACCCGTTCCGTCTAGAGACGGTGCTCCCGCCGCCTTTCTCAAGTTAATGTGGAGCGTTGAATGAAAGGGCGCTCTGGATGTGGTGGTTAGTCACTGTGGAGATCACTATAGATGCGTTGCTCGAATTTTAACGCCAAATCCATCAAAAAATTTCCCGTATATGAGATATGCGAAAGAGCTTCTTTCAAATCACAGCGTTGGCGAATGCATTTTGTTTAATCTAACCAAGACGTTTTAGTTCAATCTACCCCCACACCTCCCTCCCTCCTTCCAACAATGCCAGTATCCGAGCCCTCTCTGAGGCTAAATTTCGTGTCTGTGGTCTGGTCACGGATGTAGGCTTGGAACCCCTGACGTAGAGAATCTACGACGCCGTCCGAAATATGAACACGACCCAAGTTTGATAACGTTGCGCTTAAAACACTGCCTTGTGGCACACCTTGTACGCCGTTCAGATGGGGCACCATCCTTGGTCACCGCAAAGAAACGGTGACAGTTAAATCGCTGCTGTGTCTATAATGATATGCGTATAATTTATACTTAGTTGTGTGCTCTACTGTGGGTGAGCAGTACGCCATCCCATCGGCTGGGTTGCTATTTTAAAATAAAAGAGCGACGGAGAATTTTTTACGTGAAGTCCACGACGGAGCATGTTTCTGTTGAGTGTGCGTGGAGTTGTCCGTCGAGGCGTACGGTTGGGCACGAGCCTACATGAAACCTTGTCTTTTGGGAACAACAATAGAAAGGTAAACCCGCCCGCTATAGAGATAATAAAAAAACACTGAGAGTATTGCTGGGATAAAAGCATAGAAAGAAGACAAAAGTAGTGAATTAATTAGGGTTATTCTGCCTCCAGGGGCATGGAGCTGGGCTCAGAATTAGTGCTTTTTATGTATAGGGTAAGATCGGCCCATTCCAGGAAGTCAAGCCATTAAGCCGAGTTTGAGGAAGTACTTCATTTTTTCGAGGTGGACGGTGCACATGTCACCAACCCTATACAGACGGGTGGTGTAGCATTCGTTCATCCGTCCTTTTGCACTACAAAATAACACTCAGACGCGTCGAGCGCGTCTGCGTGTTATCTTGTAGTGCGACACATTTGTTTCCTTATCGCGACGTGCTGATGAAGCGTGTAGTCATCCTTGACTGAACTAGGATATGCGATAACGTTGAATCACTGTGAATCAGTTATCTCGCACTTTCCTAGATCAATGAAAACCGCGCTACAGCTCGACAAACTTTGTTGAACCCTGGCATTCTTTCAGTGTGAACAATCTATTTGCATTGTCAGTGATCACCGTGTGTGGTCTTGCATACACACAACGGGATACCGTATTAAATGCGAAGCATTTCTTAGCGAACTTCAGCGACTTTGCGAGTATCTATCTATCTATCTATCTATCTATCTATCTATCTATCTATCTATCTATCTATCTATCTATCTGTCTATCTATCTATCTATCTATCTATCTATCTATCTATCTATCTATCTATCTATCTATCTATCTATCTAGCCGCCTATGACTTTCAGCTCTCCTGGCCGTTTTGATAATGGTATCGATACCAAACATGGTATGGCATAACATGGCTGTATGAAGAACACATTTGTCTAGTCATAAGAAAATCATGATATGGATGTCATGATTTACATTTCATTGTCCTGCAGCTCTTTCGGTGGTTTCGTTCACATGGCATGTTGCGAAACTGATACTGTATGACATGGTTTCATGGCAAACACAAGTGACAGACCCTAACATGAAAATCATGACATGCGTGTCATGTAACAACATGACCACATGCCACGCTCATGATGCACTGGCGGCCGTTTCTCTAGCGCCACCTATACCAAATTTGGTATTACAGGACGTGAATGAGTGACGAAGGTATGATACTGATGCAAACATGATAAACGCGAGATGCGTGTCATGTAACATGACTACATGCTACGCTCATGATGCACTCGCGGCCGTTTCGCTAGCTTCAAATGTACCAAACTCGGAATTACATGACGCGAACGGATGACATAGGTAAAGGATACATCCAAACATGATAATCATGACATGGAAGTCATGTACGGCATCATTTACCTCCACCTCGTGACACAGTCAACATTTCTCATTCATGTTTCGCATCTCATCGATTCCCTCTGTACGTGGAATCTGCCCATTTTTCCGCAAGCAAGATTAAATGGTATCATGATTGCCTATTGTTCCATCCTCGATATTAAAGTTCTTTTTCTAAACACCTAAAAAAGCTGCAACAACTTCAATAAAGATTCGTTTTGCTTTTGTGTCACAACCGCATAAATAGCGCTCAAGCGCTATATTTATATTTCATCCGATTTTTGTACCGCTTAGCCTAGCCGACATAAGCCCGTGCTAATGAGGGCTCGTCGTAAACAAGCCAATTGGTTAGTTGAGTTCTCGTTAGTTAGAGACACTGTCAGAGTGAGGTGTCTTCGATATCGACCGGTAAATTCAACCAGAAATTGTCATAGCTGGTTGCATAGACTCTAAAAAAGCTTTCCCGTGGATCTGCGCAGTTACCCCGAAGGGGGCTCTTTGCTCCTCCAAAAGACGAAATGTGCGCAAATTAGGGGTACTCCTGTGCAACATGTTCGTCTGCAAGTGAACTGGTTTATATTTGTAGGCAGGGCGGCTGCGCACTCGCACGCGCATGGTCACCAACACAGTGTGACAAGGAAATAAGAGCTGGTGTTGCATCAGTAAACAGATAAATGACTCTGTTTAACAGTAGTAACATGCTGCAGTATCTGTGAGGGTGGGAAGCGACAGAGAATCAAGAGATGGTAAAGCTTCAGTACTTCCTTGGTCCAGCGTAGGACACAGTCTCTGCATACGGGGCTCGATGCTGTGTAAAGCACCATGAGTATCGCTATCACTGCTCGCCAACCAACCCATCGCCATATTAGTCAGCCAATTAGATCATTTGTGCTAGCATTACTTACTTCGAAAATCAATTAAAAAATCACAACCGCACTAAATGCTATGCATGACAGAGATTTCATTCTGCAAATCACTATCAAGGCAGTCCTGATGCTTGATCGACATTCGAACATGTCACATGTCAGAGCATCACCTGACCATCGTTAATCTTCGTTTGTCAATCTTGTTAAAGCTGTTGTCGCTTAAACAAGGCTATTACGCCTATATATCCGCAAATATCAGTCAATGACAATAGAGTAGACTTCGAGACATAACGCAAAAATGTGAAGGCTTGCTTTCCTTCTGCCCTTACGCATCAGTGCGCCGTAGTGTACATCAATGTGCCGTGGATGTCATTGAAGTAACACCCAGAGCAGTTGAATTTAGCTTCCTCTTCACCACCCTTCATTTCAGCCACCTCCCCCCCAAACCATGAGTATCGTTGTCTTTGACGCAATTGAGAACCTCAAATCAGTCACGTTTACTATACAGCTGCGTAAAGAAAGGGGAAAAAAAAGCTTGCAATTCGCAAAAGGTACGTGAACGTTTTGCAAAAGATACGTTTATCTCCTATGGCAACGTTGTCCCTCAAAGCTCACGGCCGCTTTGGGCAATGCGGAGAAGTAGTAACACACATGCGCAATCGGCTGGCTTTCCGCTTTGGCCAACGCAGCGGAGGAAGGGCCGTGTCTCGTCAAGGACAGCGGAAGCGGAGCGGAGCGTCTGGCCACTGTGATGCAAACAAAAACGCGAACACGTCTCCCCGTCTCGGTCGACGAGCAGACGACCCCGTCGACGGAACGGAGCAACACCAGCGGGGCGGTATTGTTCGGCGTGGCTTCTGTAGTTACGGACAACGCGTCTGACCGGCTTTTGAGAACTGCACCAGCAACTGGCGGTAGTAACCAGGGCCTATTAACCAGAGGTTACTTCCGCTGCTGCTTCGAGACGAGTGTCGATATTATCGTTTGTGTGCGGGTGATTTGTGTTACCGGCATCTTCGCACCGATTGCCTGGAGTACGGACTGACTGACACACTTGACGGGCTTCGTTGGTGTACAGAGCGTGACAGAAAAGGAAGATGAGCGGTCACCTCGGAGACCTGAGCCCGACGCAGGAGGCGGCTCTGAGAAACGTGAGTTTTATGCCCTCGACTTATGTCGCGAGCAAAAAAAAAAAAGGCGGGTCACTTTTCTACGCCAATTTCGTTGAAGAACCGTCATTCCTGAGTGATCAGTAATTCTATTCCTGGCCTCAGCTTATGTGGCCCTTTCCTTCATACATTGCCAGGACGAGTGTCCCGTGGATAGATCATACGTTATACCGTAATCTATTTAGCCAGCGGAATCGCTCTTTAATTAAGCACCATTATAATGTGATGTGCTGATCATATGGGAGCCTGCTTGTAGTGAATTTTCACTTTTGGTACTTTTGGTACATTCACGCTGTGCGCGTTTATTGGTGTCCTTTTTTTTTTATTTCGCGCACCCCCACGAACGTTCAAACTCTCAGAGTGTGTTTGCATGCAGGGCTGCTCTTGTGGTCAGCTTTTTTGTCTATAATAACTATTGTTTTTCTTTTTTCCATCTAGTCACTCATGTGAATTTGTGTGCACAGTGTGTAGACGCTTGTCCCACTAGGCCTTATTTACTTCGCAGTTAGACAACCCGTGTAGCTTACACCTGTGTCCACATTTACGAACAAACAGCAATTACTTCATGGTCTTCAAGCGAAAATAAGAAGCAAGAAGAGAAGTGATTGAAGCAAGTGAAGGAAGTGGCATGTGACTCGAACGTTGTACACGTCCTTCGTAGCTCGAATACCAAGGCGCAAAAGTATTATCTGGCAGTATAAGTCTATTTAGTACGCACATACCTGGAAACGCTGGACGAGCCGGCTCCACTTAACGATTCACCACTTAAACGAATAGCCTATGAACGTCCTTGTCGCGAATTGCGATGAGACTTTTCAAGTGTAACGTAAGAATTCTGTGCTAATAATGAAAAGAAGTAAATGTCAACTGGCCGCGCGATTTTCCATTGTCGCTATGGGCGGTTCGCGCTACATGGCTTCAACGCGATGCGCCACAATAGTTGAGAAAGGGAATACTCGAAAAGCGACGCATCTATGCGTTCACTCTTCGTCAGAGATCCGGGAAAATGCGAATCGCTTCGTCTACGATCCATGTAACTGAGCACGGAAAAAAAAATTATATTCGTTTCACTTCTCATGTATTCAGAACCTTACATTATACCGGAGCGAAGCGTATTACGTAACCTTTCGTGCCCGAAAGAAAAGGGACTTGCCGATATTCATTTGCAATGCGATTACGTACAGCAAGACCAAGTTTCTTCTGAGTGCTAGCTGGCTGTATGAGTTTGCTCAGGAATGATGGCGCAACGACATTGGTCGCCAGGTTTTTACGTAATGTAAGGTAGTAGTTTTAGAAGACAAAAATATCGTTCCGTGGTAAGCGTGGGAGGGAAGCTAAGTTGGTATCATATAAAACAGCTTTGGAAAAGTTATCAAGCGTACGGACGCGCATTGCATTGTCACTATTGCGCGTGCGTCATGACGTCACCATTCTCTGTGCTATAGTGTGCCGGCCCCTATTTCTTGAATATAGCCACCATCAACTAAGCCGGCCGCCAAGGCTTCAATGCGTAGACGTTTTAAATGCGCAAACGGGAATAGCTTCTTTTTGGTTTCATGGAGGACAGAGCTTATGCTAAGACACCGATACGGGGCGCTGATGGGCAAACCCGACCAAGTCAAAGCCTGAAAACCCCGTTTTGAAGCCCTGTAATGGGAAGGGTTTTCACATCGTAATTAGCGCTCGCGTGGCCTACTAATAAAATGAAGAAAAACGTTCGTACACGGCCACGTTTAGAAGTGAAACACATACAACAAACACGCAAAAAACGAGACATGAACTTTAAATGCACATTCAAAAGCATCACGTTTTTTTTTTTCAATGTTATATGTTAATATATTCTGGAATCCCTCTACCATGGCCTGCTTCGTAATGGAATTCTGCTTCTAGCTCATAATTTTTCAAGCTTCATTCCACTCGTACCTATGCGAAAATAAATTGCATGAAAAGTAAAAAGAAAGGGTTGTGCTAATATTTGTTAACATGGCAGCCGTATCGAGTAATAAAAAAATATGAATGAAAGGCACTTGTTTCTTTCTAACCCATTTGCTCATTTGTAATCATAAAAACTGTCTTATCAAGCGTATTCCGAAATCGCGGGTAACCATTCTATTCTACGGAAGGGCTATTTTGAGATGTCCAGCTGCGTCGGTAAGCGTGACATACGCGTGACTAAGGTCGTGGTTTATCGGGATGACCTCGCGCGCTACTCTTTCGCTGCGATAACAAGTGTGCGTTCACTTCCCCTTTTGATTTTGTGGCCGTCGATTTCATTCAGGGGAATACTACTGTTTTTATTTATTGGCAGTTTCGCTGCTCTTGGCAACTTGTGCGTATTCCCCTGCCCGCTGTGGTCGCATTTATAGAATTAAAACAAAATACAAGAACTGCCATGCGCGTAGATCCTCACAGGAAGACTAATGAATAGTTGCTTCTTAACGGGACGCGCTTGTTTTTTTTTTTTTTTTGGTCTACGCATTTTAAGCTCCTATACCTTTTCTTGTTGCCTTCCTTTTTTTATGTTAGCGTGGCCAGTTTCTGGCGAAACAGCAATTCGACGAATTTGTGGCGTGTGTGTCACGCCTACCACTCATCAGCTCAAGTCGTGAGTATAATGTCATATGCCCCCTCCACCGCACCGGTGATGACGTTGTATGACGATGAAAGGTATATTTGAGGCGCGAATCAACACTGCTTAAACATAAACATGTTAAACACTTTCTGGTGGCTGGCAAGCACGTTTTTCACAATCTCTATGAAGGTCAGTGGTTTTCCCACAAAGCTGATAATTTTGCCCGAAGATGTATGTCATCAGAGCCAATGGGTTGAGTCGCTCGGAGCTTTGTCACAACGCTTAATGAGTGCCGTGGCGGAGTCGATCTGTTCCCATTCACAATCATAATCAACAAAATATTTCTGCCGAACTTATCGATCATTGGCTCCTCTCCCGCTGATATCCGCTTTGTCACGTCGCACGACTCAGCGGCTTTGTTGAAAATTCCCGCGCAGGCAAAGTGAATGTACATTTCACGCTTGAAAGAGTATTTGTTGAGGCACTAACTTCTCGTGATAACAACTGCCTCACAACATGACGCATCGAAGGCGACTGGGTGAGGGGTAAATGACAGATAATTGAAAGAGAGATCTGTTTAGTGTTTATTGTTATTGTCAGTGCAAATAGCGTGATTGTTCCCTGATACTGACGAAGCGTTGCGACAACGGAGAAGTATTTTGAGAAGAATCCAATGAGTGCACTACAGTAACAGAGCTAACCACTTGAATTATCGCTATATAGAAAAAGTGGTAAAAATAAAAACCACTGCATTTACGCTTTCGTGTTTTTGTGTGATTGTAACTTGTCGGGAAGAAGCGCGGAGACCGAGTTATTCATCGCTCGCTCCTTCGAATGTCTTTGCTATATTTTCTCACTTATCATTCCGTTAGATGGTTTTCTTGAATGTCTAGAATCGCACTTGAGCACTCGTAAAAACGCCCAATGCTCATGAGATAAGGCGTGGTGCAAGACCGCGAAAACATATCGTCCTCTCAACTTCGCTACCTGAGTCAGTCAATGCGCGATAAAAGTGAAGCCCGCAAAGTGGATCGATCGAGAATATACGGCACTGAAGCGAGAAGGCGTAAGCGCTCCCGCATCGAAGCTTCAGTGAACTTACGGCAGACTCTCATACTGCAGAAGAACTGGCATGTGAGTCACTTGTTCATGGGGCGCTAGAACGAAACTAGTTCAAGGGTCAGCCATATTTTTTTAGACATTGAGCCAACTTGCGTGAAGCTGACAAAGCTGGACCGTATGTAAAACCGGAAAAGAGGTGGGGGGGGGGGTGCAGGGGTCGCAGACAATAGATTGAAAAATTCAGTGAATGAACAATAATGTAGAAAACTGGAATAGAAGTTATGTTTATTTTTGACGTGCATATCACAATGGCTCTATAATGATTAAACGATTCAACGTATCGCCACGAAAGGGGACAATTAACCCAATCAGGCCTTCGGTCCCAACGCGGTAGCGGCCCCCTTCGTGCTTGAAAACTAGCGTGAGCTATTGAACCTGAATAATTAAAGTTCCTTCCTCCATTCATCCAAGTCACAAGGTCGCAGTTTACATGTTTATAATGTTTGTAATGCCAAAGGGAAGCGATCTTTGTTTATTCCTGTAATAAGACCCCTGATATTAATCATTATTAGTAGTAGCAATCATTATAGCCCGAGCTTTCCTGCACTCAACTTTAGTGATGTTCGTGCTTCTCATTTACATCGTAAAGGCGTTAAAGAAATGCGTAGCATTTGGACTCGGAAAAATCTTAGGCATTGGCAATTCTTCCTCTGTTCAGAGTAATCTGCGGTGTCTCGATGAGTGCGCCTTGATGTCTACCGATTTGCTTCCACTATTCTTTCATTATAGACTCTGCGTCCTTTCGTTATGCAATGAACTGCGGAAAAGGGAGGGATATGGTATGAAGAAAGGCAGGAAGGTTAACCGGAAAGCAAATATCTGGTTTGCTACTGTGCACTGGGCAAGGAGGAAGGGGAGACAGAGAAGTAAAGAAGAGATAGTGTCGGAGAAAAAGGGGGAACGAAAAATACACATGCCGTAATATCGACATATTATTCAAGTGGAAGGCCGCGCCAGGTCAGTCTTCGCGCGTGATGTGATTAGCCACATGCAAATAAGCTAATTGAAAAAACTAGCACGCAGAACATATGGAGCGGCAGCTGTGTCTTCTAAGCTGCTAGATATACAGAAAATTCTCTGCGGCAATTCAAGCATCGCTCTTGAATCGCTGCCGTTAAATGTTGCGGAATGCACCCTCAAACGAGAGCTCGACGCGGTGACGTAACGCAATTGCTTCGGATTCAGCGCGCTTGTGCAAGATGCGAGAGAGACACATTTTCTGCTATTACCATTGCGTTCCTGTTCTTTCGTTGCTTTGCATGGTGCCTCTCGTGCGTGCGGGCTCGCAAATGATCAAGCTGGGAAGAAGAGAACAATCGGCCAGCAATCTTTGTTCTATAGGCGTGGTTTGCTAGCGGTCCTGAACAAAAGAAATTACGCGATAACGCGTGTGCATTTTCGCCTTCTTTCAGCGTAATCAATGGGCGGAGTGTATACGCGCACGCCGGCAGAAAAAGAGGACCGCTCTCCGGCTGACCCTGTTTACCTGACAGCCGCGGTAATTCGGCGACTGCGTAACAACCCTCTGTCCGCAATTCTCCGCGTCGAACCGTGGCACTCTTTGAATTTTGCTTCTTTTCGTTTTTCTTCTTCGTCTTCTTTTACGCTGTGCACTCAGAAGGCGGCCGGCGTACGCATAGGGCGACGCACTGAAGTCGTCGCAGGCGAAAGGACGACGTACAGGGCCGCTTGTATGTCGCACGACCACACTCGTTTCTTTTTTTTTTCGTTTTTTTCTGTGAGTACGATGGGTGAGACGACCGCTGTTTGTATCGATACAGGAAGCGCCTTTGATCGCTGATGAATCGCGTTCAACGTCGACCGGTGCATTCGGTGTATAGGAGCCGCATAACTCGGTGGCGCGTGTTCTGTTACTGAAAGGTCACTGCATTTGATCCGGATGCGTCAGGAGGACACGCTATCAAAACGAACTTCAGACGCTGTTGTCCGTATCCCCGTGGAGGGCCTAAAAGAAAGAAAAAGGAGAAAACACGAAAGTGGCGTGGTAAATGTATTAGAAAGAAACAAACCTACGGGACTGTCAAAGCGAAGTGAGTTGAGCGTAACACGTGCGAAGCCTTATAGGCTTTAATATTTCATGTCAGGCGAGTCTTGAACGATGAAATATCACCGTCAGATTATACAACGAGCCTAAATAAGAGCGTCAGCGAATGTGAAAGTATAAAGGGGGCATTTTGCTGTACAATCAAAGAAGTAGGAATTAAGTTATGAGGAGCAACGCATGCAAAACGATTGCCAGGCCGTCGGCATAGACACTGCGCATTGTCATATAACATCAGAGTGCACGTTGGTGGCATGATTGAAACCTGGGGTTGATACGAGCCATAACGTAACTAACTAAAACAAAACGCACACAAGAAATGTTGTCAACAACATTGTCAGTATCCAGCCTAAGGTATACCAAAATCGGTATCGTTTCTTTCTTCTCTTCACTCCCATGAAAATGCGGCCGCCACCACGAAGGTTTAGCTAGTGACCTCGAGATTAAAGCTGCAATCTATTTCTCTAGTCTTCTGTAGCCGGTAAAGAAAGAATATATCACGATTAGTCGAGGTGCTATTTGGAAAATATTCCTGCGAATGAACTTGTTTTGCACTTAATTACTTCATCAATAGCCATGTCTGCTTTCACCCTTTCTTCCCTCCTTGCCCCCCATCAACACAGTCCCGCCCCCCCCCCTTTTTTTTTTTTGTAAAACAGATTAGTTCTGTTGCTAGGATTGATTTCGCCAAGCGAGCCGAAAGTACGCCTACCACTACATGTGCCATCACCCGCCGGGGTAGATTTGCCAGTGGTGGCGTTCAGCTACAATGTATGATGTCACCAGGTAATCGGTCAATGCAGCGCATTCCGAGTAGAGCTAAATTCATAAGCACTCTCATAATTTCTCATTCCCTTGTGCAACTTGCACAATTCCTGAACACAACTCTTTCGAAGCTCTTCCTTGTGACATTCCTGAAGTGATTGTATTCTTTTAGTTTCTCAGAGAAAGAGCTATTTCTAAAGTGCGCTATTCCTCGTTCTCAGGTGGGAAAACAAAACGAGCTCATTGATCGACGCAACAGCCAAGTCTATATGCGCTCCAACTTCCCGCATGTTTAGCCGGTACGCAGACACGTATACTGCATGCTTAATCAGCTTGAACGTGAGAAAGAGCAGCGAAATCGAAAGGGGCATTGCAAACGGTGATGGCGGAAAAGAACCACTCCAAATTGTAGTCGTCCGACAGGAAAATTTACGATGCGTTTCGCACACTTTCTAACGCGTATACGTAGCGCATCAGTTGGCGACCGCCTGAAGCGGAATGTTTTCAAAGCGCCCCTAACCATTACGAATTAAAAGACGCCTTAACTAAAACCAGTATATTTGAACTAATAGTTCAAAGAGAGTGGTATCATTCTCGCCTTCACCAAGACCGGTGTCAAACAGTCACTCTCCGGCGTGAATTTCTCAATCGTGATTGGCTTCTTCATGCATGCGGCAGGGCGGCGCCAACCATTGTCTTGCAATATGATCAGCAATGGGCTTAATCGCTAACGGCAGTGGCACCGTGTGACATCAGTATAACCTTCGTAGAGGTGCTCTCTCATCGTCGCCACTTTGTCACTTATTTCTTCGTAAAACTCGTGGACAGTGTCGGCACTAACCGTTCAGAGGCTCGAGACTTCGCACTTGTCAACTACCCACGCGATTGTCGTGCGAGACCAGGCAGAACGCGCTCGTGACTACGTGGCAATTTGGCAAAGTACTGTTGGAGACGATTCGCAACTCGCATTCCTAATGCATGGACCAATCGAGAGATTATTTTCTCATGACATCTTGTGAGGAGACTGCAGGCGTCACGAACAGTGACGAACAGATGGGAAACGATGGGAGAGAACATCGCGCTCGTTCCTTGTGTTTTCAGTTGTTTTTAAGGGGCCTTTTAACTGCCAGCTCATTAGCTTCTTTTATAGCAGGCTGTTGACGTGTCTGTCGTGATACTCTACAAGAAAGCCGCAAACCTCCAGATCAGACTTCTTTTGAAGATAAGGTCACTCAAGCTCTTATCTAAAAGAGAGATATGTCGCATCTTGTTCGAGATTCGAGTAATGAGAAAGAAACCTTTGGTTCGTCCTTCGCAGGCTTTGCACTATGTCTGGTGCAAGGCCAGACGTGGTGTGGGTTGTTGATTCATTTGTGTAAAGTTAAACTGTGATAACTGTTTCCCCACAGGCCTATTCGCAAATGATACGCTGAAGAGTAATTACGGAAACATGGGGATAACATTCCAACACTAAGGTGAGCATGGTATGTTGTGGTTGTGCTACATAAAAAAAGAATGCAGAAGTTGAGAAAAAATACTGTCTGCAAAAATTTGGCAAGACGATTTCATAGGGTTACCAACAGTAAGCATATATGAAATAATGTAATGCAATAAGTCTAAGGAAACGAACGTTTTAGAAGCAATTGCCAAAGAAATCAGGTCATTAGGTGAGTGTGCCATTAAAATCTTCTCCAGACGATGGTGATTAGTTTCGTGAACGGGAAACAATACCAACAGTGAGTTCTAGAACTATTAAACGCTATTAATTTAGTAAAATTAACAAGGAAACCAATACTATATGTGAGTTAGTATCTCTGTACAATGTCGCATTCGTGTAAATTTATTACATGTCATCGGTATGAAAACGTGTAATGTCGACACCGAACATTTCACAAGTTCAAAAAACTCTGCACTTGGGGAAATTTATCGCCAGACACTCCTTCCAATCGTCGTGGGATGAGACTTTCGGCGGACCGTTTCAGGTGCTTAACTAGACGCTAAAAAAAAATACGAAAGACTACATGTCAGTGCCCTCGAAAGCAAACGTCCAGAGAACTCTGCTACTATACACTTGTCTACTCCAACAAGACTTCCTTTGGTCTTAATTGGTACATATTCCTGCTTTTCACATCATTAAAAGAAATCGTCTATGTATCAGCGATATTTCGTTGTTCCCGCATTCATCTGAATACCGTTTCTTCGCGTATCTGAGCTACCCTTTTCATCACTGTGTCACTTTTCTAGTACTTTTGTTGTGTACGCATGTACCGTGAGATTGACTCGGACATCAATATGTATTGACAGTTGCAGGAATATAGCAGTTAATAGTCGGCCCCCATATGTGTCGTTTCTTTTCTGTGTGGGGCGTGCTGTGTACTTGCGCTGTTAATTTTACTTCAGGAATAGATAACCCGTAAAGAATATTGGGCGTGGATTTTTTTTCTTTTTTGTTTAGTCGCAAGACACTTCATTTTAGTGCTTTATTTTGGCAATAGCGTATTCGTATGCGTTCCGCTTACCCCCGTATTCTAGAACGTCCCTTCACTCAACGCTCCACCTTCACTTGTAGAAGACGATGGGAGTGTCATCGCTAAGAACGGGAAGTCACTACATATCAGCGATGATCTGCTGCGATTCTTGGGTAGCGCAGCGTCATTTTCAGCCGAGCGGCGGCGCATTGCTGAACTCTGTCAAGTGAAGGGTGAAATTCGAGTCGAGGAGCGTTCGTGAATACGGGAGTTAGGGATGGCCAGCAGCGTCTCCTGTGAACACTGCCGCGATATAGAGAAACGATTTCGCATGCTTTCTGCGACTGCTGGTAGTATGGCAAGCAGAGACAATCGCTTTCTTACGTTCTCAACTAGTTATACGATCGACATCTGTCGGGCGACAAAAACACCACGCAATCGTCCAGATTTAATGTCACAGAAGAGGGACATACAAATGCTGCTGTGCTTCCCATGGTCGACGGCTGGCCCGCCTGAACGACTCTATTTGAATGCCCTCAGGGGTGCGTGTGTGTGTGTTTGTGTGTCCGTACGCACGCACACTTCCTTCTCTCTCTCTCTCTCTCTCTCTCTCTCTCTAAAAAAGAGCAACATCATACTACTTAAACAAACATTCTGCTGCTTCAAAGGTGTTATGTAAAGGAGAAGAGTGCGATATTGTTAGGGATTTTTAATATGTCGATGTAACTTGACGTTCTAACGTATATTGATGATAAGACGACCTAAATAAAGGAGAATATCACCCCGAAGACCACAACGAATAACAAGAGCCTTGAACAGCACCCTGTGCTGTATGCATCCTTCTAGCGTACAACCACGCTTGCTTTCCGGCATATAATTTCTTTGTTGCTGAAACAAACTCGAAGAAAATAATCGAAGGGCCATTGATTGATTTCATTGATTTCTGGGGTTTAACGTCCCAAAACCACCATATGATTATGAGAGACGCCGTAGTGGAGGGCTCCGGAAATTTCGACCACCTGGGGTTCTTTAACGTGCACCCAAATCTGAGTACACGGGCCTACAACATTTCCGCCTCCACCGGAAATGCAGCCGCCACAGCCGGGATTTGATCCCGCGACCTGCGGGTCAGCATCCGAGTACCTTAGCCACTAGACCACCGTGGCGGGGCAATCGAAGGGCCAATTGGTTGCATTCTTGCTGTCGCGAAAAGCGAGAAACAGTTTCCAAGCAGCATTTTAAAAATGCCCGCCGCGTGCAATTATTCGCTCCATGGCCTCCAGCGAAAAAGGATTTCGTCTCGCGCGAGCCTTTTTATTTTTTTGCTTCTCGATCCTGGAGCCGTGATTGTCCGTACTGAGAAAAACGATTTTGCCGTTTCTCCCACAAATAGACGGTAACTTCCCGCGGTGAACGATGCCTTCACGACGACGATTCCAAGGCCGGTGTTTGGTGAGCACAGGACACGAAAAGAACGCGTTTTCCTGTTGGCTTGTCTCTTCGTGTAAAGCGAGAACACGACGCTTCCATGGCAATAAAGCCAAGGGCTTACGACATTCTTGTTCCTCCTCTTCTTTCTTTCTGATTTAATGTGCGCTATGAAATGTTGGTACTTTTTTTTTACTTTACGCACTATTCCGTTTTGACGTCTGACAGAGACGAAGAAACCACTCGTGTAAGAGTGATACAACGAGCGACATTCAGGAACTTGTTGATAAACGTGTCGGCGGAAGGTCGGATGCAAATGTTGTGGTAAACTATTCAAGCAGACTGCAGTATTCACGCCGACGTAATGCACTGCTCAGGTCCGCTGCCATGTATCAGAGGCTAAGGTGCTCATCTGCTGACCCGGGGGTCGCGGGTTCGATGCCGGCCGCGGCGGTCGCATTTCGATGGAGGCGACACGGTGGAAGCCCCGTGTACTGTGTACTGGCAGTGTACGTAAAGAACACAAAGTGGTTGAAATTTCTGGAGCCATCCACGATGACGTCTCTCATGATCATATCGTGGTTTCGGGACCTGAAACCCCAGATATTAGTATTATGCAGTGCCCGGCAAATTATGCAATTATGCAGTGCCCGGCAAAGTTTGAAAAAGGCATAAATGAAGACATAATAGAGCGCTCGACATCCTGCAATTTGCTGCTTGTTCGTAGGAGCAGTTCAAAAGCCAACTTGCTCTTTTTTTTTAAACTTTGTTCTTGCAGTCACCGCATCTGACCAATAGTTCAGCTCAACCAATTTAGGCTTGACAAAAAAAACAAAGGGGGAGGGGTAGTAACCATAGGGGGCGAGTTACCTCGAGCAAAAAATGACAATCTTCTGAAATTACGCCTCTAAAGACACTACGTGATGCTACGGTTAATAACAGATGAAGCTGTACAGTTTGGTTTCAAGAAATGAACTTGCTCTCTTCAGTTTGGACTGGTCTTGAACTCTGCCGTGCATTTGAACCTTCCGTCCATGCCTGTTTCTGTGAGTGCTCTTGTCCCGAAGGTTAAATTTTACTGCACGCACCGGGTATTTATACACTCTTGCGTCACAGGCGTAATTACTTAGTTGGAGAATTAGGAGGTGGCACCTAGGCATTGTCTATGTTAGGTCTTCCATAGCGGCCAATTTTTAATGCAACAGAAATAAAATGTAACTTCTAGGCAGACTCCTTGACACGTCATACTGCACGCACCTGTATGCGCCACGCGTCGCTCCATCACGGCGAACATCTTAAACGAGCAAGAAAAACATCTAGTATCACGGTAATTTATCACAGGCAACTCTTGTCTCTGTTTTCTTTCTTCTGTTTCGTTCGCTTTGAGCTGCATGCCGAAGACATTAGCTAAGTCCTTATTTCTCAACGCGTGCACGTTAAGCTTCCCAGCAGCACAATGGTGCGTTCCGCTACACCACAATCAGAAGCCCCGAAGAGTCGACAACATGTGATGGAACAGGATATTGAACATCGTCATGTGGATAAAAAGAGGCGATCGTCTGCAACGACCGTAAACGACCGCTGTAGGAGAGAAAAGAAAGAAACTGTTGTTGGTTTGTCCTTCATAAGTACACCCTTATCACGCTCAACGCACGAAAAGTCCGCCTATTATTAGCCGCACTTATCGTGGACTGCACAGGTGGTGCGCCTATGGCATTAAGGTATATAAACATTCCAGGAAAGTTGCAGACATTGGACACAGGCCACCGCGAAATTAAGTCGAACGAAGGCGAAGAGAAGTGTCGGTATGAAGCGTATGAAGGGCAAAACGACTAAGGCCATATGTAATCTGGCATTAATCGAGACTGTCTGGCCACAGATTACAAGGTAGGGTTGTTGCATGCTATTCAACGTGTTGGATTCTATCGACATTGAGTTTCTAAAGATTCGACATCCTATAGAGACTTCTCGGCTCGTTTATATGGACTATCATTGAGGAGGCTATAAAAGCTGCGAGTTGAGCATTTGATTAATTTTATTTTTGTGAATTTTAAACATAGCCCCGTCGGAGTTCGCTATTGCTGAGAGAAATAATATTAAATGTCTACGCTTCATGTGTGTTCTACATCCCCCCTCCTCCCTTCTACGCAATACCCTCACAAGTGGGCCCTTGGGGATATTGTGTGGGAAAATGAGTAGTTGAGAAGTTGAAATTGACTGCACAGATTTATTTATTTATTTATTTATTTATTTATTTATTTATTTATTTATTTATTTATTTATTTATTTATTTATTTATTTATTTATTTATTTATTTATTTATTTATTTATGTTCACCACATTACCAGCGAGATTATTCTTTGCGTGGCCGCTGAAGAGACGTGGCTCGTATGTCATAAATGCAGAAAACATGTTCGTTTATATTTAATTTTATATAGCTTTCGTACTGCTCCGCCAACGACGATCCGATTATATTTATCTGTATGTGTGACGCAAGTACCCTTGGTGACAATGGAAGTTATCGAGATTTACTAAGAGGTTTGAATGAGTGAAAATGTCAAAGGTGCAGAAAACGAGCAACAGGTGTTCCACACCTGTACAGGTCAGCACGTGAATTGAATGGCACCTTTTTCAAGAGTTATACAGGATGGGAGGACAAATGCGATGATCCTATGTTTTTTTTAATACGGCCTTCTAGATGCTGATATGTTCAATAACACTTTTGTTTGATTTCCGGGTGACGGCCGCAAATTTATTTCTCGAAGCAAAACGAGTTCGGATTGAGCTGAAGGTCGTCATGGGTTCTGTAAGTACATACCAAAAATTTATTCGTCCATGTCTTCAAGTTCGGTAGTGCTGAAAGGCTTACGAAATGACGAAGCTCGAAGAGGCATAGCATCGTTCCGTTGTTATCTAACTTTAAACACGCACTCACTTGTACGAAGAACAACAATGTCGGTCAATGCTGAAAGACAAGGCTGACAACTGCGCCCAACAGGAATTTAAAATGGCACACTCTTTATAAGAAGAGACCAGAAACAGACGAGGTATCAATTCGCCAATTCACAAGAGCTTAATATGGAGCAATCACAAAGATTAATGTACCTTAGTAAGAACAGGTAACAGTGAATAATGACACATAGGTCTGACTAATGCTCGCTGCCCCCAGACCCTTCTTCCACACTGAATGCAAGTCATTTTCTTAAAACCACTCGCCTATTGCATGGCATGTCTGCTAATCCGAAACTGAGTATGGTCGTAATGATAAGTGTTGGTACTGGACGTACCAAAACCACGCTATCATTATGACAGACGCCGTAGTACAAGGTTCAGGAAATTTTCACCCCCTGGAGTTGTTTAACGTGCACTTCAATCTAAGTACGCGAACCTCCAACATTTTCGCCTCCATTGAAAACATGGCTGCCACGGCAGGGACTTGATCCCATGACCTGCTGCTAAGTATGGTTTTCACATCTAACTTAACCGCTTCTGTGGAACAGTGGCTAGAGTTCTTGGCTGCTGACCCGAAGGTTGTGGGTTCGATCACGGCGGCGGTGGTCGCATTTTGATGGAGGTGAAATAGTAATAGTCGTAATTAAACTGAATAAAAGATACAAGATGAAGGTAGTACAGGCTTACGCGCCTACATCCAGCCATGATGACGCTTCAGTTGAAAGCTTCTATGAAGACGTGGAATCGGCAATGAGTAAGGTAAAAACACAGTATACTATAGTGATGGGCGACTTTAATGCAAAGGTAGGGAAGAAGCAGGCTGGAGACCAGGCAGTAGGAGATTATGGCATCGGTACTAGAAACGCCAGAGGAGAGCTACTAGTAGAATTCGCAGAACGCAATAATTTACGGATTTTGAATACCTTCTACCGAAAACGTGAAAACCGCAAGTGGACATGGAGGAGCCCTAATGGCGAAAATAAGAACGAAATAGACTTTATAATGAGTGCACACCCTGGAATCGTGCAGGATGTGGAAGTGATTGGCAAGGTACGATCCAGTGACCATAGAATGGTACGGTCTCGAATTCGCCTAGACTTGAAGAAGGAACGACAGAACTTGATACGCAAGAAGCCAATCAATCAGCTAGCACTGAGAGGGAAAGTACAGGAATTCAGAGTGTCACTGCAGAACAGGTACTCGGCTCTCAGTGAGGAAACCAACCTTAGCGTAGATACAATGAATGATAATCTGACGAGTATCATTATGGAGTGTGCAGTGGAAGTGGGAGGCAGGGTAGTTAGACAGGACACTGGCAAGCTTTCACAGGAAACGAAGAACCTAATTAAGAAGCGTCAAATCATGAAAGTGTCAAGTACAACAGACAAAATAGAACTGGCAGAGCTTTCGAAGTTGATTAATAGACGTAAAGTATGCGATGTAAGAAGGTATAACATGGAGAGAATTGAACACGCTCTGAAAAACGGAGGAAGTGTCAAAGCATTGAAGAGGAAACTTGGGATAGGCAAAAGTCGGATGTATGCACTAAGGGACAAAGAAGGCAAAATAACTGCCAATATGGATAGGATAGTCAAGATAGCGGAGGAGTTTTACAGGGATCTGTACAGTAGCCGAGACAACCACGACCTTAATACTATAAGAACTAGCAGTAACCCAGATTACACCCCACCAGTAATGATAGAAGAAGTCAGAAAAGCTTTGGAGAGCATGCAAAGGGGCAAAGCTGCTGGTGAGGATCAGGTAACATCAGATCTGCTGAAAGATGGAGGACAGATTGTGTTAGAAAAACTAGCCACCCTGTTTACGAGGTGTCTCCTGGCGGGAAGAGTACCAGAGTCTTGGAAGAACGCTAACATCATCTTAATACATAAGAAAGGAGATGACAAAGACTTGAAGAATTACAGGCCGATCAGCTTGCTCTCTGTAGTATACAAGCTATTTACAAAGGTAATTGCTAACAGAGTAAAGAAAACATTAGAATTCAATCAACCAAAGGAACAAGCAGGATTTCGAACAGGCTACTCAACAATTGACCACATTCATACTATCAATCAGGTAATAGAGAAATGCTCAGAGTATAACCAACCACTATACATAGCCTTCATAGATTACGAAAAGGCGTTTGATTCAGTAGAAATATCAGCCGTCATGCAAACACTGCGGAATCAGGGCGTAGATGAAGTATATATAAACATTCTGGAAGAAATCTACAGGGGATCAACTGCTACCATAGTGCTTCATAGAGAAAGCAACAGAATACCAATCAAGAAGGGTGTAAGGCAAGGGGACACAATTTCCCCAATGCTGTTTACCGCGTGCTTACAGGAGGTTTTCAGAAGCCTAGAATGGGAACAGTTAGGGATAAGAGTCAATGGAGAATACCTTAGTAACCTGCGCTTCGCCGATGACATTGCATTGCTGAGTAACTCGGGGGACGAATTGCAACTCATGATTACGGAGTTAGACAAGGAGAGCAGAAAAGTGGGTCTTAAAATTAATCTGCAGAAAACGAAAGTAATGTACAACAACCTCGGCAAAGAGCAGCGCTTCGAGATAGGTAATAGTGCACTTGAAGTTGTAAAAACTATGTCTACTTAGGGCAGGTAATAACCGCAGAGCCGAACCACGAGATTGAAGTAACTAGAAGAATAAGAATGGGGTGGAGCACATTCGGCAAGCACTCTCAAATTATGACAGGTAGATTGCCACTATCCCTCAAGAGGATGGTATATAACAGCTGTATCTTGCCGGTACTTAGCTACGGAGCAGAAACCTGGAGACTTACAAAGAGGGTTCAGCTTAAATTGAGGACGACGCAGCGAGCAATGGAAAGAAAAATGGTAGGTGTAACCTTAAGAGACAAGAAGAGAGCAGAGTGGATTAGGGAACAAACGGGGGTTAAGGATATCATAGCTGAAATCAAGAAGAAGAAATGGACATGGGCAGGGCATGTAGCGCGTAGACAGGATAACCGCTGGTCATTAAGGGTAACTGACTGGATTCCCAGAGAAGGGAAGCGGGTTAGGGGGAGACAGAAGGTTAGGTGGGCAGATGAGCTTAAGAAGTTTGCGGGTATAAATTGGAAGCAGCAAGCACAGGACCGGGTTAACTGGCGGAACATGGGAGAGGCCTTTGTCCTGCAGTGGACGTAGTCAGGCTGATGATGATGATGATGATGATGAAATAGTACAGGCCCGTGCACTGTGTTCTATCAGTGCACGTTAAAGAGCACCATGGTCAAAATTTCCGGAGGGCTCCACTACGACGTTTCTCATAATCATATAGCTGAATTGGGACGTAAAACCCCTGATATTATTATTATTATTATTATTATTATTATTATTATATTATTATTATTATTATTATTATTATTATTATTATTATTATTATTATTATTATTATTATTATTATTATTATTATTATTATTATTATTATTATTATTATTATTATTATTATTATTATTATTATTCTGTCACTTAAGTTTGTAGTTGAACGTCGCGGGCTAATCCTCCTAATCGTTGATTACAGCGACGCGAAACTTGTATATACCTTGTCACTGATGATTTTGGGATCCCACATTATTTCATGTGCGTAATAGTCAGCCAAGCAGAATCTTTTAGAGAGACAGAGACTGAGTACGCGATGTCACAGCTCACTTACGGCCAACGCGATGTTCTGTCGCCGTAACACGTGCCGTATACAGAGACCGTGGTTTGCGCATTCCACTGCTTCTCGAGGAATCGTCGCGTGACCCGCGTCTGCGCTGCACGCATGACTACGTGCGAATGAGGGCTTACACGAGATTTTTTACAAGTTTCCTGTCGGCCGACTAATGCAAGCCACCACGCACAACGCATAAGCAACTTGTTTCGACTTTGCGTTCGCTCCTCTTGAACACGACGTTTAATGTAATCGTCGTTATCGCTGAGCGCGCTAGTGTGCGACTGTACGAACAAAGAAAGTGCGACGACAATAGTTGTAGTTTGGTGTTCGCCTTAAAGTAATGCTTACAAGACATGGTAGTACGCCTCTTCGTGTTCACCTAAACACTCCTTAGTTGTTACGATAAACTTCGTTGTTTACAGTATTTAAACATTAGTTCCCTGCCTAGGTTCCAACTTGTATACTTGTTTCCTTTGCACCACACCTTGGCAACTGCATTCGTGCATCTACTGCATATGTACCTCACCCTGGCAACCGCATGCGTACATCAGCAATTTCAAGGTGTTAAGCGCTTCACTGCTTTCACTTTACCTTCACCGTTCGTTGAAGCCTCCTATATGAAAAAGCAAAGCGTAAGTTTCATTAGTGACACGTTGGCTATCCTCTATACCTTCACAGACGAAATTTTTTGACCACTTGTTAGCCTAAGTTTGTGAATACATGCACGAGCGTGTGTGACTAATTATTACTATATAGCTGGTGGCAAAAGAAAACTGAATTGAAAGTGTCTTGTGTTCCTTCATTTTGTGTGTGTCTTCGTTGCGGTCGAGCAGGTGTGCCAGTGACCAGATTTTGCGCAACGCCAAACTTGATTACCGTCGTTGTGGAATAGCAGTTTCGCAATCGCGGTGCTATGAGTATGCGAGTGCGCCAGCAGAATTCTCGGTCGTAGCTGTCGCGCTGATGTGGTCATAACAAAAAGCGAAGGATGTGCACATTCATTTATTTGCATGCAATAAGGGACCAAAATTGGGAGTCCCTAACTGTGGTGCACCTGGAGGGCGCATATCGTGATTTAGCGACACACCAGGATTCTGTTCCTTCAACTTGCCCATTGTAACCTCTTCGCTTTCAACATGGCAATTTCGTCCAGGACATCTTCTGGACTGCGGCTTGAACAGTGCTAATCTTTGAATTCCCAATCTGAGGACAATCGCCTTCTACACGCCGTAGGCTGATTTTCATAGCACTCCACTATGCGGTGTCCTTGATAAATTTTTGCTTTTGACACGTGAAACTATTATTATTATTATTATTATTATTATTATTATTATTATTATTATTATTGTTATTATTATTATGATTATTATTATTATTATTATTATTATTATTATTATTATTATTATTATTATTATTATTATTATTATTATTATTATTATTATTATTATTATTATTATTATTATTATTATTATTATTATTATTATTATTATTATTATTATTATTATTATTATTATTATTATTATTATTATTATTATTATTATTATTGCTTTCGTAAGCTTCCCGGAATGACGATAGTTATAGCACGAGAACAATACGACAACACAGCGACAAGAAGGACACCAAGGTCGTTTTGTTCTCGCGCTATAACTATCGTCATACCATACCAACTAGCCCAAGCCGCCAGACTTCCCGGAACATAGCTCGAGCAATTCAAATCGTTACCTTCTCCAGACACTCTACACGCTACCAGCTTAAACACTCTCCCAGTTTCTCTAACGCATTCCACGCGACACAAGAGAACTCAAGCGACGCTAAAGGCATGACCGTTGCCGACGCTGCGTCGCAGTGATTCATTCTACAACCATGTATACGTGTTTATCATACCAATCGCTTGTTGCAATAGCCGTAGGTACTTATTCTAAAGCTCTTTCCTGCGTGTGTAAAGCTCCATATCTTTTTTTTTTCGCGATGCTATATATACTTGGCAGTTCGCGGCATCCGTGCATGGAAGGACGTCAGAATGATGCAGATGACACGCCTGTAAAATGCTCACCCCCCCCCCTTCCCCAAGTCTTTGAAACCAACTGAGTCGCAGCTGCGCTACCGGTTGCAGAAGAATATTACATGGTCACTCTGTACGTCTGCGAAAAATAAGGGGTGGGGGTGGGGGGTGGGGGGAGAGGGTTAACTCATTTTCGCAAGTATGTGTTTCGGCTCTTTTTTAGTTTTATCACATTTCTATTCACCCTCCTTTCAGCCTCCATTCCTTTGCCTCAGTGCAGGATACCAAACAGCATTAGGATAACCTTCTGCATTTCCCCTACAACTCTCTCTATAAATTCCCTCAGAAGAATACAGTTTTTTTAATTTATTTTTTAAAGTTTCAGCAAGAAAAAATAACTTAACTGGCACTGTATGCGTTCGAAGGCGTGAATATTACAGCCGTGATTCTTTATTGCGACAATGCCTAATATTACCCAAGCGCTAGCAAGCATTGCGTTATTTAGCCAACACATGGTAACACTAATTACCGCTATGCTTTATGATATAACTAGTGTTGGGTAGAGCCTCCTATCAACTATACTTCAGTCTCGCTATCAGGCCTATGTTGGCTTACGTTTATACGCGCGTCTACTTACACTTAGTTTGTTGTGCTAACGTTCATCGTCAGCTTAATATTCATTGATCAGAAGCTTATGTTGCAGAAGGCTTTGGGGGGTGGGGGCACTGATTATGCCAGATATTCTTATAAAAGGATTGACACTATACTTGTAACGGACTGATGAGTCCACTGACTCTGACTCAGATCAAGTCGTGAGCCTCTGTCCGAGTGAGTTTGCGTATGCCCAAGTGAGCCCAAAGGGCATATTATATACTTCTTCAGCCAGTCTAAGGGAGATTGTTTTTCTTTTCATTATTCAATAGCGCCCACCGCTAGTCATTTGTCACGGTAACTGCAGTATATTTTATGCGTCAGCTGTATGCCGTAGTTATTTGTTATGACAACTGCATGGCACGATCACTTGCTAAAGAAAGGGGGAAGTTTGTGGGCAGTTTGCAGCCTGAAGAGATAAAGAATTCTTGAAGACAGGGTGTCACTGCTGTTAACATTTCGGCAAACGGCCTTCAGTTGCAACCATGAAGAAGACACAAGTCTGCTTGCTGTCACATGATTGATTGATATGTGGGGTTTAACGTCCCAAAACCACTATATGATTATGAGAGACGCCGTAGTGGAGGGCTCCGGAAATTTAGACCACCTGGGGTTCTTTAACGTGCACCCAAATATGAGCACACGGGCCTACAACATTTCCGCCTCCATAGGAAATGCAGCCGCCGCAGCCGGGATACGAACCAACGGCCTGCGGGTCAGCACCCGAGTACCTTAGCCACTAGACCACCGCGGCGGGGCTTCTTGCTGTCACATCGGTGCCGGTGACACACCTTATGGTTCCTTGCTAGGGCAACAGCACTGCTGAGCTTCCTTTCTTTCTTTCTCTCTTTCTTTCTACGTTTTCTTTCCATTTGGGAGCTTGTTCGGCAAGCTTCTTTACCACGCGCCTTGTCCGGCCGCGGCGTGTACACTTCTTCGGTCATTTCAGAAATGCTCCCTAGATAGCGCACCGCAGTTCTAAGTGTCGGCTCTCTGGCGATTCCAACACACTGGACGGCGCGACTCCGGTTGAGGTGCCCTCTTCGGTGATTCCAACAATGATGGCGCGGGCTTTCGGGTGAATACGAGAAGGCTCACTGGGTGGCTCAACGATGCGCACACCAATATTGGCACGTGCGCTTCCTTTCTCTTCGCCGGAAGCTCACGCAGTGAGCGCTTCTTTTCGTTACCGCTTGGCCGCATGAACACACCAGAAGCCAAGGCAGCAGCGCGGCGGGCTCGCAACGCAGTAGCAGCTCGGGTTCGCCGTCCAGACCTTGTGGTAATAGCCCTAGACGCAGAAGAGAAGAGGGCTTGCCGTCAAGCGCCGAGGGATCGCCGACACATCTCTTGTGCATATATAGTGTATATAGTTCATCAAAGTTTATATAGTGCATCCAAATGTTAGCTATAAACATTGTGTATGTAAGGTGTATATAACAACAGTGTCACGTCTATAGATGATGGTAGGAGATCAGTACGGAAAATTCTCAGGTTACCCGATCATTTACGAGCAAGCTCCTCTAGGATCATTCACTTCGTCAATATGGCGGTGCTTTTTTTTCTTTTTTCTTTCGCTCGTGTTCTCTCAGGCAGCCACGTTTCTTTTCTTTTTTTTGCTTTATTGCCTGTTGCCAAACAATATGTGCCTGAACAATGACGAAAAGGTCACACCCTCGCATCTGCTTGTGAGTACAGTGAAAAACTTCTCCTGCTTGGAAGTGCAGCAAAAATAAGGTTCTCGTTTTACGAACACCCCCGTCCAGTATACAGGCTCCTCAATACATGCAATGTCGCAGTAATATTGTGTGGTACAAGCGTACGTTGCCATTGGCTGTCAGAACATGTGATTATCATAACGCATTCGTCGTTTAAAGTCGTCCACCCATTACAAAAGGCACACACGTTACGGCGCGTTGTTGGTGCATTGCAAGTTCGATTATGCAATTGAATTGGACCCCGACACTGTATTCGCGGTGGACCTTAACGCGGCATATTACACTGACGGGGAGGCAGACGGATTGTTTGTTTTTCCGGGGGATATAGTCGTGGGATGCTTATTCGTCATCATGTAAAGATGAACACGGTACAGCAGTGCTTTCGCCTGTTTCTTCCACCCACATGTGCAACTGTATACGCTCGCTTCATTCGCAAATCAGCAGAACTGCATATTCTATCGCAACCGGAGAGCGCTCGTGTTTGCGCAGCTTCCTCGTCGACTTCTTGCGATGTGTGATCACACTGCCTAATGCGATTAGGAAAATAGTGCAGCGTATACGTCTCATCGTTCTTGAACGGTGAATCGGGTCTCTTGTTCTCGTGTATTTTTTGTTTGTTTTCTTTGCATTCGTCGAAATATTTGTTTCAACATGTAAGACGTTGATCACTATTCTTTTGTATGCACTTGATTACAGATTGGCGCTTACAATATTCTATACGCATGTTGGATGCACCGCGGTGTCTATTAAGCAATGAACGTTCTTTTTGCCGCAGATGGAAATTTCAATCCATGATTATTATAGACCGAATCATGTTCAGATCTCCATTCGCATTCGATGCGCATAAATTGTTCATGATGATTATGGAACGTGACTGAACACGTACAGTGAGCTTTAAAAGCTTATAGTCTACGAGGTCAAAACAAGATGTGAATATTCCCGAAGCTTCAGAAGGTAGGTTTGAGTTTAGATTTCCGGCATGTTCTAAAACACATTTTGACTACATTTACTGTGCACTTCGATCGTACACAATCATGAATTGCTAGGGAATTCAAACTCCTTTCACACCTATAGTTGTCTTCAAACTTTTGACAACGACAGCATTGTTGTATTGGCGCTCTCTCGAGCTCCACATGATAGACCGTTTCGGCTATCCCAGAACACAATGCTACTATGTCTCGCCGTATGACGTTCCCTGTGGCGTCAGCTCTCTACATGCAGGGCACGCCAGGCGGCGAAGACGTCGTTATAGACCCTATCACACAGACTCTTGAAGACTTCCGGCTTCGTCCACCAATGTGCTTGAATATCATAGGTGGGCAAAAAGAGCATTAGAAAATAACCCGCTGATTTTCTACACTTTTATTCCATAATTTGGCAAAATATATTCAAATAAATGTTCTTTTCAGCTATGATAAAAACTACAACAGATTGTCTTGAACATTACGCACGTTCTTATTATCTGAAACACTAAAAAGAGACATTCCTTACCTTTGAAAAAGCGCGAAAACGTCCTTTCAGTTCTGACGTTACGAGCTGGTAAATTAGGTGACCGGGAGTTTTTAGGGGGCACAACGCTCGCAATCTTGAAATCGTCTGTAAGGAATGAACGACGCGCCCGCTGTTCTACCACCGTTATGTGTCCCCCTTTGTCGCGCTGTTGTTAGTTACGTGCCGCTAACTACGTACATTTCTCTTGCCGAGAGCATACGAAAGAACCATTCATTATATTAAGACGTGCGAAACAGTACCGGACGTGTTACCATCCGTCCCGTGGCGTCTTGTTGCGCTACCTGAATGCTGCGTCAAGGCATCGTGCTCGGAAGAACGAGTTTGGGCTGCAGTGGCCAGTAGTGTAACTTATTTTGCGAAACTAACGCTTACGTGTTACTTTCGTTTGTGGGTGCCACAATGTACGTTAGCAGTACGTGTAGTCTGCCCTTCCAAAATTTCGAAACGTATACGAGTGCACCAAATGCTGCTTAATGTGAAACTAACCTACACAGTCGGTTAGCAACAACTTGATGGGAGCTAGTTGGTTCATAATTAGAGCACAGAAAGTAGTAGCTCTAATGGAACAACAACAAGCGGCGTCTTCGTTCCTTTGCCTCCCCGCAGTAGTCTAGTGGTTAAAAGGTTACTGACACAGAAACGTTGGCCTCGCGTTTTTTCTGGTGAGATGTGTTGCTGGGGTCCTGTTAGTCATGACACGACACATCATCCTCTGCAGCATGCGACAGATGAATAATTACACGCCCATCATTATTAACCAAACTCAGTTTCGGTTCGAGAGAGCTGCCAAAATAGGTGCAACTGTCGCCACCTAGCAGGTGCAGCTCTTGACGACGTCAGCACAAAGAACTGTGACACATTTCCGCTCGGTCCGCATCAAAAATTACTTTCGGATAGAAAACGGGACGGCAATGTCGTCAAACACAAAACTTTCTAAGCGTGCGTCATGACCATGCACTCGCAACCAGCCGCCGAGAAATATAGACTGCGGGAACAAGCATGGCAAAAGAAAAATGGCAGCTATGACGTCATTATAACTTGTTTTGTTGACTGCAGCGTGGTGACGTGAGGGATGTAGGGGGTCCCCAAAGGATCTCCTTCGAGGGTGTCAATGGCACGATGGAGGCGAGGGCCCCACACATTTAAAAATTATTTTAATATTCCTTCCCAGCTATATTCGCTGTTGATATTTTGCAGATGATATACGAATGTGCCTGGGATTCGACCCCACAGGCTATCTCGGCCGAAACATTTTGTCAGTGCGCCTTTAAGGTACTCGTCTGCTGGCCAGCAGATCGCTAGATTGAATTCCGGCTTCGGCGGCTGCAAGAATGCTGTAGGCCGGTGTGCTCATATTTTGGTTAACATCAAAGAAGCCCAGGTTGTCGAAATTGCTGGAGCCTCTCACTACGGCTTCTCTAATAATCACATGGTGGTTTCGGGACGGTAAACCCCACATATAATCGTCTTCATTCTCTTGTTCTCTTCGATGTTTTATTCCACTGTACACTGTACAGTCCATGATGGCATGAAAATAAATGCAAATTCCACCCTCAACTTGTAATAAAGTTTTCCCAAACCAAACCAAACTCTCAACTAGGGCGCTTTCCATTTATCAATGTAAAAGTGATGCTCTATGGTTCCCATTTTAGCCGAAAATATATAACTTTTCGCTGCTAATGTCGACAATACGAGTATTAGTAACTAAAAGTTCATCGTCACCACTTGAAACGTTTGCTTTCTCCGAGAAGGGATGTTTGGATTCTTGCTGAAATTTGCAAGGAAGTTCAACTTTTCGGCAGAAAAGCAGCGACACAAACATGAATCTGTATTGCAAAATCCCCTGCCACTAATGCGTTTGAGGTGTTTGACGCACACGTACGCTGTATCTCCTGTTTGTACCTCTGCGACTCGGGACGGCTTTATGCTCTCCCATAGTAGAGTACCTAGTGCTCTGAATCGTCAACCACTTTTTCTAAACACACAAACTTCTATTCATCTCGTCTCGATGATGAAACGTAGGGACGGCTTATTGCTGTCCCATAGTAGAGTACCAAGTACTCAAAATTGTTAACCACTTCTCTAAACCACCCCCCGCGCCACTTTTTCTGAACACGCAGGCTTCATGAAGTGTGAGGCTTACGGTACTTCCTTATGTTCTCCCATAGTAAGTACCGAGTACTCAAAATCGTTAACAATTTTTTCTTTGTTTTTTTTACTTTGACTGGCTGTTTCAGAGCGCTCTAGAACGCTTTCTTGAGAGAGATAGAGAGAGGCTGAGGAAAATAAAAACGACGCAACCTCATTGTCTCTCACAAAAGCGCCCCGAATCGATCAGTCTAAAATGGCTTCAGATATTCAGAGTCGACGCGGCCTGATTAAGTGTGAGGCCCACGAGATGGTTTTATGCTCTCTCATAGTCGAGAATCAACAACTCAAAATCGTTAAGTTTTTCTAAACAGAGTATCATGTATTGGGACAACTTTTTGCTCTCCGATAGTAGAGTATCAAATACTCATGCACACACACAGTTTCTTAGCGGGACACCTTAATTCTCTCCCATAGTAGAATGCAGCGTTCTCTAGATCGTCGAACATAAACACATTTGTTCGTATGAAGCACTCTGTTCTGATTTCACGTTACCGGAGCAGCTTTGGGCTCTCCCATGGTAGAGCACGTATAGTGATCTAAAGCGTTCACAATTTATACTGGACACAGAAAAAATTTGGACTTTCCGGTAGCGCCATACTGAGGTAAAGGAAAGAAATAAGTCATCCTTCGAATCATAATTTCCTGAAATTACCGTGAGAAGACTCTGGCGCTGCGATCGTTCAGCGACCATGGGAATGATGCGTAGTACACGGATTTGCCTAGTCTTCGTACTTTCAGGTCTCGAATGACACTTGTGGCTTTGTTTATTGGTGTGTTTCAGTTTTGTTTTGAAGGAAAGAACGAACCGTTTTGAACTTCGTGACCTGATTTGAAATGGTAAGCCTAAAAATTGAGGTGGTGAAGCGCAACTAGTAAACATTTTCTGATTTTTATTTCGTGACAAATCAACTTCAAGCCACGCGAAGTCAACCGGAGCCGAAAGTAGGAAAATTATTCAAAACTGTGAACTAGCCATCATTCCCATGCTCGCTGAAGCGCCATGCGTTGCAGCTCCCATAGGCACTAGCGCCAGAGTTCTCTCTAGTATACTTATAGGAAACTTTATGCTCCACAACTCACTATGCCGCTCAACCTCCCCCCCCCCTCCACCTTGTCTTCTCTCTCTCTCTCTCTCTCTTCAGTTCTTTAAAAGGTAATATTTCTTTTTTAATAGTTTAGTTTCAGTGGACAGTGTATTATACAAGTGTATGTAAAACTGTGTCTAACGTTTGTATAAACTCTACTAACCTGATATTGAAGTGTTTAGTGTGTAAGTGTCTCAGTGTTTGCGTATACTGGTTGAATAAACTTTCCTTTGCTGAACCAAAACTATTTTATTCTGCATATTGAAATTGGGACAGCTGATTGTTTTCCTAAGGTAAGTACATCATACTCAATGTCGTCGAACATTTGTTCTAAACATCAAAACTTCCGAAAACATTCAAATTCCACTCTGCAGACATGACTGCTTCCTTAAACAGGGCAAAATTCACGTATTTCTGAATGTTTGTGTGCATTTTTAGGGGGTTGTTCGGGCGTAGCGGTCCATACTTGCGAACGGGAGCCGTGACGTTACAATCGCATAGGCGCATGCACGTGCAGCATGGTGCACGTGTTCCTTTCCTCTTCACTTTTTCCACATCTCTTTTCATCCCTCTCTCCCCCTTCCCCAAAAGCGCTGATGCCTTACTACACTATAAAAAATCAAGTATTTGGGAGTGTTTTCCCACACAACAATAGCCCCGCTGCGGTGGTCTAGTGGCAAAGGGACTCGGCTGCTAATCCGCAGGTCGCGGGATCAAATCCCGGCTGGGGCTGCTGCATTTCCGATAGAGGCGGAAATGCTGTAAACCAGTGTGTTAAGATTTGGGTGCACGTTAAAGAACCCCCGGTGGTCGAAATTTCCGGCGCCCTCCACAACGGCGTCTCTCATAATCATATGGTGGTTTTGGGACGTTAAACCCCTCATATCAATCAATCACACAACAATAACCATTACTACTTCGAGCACTTTCCTCGCGTTATCACCACGGTTCCTGATGTTCGCGGTCATGAACGGCACGCGCTTTATCAGTGTGACATAGTATTATGAACAGGAAGGGCCCAGTGCCAGGTTTTCAAGAAAGGAAACGCGAGAAAGTCAGATGACGATGATTGTTGTTTAGCAGAACTACTCCCCGGATACCGCATTTAGAAATACGAATGCATTTCTTAGTCAAGACATGTCAGGCGTCTGTCGGTGTCCGCGCGCCAGCAGATGTTCTCTCCGCTCTCCCTCCCTGTTTCATAACAACAGCGGCGGGCGCGTGCGCTTATCCTCGCCCCTAGCAACCGGGGCAAGTGGTGCGGGCGGAGTAGCGCAGAGTGAGTGCAGAGGAGGAGCGCGCTCTGGCGTGCGAGGGCACTCACATGGCGGGACTATTTCTACACGAAGAATGTCGATAATAAATGGATGATGCAACCTGTCAAATTGGCAAGCAAGTATTCTGACAACAGCAGAATACCAAGCCAAAAGAAAACATTGGTTAAGAAGATGAAGGAAAGAGAGTGGGACATGTGGAAAATCTGAATGCTTATGAAATCATCACTGGAGACATACCGATTTTTTCCCTTGCACTGTCGCCACGCATCCGGTACTTTGGGGTCACGAACGACATCAGCGTGACATAGCTGTCTTAATAAGAAAGTGGCCAGCGCCAAGTTTTTGAGAAAGGAAGCGCAAGCAAGCCGGATGATGAATATTGCTGTGGGACAAAGAGACACCCTTTTCACAGTGTTTTCTTCGTTTTTTATACTGCACTACTTCTATTTCACGACGTGGCTGCTAAATGCGGCAGTTTGTAGAAAATGCATTGAATTTGTTATTTTTCTCAAGTTTCTGCTTGAAATGAAAGGGGTATTTTCTGGTTACGTCAGCAAACCTTTCAATCTAGCTGAAAAGTTGCGGGCAACAGTATTGTTCAGTATCCCTTTAAGTTCAAAATTTCTGGAGCCCTCCAATACGGCGTCCCTCATAATCGCACCGCGCTTTGGGGACGTTAAACCTCAGATATTATTATGTGTTTGTTAAAGTGAGCAAATGTAAGTAGATGTGACATAGGCCGAAAGTTGTCCTGCCTAGAGCCGCAGCGTTTGGGAGCACAGCTCACAATTATTCTTAGGTTGCGAAATATCATAGTTTCACCTCCGAAACTTTTTGAACGTATGCATACGAACCCTTCACATACTAGTGAAATGTCAGCTAAACCTACAGTTCGACGTCGGCATTTCCCGGGCTGTAATTTCTGCGCAGCAGTTGCGTATTCCAAGTAACCCAGGGCGAGCCAACATTGCGTTGTGCCAACGAACACGACGGCGGCTCGCGAATGCGAGCCCACGGTCAAGGACGCGACGCCAAGAAGGCCAAGGTGACGCCGTGCTTCGAGTGCCGGAGCACCAAGGCCAGCCACCCGAATTTGCGTTCGAGATCGTTGCTACGTTTACAGATAACGCTAGGCAAGTGGATCAATATGTGCGCGTGCATTCATGGGGGCTTTGTATGTCTTCACGACGGCCCATTTCTTTGCGTTGTTCTTCGACATCTAAGAGCACGTCAGACCCACGGTTTTCTTGATACACGTCTCTATATTTTTTTGGTTTGCCGTTTATGCTCGTACTACCCAGTGTGTTGTTGTTAGTAAAAAAAAAAGCTACAGCACTATTTTTTGTTGCTGCCATCCAATTTTGTCGCTAAGAAATAACGCGAGGCTCATCAAGAGTACCATAGTGATTTCTAAAGAATGCTTATGATGTATTCTCATCGTATCGAATGATCTGAAATACTAAGATGTGTTTTTTATGCAAGGTATAAAAAAAATAGCTTGTTTGTAAAGCACTTGAATTAGTCACTAGCTGAAGGGATGTTCTTTGATGAGGCAAATTATAAACTCGTAAGCATTCATGTACAACACTGTATTGGCCCTCAGAGTACAATACGTTACATATACTATATAAATAAACACATCTATAAATGTTGATATCGTATCATGCTTGGTTCTTTTTTGTACTGATACTCACTCACGCTGAACCAAAAGACCTTTTCGAAAAATTCTTGAGGCTGCTCATAAACCTTGTTTGTAGCATACCACTAGCACCTGACGCAAGAACCTTTGAATGATGTCGTGGCTCCGCAGTAACTAGGACGCTGCAGACTATAAGAAAACGTTACAAATGGAACAAATTTGATTGTGCAAGCAAGAAACAAGAAATAACCCACGTTTAGACAGCTGCATGCTTTCATACGAAGCGATATAGGAAAGAATAGGTCGAAATAAATTGAGGGCACATGAGTTGCCCGATGTTTGATGGAAGACAGCGAAGGTACGAAGGTACAATTAAATCATGAAAGCAGTGACATATACCCCGCCGCGGTGGTCTAGTGGCTAAGGTACTCGGCTGCTGACCCGCAGGGCACGGGTTCGAATCCCGACTGTGGCGGCTGCATTTCCGATGGAGGCGGAAATGTTGTAGGCCCGTATGTTCAGATTTGGGTGCACGTTAAAGAACCCCAGGTGGTCTAAATTTCCGGAGCCCTCCACTACGGCGTCTCTCATAATCATATAGTGGTTTTGGGACGTTAAACCCCACATATCAATCAATCAATCAAAGCAGTGACATATGAAAAGCTAGTTTTTTCTCCTCTGTTGTACTCGGATTTCATTTTACTGTGCTTTTCATAGAGTTTACCGCATTATTTCAGCGTCAAAATGTATAGCGTACGAACTTTTAGCTCGGTAATATTGGCCGTATTGTCTTTCCCCTTCATATTCATTGATTTCTCGGAAGCCACTTTATGATACGAAAGTTTCAGTACAACTTGAACGGCGTTATTAGATCGCTTCCTAAATACGTCATGAGATCTTCGCTGAGGAAGCGCCGGCACCGAAAGGCGCGGCTGTCATGGCCTCTCACATAACCGTTTCTTGTTTTGTTTGGAGCTTTGATCGCCATTTCTATCATTCGCGCACACGATACCCTCACACCCCAAGGTTTTGTTAGCTTGATCGGTGGACGATTGAGTGACTTCATTTATGCCAGTAACCGCAAAAGAAATACAATAATCAATGGGTTGCGTATCGCTTATTTTAATCGCAAATGCTAGAGCCGAAGACAGGCGAATACGGCCCAGGTGTCGCTTCCGGCAACTTCAGTGAGAATACGACAGTAGCATGCCGATAGAATCTAGCGGTTGGCCTTCGACGCGAGGTCGGCCTAACGGCTAAACGTGGCGTCATGCGTAATCACGGCATCACACGTTCGTCTATCCCTCGGAGACTCGGGATAATGCCGCCGTCTACTCTGCCAAGTTCCTGACCTCTAAATTATTCCGCGTGCGATGGCAATCCAGCGGTACAGAACCGGTTTCCTTTCGCCGAAAAAAACGTCTATACACGGTCAAATAACTTCCGCGTAGTGCGGCCGCCAACAACCACGGATTATGTGACGGTCGTTTGCACGCGGTCTTGTACTTGGCGGAAGGATTCTAAGTGAATCTTCCCAGTCTCACAGCTTGGAAAAGGGCAGCTTCTATGTTATGCTTGACCAAGGGAGAGTCATACTATTGCACCAGAGGGATGTTTTTTTTAATGCTAACTATAAACTTGTTGGTGCTAACTTATTTGGACGAGTCATATTATGCTGCGCTACGGAGAACCGTTTGTTAGGAGTGGGGTGAACGCCCTCTGAAGGCTCATGGGAGCGCATGTGCGCGCGAAATAAAAAGAGACCGAGTGAGAGGGCAGCGGCGCTGCTTTTACGCTCGTGTCAAAGACCTTCAACTCAAATGAGGTAGCTGAAATTAAAAGTGCAGAGACGTATCTATTCTGACAGCTATGTAAAATTATCACTTGACCTGTTACAATGCGAGAACACATTAACTGCAGCATGCATTCAAGATCTCCTGACGTCGTTTCAAACTATTTACTGATAACGAGATATTGCTTCCATTGACAATCTCTGGCAATGGGAGTGATATATTAGAATTCACAAATGACTGAGGCAGTAACGTTATTTCATAGTTTATCAACGGGACATTGTCAACTCTAGTTTCTACCTTTCTCTATAGGGTGTGCCTGTCGGTTTCGTGCAAGCTCGGCTTACAGTTACTTGCTGAGCAGTGCGGGGAAGTGAGAGAACTGTGCACGTGGGATCTTAAAGTACAGCTGCATTTGCTTTTACCATCACGGCAGCCCATGTCTCATGCATTTTTGGGCCCATGTGAGGACGCTTATTTTACAGTAACCACGGGTATTTCTGTAGTATTATGCGATACCCCGCCACAAAAACGATCAATTGTACTAGAGTACTTCGTGTCGTACTTTTGATGCACAATTGAGCAGGAAGATCATGCCTCATGCCATGTGACGCGATACTTCGCCGCCGAAAAAGGTGGAAAGTTCGTCACATAACTTTATGTCATATTTCATGGCGTTTGTTGTTATGGAATTTTTTTCTCTTCGTTTCACGTGTGATAAGATTGCGGAAAAAATGTGGTTTTCGATACCGATACATTACGCTTATTTTGCTTTTATAGCTTTTCGTCACATTGTGCACTAATATTGCATAATGCCCTTGTAATTACGCACGCTTTTCGCGTGCGAAGGGTGAGTCTCCCGGTTACACGTCACCGTGGTTACACTAACCTCCGTTACACGTAACCACTGTTTATACTGCTTATGTAACAAGGGTATGAGAAGGCGGTGGTAACGGGGCTCGATTACACTATATATCGCCTTCAGCTCTTGAAGCCGGAGCTCAAGCGCGATCCCAAGTTTTTAAGACAATAGCTCGTAACATACCAAATGTGAAGGACAAGTTCCTTTATTTTCCCGTTGCCCAGAAGCGGAGGTGGCCCATTTTGTCGCAGAATCAGTTAAAATTATTGCATAATGCCTTTTATGAATGCAGTACCGCGATACCACATTCATTTTTCCTAGGTTCTGCCTCCCATTAGTTTAATTTTCTGATAGTACCACGAAACGCGATGAAGTGCGTTGCAGATGTATGCTAGGTAGTCAGCCCAACTTGCTCAGCTTGATCGAACGTATAGTCACACAAAAAGACGCCCAACGTGCTTAAGCGTCCAATGTTTAAGATGTACAGAACCACAAGCATTTATATTGACCAATTGCAAGGCATTTAAAACAGACATCACGCACTTGGTCTGGTAGTGACCCCTCCAACGGGTCACGAACTTGCAATCTAGAAATGTTAGTTTCATTATCACTGCCGTCATGCATCTATGGTCGCGCACTAACCATTAGTGTTGCTGGTATGTGACGCGTAGAGTATTTTTTCAGATTACGTAGTGACGGAATATTATCGTGGCACGTTGATTGAGCCAATGTTATTTCTTTTATTTACAGTTCAGGAAGGCGGTTGCAGATGTTCTGAAGCCTGACCACGATGACCGCTACCTTCTCCGATGGCTAAGAGGTGGGCGCACAGTGTCAATATACTGCTTTTTTTTCACCAGTTTCTTGGCGATTTAAGCGAGGAATTTACTCGGATGTAATCGTGGTTCTTACGTTTATTTGCAAACTCAAAGTGAGGTGTGTCTTTTACTTAACTGGTTGCTTCGGACGTTTTTCTTGCAACCGATTTCTCACAGACTTCGACAGCGTTATGTAGAGAAGCAAAAAAGAACTGTGTTTACCTATGTGGCTATCGTAAACGGCTTTCTTAAAGGTGCGAGGTGTCGGTTCTGAAAATCTTTCGGTGAATGTGAACCAGATGGAATCAGGCTATAGTTTAACTGAGCAGATTCTCATTTTAAAGACGATAATCTCTTTTACAGGACAACGTTCATTCTTTATCCTTCAAAAACTTTTGAACGCTAATTCGGCCTCGCACTTCTGGTATCAATACACCTAATAAACCTCGTGGCTCATTTATTTTGTTGCCTATCTTGGCGACTTACTATCACTGCCTTCGAGAAGGCGCATCTTTTATTACCGGCTGTTGCGACGCATGTCGATTCAACCGGAATGCGAAAAAAAAAATCGCAGCATATCCACGCAGTGCATGATGATGAGTGGAACAAAGCGTCCGTCCGTCCGTTCGTTCTTGCTACCATTCGTTCGTGCGTTCGTCTGTGCGTCCGTCCGTCCGTGCATCTGTCTGTCTGCCTGTCTGTCCATGCGTCTGTCCATCCGTCCGTCCATGTAGCGAACACTTCAAGTACCGCCATCTCGCATCTTTTTATCATATATTCATCATAGGGAAATACCGCCATCCAGCGAACACTTCAAGGACTAAACGAGAGGTGGCTACCTACTACTACTACTCCTACATACGTTGGGGACGCACGACCCACGGTTTAAGGAGCTTCGTCCTTTAAATGCCTCTCTATTTGAATTCGCGCTCAAGTCAAGAAGCTGCGGACGATGAAAACAGATTTCGAAGCGAACTTCCAACTAATGCAGCGAAACGTTTTATATGTGACAAACCTGAACTAAATTTATCTGGCGCGTCGCTGGCATGACAGGAATAGCTTGATGGGCACCGCCTTGCTCTGCTTGACAACGGAAGTTTATTTCAAACGTTCCGTGTTAGTGAACGTTAAAAAAGCCGAAGGTTTCAAAAGCATTCGACGCCCTTATATACAGCGTGCGTCTTGGAAAGAACGAAACCTTTCCACGTAAAACCTGAGTTTTTATACCCTGTATTGAACTTCATGTGATACAGCTGTTTTGCTTCCCGTTCCGCAGCTCGGGATTTCAACCTCAACAAAGCCGAACAGATGCTGAGAGCGGTAAGTTCGCAATCTTCGACCATTTATACGTATACACGTGCAAGCTATCTGCAAACTCTCATCAGTGTTTAGTGTTACGTATGCCTCAAAGCGTGTCCCAAGTGGAAATCCCCAGAGCTTAAGGTATATAAAGGAGCCGCACAGGTGCTTCCATGTGCCTGCATGCTACAGCCAATACGACTGATCACACTCTTCGAACACGGCGATGTTACAAGAACAGCCACTGGCACAGCTAACAGGAAACCGGAAGCGAACTCGCTGACCCCGACAACATTAGCGCACATTCGGATTTCAGGATCAGTGTAACAACGATTCGTATAGGCAAATGATTAATCAGGAATCGCTGTTTCTCAGCCCTGCAGCTTTAGTGCGCCGCCTCAAGCACCCTTCCTCTATTTTTCTTTTTGCGGTTACTTTCATCAAGTTACGACTAATATAAGGACCTTACGGTTGAACAAAGTTCAATATTTTTCTGCCCCCCCCCCCCCTTTGTTCATGTTTCCTTGCTGATATTTTAAGCGTTATTAGCCATAGGTCGAAGAAAATCCTGCGCGTTGCTCATGACTCACACTGATCGAAATTTTCCTGAGCCGGACTCACTCGGACTTGCACTCATCAAAAGTTTCTTCAACCGGACTCACTCTAACTCCTAATTAAAACCCATATATTATTTGACCATACTCGCACAGGCTCACGGCTCGATCTGAGTCTGGGTGAGTCTGAGTGATTTCGCCAACCTATGTTTATAACACACTATCGACTTAGCACTATTGCTTGATGTAATGTAACACAGTTGAATTCGCTTTCACGTGAGCGCCTGTGATCCCGTATTGTTATTTCCTGATTATTCAGCGCACCCTCATGCGCAATAACATCTGACCAACCAGCTCAGTAATGCATTGAGGAAAGCTATGCAGTATATTCAAGCATCCAAAGTTGATCGCAGTCTCAGTTTATATATCACACTCTTTTACTGCGCGAGAGTACAAAATGAATGTGTCATTTATTTTCTTGCAGCATGTCGAATGGAGGAAGCAGTTTGGCACCGATGACGTCATGACATGGCCGGAATCACCGGAGGTGGGAAAAGCGATATTTCTGCAGCAGCGTCAATTTCTATTGACTTTTGGTGTTGCCTTTCGTGCCCCACAATGAAAAGCAGTGTATCTGGTGGCTTCGCACTATCTTATCGCACAGTATTAACTGGCTGTGTAAAGCACGTCGGTAAAAGCACTTTATACCCAGCGGTAACACTAACTTTCCTCAAAAATTAAGATGGGAGCCGACCGATCGAAACACACAGGAGAATAAGCACAATGAACAGAGGAAATGCTTCAGACAGGTTGGCTGATGTTCCTATCGGGGGGCGGAGGCCCGTATTCACGAATTGTATTTCGGGGCCTGTTTATGTGTAAAGCAGCTAACTTTGGCAACTGGTGGTCGAGTTGAAGGCGTGTAGATACTTCAGTATCACATGAAAAATAAAACATGAAGAAATTGAGGCTATGAGGGGTTAGAACTGCATGAACACTCTCCTACAAACGACCCTGAAGAGGGCCTATCTTTGTGAAAGGCCAGCGTGTCTGAGACACTTCTTCTGTTCATTCTGCTTAACTTTCCTCAGTGATATAAATTCATGTAACTGTGTAGGGTATCATTCCTTTTAGACTGAAATCACCTACCAGTTACTACACGTCTGTTCATTCTTCAGAAGGCACAAATCGGCTCGTTCTTTCGGCACGCACGCGGAAACAGAGACTGTCTTCAACAGAAGAGTGTTGTTCTGTACTTCTTAAAGGATCACAGGACTAAGCGAGAGTCACTGAAAGCAACTTCCAGCGTAAACCATGCCACGGTAATGGCTGTCCTTAGATAATAAAGTACCGTGTATGATTTTTGGATATATTTCGGAGGCATGAAACATAAACACACAGACGGCCGGGTGACAAATGTTTTAACTTACAATATCCCTGGAGCCATGGCTTTTACAAGCAAACTTGGGATGGCAGCTTTGGCGATGGCATCTACACTTTTTAAACCGTTCGCACCAGTGATACCCTTTGTTCAAAGACCTACCCCCTGCTCGAAACTCCGTGGACGTTTGTTTTGCTTAGATTTCAGGCGATTTAAATTTGTTTAAAGTCCGCTATGACTTAAAGCTTGCAGAATAGTGTACGAAGGGCGTCTCTGTCGTGTAAAACGTTCAATTTTGTTTGATTACCGGTAAGCGCTAACTTGTGCTGCAGACTCTTAAAGGCTAACTCCAGCGATTTTCCCAGGTCACTTAGGCCCATATTTACAAACCAACCTTGGTTTTACCTCAGATTTTTCTCAACTTCCTGTACTCTCTCCATGCGTTATAAAGTCACAAAAACGGTAACAAGGTGAAAGATAAGAACAGAACGGTTCATGAATATCGGCCTACTTTATTCATCAACTTGAATTACCGTTCAAAACCAACGGGAAAAACTCGAGAAAAGGTCGAGGTTGGTTTGTGAATACGGACCTAAATCTCAGCGAAATTCACTGGGTACGTTCATTTGCACGTTTCCGCCATTCATGCCAAATTGCCGGCTGGAGAGCTGCGGAGATTCTTTTCAAATTAATTTCACAGCTCGCCTCAAAACCTCGCTTTCCAGAATTAATGGCAACATTGTTTGTGCGACGTTGATTTTTGTCTGGTGGAAGTGACGGAACTGGTGTGCGGTTGCAGGGTCTGCTTGTCTGCTATGAATTGTGTGGGTTTGGCTGGCTCTTCCTTGGTTGAGCACGCGATTTCCTTTTACGTGTTGGTGGGCGAGTGCAGGTGACAAGTGGTGTTGCGTTGTGGGCTGCATACGATTCGCCTTATGTTTACCATACCAACGTAAGCGTTTAGCTTATCGCCGCGGATGGCGTAGACAGGTAGTGCCATCTGGCGGGCATTATGAGCGATCGGTTGAGTTCGGGCAAAGGATAACGTCACACGCGGAAGCGCAATCGATTATGTTTCGGTTTCGGTATAGCGGTTTCTCGCTAATTAAAAAATACTTTCAAGCTTATTGAGCACTTCAGCTTTAGCTATTGGGTGCGTTACAAGAGTCTCAGGAACATAAAAGCACCATTATCCTCACATGGTCGAAAAATCGCCCAGTTGGTCATTTTGGCATCGCGTATATTTCATCAAACGACGTCAACTGATCCAACCTATGCTTTCAAACAGCCATTTTGTTGCCTTCTTGATTTTTGGTTATAGCAATATGTCCAGGAAACCACTTCGAATGGATCTGGTCACCTGCAGAAGGAGAAATGAGGAGTCTTTGTGAACTGAGTAGTCATTACGCAACTAACGATAAAGTGACGCATCGGAAGCAACTAGGAGATGAATGAAAAACCGATTTAGAGCTCTTTTACTGTGATCAATAAATGCAGCACTTCTGATAATGATAAACAGATGTTACCCACCCAACGCGGTAATCTGATGTTTATGGCTGCGGTGTATGACTTCTGACTACAGGACCGAATCGCGGAATCGAATCCTAGCCGCGGTGGCCGCATTTTTATGGAGGCGAAAAAAAAAAGATGCTAAAGGCTCGGGCACCTATATTTAAGTGCGCATTAAGGGAACCCCAGAAAGCCGAAATTTCCGGAGCCCTTTTGCGTCCCTCACAATCATATGGCGGTTCTGAGACCTAAGCCTCCAACAATTATTATATTTGTGTTGCTATGAGAAACTGAAAAAAAAAATACGACCGCATCTTAGTGCGTGAATAGTCTAGAGCCGTTTTGTTCACATCAACCATAACAAAAGCGCTCTGCATTAAACCAGCCGCCCCAATGCATAGTTCCTTCTAGATTTGTGTTCACCAATAGACGGCTTTAGTTCTCCGAGAATACGACCTTGGTTTCCGAACGGTAATGCGGTGACTTCGCTTTATGGTCAGGAACACCCACGTTCGAAGATTGCTCGCGCATATACAGGTAAGACTTCGATAGCCATCATTCGCGATAAAACACGTGCGCTCGCGCGTGCTCGCTTATATACCAGACACGGGCGCGTTTGTATATGCATGCTTCAACCACTGCTAATGGTGTCCCTAGGCGTAAGCGTTTGCACTGTGGCGTTCATAACACAACATATAATGTGTTTATCGATAGGTGGTCGAAATTTCCGGAGCCCTCCACTACGGCGTCTCTCCTAATCATATGGTGGTTTTGGGACGTTAAACCCCACATATCATATCAATGTGTTTATCTACATCGTTGTCATGATAGTGTAATCTTCTTTTCAGCCCCGCAGTATTTCTGTGTATATTTGGCTTGTTTCCTATGTGCGTCGCATTTGCTTAATATTGACCAAGTCGTATCTTGCCGGTACTTAGCTACGGAGCAGAAACGTGGAGACTTACAAAGAGGGTTCAGCTTAAATTGAGGACGACGAAGCGAGCAATGGAAAGAAAAATGGTAGGTGTAACCTTAAGAGACAAGAAGAGAGCAGAGTGGATTAGGAGACAAACGGGGGTTAAGGATATCATAGTTGAAATAAAGAAGAGGAAATGGACATGGGCCGGGCATGTAGCACGTAGACAGGATAACCGCTGGTCATTAAGGGTAACTAACTGGATTCCCAGAGAAGGGAAGCGGGTTAAGGGGAGACAGAAGGTTAGGTGGGCAGGTGAGATTAAGACGTTTGCGGGTATAAATTGGCAGCAGCAAGCACAGGACCGGCTTAACTGGCGGAACATGGGAGAGGCCTTTGTTCTGCAGTGGACGTAGTCAGGCATGAAGATTATTATTATTATTATTATTATTATTATTAATATGACCAAGTTGGCATGAACTTGGCCTGCATTCATGGCAATACGTGTGCGCCTACTGTCACTGAGGATTGATTTGGTCGTAGTTCGATGACGCCAATACGACGCGTCCTTTCTCGCTTCGGTCGGTATCTATCACACCTCTCCATTATCTTTACATCGGCTACACGGTATTGTTAATTTCATGCCCAGGTGTTGCGCAAGTACTACCCTGGTGGCTTCACGGGCTACGACCGCGAGGGCCGACCGGTGGCCATCATCCCTTTCGGCAGCTGTGATCTCAAAGGTACGCATGTCCGAACTGTGGTACCAAGCTAATCAATCGATTCACTGGACGCTAGGTCACTTTTAGGTTGTGCTCTCAAGCACGTGCTTTTAAACACAACCATGCGTCTTTGAAAACCTGATTCGCACGGATGCATTTGCTTGGGTTTCTAAGTGTGCATATTTTCAAATCCGATATTCGTAGAATCTAGGAATGCTATGAAAATTTAAGGCTATTATGAAGCCAATTTGAGTCGTTTGCATATGAATGAGAATATACAGTATACATAAGCGTAGCTACAGCCGAGTGTAAACTGCTTAAAATATTCCTTACCAAAAACAACTCGGACGGTCCAAAAGCCATCTCATAAAGCTTTAAATAGGGCGATGTATAAACAAAAAAAAATATCGAGTTGGCAAGCCAGCCTCCATTGGCAAGCTGTTACTTGATTGAGAAACGAGGACCTCATAGACGCCTAATAGAATGACTGGCTAATTAAGGTTCGCTAGCATTGGCTAAGCCGGGTAGCGATGCCTAATTTTTGCTAACGTTGGCATGATCTTGGCTTGTGTTGTCGGTTCACAGCGTAAGGTTTGGCCTCATGACCGTTCCTCTTGGGCATATATGCAGTGATCTTCTTTTGACAACGGTGCTCTTTAAGCTGACAGGTAGTCGTTACTGCAGAGCGAGCAGAAAGCTATCATCAACGTGAAGCGGCACGCACTCTGTTCATCCTCTTCTTTTTTTTTTATCTTCAAAATTCGCCCACAGAACACGTGCGCCGATGTGTCCGGAGTGGGATGCAGTAACTATGGCTTGCAAGACGACGAGTGCAGAGAGTGGGAAAAAAGTGATAGAAAGAAATCGAACGAGAGAGACAGAGAAGAAAAAGATAGGAAGAAAGGGGAAATGATAATTAGAGAGAGGTAGAGAAGGAATGATGGAAAGAGCGAGGAACAAGTAGAGAGATAAGCACAGAAGTACAAATAAACAAACAACAATAAACTAGAAAAAAACGAAGAGATAGAAAAAAGCAAGAAAGTAAGAGAAAAGTGAAGAGAAACGAAACAGGTCTTTCAGCTTCGCACTGAATTGAGGCTCGCAACTTCTAGTGAGACGCCTCGTTGATTTCTATGGTTCTTTTTTTTTTCGGGTATGCGAGTGAATAGCAAAAATATTTGACGTGACCTCATTTCAGGCCTCCTGAACAGCGTCAGCATCGACGACGTGATGCGGCATGTCGTCCGGCAGTTCGAGGATGTGGAGGAAGATATCAAGCGGCAGTGCAAGAAAGTGAGTGGTTGTTGCATCCGTTTGGTTTGAAAGATGCGATATATATTTCTTCTTGGTGACTAGCCAATCGGCGTTATGCCTTGAAAATGGCAAGTTAAGGCTGCTACGAATTCATCGCACGAGCTGTAGAGAAATGCATTACGAGGGATATTTATAAAGAAGCAAATCCGTATAAATGTCGCATCACGTGCAGACGGTTTATTTTGTGCGCGGCGTTTCAGTTGTTAGCCTCAAGAAAGGGAACATTGGAAGAGACAGTGTGATTAGGCGTGTTGGTATAACATGATAAAGAGTGCTTACCAGCGCAAACGACAGGGAAGGAGGAACATGTGTGGAATATTGTCGCCCACAGGCTGGTCATCTACCGCAGCTTGTCGGCAAAAAATATATATATGGTGTGTGGGAGTAATATTTCAATGGGCCAGTTAGTCTTCGTGAAGGTATGGGATATGGCACAACGGGAGCGCTGTCAACAAGGATAACTATATTTATTTCCCAACAGTTTCGGGAGGGGTCCTCCCTTCATCAGGGGATGAGTTATACTGACATGAACTTCCAAACTTCGTTGCTGCCGCGTCCCTCTCGCCTTGAAAAACGTTTGCGAGAGTGAGAGAGAACTAAAAAAAGAAAGAAAAAGGAAAGAAAAACTGTTGGGAAATAAATATATTTATCCTTGTTGACAACGCTCTCGTTGTGCTGTATCCCTATATATATATATATATATATGTATATATATATATATATATATATATATATATATATATATATATATATATATATATATATATATATATATATATATATATATATAGAAATAATCAGCGCAATTGTTAGGCAATTACTGGTTGTAGTGGGTTCTCCTGTGTATACCAAGCCATACCGAATGTCTGTGTTTTCACGTGTATGTGTGAAGTTAATTTGTTTGTCTAGACTTCTGTTTGACTGCATGTGGCTCATATCCTAGCTGCTCGATTGCGCTGTATTTTCACATCTTGTGTCCTGCTGAATGACATTATGTGCCACTCTTACTGTTTTTATTGCTAAATTTGTCTGCTAAGTGGCAGAGAGTAGCCAATGCGATTATAAAAGCACCAGCCTCTCCCATTCATCCTTTCCGTAAGAAAATGTATATATCAATTGCACAGTTGAACATTTGTTTTTATTGTTAATTTTACTTCTGTGCAGCAGTTAAAACGTGGCAAATTGAGAATTGGGTGTAGTTCTCTCCCCTTCCGGTACGTACTTTACGAAGACGTTTCTTTCGACATGTTTTTTTTTTTTTTTCTGCCGGAAGGGTTCTGTCTGCTTACACCAAGTTTAGTGCATTGTTACACCACACACAGCTCTACCAGTCGACAACAGGTGTTATTTTTTAACAAGTAACACGCAGAGTTGCAGCAGGGATGTTCCGTACTACGCCAAAGATTTCCCTTTCTGAGACATAAAAATTCTCTATTTATGGGATCTTTTTCTGCAAACATTGAAGAAATTTCCAGCAAAACTTCCTGCAGCACAATACTAATTTCCGCCCCCATCCGCGCACATACATACAATATTTACACGTGTCTCACGCACTGGCGACTTTTTACGTCATGACTAGCCCCTTCACGGCCACACAACAAAAGCATGACTTTAGTGATTCATATAGTGTTAGTACACAAAGTAGAAATTGCCCCGCGTAACTATCAGAAAGAAATCTCCAAGGCCATGCTTTCGTGCTACATGCTTCAGTACCAATTACATCAGATGAAGGCGCACTGCGACCGCTAATTATCGGTTGGCATAGAAGACTTTAACTATTGCTGAAATTCTCTGCAATGTCTCGAAGATTCCCTTTCCCTCTTGTTTTAAAATTACAGGCGAAAATTCCCCAAAAAAGGCAAAATTCCCTGCACTGAACATCACCGGCTTGTACGTTCAACCATTTCAAGCGCTAAGCCAGAGCCTGATTTGTGCACCAAGGTCTCCTGACATCATATGAATAAAAAAAAAGCCACATGTTCTCGTGTCACTCTTTCTTCGCTAGCGCTGTAAAAGCTCGCGTTATGTTACAGTTTTTACTTCTCTGCATGCTCTGCTCTTAAAAGTCTAACCACATTTGTGATGTCATTTGTAGCGGATACCGATAATCGCACTTACCTAGATCTTTTCCCCAACCTAAGAAATATAAATAAACCTTTTATGTGTCACATGACTTTTTGTGACAGGTCCACCCACTGTATTTGCTTAGTGGCTAAGATGTCACTTCACTGAAATTGAGAATGCGGGTTGGATTCCCGGTGGCGCCACCTCGTTTCGACGATGACGAAGCGAAAATCCATCCGTGCATTTGCATTTAGTGGTACGTTAAAAATCCAGGGTGGTTGAAATTATTACACTTCCTCACTGCGGTGCCCCTGGTAACCGCATTATGGTTTTAACAAACAAAACCACGGAATTCCGATTTTACAATATTATTGCTGTCATTCGACGTAGTTCGATTTGTAGTTGTATAATAAATTTTTTAGAAAATATGAATGAGCTTATAATGTGCTGAATTTATTTGGGCTTATTTAATTACGATCCTCACCCTATTTGCGCTATTTATGCATACTTTCAGCTGGACAAACCCATCGAGACGATCACGTACATATTCGACTTCGATGGATTCGCTCTTTCAACGTTGGCTTCGAGATCAGGTGAGCAACGTTCGCGAATCATGTTTTGCAATCCATGGTACTCTCGTGAGCACCGCAGTCTTCACTTAAAGTGGCTGTATGTTTGGCAGAAAGAACACACATTAAACTCACTCAGCAATTAGTTTCGTATGAAGGGTCTTCAACGTGGTCGGCTGGATGACTTTACACTGCGTCCGAAGACTTTAAAGTTCGCATGATTTGTGACGCCATCAGAAAAAAAATGTTTGCAACTGTGGCCAGGGAAGCGCTGGCTAACACTCCCTAGAATACATACATCCATATAAATAGCCAAGAAAGTTGACTGTAAGGCAACAGCCTACCCAGCACATTAGTAGGGCACCACACGTGTACGTGGACGTTGTGGGTTCCACTTCCACGAGCGGCAAGTTATATCAAGTGTGGAGCACTTTCAAGTGTGGAGCAATTTAGAGGCCCGGCTTGCCATCCACCATCTCACGCCACGTGGTCACGCATTGTTCAATAGTCAATAAAAGTCTAAACCAAGAATAACACTGCGCAAAACCAAGACTAAATCAACGAGTGAAGTTTAAAATAATATTAATCACAGAAACAACCGAGAAGTAATCGCGACAACTTTCCTGAAGTTGGTAAAAACACTTGTGAAGCGTCAGGCCGATGAACGCGCCACGCGACAGAGGGCGCCACCACCTCGGCTGGCGAGAGATTGTCAAAAAACTCGCTGGGTTGGCCCATGCTACGCACTTTCTCAGGTTTCACAGTAGTGTTGGATTTATATTTACACAACGGTGACATTAGCTCATGAGTGAGCGCAGGACTTGGAACTACACCCAGATCCGCAAAAGAACAACGTTGACGCTAGATTAACCCGCAGAATTTTTTCGTTTTCCACATTCATTTACTTTCGCTATAATTTTTTGTCTCAAGTAAAAAATAGGGATAACTCACTGTGTGCTCTCATTGGCTTCGTTATCTGCTGGATTTATGTAGTCGTGTGTAGAACAAGAGTGAATCCCTCGATCGTATTCCCTTCTCGTTGTAACGGTACTGCACCACTTCCAGCCGCGTGAGCTGACACAAGGAGAGGAAGTGCTAATTTCCTGTTTTAAAGTTTCCTTTTCATCTACGACATCGTGCATGATATGACGGAATGATCTAGCATTACGTTTTCTACTTGCAGTTTAAAATGCGAAGCATTTCTAAGCGAACTTAGGTGACTTTGAGCGTATCTATCTATCTATCTATCTATCTATCTATCTATCTATCTATCTATCTATCTATCTATCTATCTATCTATCTATCTATCTATCTATCTATCTAGCCGCTTACGTTTCGGTGCTCTCGTGGCCATCCTTTTAGCTTGGCGTGAACCAAAATTAGTATGGGAGGGGGCTAAGATGGTTTGACGAATATGGCGCACTAGTGAAGACATGAATATTAGGGAACTTTAGAACAACGTTTGCCGGGGCTGCGGGCGTTGCGGGCATAGCGGGCGCCATATGAGCTTTAGAGAAGCGTTTGATCGCCCTAGAGAAAAGTCTGGGGACTTTCGCGCCGACCGCAAACCCAAATGCACGGAAGGTACAGCACTTTGCGGGCCTCGCGGGCCGTGATCGCCGCACGCTATTTCGGATTTTCTGCGGGCGAGCCACAAACGCGGATGGCGACTCGCGTTACGACGCGTGCGCAGTGGCAGCGCCCACACTGCAAGGGCTTGCGGTGCGCTATTCTAAAGCTTCCTAATGTCACAATTCCGTCGTGTACGTCGTCGAACATTTCCCGCCAGGCAGTGACACATACCCACAGGCAAATATGTTCCGCTGGTATTCGGGTATGTACCATGGGTGATTGACACTTATTGTTATACCCAGGAACGACGAGAACACCCATGCGCAAACTTAACGCGCGAGCGTTAAGAAATGCCCGACATCGGTAACGTCGACCCGACGACTTCAAAAGCTCCTCAGCTAGAATCGAACCCAAGCATTCTGCGGGGCAATGAAGCATTTTACCACAGAGCTACGCCAGGTCTTGGAACTACTTTTCAAATAGATGCTAATCTTCGTGAAACGTCAATAGTGGTGGCAGTGCTGCTTACCCGATTTTATAAACATTACATATGTACTCCTTTCATACAGCCGTCAGGTAGGGTTAACGTTAATTGTGGTTAGTCGTCATGCGCTGAAGTGTATTTATGTTGTGAAGTCCAGGGCCAGCATCCTCGCGAGCACCAGCGCTTCATATAAACTTGTGGTTTATCTAATACGCATTTTCCAGTTGTCATCGTTGCACAAATGCAAATAACTGGTTATATAAACTTCTGCAACCATTCAACATGTGCCTGTGCGTGCAACATTTGTACATGTGTTTAGCATCATTTCATGACGTGTCGCTCAATAAGAAATTTCAACACGGTCACCTTCCCTCCGCATGCTTCGCATACCATCGATTTTCAGGTACGTGGGATCTGCGGAATTTTCGGAAGTAGTGCTGCCAGTAAATGCCAGTACAGTACAGTACAGGCAATTGCAAATTTAGTATTTTGTGTTCATATTTGTATACTTATTTACAGTACACCACCTTAGCACATCTACTATGTCATAAAATATAATAAATATATCGACATGCTGTTTTGTTAAATGGTCCAAAATAGATGTCGATATATCAATATTTTTATAATATTTTTTTGTTTCAGATGTGCCGTCTGTCCCTCCAGAAGTTTTAGATGGAAGGGCACAAGCATAATAGTGGTGTATGCTATAGTAGTCAAAATACTGTCGAAGAAATAGCACAGCCACGTCCCAAGGAATCCTTAGCGTTTACCAAAGTACACGGTGTTGTACCTCTCGTGCTAAGTCCTATGGCGAGGGCACGAGTATAACTATGAGCGCAAAACTCGTACAGGGTTCGCACATGATAAATAATGTACTAAGACAGGCTACTTTAACACGATAACAATATTGCGATAGTTCAGTGCGCTAATTCCACGCACATCGTATTCTGACAGCTAGTATGAAAGGGGCCCTGCAACGTTTTTTTAGCTATCGATGAGGTTGAATCGCTACAGGAGCTTGTTGGCTCAAGAATTCACCGCCACAAGAATTTTTAGAATCAGTTCAGTACAAGCGGAGTTGCAAAGATTTGTCACACGCGGCGATTGCATTCTCTCTTCTCTTGTCCCTGCGAAAACGCGGGAAGCTAAGCAGAGAAGGATGGCACGGGCATAGCCTCTTAAAAGTATATAGGAGGCTAAAGCACAGGGAAAGAAAATACGTCACGCGCGACTCATGACCTTGAGCACTCTTTTATCATACTTTTTTTTCGAATACGCGGCTTTTAGGTGCAATCGCGTGCTCACGCGGGGCAAGTCGCGGCCTCCCGCCGCGGCTCTTGAAAAGAACGAGCGCGCCATGGTCATTTGAGCCAATGTTTCATACGACGGCTGTGACGAGCGACTTTTGCGCTTGTTCTGTCATTTGTCGAGATAATAGAAAGCAATTGTTTAGCTGACTTGGAGATTTGATTGTGAATTCCAGGCCACGTGCTGACGCCGGCCGCGTGCTAATGCTTGACTCACGTGTTCTCGGGAGCCACTTCTATACCGATCGGCATGCACTTTCTAACCATGCTCAAAAACTGCTCCAGGGCTTCTTCAAACCAAAGAATGTCGCAATCGCAGCGCATCACAATGGAAAGCGAGAACGTTTTACTTCATTGGGAGGCTATGACTAAGTTGTCGAGCAAAATGATACCCACAAGCAAAGTCTGAAGCACTGATGCGATTATTCCGGTGGCCGGCCGCAGAACCATTTCCTGTTACTGATTGCACATGCTGCCTTAAATGTGCAGTAAGAGTGGAGTACGTTCTATCTACTCGGTTCACGGTTGCGAAGAGATCTTTGCAGTTCGGCTGTATTTCGTTCCGAGTGTGGATCACCTCAGTTTGCCACGATTGCTTCTAACTTCTCGTTTCTTCTTCAAAGTAAACTATGAATAGCAAGGGCTCGCATGAAGGAGCGAATCCTCGACTAACGAAACCTCTTTCGTGAAGTTACAAAACTGGACGTTTGCAATCCAGCCATCTCGCGTCATGTTTGTAGTCTACATCATTGGCGATGGCCGAGGTCGCGCGGCATTACACAAGGTCACGGGTTCAGTATTCACATTGCCTGTTGTCTCATTTGGACGAAGTCACAACACCTAAATACCCGCTTACTCACGTTTCCACATACGTTTGAGCGCTTTTCTGTTGGCCCATCAGACTTGGCTATATGGCCTACAGATTAACTGACTTGTGTAGGTGCCAAACTCAGTCAGTTTCCTTACTAGAGTCATATTTCACAAATGTAGTCTACAGTTTGATTAAAAGATGACATTCCGACCCGTATGCGTGTGGAAGCTAAATAATTAAAAGTAAAAAATAAAAATGAAATGCTTCCAGCAGCCGAGCACCCATAAAGCCAGTGTGCGAACCACACACATGTTTCGTGCAGTTCGTGTTTAAGTATATGTGCTCAAGATGTTAAGACATGTCTCTCTCTTTAGGCTGACCATGTGCTTCGATCATCTTTGATTCAAGGGCGACTTTGTACATTGCTAAGAACAGGAAATAGTGAGCACGTATGAGCTACAAGATAGAAGAGAAACGCAGTTGTTGTTCACCACGTGTTCCCAAAAGCGCTGATGTCACAACTACAATCAACACATGTAGATTAACTTGCCTGCATAGTTCGGGTTTTTTTTTTTCGTTTTTTTTTCACTAAGTCGGTATTGTTTTTTTTGTTTTTGCTTATAGAAATGGTTCGCGTTAAGTCTCTCGTTTTCCTTTGTATTCTTTTTTCAGTGATCGACTACCTAGCAACCCTTATGTGCACCTTCGAGGACAACTACCCGGAGAGGCTTCACAGAGCGTACGTCGTCAACGGTACGTCTTGCGCCAGTGCCGTTGGTACTGCAATAAGGTCCACCTTCAACTAATAGTAATTAAATAGGAATCGGTCTTGCTGATGGTGGAAACGCACACTGGTTTGCGGGTTTGGATATTTCGAACCTTGAGAGTTCATGGCAACTCCATTTCATGAGTCGTACTGTTACTTTTTTATGTGAGGCACCCTAGAAGGAAACTCTATAAGCGTACGAAGTTCATGGCATATGAAAGAAAGATTGAGATTTGAAGTACTCATTTACCCATCTTTTTCATTGATTAATTATGTGGAATATTTCTTAATGGAACAAATATTTTAACGATACCAATGGCATCCGTGGTGAACGTTTTAAGACTTTTCGCCTTTTAGCTAGTTGTTTTGACATAAAGTCTTGCTCATTAATTTCATATGAAGACACGATGTTTTCTGGTGAGTTTACCCGCATGACTGTCGTAGTCGTTGTGCCTTCGTTTACTTCGTCAGACCATTTACTTGAAGTTTACTTCGTCAAACCATGCCTGTAAATGAACCTTCGTGTATTCATTCATTTAACTTTATTCAACTTATTACTTTTTTCAGATCGAAACGCTTCGAGTTTGTTCTTCCGCCTTGTTACATGGGGAATTACATTTTATTCCTTTTTTTGTTTACAGCTCCTAGGTACTTCCCTCTCTTTTGGAAGATCATTCGGCCATTCCTGAGTGACCTTACTGCACGAAAGCTGGCCCTCTACGGCAAAGGTGAGAATACAGGAAAATTGCATCTTATGGTACCGAGATATTCCGCAGAAAATCCTTCATCTTCACTGGTGTATGCTTGCGTGTTCATGTAATGCATCTACAGTCAACCACAAAAGTTTGCGAACCACTCGAATGCATGCCAAACTGCATGTCTGCGTCATCTACCGTCGTCCATATTGCTAAGCCGGAAACGATTCTTGTTATTAGATGTGAAGCGTCTTAAGGTCGATCTCAATATGGTGTGTGGTGTGACCACCCTCACAGTGCATGCGTGCCACTCCCCCTCTCCTACGCTTCCCCTCTCGCCTCGTAACGCCAACGCAGGCAGCGCCTTCTAGCAAGTTTCTTTATTGAAAAAAAAAAAAGACTGCTCGCCCTGCGCAACCTTTAACTGGCTACCTCGCATGTATTGACACAGGGTTTTGACCTCCAATGTAGTGACGGTGAAAGGTTTCTCCTGTGCGTTGTTGAACAATAAAAATTCGCAGCGTGCGCGTTAACTAGAAGCCGACTACGGGTCTCTGTTTCCAGTCTGGGTCTTCTGTCTCTCATCGCCCGTTAGCAGCGATTGACATGTTTTAGTATAGAAACGCCGATCCATCACTGCGTGCCCCTCCCCATAATTCTCTCCTGCCCAACGCCACGATCGGCGCTAGCGTCAACGCCACCGCCAGTGTAAGCGTTAGCGCCCGCTGCTTCTCATGTCCACCGGGTTTCCTTTAGCGGGAGATGGTGTAATTTTTAGGGGCGAAGCTTCTTATAGGCTCGGGTGGTGCATCCCTCTCGCATAGACAGCACAGCATATCCACAGACGTACAGACAGACAGACGTACAGACAGACAGACTGACTGACAGACTGACAGACAGACTGACGGACGCACAGACGGATGGACGAATGGATGGACGGAGTTCAATGGACGAACGGACAGACGCCCCACTGATCACTCTTCACTCCGGGGATATGCCGTGATTTTTTACTGACTTTTCAATTTTATATTGCCACGTAGGGCATTGTTAGTTCGCAGTTTTCACGCGAAGCGCTTATCTGCGTTTGATATAATTTATTGCTCTGTCCTGTCCGTCTATCCCTTCCTGTTTCCGTATTTCGTCTCGCATTACAAAAAATTCTTTGAAATCCATCACAAACAAGCCCACCTTGCAACTCTCGTCGGCCTATTTGCTCTATTCGGCTGTCTGACCGTCACATTTCTATTTTCGTAGCAGGATCGAAGCTCTCACGACGTGCCTCGAACGGCATTCCGTTAGCTATCACATTGTGATGAAGATTGCGACAGTTATGCAAATGGACTGCTTTCGAGGCAGAAGATAAGAGAAGCGCATAGGCGCAGATGATAAAAAGCGCATTGCGTTAAAAAGTGAAAGGTGAGAATTATTTGTACCCAGTATGAAAGGAGACCGGTCGTAGATTAAGGAAAGGGTGCCGCTCGCGCGCTGCGGTGCTGTCGATCACCGTTGACGTAGCTTAAGTGTGAAGAGGCTTTTGGCGACGCGCTCGCGTGGTGCATAAAATTGTGTGGTTGACTGCACATGCATTGTAAACTTCAGGAGAGACGTGGGAGTTCGAACTTCCCATATTTCTGTATTTTTTTTATTTGGCGTACGCGTACACGTGCAGAACATGTTTCAATGCACGTAACAAATAATTCCCGCTCACTTCTTCCTCCCTCTCATCCTCCTTCACGTAAGCATTCCTAACTAAACCCCTGGTGACTGGTCTTGTTTACCTTTGCGTTTTGGTAGGCTAAGTATGCTCGTGTTCTTGTGTTTTCTATGGTGTACGGCTGCTGCGTAGGAAAAGGGTTTGCCTTAACTCCTTGGCTGCACGTCTTGGGACGAACACATCGATGTAGCCCAACGTCCAACCGATACGCATCTATTGAACTGCACGCAGACTGATTTTGACACTCTGGCGCACGAACACGCAGTATTCTGCAGCCCTTCGCCACTTTGAATTTTCAGACGAGCAGGCCTGGAAGAAGGCCCTGCTGGAAGAGATCGACGCCGACCAGCTACCGCGACACTGGGGAGGCACGCAGACAGACCCTGACGGAAACCCTCGATGCCCCTCTGTGGTAAGTTCCTTGCCCGACCGTTTGATTTGAATGACACCCCAAATGCCTTCCAGAGCCATGTTCGAATCGCTCCGCCGTGGCGGTCTAGTCGCTAAGGTACTCGGCTGCTGACCCGCAGGTCGCGGGATCGAATCCCAGTTGCGGCGACTGTATTAACGATGGAGACGAAAATGTTGTAGGCCCGTGTGCTCAGATGTGGGTGCACGTTAAAGAACCCCAGGTGGTCGAGATTTCCGGAGCCCTCCACTACGGCGTTTCTCATAATCACAAGGTGGTTTTGGGACGTTCAATCCCACAAATCAATCAATAAATCAGCCATGTTTGAATTGTCGCGCGCTCACGACGATGAGGGATGAAGAATCCTAAGCGTCGAAAGTCGGACCATTTATTGGGCGAAGCTGTGCCTTACGAAGCAAGAGAATCGCACTGAAAAACGATAGCGGTGGGCGCAGGCGTCGTTAGATTAAAAAAAAAAACTGATCGTCAGCGAAATGCCTCAGCGCTTAAACGTACACGTCATTCTAGTGTTATCACCGATGATCGCGCCTAATCTGGATAGTACTCTAACATACGCAATCGGACATGCGATCTTTAGAGAACCGTCGGCGTCTCATTCACGAAGCACCATGCCAGACAAAGCGTGTACCGCAACGGTCGATGAGGTGCATCACGTGAGAGGAAAAGGTGCAGTCTCCGTGAAATCCAATTAAACAAGCCCAAGTGTCGATATTTATATACTCCGTACTTGATTATAGGTGTGCGGCCATCATCGTTGTCATAAGCACTCGCACAGAACCCGCAGCTCAGTAATTATTTTTGACAAACTCTTGAGGGTATAGTTAGCTTCGAGAAGGCTGTTTCTTTACTTGCATAAGCTCCTGCATGACTTGTATTTTCCGTGGCAGGAAATAACGGAGCAACTGTCAAGCATGTAGCAAGAAACTGCAGCTTCTGCAGTGCAGTGGCAAGTCACTATCATTTCCCTTGCGGAATAGGTCACCTCTTAGGTAATTGTTAAGACAACGGCCCGTTTAACCTGTATACGTAATATACGCCACATAATTTCGGCATGTGGTAAACAACGATAACTGTTGTACATTGAAGATTGTAATGTTCTGCTTTCGATGATTGAAGCTGCCAGCAGCCATACTTTTCTTATTTAAAGACTGGTCGTTTTACGAGTAGTTTTTTTCTCTCTGTACAGGCAGGTTCTTTACTTTTCATTTTACAGTATATTGCTCAACATTTTGACTAAATACAACATGTGTGCTTCAGCAAAGGAGTGAGAAAAAAAAGCACCCTTAGGCCACACCAGCAATTTCTCCCCATCTAAGCTACTTCCTCCGCAGTGACACTGCACGTATTTGCACCACCACACCCTGAACAAAATCCTGCCGACTATCATTTGGATACAGGAGGGCGTTTATAAAAGATCCCGTCGGTGTCTTAACACATGGATGGGAACGGTATTCATGCATTCCGATCCCACAATTGAAGGTAAAATAACATATATGTCGGCCGGTGGACCTTCTCATATCCTGCCATTGTCAAAAAGCCCATTCATTTATCAATTACTTAATGTATCGTGTTATGAACGTCTCTGCACGTTCAGGCAAGAATAAAAGCGGCCACGGAGACACCGTGCACCATTCATTGCACCGAAACCTGGCAACCCACGCGAACAGCCCCCTATACCACCTGTCTTGATATGAATCGCGGATGATTTCAAAGGTCACAAACAGGCCCGTCTTACATTTTAAATTTTCAGTGTTCCTGTTTGTGCAGTGTGTCACTCGAGTTTGTGTAGGAGGTTGCTCTACTTTTCAGCGTATCTTGTAATAATCACACCCTCTGTCACACTTTGGACACCACGAAAATAACTCTTGCCTATAAAAGCTTGACAGTACACAAATAATAACAATGCGTAAGAGTCTGTGCTGAAGATTTTGTTCTTGTGCAACAAATACTAAATTCATTTATGGGAAGTATAGTTATTAATAGATTGGCAAAAAATTGAGCTCACTCAGTCAATCATGAAACATACCTTACCCATAGGACTGGTTTTGCGTGAAAGGTTGTAACGGCTCAAGCGTGCGTAAACATTGTGGCATTGTGCTATCATTACCATTACCTCTCTACTCTTCACCCTCCTCCAATGCTATATATATAGTAAGCAAATTACTTTTTTTTGTACTCTCGTCATTTTCTATATGCTTGTCATACATAGCTTCCCATAACTTTTGACTTGCCGAAAACGCAGCACTTACAAGGGTTCATTTCCTCCCCAAAGGTTATAGATGGTGGAGAGGTTCCTACCCGCTACTACCGAAGCACGAACGGCCATTCGCCGTCTGAAGAGGAGCAGTGTTTGGACCAGATCCCCGCGGAAGTGGCGCGGGCGAACACGGCTGTGAGTCGGCAGGCGACAGTGGAGGTGCCCGTACGAGTGTCAGAGGCCGGCATGCTGCTTGCATGGGAGATCGTGTGTGACGACCTGCTGTTCGGGATCCTCTACCGAGGCGATGGCACGTTGTCCGCTGAACATGACAGCGCCGAAGTCGTTCTCAAGCCATCCCGCATCAAGGCTGGCTCCAAGCTGCCCGAGGCCGGATCGCTGACGTGCTCAAAGCCGGGCCTGTGTAAGTACCACCTTTTCTGGGTTGATAGGAAATCATTCCACCAATGTTTTCATGAGTTGACTTGTCTTCGTCAAGACAGCATCTGCCATTTTTGGGGACACATTTGTGTACGCTTTGTTCACTCTGCCCTAATGTCAGAAGTGGACACATGGAGAAGTCTGTTCCTCTCCTCCATGCTAGAGGCTGGGGCAGATGAAGCACAGTTGACACATGCACACTTCTTTGGCAGGCAGTTTTTACATTGATGAAGACAAGTCCATTTGTGCCTACAGTGACCAACCCTCTTCAACGATTTATCATCCCTTGAGGCCTCCATCTATCCATAGGCTTCTTGTCTTGCTGGAGCTCTCATTGGTTCTGGCTGTAACTCACGTAATATATATCCCTCCAGTGTTTTTTTTTTTTTAATCTGTTATCGAGACTCTCGTACAGGGGCCGCAACGTCTTCGTTTTATTTGCTTCTAACGTACTCAGTTTCTTGTTGTCAGTATCTTCGTGCCTGTTCTTGACCATGCGGGTTTCCGTACCGATTTCACAGTCCTCTCCTGTTCATTTTCTTGTACGTGCTTCACAGCAATGGACCACACAGTGTCCACTTTCTCCAGTGACATGTGACTCCTCCCGCGTAGATGTTAAGCGGTGTTCACTGTGGCATTTTTAGAGCAGCTGAATATAGGTGGCTGTTTTATGAATGACTGTCCCTCGCAATGGTGGATGGGTACACAGCAACCACGACGTTGCTCCGTTAACGCTTCCTTCTTCTCTATATTTCCATGCAGACGTGCTCAACTTCGACAACACTTTCAGCACGTTCACTTCCAAGAAGCTGTCTTACTCAGTTCGACTCCTGGATGCCACTACGATTTGATCAGTCTCCTGAGTATGTGTTTAAGCCATGTACCTTTCAGTGGTGTTGACACAAGGAACTTTCCTTGGAGTTCTGCATTCAGACTGGCGTTTGCTAAACGCCCGTTGTTATTGTTTTTTTTCATTGTTAATATATTAAGCTCGCAACGTATTGCGTGGCATGGTACTTATTAAAGTGTGTATTCCTGTGTACGTATTTCTTATACTATTACGTTGTCGGATGTTGTGAACTTAGTCATCAGGAGTTACACTACAGTTGCGGACATTTCTTAGCAGTGAAGGGGCCTGTGTACATATTACTGCGCGGCGTAAACATTGCATGCCATTTGCTTTGTTTCTTCAGACGGCCATTTGGTGCTAATGTTCGCCGCAAGTTTCTGATGCTGGTAGACTCACCGAAAGGCGTAGATGCGCTTGAGGTATATGTCAGAGAGGTACTTTTCGTGCGTGTAAAACATAAGTATGAGAGGGTCTCAATGAAAACAAATATCAACGTCTCTCTGGCGTGTGCTTCGTATTGTATGAAAAAGCTTCCTGTAAAAATATCCTTTCTTATTTCTCACGCAGAAGACACGGGCACAATTGTGATATTACATTCATTAGCCGCTACATTTGCGCGGTTTGATTGCGTAGCCTTCACTTCATTGACAAGAAACGTTGTCCGCAACTATAACCCCAACCACATACAGACACAGGAAGTGTGAATAGAGTACCACAGCGAGCTGTATCTGTTCAGCAGGAAGTGCTATCTATGTACATGCGCGACGCATACTGAATGAAGTTCCTTTCCTGCCCTGCAGATTTAGTGGCTTATTGCATTTCCAGAGTGCTAACAAAGTTTGTTGTAACGAATGTCTTGTATTATTCTTACTATGTGTTTTTATAAGTAACTGCATACCGGTCTTAATGCTGTTCGGATGTGCGCCGCGACTGACACGTATACAGCTGATTTTTCTTGCGTGTTGTTTTTTTCAGCCAGGAAACGACTCTTCACTGCAGCGAGTGTGATGTCACGTTGCAGCTTTCAGTTCAGTTGTTTGCGTATGCACACCGTTGTTACGTGTGCCGGCATTGTTTTTTTGCGTAGTTTTTTTTTTTATTCGTGGGACCCGTGGTGCAAGTGTCACCGTTTGGTTGTACTAGTTTATTGTAGCTACTCTCTCTGTCCACGACCTGCATTTAAAAAAAAAAGGACTCTTGATAATAAGTGTAATGTTACGAAACGTTCCATTCTAATCCACTATTTCTTTTTGGAAGGATCGTTTCTCGCTTTCATTTCGAACATCATCACTTGATGGGTCTATATTCATGCGAACAGCGTAAGAACAATGTTGCTATTACGAACCCTGATCTCATTATATGTCGCCAATGTTACGTGCTCAGTTGCCAGGAATGAAGTTCGTTTTTATCCGTGACTTTGAGTAGTTACCATAAATTAGGTTATCCGTGACTTTGGGGAGTACATGTCAAGAACCTTCTCGCTACAACTTTTCGGGTCAAATTGTCTAGCCCATACCGTGCCTGAGTGGCAACTCCTAGCCTCCGCGATCAGCAACCGTGCGTTGCCGGAGCTTTCCGCGGAGGCCAAGGGGAACTTTGGTGACACTCGTTGTGACTGATGGATCTGAAAGCATTGAGGTGCACAAACTCGAAAGTACAATTATTCGCACTTTGTTCCACAAATACAAAGTACACAACGGTGCTCTGAATGTCAGATAGCTTAACTGAGTACACGTGAGCGGCAACACGAAGTAGAGACTGTGATGTAAATGCTCTTCCAGGGCAGTGCCGACGTGCTTGTGCTGTACTTTCCAAGCCAAGATAACGCGACAACTTCCAAGCGAGCGGCGAAATCGAATGGGTCCTCCTGACGTTTTGCCCGAACTTGTTCTTCATGGTTGGAACGCTGATGGTTGCGAATAAATGGCGTTCAGAGAACGCCCGTTATTTTCACACTGTGTCTCTACCCTTCGTTTCTCGGCCTCTCACGTTCGGACACAAAGATGCACGTCATTCCCAGTAGTGATGGATGTGTCCTGTGCAGCGCAATTGCTAAACGTGTACAGCAGAAGTGAACAGACTTGGCCCCTCTTCCCCACTTCGTCCTTTGAATGCCCTCTTTCTATCAGTGAGTCTTGTCAATAGTTGCTGCATGCAGTGCAATTGTCGGCCCAGTTTCTAAAGGACAGAAAAAAAACAAAAAAAAATGTGCAGCCAAATAAATTCTTGCCAAAGGAGGCTGAAATAAAATGGCTATTTGTGTGGGGCGCTAGATTGTGCACAGAAGGCTCTATGAATAATGTATAGTACGATAATCGTGATTTGATTTTATTTTCAACGAAATATGCGTAAGTTGTGGTGCTCAAATTGTCCCTCAGTGCTTCTCGTCAGTTACTCGAGGCTGAGTCCAAACACTGCGCCATGTGCAATAAGATGCATGTTTATTTGTCACGCGTCAAGTTTATTGATTTAATTTTATGTGCAGGAATTAATAACAAGGTGCGAATGAAAATGGAAGCCTTGTGATATTTGTACGTAGCAGGTTCGGACCCGGCTGGCGGCTATACAGGGCGCATTTTTTAAGTACCGATTTGTCCTTAAAAAAAAAACTATAATAGGTAGGCACTTTTCGTTTTCGCATCCCATGTCTGGGTCAAGGCGGAAATATTTTGCCGCTGATTAGATCACTCAGTTATGATTTGCAAAACTAATTGAATTAAATTCCACGATAGATCACTGAAACCTTGTGTGATATTTTCAATTTTCATTAAAAACAAGGCTTGCCGTAATTTGTGACGTAGAACGACTTCGCCATGTAAACAACCACCCCCAAATTGATGATCAAAAAGTTTAATTAAATTATTTTATCAATTATACATTTATGAGGGATCCAACTAGTGGCAAAATTTTTTTGCCTCGGCCTAGAAATTGGCTGCGAAGACGAAAAGCGCTACCTGTTGTAGTTCTTAAGGGAAAATCTGTATTGCTTAAAAAACATTCCGTATACTTCTCTTTCCATTCGTTTTAATTATTTCTCATTTATATTGCAATCTACACTTGGCTTCATTATTGTGGTGTTTGCTGCCATTAATTTAGATAAATAAGAAATTGAGTAAAAGTCAGTACTATACCACAACCGTGCGCAGGTGATAGTTATATAGCATTGAATTTTGAGTTGGAGAGGCAAGCAAAGGTCGGCAGGTAAGTCATAAATACGCCACATTTTCTGCTCTACACGGGGAGAGATAAATTAAAATAAATGGAAAGGGAGAAATAGTCACGCGAGTTTTTTTAGTGTGCAATAGTGAGTTGACAAATGGTCGTGCAGACTTGTAGATCTTGCACTTTGTGTGCACAGCAACCATGTGAAGGCGTGAAACAGTAAAAGGCCAAAACTCAACTCGCCCAATTAGGTGCGGTTTGGGCAGCCTATCGAAGTCTTCGCTATTTCACCCGTATAGTTCAAAAAAATTTGGCTTCCGAAAGCGACCTTTAGTCAAATCCGATTCTGCTGAAGCGCATAGTGTTATATCTTTGCCCCCTGAAGTGCATGCATATATGGTCAAAAGTAGCGCCTCCACTGCTTTTGTTGTTCTAAAACAATATGGGAATGAATGAATGAACTTTATTTAAATTCTGGTAGTTCTCTTTGGGCGAGGTGGAGGAAGAGAGGATTAACCCATGTCCCGGGCCCTTCTCCCTCGATGATTATGGCGATGCCTCGAGTGACGGCTTGAAATCCTTGAGAAAATAAAAAAAGCATTTTTATTTCTATGTTTCTCACTTCCTAGTGAACTTACTGGGTGTTTCGTGCAACTAGAGTTAAATATCTAAAAAATAGTGGTGAACTGCTACTGAATAAAACTAATGACATGTGGTTGGCCTCAGGTAGCCATCCTATTGTCCTCATCAGAGTGTTTTATGCCTAACTAGTTAATTTGGATCAATTATGCGAAAATTTTAACGTTCGCTTTATAGGCCAAGTGTGTTTTGTTACACCACAAAGGGCACTGTTCTACAATGACCAATCTAGCTTTTTGTGGCAAAGTACCTGTGCGTGATGGCTTTCTTCCGGCGTTCAAAAAAAAAAAAACCCTGCGACATAAAAAATAAAACCGCATAACCGCGCCACCTAACTGAAGTTCTCTCAACTATGAGAAAGGGTCTCGATGTATTGCCAAGAGGCCTTCAAACAAAAGTCAAAGTCATCAATAATGATAAAGGACTAATTTGACACGTTTGCTCCGCCAAAACTGGAGTTTTAAGGGACAATGCCTTCACCAGGTGATTAACATAGCATCCATAGCGCTGTGAAAGCTTGAACTGCATGCATGTTTGTAATTCAATGAATGGCATTAGAAAAATGACTCATCGCTTTTCCAACGTTTCATTCCTTCACGGCTTTTTCATTTGGCCCGATTATTCAAAAGATACTAGAAAAAAAAATTGGTTCCAAATCTGCATGTTACACTGCAAATATAGTCGAAAGACGGTGGTCTTACGTCTGGAGAGAGTGAACAAAACGTTTATTTGATGTTCTGCGCAAGAAAACCGGTGAAGAGTATTCTCGAGGCGCCGCGTTAGAGTGCCTCAGCGTGTAGCGGTAGTGAACGAGCGCATCGAGGCACGTTAGACACAAGCGCCATCTGGCAGTTATCTTCGAAAACGAAGGCGTGCAGCCCGCGGAGAAAGATGCGTGCCAGTCACGGAGGTGATAAGGCGTAGAACGCGAAACGACGGGCAGGTGCCACCACCGTGACGTCATAGCAAACGTTAGAAATACCTTTTTGAGGGCCTCGCCACGGTGATCTAGTGGCTAAGGTACTCGGCTGCTGACCCGCAGGTCGCGGGATCAAATCCCGGCTGTGGCGGCTGCATTTCCAACTAGGCTCGCATTTGGGAACACGTTAAAGAATCCCAGAGGGTCAAAATTTCCGGAGCCCTCCACTACGGCGTCTCTCATAATCATATGGTGGTTTTGGGACGTTAAACCCCAGAAATCAATCAATAAATCAACCTTTTTGAGCATCACGTTCCACTGTCAGCGCAGCACGATAAACGCTACATTCCTTAGAGTTACTTGTGTGTGCCTCTTCTAGTGTAAAGGCAGACAATACAAAACTTCGAAGTGTTGTTATGGTGCCTCAGATATGCGCAATATTTGATTTTTTTAATTTTGCAGTCGCACAACTATGAACGCTAAACCTTGAGCAATATTGGTGGGCGCTTCGAATGGGGTTGGTGATTTAATGCCGTTTGAAGTATCGTTAGGGTGGACAAACAGACAAATGTACAGACAGACAGACCAAAATTTTTTTGTCGAAGGTCCCCAAGAAAGACTATCGTCTTTAAAATGTATTCTGTATTCCAAGTGTGCAGATATTCCATTCGAGTACCGAATCTGATGGAACGTTATTCGATTCGTTATCCGATATATTTTTTTTTTAATATTCGCACACCCCTTAGATAAGGTGGCAGTATGCTTGGCACTTTAACAAGCACCACGTGTAAAAACTAGAACTTACCGAAGCTAGTAAGAAATAGAGGCACTGTTGCTCTCCTGCCTGTCAAGGCTCAGCGTGAAAGAAGCATGGGTCAAGGGTCATTGCCAACAACAGCAATACGCCGCCTGTGCAAGATGTAGGGCATTATGTTTCACCACGGCATCGTGCAACAAGTGTACCCATGTACGTACGGCATTCCATCAACGCATACCGTATACTGTATACGTTCTAGCATAGGGGCTTCACTTGCATCACAGTTTTGACGGGGCAATAATGAGTCCTAACAAAGAATCAGGACAATAACGTATAGGGGACGTTATTAGAAGTACTTGTAGTGTGAATGCGAAGAAGGAAAAGTGGACGAAAAGATCACTTGCCGTGGGCAGGGACCGACCGAATCTGCGACATTCGAATAAAGTGCCCGATGCTCTAACAACTGAGCTACCGCGGTGACTATCCCCCCCTCCCCCCATCTACTTTATGGGGTTCGGATGTGCACTTGAATGTGGGAGCGTCAACCAGCGCCGCCAGTAACCACGGCGGCGAGTGTGGAACACTCTTTATCCACCTGTTTGGCGTCACGTAGCACGCGAACTTATAACAAGCTGGCAGCTGTGTGTGCGCTTTTTCATGGGGATCGGGTTTTATCAATGGATTCTTTTCTGCTGCGCGTGTTACGGCGAATCAATGTAAACAATCATGTTCCTCTGTGATGTGATTGTACATCACAATGGTGAACACTATCCGTTCCGCGCTGACTTTATTCGTTCACTTCTTACTACAGCCTAGTATTCGTTAACGCCGCCACTGCTGCCTCATGTTCACCAATATACTTCGTGACTAAGTCATCTTCCGTGCAACCCAGGACTCTCCAGACCCTTTTTAGGTTCGAGATTTTTTTTATATTTAATTGCAATTTGTCCTGATTCGGCCAGTATGCGTTGTTAAAACAGAAAAATCTCTTCTAATGTCTGTTCTTTATTATCGTTCTTGATTGAACGGGATGGAAAACAATAGAGCGAGGAAAGTTAGGGATGCTAACTAGTTTGGTATAACCGGTACGCTGCCCTGCATATGAGAAAGGCGTGGGGAGATAGCTGTAAGGTGCAGCCCTTATAAGTGTGTGCGGCAGTTACACGAGTCTCTGCGGTATACGTGAGATCCCTTTGTTTCTCTCATATACTTCACGCTTGTGAGATGCCATTGAATCGACGATGGTTGTGCAAGCTTGAAAGATAAATTATGCTGCACTTCTTTTGAAACACCGGTCAGTGTTTTCTCAAAACCGCTTTGTCAGGCCGTGAATGCATTGCGCACCTACACGTGTCTTTTTTTTTTTTTTTTTGAGGGGGCTGGGGTATTTGGCAGAGGGGAAGGGGGGGGGGGGTCGAATCACCTTCTGCTTCCATTTGAAGATTAGGAGGAATGATATCTGCGATTTTATGTCCCAAAATGACGATATTATTATATGAGAGACGCCGCAGTGTGGGGCTCCGAAAATTTCAACCATTTGGTGTTCTTCATTCTGCACTGACATCGTACAGTACATGGGACTCTGGCATTTATCATCCATCAAAACGGGACCGTCGTAGCGTGGATTGAATCCACCACCTTTAGGTCAGCAGCTGAAAATAATAACTTCTCCACGGCGGTGGACAAGTTTGAAGTTTATTTCCAGAAATAGGTAAGTTCAAAACATGTCCAAACTCTGCTTTTTTTTCTTTCGCTTTGCTTCTTATGCCTACAGCGCTTCCACATTATGAGTGCGTAATTTGTGAAGATCAGAAAAGAAAGACATTACGTTAGGTAAATATTTTTAAAAGCATATGCTATCATTAGCACACCTGAGAAACAGAAAACGAAAACCTGGCTTGTTGACAAAAACCGATGTCGATGAGCACAATGAGGACGAAGTCGAGCCTGTCCTGCTTCGTTCTAGTTTTCATGTTTCACTATATTGCCGATAATCGTTCAGCTGTTCGGCTCACGAATCAAACGGTGGAGAGGGGTGGGCGACAACTGTCGCCACCATCTCGAAGGTTCCGGGATCGAAACCGTGACCTTCGGTACAGCACCCGAGCTTCGTAACCACTACAGCACGGTGGCCGGTAAACTTGGCATGCCAAATTCGTAATAATTAGGAGTTTATATGTGTTAACCATTTAGTAACAGTTCATAATTGTTATTTAAGTAAGGTCGTGTCCAGAAAATTACGCGCTCTCCTAGATATCACGCTGCATGTAGGCCGCAAGCACGCAATACACTATACGGCCTCCAATTCCCTTTCCTCCCCAGGATGTGCTGTCACAGTGCAAATAGGTACAAACCACGTGCTTTTTTAACGTGAGGCAACATATATATCTATAGATACGCTATTGAGGGTAGCTGCTTATATGGATGGCGTGCACGCGCCGAAAGTTCTTTTTTTTTTTTTTCGCGAGTGTGCTCCGCCGACAAGTGGTCACTGTTCGGGCGCTCCGGATTATGTTTTGTGCACCTCTATATTTAAATATTCCTCAGAGCCTAGAATCGAAAGAATGCAAATCTTGTCCATTGTGCATTCATTTATTGCCAAGCAGAAAGAAACCAAGCCAAGCGGTGCCCCACCATCGGAAGCCCTCACTACGGGGACCAGCTTTGAGGCATCCAGAGAGTCCACGATGTGGCGTTCGGGCTTCTTAGCTTACCTGTCCTAACGGGGGAGCAGCCTTTTGCATGGTTGCCGCTTCTCTCACGATCATAAGTAGGCGAACTCACTCATGAGACGACTCAGTAAGGCGTGACTTGATTGATCGATATGTGGAGTTTAACGTCCGAAAACCACCATATGATTATGTGAGACGCCGTAGTGGAGGGCTCCGGTAATTTCGATTTCCTGGTGTTCTTTAACGTGCAACCAAATCTCAGCACACGGGCCTACAACATTTCCGCCTCCATCGGAAATTCAGCCACCGCAGCCGGGATTCGATCCCGCAACCTGTAGGTGAGCAGCCGAGTACCTTAGCCACTAGACCACCACGGCGGAGCTAAGTAAGGCGTGAGACTCAGTATAGCGTGAGTAAGGCGTGAGTCTAGGTGAGTCCGGCTGCCTTATACTTAGGTGAGACTGAGTCCGAGTGAGTTCACTTGAGGAACATTTTGGTGAGTCTGGGTTGGAGTGAGTTCGGTTGACGAAAATCGTCGTGAGTCTGAGTCCCAGTGAGTTCGCTTCAGCAAGAGTTTGGTTAGCCTTGGTCATGCCCTACGTGGAAAAAAAAATCATATTTCATGAGTTTCATGTCTGCGTGGACTACATTCATTTCACCGACATATGCCCACGATTATTATAAAATTTGATCAAGCAACTTCTGAGATTGATCACGAGCGCATTTCTCGTCTTTAGTTGAAAGCACTCCTCGGCGTCAGCTGCTCAAACGCGTTCTTCCTAGTGGTTTATTTCCGTAGCGAAATTCACACGACATCGACAGCTTCGTGGGTGATATACGCCTTAACAATGCATACCAGATCGCATAAATAAAAAAAATTATCAGTTAAAAGTGGCGTCAGGCCGTGTACACTGAAGTTTGCGAATTCTGTGCCGGGTGTAAGCTGAAATGCAACAGAAATCTCCGACACGCTGGGATCACGTACCAAAGGCTGTCTCGGCGAGTATTAGCGCCTACCGAAGAAGTAAGCAGACATTTTGGCACACTAAAGGAAGCAGAGGAAGTGGTACTCGCCAGCACACTAGAGTCTCAGTAGTGAACAAGCGGATGTCATGAAGAAGACTGCAAGCCGGAACTTGCCCGCACGGGACTTTGATTCACGCTATGAATCCAAGAAAGTTCAGGCGGGACTGCAAGTTTTGCCCTTCAGACACGCGCAACACTCTGCGCCACATGGTGTTGGAGTGTCGCAACAATCCGGACATATAACACCGTCGTGTTAGACGCAAACGAAGAGAAAGCAACGGCTAAAGGAGAAGCATTCGCAAACCAATAGGAAGCTTTGCAAGTGACGCGAGACCCTGACAAGCAGCTACGATTGGTGAACCGGGCTCTAGACGGCAGCGAGCCATGGCTACCTGGACTGAGGAGGCCATCCACCTTAGGGCTGAAGTACAAAGAGCCTGGTCCCAATAAAGTTCATATCATTCATTCTGAAGTGCATCTGTTTTCCTATACAAGTTAGCTCCATATAAGCCCCATAACTTATAACTTCTGCGCCAACTGCAGTTATAAGCTAAAGCATGAAAAAATCTTGCTCTAATTATGGTATGATGCGGTGTTCTTGGATCCCCAAAATAATGCTGTTCCTTGGGCGCGGCGGTAATTCGCGTTGAGTTATGGTACGAAATAAAATATATTGAATGTGTCTGACACGGTCCTTTGAGAGACACGCGGAAACAGCTTGGTCAATAGGGAGTTTTAGAATAGCGCACCGCAAGCTCATGCGGTGCGGCGCTGCTACTGCGCAAGCATCGTAACGCGACACGCCGTTCGCGGCCCGCCCGCAGAAAATCCGAAATAGCGGACGGCGTATGCAGCCCAAATGCGGCCCGCAGACGTTGGCTTCAAGCCTACGGTGTCGCTGCGATCGTGCGTTGTGGTCTGCAGGAGGGCAAACGCTATTCTAAAATACATATGGCGCCCGCTATGCTCGCAACGCCCGCAGTGCCTGCAAACGTTATTCTAAAGCTCCCTATAATAACGCATCGAAGATATGGGTCACTGCATAAATTATTCTCCCAAAACGAGAGCAAATAATATGGTATACAGGCTGTATTGACGCGCGGCTGTAAGCACATTGCATGACTATCGGTGCACTCATTCTTTTTTTTTTATTTTAGTGCCTCATAGTCAGCGCCCGCGAAAGTAAAAAGGTTACCTGGGAAGATTCACATGACTGCAGTTTAGCTACTTCGGTCGGTCGTTTTGGTGTCGACTTGGGAAATCGGTGTTTCTTGAATTAACTCAGCAGAAAGATAGCTAGAAATTCATGAGAACGCTTCGGCTGCATTGAATCTTACTTTGTAGTTAAGCCTCGGTATGTATTTTACGGGATGCGCCGTATTCCCAACCCGAGCCTCTAACACACTGCCACGCAGCTCTAAAGAACAAACAAAACAAAAACAAAATAAAACGCTTCAAAGACAACGACGACACAAGGCTTTCAGATTTAACTTCCCAGTTCACTAATCTAGTTACCGTTGTTCTTAGTAGAATCTACAATTACACAATCTACAAAGATTGTGTAATTAAACACAAAGTGAAAACAATAGGTTCTTCTGGCAAGCTACGTTTTCCACAACGAACTTGTACAGTTTAGTCATGGCCCCCGTATATGTATCGTTACATTAAGTAACAGCAGTAATGGGGGCGGAAATGCTGAAGGCCCGTGTGCTCCGATTTGGGTGCACGTTGAAGAACCCCAGGGGGTCGAAGTTTCTGGAGCCCTCCACTACGGCGTCTCTCATAATCATACGGTGGTTTTGGGTCGTTAAACCCCACATATAAATGAATTAAGCAACACCAGTATACCCCACATCAGCTTTTCAGCACAATTTTAAGCATGCAATGTTCTAATAACATCCACCATACCGTGCACTCTCACACGCGCAGATGTCTCTATCTTTCGTTACATACCCTTAGCATCACTTTCCCAAAGCTTAAAATGCACACATAACGACTATACTGGCCCTTATCCTCTGTGCACACAGCGGAAAAAAACAATAAGGTTTGTTAACGCAGAACAAAATAGTAAGAAAAAATAGTAAGCTAAAAATAGTAAGCCAACAGAATAGTAAGCTAAATAGTAAGGATTGATTATAAAGGATCGCGAGGCTTGGAAACACGGACACAAGAAACTTCAGTATAACATTTTTTCCCAACAAAATCTGACCTTCAGCGAAAGCGAATATCTTTCAAAAAGCGTCGGCACAAAACTTTCCGAGCGATCAAGCATCCACATGATTGTTTACTCTTTCGAATGATACCGCCATGGCTAACAGATCCGTCATTAATTCCTCGTCATCGCGAAAGCTTCGTGCGAGGGCCTTTGCGCCACCTGTTCAAACGCACGTGCCTAAGCAATCGACTTGCGGATCACCGTAGCGGCAGCAGCTATGCCTCAGGGCCAGCACTCTCGCGATGTGCGGTGGCATGCGATCTTCTTGTACATGTTTGCCTGCGATGCCATTCTTTCATTCCTCTTTCCCGGAAAATAAAGCTCGGCGTTGTTGACCCAAGGATTTCGAGCCTATATGGATGACCAAGAAATGAAGCGGGCCGCTCTGACACGCGGGCAACATTTATCTATACAAAGAACTAGAATATGGCTACGTCTATGCTCTGCAAATTGGCCATTACTGAGTTATAGCAGCAAGGTTGGCTGCTTTTAGGGGCGCAGACCCTAAAGCCGTGGACGGACAGACAGACAGACAGACAGACAGACAGACAGACAGACAGACAGACAGACAGACAGACAGACAGGCAGGCAGGCAGGCAGGCAGGCAGGCAGGCAGGCAGGCAGGCAGGCAGGCAGGCAGGCAGGCAGGCAGGCAGGCAGGCAGGCAGGCAGGCAGGCAGGCAGGCAGGCAGGCAGGCAGGCAGGCAGGCAGGCAGGCAGGCAGGCAGGCAGGCAGGCAGGCAGGCAGGCAGGCAGGCAGGCAGGCAGGCAGGCAGGCAGGCAGGCAGGCAGGCAGGCAGGCAGGCAGGCAGGCAGGCAGGCAGGCAGGCAGGCAGGCAGGCAGGCAGGCAGGCAGGCAGGCAGGCAGGCAGGCAGGCAGGCAGGCAGGCAGGCAGGCAGGCAGGCAGGCAGGCAGGCAGGCAGGCAGGCAGGCATAGAGTTTCTTAATATACACTAGAGGGAACTCTGGCGCTAGTGTCTGTGGGAGCTGCAACCATAGAGTTTCCCACAATACTTACTAGGGGGAACTCTGGCGCTAGTGTCTATGGGAGCTGCAACGCCCGGCGCTTCAGCGAGCATGGGAATGATGGGTAGTACACACATTTGTCTAATATTCGTACTTCTGGCCTGCATTTGGCTCCATGTGTGTCCGTGTGGCTTGAAGCTGTTTTCTTACGAAACAAGTATTAGCATATGTTCAGCGGTTGCGCTTCATCATTTTATATGTTTAGACTTACTTTCCAAATTGGCTCACGAAGTTCAAAAGCATTCAATCTTTCTTTCAAAACAACTTGAACCGAAACACAGCAATACACGAAGCCGCAAGTACGTGGCGCGTACAGGAACACAGAGTTTACCGATGAAGCTCGTTTGCAGAGGGAAAAGGCGCTGCCAGGATTCCTGGTCAACTAACATCCTACAAAACGCGCACAGATCAGGTTGATACATCGATAAGCCGGTACGTGAAACCGAAGTTGACTGCGCTGCCTGCGATGTCACTTAGGCAGTGATCGATGTATGGCTTCACGGAGCAAAATCTATTTTTTTTTTTTTTTGTTACAATCGGTCACATGAATATTCGTCAAATTCAACTTTACGCGAATGAAATTTCTGCTCAGCACACTCGGTTAACCTTGAAGATCATCCGATCGAAACTTGAACAGGCATGACGTTTCCTTCGAATGCTTTTGGATATCATTAGAAAGCATACAGCTGAACTGAGAAAACAGAGGTAGAGACTGTAGTAGGCAGGATACAGTCACAGAATACGTGAAGGTCCAATATTCTTCTATAATGTTTCGTACGCAGCATATGTTCTATTCGCTTAACGTAATGAACCCTCGCTGTATTGAGGTCTGTCATGACCACAATGCGCACGCTCCGAAACCTAATGACAACTCCGTCAGCTCAATGCGCACTGCAAGTTCTGGATCCCTAGGAACCAGTCCTTGCAAGCCTTTTTTTTTTTTTTTTTGAACGTTTTGGATTCGCATATACCTTTAGACAAACGTGGAGGAACTGGTCTCCAACACTTACCAGTTTGTACTGTCTGTGTGTGCGCGCACAACGTTGATATGTGGTTCCGCGTATCGCTTGCTCTCTTTACTCTTTGCTTTCTCTATTATTTCCTTTCCTTTCCCCTCTCCCAGTGTAAGGTAGCAAACCAGCTACAACCCGGTTAACCTCTCTGCCTTTTCTTTGATTTCTCCTCTCTATAATGGACTACGAAAGAGTTGTAAGCTATGATTGCCACGGTGTTACGAACTAGAGCCTGTTTTCATATCTCAGTTTCGCGGCATAGAGTCGCATGTTTTTCCTCCTTAAATATCCGCTCGAGAGATGGCGCCAAGTGCACCGCCGCGCAACTGCGTTTATTCAGTACAGTAGCCAATGCACGCGGAGACTCAAACATGCTTAGCTTAGCCCGGTAACGTAAGAATCATTCATCGTTTCTATTCAATCAGCTCTCATTATGTATTTCTCAAGAAGGGACTATCGTTGCTAGAGTGCCAACGAAATAGTGAATCACGCAGCTTTCTAAATTCAAAATAAAAGAAGATCATTGTGACAAATATGTCGCGGGAACGCTACAACATACAAATAAATGCGCAGAACTTCTTCTTCTTCCTTTTTTTTTACATATAGCTGCAAAAGAATGCAAAATAACACGTTGTCATGGTTATGAAAGAATGGTGTTTCAAGGCTCTAAATATTTCAATTCAGAAATTTCTGGAAATGAAGCGCATATAATGACCTACTGAATTTTTCTTTAAAAGAGCGGTGAATACGGCAAACGTGTGCGAATTCAATAAGAAGGTATTGAAGGCAGGAGGCACACTGGTACGTCTGTTTTCCTTTGTGTTCTTTACACACCAGTGGCGTAGCCAGAAAATAACACACAGCCCTTCCCCCCCCCCCCCCACCCGATATCAACATAAAGGTCCCCGCCTCCCTCCCGCCACTTGAAGATTAGATAAGATTAGATCCACTCGAAAACCATGGCTCTCCACTTCACAGACCATAAAGCAGTAATAATGAAACAAAAACGAAATCTGAACTCGACACCATGTACGCATTATGACAAGTTAAATTGGCATTAAAGACGCAGATAAATAAGTTTGCATTTCTTCGTGTCACTCAATTTATATATTATATGGTGCAACGCTCGGGTAATGTACGGTTATTCACAGGTATACGCTACCCAGAGCTTCGCCCACTCATCATGTTTCACTCCATAGAGATGCATGAATTTTTGTTATTACTTTTTTTCGCTTTTCTTCCAAGCCCTCGCAGTCAATCATCTACTTCCACTTTTACAAATATTTAGACAACGTCTTGTTAATAAAGACGATAATCTTGTCTACAATCACTGTGCGAGATATAGCACCATCTGGCTGTAATGTGGAGGAACCAGAGTTTTTATAAACGCAAAGCCACTGGTAGGTGGCAGCACCTGGTCTTTTCCGTTAAAGTTCCAGAATACCTTAGCGAAGCTTAGGAAACACCTGCTTTTTCGTTCATAGCGTTGCATTGTCAGCGCAGCGTAATGAAAACTTCGGTCTTTAGAATTACGTATGTATGCATTTTCTATATAAAAAGACATAAACTGCCTTTATGATGGCTGGGATGGGGCGAGGCCGAATGCCGAAGCATGGCTTTTCAATCAACAGTCTTTATTATCGAATGAACATGAGGAACTTGCGTGTGATGGCGCTACCTGAGGGCTGGCAAGGCAACACACACTCGTGCGTCCCCGGGTAGGGTGGCTCCGTACGACATTCCTGCGTACCACATCATCCTGTTTACAAGCATGCACTATTGTCGTCGCTGCAAGCCATATCGTTGCCTCGTCCTAAAAACCAATTCTCATACACTCTAAATTGGAAAAGAACTCCTGCTTAAGAGTAATATGATTGTCCTCTAGCGAGCTTACAATAGGGTTCTTTAATAGCCCGGACGTAGAAGTCAAGCTTTCAGAAGTGTTAGATACACTGCACAATCACCCATTGTGGGAGGAAAAGTTATTGCTGGCCGAGACCATCCTCGGCACGCACGGCATTGAGAGCGTTGTTGCGCTTCTTGCGGGCGCGGCACAGACACAGAATATCAGCAGTGTCGTTTATCGTGATATTGTTCTCATTGTTCCTTTTTGCAACAGCTCTCTTCTGTCACCTTTTACTCCCCTCACCACCTTCTCCGACACAGGGCAGCCAGCCGTTCTGAGGACTGGCTAACCTTCCTGCCCTTCCTGTCCTCCTCTACCTTCACTCAGACTGGCCGAAGTTACCTGCGTGGCATCTCCGTAATAATTTGGGCTTCTCTTGCAAACTATCTCACCGGGAGCCATGGCGTGGCACCTTCAAAGTATATTGTTGCATTTTTTTCGCTGCCGGAGTCATTTCTAGGCTTCTCCGCAGTATTTCACGAACTTCACACCGCCCGTTCATCGGGGGTACTATTTGAACTTCTTGCTCTGCTCTCACACCTTTTCTTTTTTTTTTTCACTTGATGCCGATCATGCCACCTGTTCGCTACACGAAGGCTGTCTCTTACTGGTTATAGGAAAAAATTATGATGCAAGCAGCTCACTGAACAGTCGCTGCAGTTAGCTTTTTTTTAAAGACGATAGTCTTTCTTGGGGACCTTCAACGCAAAACTCTTGCTCTGTCTGTCTGTCTGTCTGTCTGTCTGTCTGTCTGTCTGTTCATTTGTCCGTTTGTCCGCCCTTAATGGTACCCCAAACGGCACTAGACGAAAAATCCCAAACAGTCGGCCCCATCCACAGCGCCCATCAATATTGCTCAAAAATCAGCGTTCGTACTTGTGCGATTGCCAATTAAAAAGCAATCATTGCGCTAATTTGAGGCACCATAACAACACGTGAATATTCAGTATGTGTGTATTTTACTAGAAAAGGCATACATAAGTAATTCTAAGGACCGTAGCGTTTATCACGCTGCGCTGACCTTGCAACGCTTGCACGAAAAGGCAAGTGTTTCCAATGCTTTGCTATGACGACATGGTGGTGGCACCTACCCGTCGCCTTGCGTTCTACAACCTATCACCTCCGAGACGGGCGCGCACGCCGCGCGCTTCGTTTTCCAAGCTAGCTGCTAGATAGCGCTCATGTCTCACGTGTGACTTGACTTGATGCGCTCGCTCACCTCCGCTGCACCCTCGAGGCACTCTAACGCAGCGCCTCCAGAATACCATTTTTTACAGAGTTGTAGCATATTAAATTTATTTAAGCACTTGAGTTTCCCGTTAATAAGCGTACTTTGGCTTCTTTTCTTACCAAGTCACTTTTTTGCTTATGTGCGCTTTTCTCGCAAATGTACTCTTTTTTTAGTGTTTCGCGTGTTCACTAGTGGCGCATTGATCGATAATATAGCGTAGTTGAGCATGAAATCCAACATGCATTGGGGAAGTCTATAACTTTATTCACGAACTGAAACTTACGCTTTCAACAATGCGGACACAACCTAGTCAAAAATGAACTGTTGTCAATCAAAAATCAAGTGTTTGTATATGCGCTTAGGATGAATGTACAAAATAATTGATTTTTTACCTTCCTTTCATAGTTGGTATTTTTATTATAACGGAAAGGAATAAAAAATCTTCATTGTTTTTATTATAATATATAAATATTTTCATTCAGGAGAAATCCTAAAATAGCTCGCTATTGGGGCTTTTTTTTTTTTTACCAAATTCTCACTTTTTTTAAGGGGAGGGGGAGGTCTTATTATCATCATCTGCTTGTTGCTCTGCAGCCTCGGCACATGTACAGTATCGGTCAAGAGTTCAGAAGCCACGCTTCTAAAAAAAAACGTGAATTTGTGGCCTGCGAACTTTGGACACCCCCCTCCCCCCCTTTAGTACATTCTCTTAGTCTCTGAAGGTCTCTTTCATTTCGAAGATTGTGCATTGTGTCTTTGCCTAAACTATTGAATTAGTTACCAACGCTTCGCAACTATTTCGACGTAGAAGAAGCGCCACTTTCAATATAGACCCATTCCATGTTTGCAAACACAGGTGAGCCGATGTCGACATCATGGGTAAAATTATAGCGACGTCCGCACGTAATGTCCGCCATAAGCGCTGAGGGCTGCGATGTGCGCCAACAAACAAAACTAAGTTGTGAGACGCGACTCGCACTCAACCGCGACGCAGCTCGTTGGCATACCGTTTTTGTTTTTGTTTTTTTCTCGTTGCTTGACTGAGTACACCACACGGACCATTGGAAACCCAGCAGAAACTGTGGTAGGCAGAGTGTCTTTTGCCTACCAAGACAGCGCCACCGCATTTTCGTGACGTAAGTCCGGTGGACTTTGTCTATATGCAAGTTGAAAATGCACCGCGCATACTTGATACAATACGAACCCTCATCGAGCTACAGGCAGCCTTGAAGATGGCTACTTACTTTTCCACCGTATGGGGACGCTCCGTATCATGTCTCGACCTTGTTTTTCTTCTCTTCTTTTTATTAATTTCTCTATGCCGCGATGGAAGTTTTATTGCATCACAACCACCAGTGCCGCCGCTTAAGTGATACCCTCGCCCGCGTACTACGGAAACAAGGCTGGGGTCAGTCACGCCAGCGCGACACAGTGGCCCAGAGATGGCTGGTCTCCGCATGTCTATTATCCTTGCGGTGAAGGCGATGGTCGTCGATGGCGAAAAAATAAAATAAGGCAGGCACTTACAACATCGTTCAATTTCTCCAACGAAGCATGGTTCCCCCTTCCAGATATATTAAAAAAACATTAAACATAACTTTTTCTTGGTTGGTATATCGATCCTCCCCTGCGAGCCCCTTCCCCCCAAAAGGCTTTTTTACCTTCTGTATCTGCATACAATGCTTTTGTATAAAAAATTCTACACCTGAGGACAGCACCGATGTGTCGTGCCTTCCGCATTTGTCTAAACAGAACTAGACAAGTGCACATGATGAACAGCCACCTGTGATAATGGCATGGCGTTCTCATGGGTGCATCTATGACATTAACAATCGAGAAGATCATCCGACAACCGCATACATTCATGCCGGTAGCCTAAGGTTGCACATCAGACCTGAAGTACGGCCTTAGGGTGACGTTTGACTCAGAACAAGTTATTCAGCTGGTTTAAGAGCGGGCTAACTTCTCTAACGTTCTGTCTGTTTTTTCTTCTTCTTCCTCTTTTCACGGATTCCAGCACGTCATCATTCTTGTCGTTTTATTTCCTGCCGTTATAACACGTTCAGAACTTAACGAAATCATCGGCTTAAATTGTGCAAATTTAAAATAGCATTTCACTACTGGAACAAGACCGACTCTACCACTGTGGTGCTGGAATTCACTGCAAGTCTGTCTGGGGATTTCTTTCCCCAACGAGAAAGCTCAGTTATCAGGTAGTCCTACTGGGCTATCTGAAGGTTATCGTACTTTGCGAGCGCCTGTGAACTTTTAGCGTGAGTTGGTGTTGTGTCTGGTCTCGCTAGCCGTTCATTTCTTCGTTTTTTTTTATATTCTTGATTATCTTATCTATGCAGAGCTCCCTTGCGAGCTCACCCACTGCACAGCTCGCAACTATCTGTGACGTAGAAGGATCCGTTGGTGGGCTAGTCGATATATGTCGTGATATAGACCGAGTATATACATTGTATACAGAAACGAAGACGTGAGAATGCTATGTCGTTTTTGGGTCTTTTCTTCTGTCTGTTTCTTTGTGCTGCACATACTATAATCCCTGCTGCGCTTTAGAGCAATTACCATGCAAGTGGGAACAGACGAGCACTTTAGAAACACCTAATCGGTGACGTAGCAAAACAAATGCTTATTTTTTTTTCTGCCAGAAAGATGGATTGAGAGGAGGCAAAATACCGCAAGGCAAAAGGCCAACGATCCCCCAAGCTCTCTATTAGAATGCAGTTCATTACCTTACTTCCGTTTATAGCTGTTAGTTTTCTGTTTACTACAAAAGGCTCTCTTCTCTACTCCGTGGGCATTCATTCCCAGCTCAACAGCAGCGAAAATATCAACCGATAAACCAAAATAGCGTATGGTGGTGATGCTCAAGTAGCTCATTTTATATTGCACTGTCTTGATCACATACCCTCCTCAATTAGCTTGCTCGGGAACTGGTCGGCAGACTGGAGGAGACGAGAAAAAATAAATCACTGCGAAAACAAAAAAAAGAAGCGCTTTTCGTGGGCTGTGCTTTTGTTTTGTGGCGATGACGGGCTCGCGGGACGTCCCAACGGCGTGACACCGCAGGAAACGATTGTGAGGCAGGGTATGTCGGTCCGTGAAATATGGCATGAGGGCGTGGTCGTGTTCTAATCTGAGCGGACACGCGACCTGACGTGACCACCGAGAATCTCTATCCCGGTGGCGATTATACCCAGTGCACGCTTCATCTGCATTCGGTTTGCCCCGAGCTTTAACTACCAGCGTGACTCCTACACATGCACACGTGCCCGCTAGCTAAGCGAGTTGCGTGAGGCGTACAAGCACAGCAACGATTAAAAAAACATAACAAGTTTGTTAGATGCACTCAGCGCAGGCCTGACATGAATAGTCAAGAAGGAGCACTGTTGACGGGTGGTACGGATAAACTCGCTTGACTGGTATCGACTATGCACGAAATGTTTAACTTCTCAAAACCTGTATTTGGGTCGACCATACAAACAGAAATTAGCGCTGGGGATGCTGAAGTTCTATAGCTGGATACGTATTCATATCAATTAAAAATTAGTAAGTTTCCGAATACGATGAATTGAAATTTAGCTTCTTTGTTTACTTGCTGAGAACTGCAGCTTATTAGCTTCTTTTACTCGGTCTCTATATGTTTCGAGTGCTTTTTCGTCGTATTTTGCCTGAGGCTAAGTCTTTCAAACAAATTAAAGTATATCGTGCTTCCACGCGACTTTCAAAAAAGCTTGTTTTCTGCAGTCGCTTGGAGCTTCCCTCATGTATCGGGAACACATGTTGAGATGCTTAACTTGTATATTCAATTAGCGTGTGCTGTCAGAAAGAAAACTCCCCGAAAATTGGTCGCTTCATTTGTGCGATTAGGAAGCGAAGCTGCTCTCTCTTGCTTAGCAGCGTAACGGTAACTTAAGGCATTTAGAGTGAATAATTTTTCCCTTGAGTGCTCATTTGAGCTTGGATTCGTACATTTGCGTGACGGTGACGAAAGACTGTTTTTCACTCATCTGACATGCAGCATCAATTTTCGCGTTTGAGTGAGCAACAAGAACCTTGCTGGAGGTGTCCCATTTTTATGAGGGTCTTACTATGCCCTCTATGAGCATATATTGAAGACATTATTCTTTCTGTTGTACCTTAAGATATGCGTCGCCCATGCATTGATGTCGAGCACAAGTCATCGCCAAGGGCGGGGAAACCACTTGAGCGTCCGTATGGCGGGGTCAGAACCAAGGACAGTCCGTAAACAAAACATTTGGGTAATATATGCAGCTCCTTGGTAAATCAGAAGTGTCCCCTATCACCCAACGTCCTCAGTGCACCTTATTACACCACATACCATGCAAAATGTCAACAGCACAAAATGTCCTTGGTTTCCTCTCTCCGCTTGAACGCCATTGAAGGTTCTCAGATCGAACGTATACGACTACCTCATTTCTGTTTTTGTTCTTGCAGTTAACGTAGACGCAAAACAATGCAGTAGTTTGCGTAATGACTCTTCACTATTACTGATGCCATAATGACCTTTGCATATATTTTGATTTTAACAACATTTACTTTAGTCTGATGGCCTGTCTTCTGACTCTTCCTTAAGGCCCATTATCTACCCCCCGAGGGAAGAATATATAGGTTTCATTATATTCATTGAAAAACAGGGAGCAGCGGGATTAGTTTTACATCTTTACATTTTCATTTCGTTTATTTACTACTTCACAGAGCAGAAAGCAACGGAAGAAAAAGCTCAACAAAGCTTGACTAGGCTCCCCAGCCTGTTGCAGTCCAGCGTCACGAAGTCGCAGTACACATACTTTGCGCAATAAAATATGCACAAAAAAGAAAATTAAAGACATTCATTATATGCAGAGAGACATCAGCATTTTAAACAAAAGAAGCACTCTGATTACTTCATGAATGCCACTCTGCATTCGAAAATTCAGATATCAGCTTCGTTAGAAGAACGCTAAAAGCTGAGATCTACAGCATACATCAATGTTAACACCATTTCATGCTAAAACATTTCAAACTGAGGGTAAAGTATTTTTTAACATTTGGGCATCATAATTCGTGCGTGAGGACTTTACCCAAAAATTTTGCCTCAAGGAGTACTTAGAAACGCATTCGGCTAGTTCTGCTATTTCGTTGACCTGGTGACCTGGTGTACACTCTGAAAGCTGGTGTACACTCTAAAATGACCTGATGTATGCTCTAAAGACTTTGACTGTTCTTTTATACGCGTGAGAGACCCACATGTAGCCCTAATTTTAGAAAGCCATGGTGACTATCTTTATGAATGTCCTGAGACGCACGACTCTCCAAAATACTCATCGCACGGCCTTCCTACAGAGATTCAACGTGCATCTCTAAAGGGAGTGCTACACGTGTGACTCTAACGTGCATAAAAGAAGAGTCCAATGACTTTTTTTTTCTCGAATTTAATTGGAAGATAGATGATGGTGACATAACGTGCCGCGTGCTTAAAAGCTTCTTTGGCACCGGCGTTCTAGAAGGCCGATATCCTGTGAGAACGTGAGACGTTTTCAAGCAATGAAAAATAGAAGTGTTGATTTCTCATGTCGCCAGACGATACAGCCTTTCAGAATTAAACGTGAAGGTGAGAGTCTCTGAAATGCTGAATAGCGAACATATGCCAATGAGCTTGAAGCAATAAGAAGTACTTTTTTTTATGAATCAAAAATGAAAAGCGGAGCTTGTCTGATCACGCGTTGAGAAGGAGGGTCAACAGACGGTCATTTATAGAACGCATGTAATGAACACAAAAAGACGGGAAGCTAGGGCCAGGACCACAAAGGGTTGTGATAAAGGATACTAGATGCATAAAATAGCACCAGCTACCGCAGGACAGGGTGAGTTGGAGACCATACACAGACGCCTTCGTTCTGCAATGAGCATAGGGCAGGCTAGACGATGATTGTGATGATAAGAAAAATAATGAGGATGACAGCAATCACAGACACCCTGTTTGTGTTTTCACGCCGCTGCTGCTTTGAGAAACGTGGACGAGACCTTATGAATATTGAATTCCGAAGCGCTGTCGCTCCCTGCATGGTTTCCATCCGGTTCATGTGGTGCGAACTTCCGTGATTCTGCGTAAACTGTATGGTTGCGCGTCCTCTTATAGGTGCAGACTCCGGTTACACGGTGTTCTGCGCAATACTTGCTGTCGCTCGTTAAGACCTTAGGACGATAGTGGAGATAGCCCGTGAGTGCAAGGCTATTAGCGTCGAGGGAAGCACGCTTTATGGACTGCACTCGTGGTATTGGTTAGTATGAGGAAAAAAACGCATTGTTTTCCTCGTTCGACTGTGAATGGGGGCCTACGGCGCGTGAAGGGCATTCGCCGATACTTCGTTCCGTCGTTCGAGCGTAGCGCATGCAATCATTAGCCGGAACCTATTGAGTCGCACTTGTGGATGATAAAACAATGACGCAGCAGCCTGGTAATGCGTGATAGAAGATGTCGTCTGAAGAGACAAAACGATTCACTGTTGTGAGAGCGGAGGCAACTCGTAAGGTTTTTTTCGAGGTGATCAACAAGGCACCACCATGTTCCTTGATGCAAATGTCTCTTCGATTCGGAATTTGTTGTGCGCGTTGTCTCCTGCTGTGTGAACTGTTCTACAGCGGCCCTGAAAATTAGCGGCGACATAATACAGAACTATAAAGAGAGCTGGACAAGAGAAGAACTCTGTTCGGTGGAATAAGTTGACGACGGACTCATTGAAGGTGGACGGTGTCCCTAGTCCAGGATACCGTGGTCCTAAGCTGACAGCTTCGCCATGTACACCACACATAGCTGGTCTTCGATGCTTAAGCTTCTCAGTTGGGCCTCACACTTTTTGACGCTTAATTCAGTGTTAAGGTGGTACTGCTGGACTGCGCAATACCATATGGCAGAGTGTGTTCACTTGAGGGCAAAATGTGCAGCCTTTTTGGTAGCTCATCGGATACATAGCGTGCAAAAGGGCACCGTAAAAGCAGGGGGCCGGTTTCGGTTTTCCGGAAGTACACTGTCTCTTCCCTAGAGAGGTTGCAGTATGAGAGTGGGATTAGTCATTCTCTCCAGCTTGTAGTGGCTATAAGGATGACTGTGTATGGTGTGTAAGTGTTGCGGGTGGTGGAGAGGGTGAAGCGAGAGAGAAGGGTGTTGCGAGCGGGTGGAGGAGCAACAACACCGGTGGGTTGGGGGAAGCCGGCTGCTGCTGCGGGTGAGAGAGCGAGAAACGTCAACGCGCAGCTGCGACTTGACCTACTTGGCATCGTTCCAACAACTCACTTGTCGAGAAAAGGTGGATTGATTTCTACATGACTGTGAGAATTATTTGCAAGTTCCAGCAGCGCGCTGCGCTATTACGTTTTACTCGCGTGTTCTCAGGAGCCTTGTCTACCGATCAGCAGTGTTTTCTGGCCATGTTGAAAAGGCTTTCGAGGGCCCCTGCAAGCAAAGTTAAGCTACTACATTGTATGCACTAAATGTAACTGTTAACTTGAACCAGAACAATTTTAATGAATATTTGGAAAACATGGACTAAATGCTCGACCATATATCCTCACAAGATTAGAAAAACTGTATCATTTGGTGGTCTCCACCCACCTACTTCCTATATAATTTGCGGTTGAAGCTGTTTGGGCTCGATCTATAGAATTCGAGGCATAGAAATGGTGCAAGGCTAAACAAATCGAAATCGTTCGACTATCACGCACTTTTCTATTTCTATTCTTTTTTTTTCTCTTTTTTCGTGGCTATGAAGCTGTCAAGGTGCTTCAAACAGGTCGTATATCACGAAAAGTGGAATATGTTCAGCTCTTTTACCTTTAGTTGGTCTGACAATGATCTCAGAAACTACTAAAAGCACCGCAGCCTAACAGAGCCGCCTTACGAGTGATAAGCATCTCGAGATATCAGCGCTGAATGATCCGCCACAGATCGTACGTTCTCTGTGAAACAGCGTAGCGAACGGTTTCTTTGTCGAACACAAATGACCTTCAGTTATTCAAAACGCACTCGGGGCGGTGTTTTTTATATACGTGTCGCTGAAGCAACTCTCTATGCAAGGTCTTTTTTCTTTAGAACGTACCTTTCATGGCCATGCGGGAAATAACGCTCGCCCTTGAATTTAGGAGTGAGAGCATTGCTTTTATTCGCGAAAACTGATTCCAACTGCCGTAGGTTACTTTCGAAAAAAAAAAACAATATGATGCTTGAGCTTCAGTTTGTGCCATTGAGTCTCGTGGAATACTGTCACACTTACCGTGCTCACATATATAGCTGGTATTCGACTTTGTGTACGACCTCACTACCTATGACTTAAGCGAGACACAGTCGGTAGCAGATTGTTCCAGCGCAATGATATTTTTCCACTCCGAGGAACACATATTAGAGTTATAACCATTGTTGTAGCGATGGTGACCTTTGAAACGACAACGGTGTCTCCATCAGTGCGTCTGTCCTTTCCGTTCTTCTCTCTCCGTTCTCAAAGAAGCGTCGAAGGTTCGTTTATGTTCCCACTGTTGTATCACTGCCTTGCCGGCCCCGACCACCGAGGCTGCTTCTCGTTCACTCCCGCTTATTCGCGACTGAAAGAAACATTCCTGGGCACGATGCAGGGGGAAAACGATAGAGCATTACTCACTGCCTCTACTGCACCGACTTCCAGCCTCCACCAAAAGGAGACTTCACTTGTTATTGGCAAGGAGCTTGAGGGGATGTCTGGGTTTACCACGGTCAACTTCCAGTGCTTTAGTGTATGCAGAGGCTTGACAGCCACCTTTGGCAGTACTCCGAACTAAAGAAACATCTCGAAATTTATTTAGAATTTTCACGCAACATGAATGTCATTCTTTATCTGGTGCACTAATACAAAGGACGGCAACGAGACTACAAGATAGCGTATCATCATTTCAAGCAGTAGTACCAGAATTTAAATGATAGAAACCTTCAAAACCACCGTGGACGCTGCTACTTCTCAACGTTATCCGTGAAATAGACGGCATAGAGAAGAGAGCAGACATGTCACCTCTAGTAGCGGCACAGATGGTATATCATCATTTTCATATAATGCATAATGAAAAAAAACGAAGAAATATACATATGAATCATGCTCTGAAGAAGCGTCAGCCTGTGCGGTCTTCAGAAAAAAAGAGAATGTAAAAATTATCGCACAACATTTCATCGACAATAGCAGAATTGGTGACTATCTTTGAAGCAGTTAAGCTTATCTGCGAGAATCCTGAGCCACGAAAGTGGATGATATGCATGCACGGATAGCAAACCTGCTCTTCATCTAATCAGAAATGCAAGATTACTTTACAAAAATGGTGAAATATAGCACAATTAATTGCAGAAACTGTGGATTATGCCTCATCGCAGGGTAACAGCATCGTATTCCAATGGATACCCAGCCACATTGGAATAAAGGGAAATGAAGAGGCTGACAGCCTCGCGAAGAAAGCCTTCAAGGAAGGACGGAATCGCGCAATTCCTATGTCTGGGGCGGATATTCGACATTTTATAACGCAAGGGGCTAACCATTGTTCGACGGAGAAGTGGTTTGATAGCCCTAAATCAAAGGAAACAGTACTTTAGGAAGTTGATCCACACAGGAATTTTTAATAGCGAATGACCTCCCATGACACCTAGAGACATTAATCCACGGGCTTCGATTGAAAGTAGCATACACAAACAGCTTCTTGTACATGATACATCGATCTAACTCACCGGAATGCCATTGTGGTCATGCAGAAGAAAATGATCGCCATATTTTTTGGCAGTGCGTTAAATACGCGAATGCAAGAGAAAAATTAAAGAACAAATCAGCTAGTTTGGACAGACGGCCCCTCACAATAAAAAAACTACTTGGACCATGGCCTGAGATGCATCTCCAGAAAAAGGAAATAATTTTCCTGACAGACGTTTTAGTGGAGACTGGACAAACTCCTATGATAGACAGCCAGAGATGGATATATATAAAATGTGTTTATGCATATACTGACAGTATAAAAGAAAGGTGTGCGTGTAAACAGTTTATGACTGTGTGAACTGCTCTAAGAAAACTGTGTATTGGCATGATATTTGAACTGGTTTCCGTGTGCTATTATGTTTTTTTTTTCGTATTGTTAATTTTTAGGTACCGTTTTGTATTATTATTTTTTTTTGCTGCAGAACTTCGTGATTTGGAGTAGCCGAGGCAATCTGCACCTCATCCTCTCCACAGCAAAACAGTTAAAACAGAACAGCATCGCGCACCTGCAGTGTCAGCTATTCGACGGCGTACCACCCAGGCCCGACAAGTGCTATCAATGAGCCGAGGTGTTGCATTCGTTGGGGTTTAACGTCCCAAATCACGATATGATTATAAGTCGGAGGGCTCCGGAAATTTTGACCACCGGAGGTTCTTTAACGTGCACCCAAATCTGAGCCCATTGGCCTAGAGCATTTCCGCCTTCATCGAAAATGCGGCAGGGATTCGATCAACATTGGGGGCACGATCGGGCTCCTCATTATGCATCTCCCACTGCTACGGGATCAGTGAAGCTCTAGCCATCACGTGAGGAGGTCGAAAGGGGGTGGACCCAAACCATGTTATTTAATGTTATTTAATCCGGTGTACTAAATAACGCCTGCGCCTTAAATAATTTAATGCTGTAAGTCATGTAAATGCTGTACATAAAGTAGCCTCTTCCGCCTACTTGTCCGGATGACTGTTCCGGGCATGACACCCGCTCGAGTTCACCCCGGCCAGGCAACCACATTCCTAACACCACACAGCACGCTGGATTGTTACTTCTGGCTAACCTATACAGCTCTATTTTCCCTCCATTCCGTGTTCCTCTGGTCGTTCTATTAACATCTCTCCTTACACCTCTAACAATGAACTTTACTTCACATCTGTCGCGACGATGTACAGCTTGCAAGGATATAGACAAAAAGAAGCCACAAATCGGCTTGGCTAAGTCTGTCTCTTATTGTCAAAACGTACATAAGCATGACATGGCAACAGTATACAGTTAAAATAAAGCGAGGACGAACCAAGTGTGTTGAAAGAAAATACAACCTCACTTAACTTATGCAAAGGTACGCGTATTAATCTGCAGCAAATGGATGGACGAAAAACTTCATTGCAGTGCTGAATGATTCCACACCCGCTTTATAGGGCTAGCCTCGCGGGCCGCTCCAAGCAGCGCCAAAAACAAAACGATGTAAACATGCTATAGAAATACATATTAAATATAGCTTAATGTGGATAAGTTAAACCACATCATACTTAAATAAGACGTTAATAGAAATATATTATGACATACGCATCTCTTTCCCCAATGTAGGGTGGTGGTTACTCCTAATTCCCAATCCCTCATTTTACTACCATAAGTCATTTTCCCTCCTTTCTTGTCTGTCCATTGGACACCGTCTAGATCATCGGCTCAAAAAGTAAACACGGAATGTCACCCCTAACGACATATACATATGCAGAACTTGTAGCCATTCTAGTATTTTAGTGATGCCGTTAGGGAAATAGGGCAGAAATCGTCGGGTCATGTTTTATACAGCAGTTTTTTATATAACGTCCGTTGGCCAGTATTTGAAGGAAGCTGCGAACACACAGTATTTGACAAGGTGATAGCTGGCATAGTGCTTCAGAGAAAAGGTGTCACATCATCTTTCTATGGTTTCTAGATCGCTGTGCCATCTTAGGCAACGCTAGCAAAGTGGTCAGTCTGACCTCACACACCAACATCCTTTCCCTCCATTCGCTACATCTACGCCTACAAATCCTTCATAACTGTCAGCGCGAGCTTACACTCTGGTATTTTAATAATGTAGTTCTCAGAAATGCCCAGGTTTTACAAATACGTAATAAAAGACTAACTTGCTAGAAAAAAAAGATCTAACTTAAGGTTTTTTTTTTTGTAACTTTCCGCATGTTCAATAATACTGATTAGCACTCTCTCGAGTCACAAATTTCATGACAATTTTATTGCCATATCTGCGCATATTTCTCAAAAAGAATCTCCTGAAAATTTATGTAAGGGCGGTCATGTATTCGTGCAAACCAAGAATGTTTACCCTGCGCTGCTTGAGTGACGAAGTATTCCTTGGGAAATTATACAAATTAAAAAAGAACAAAAATACAATTTGTTTATCTGAATAAAAGTAATCAATACGTTATCCTAACATTTATTTTCGCTGTCTCATTAACCGCTGAAAACTAAACTTTAGCAATGCCGGTTTCTAGGCATGGAACAAATGCCGCCACAACAACTTTTTTGAGTCATGAGGAACTGAGATCTAGGAAAGCTTCAGTACCCATCACCCTCCTCCCTCCCGTCTCCCTCCTATCAAATGTCAACGACAATGGGACTGGAAATCAAACTCGCGCCGCAATGACGCGGACCCTCTGGCCGGCTTGGAGTTGGGGGTGAAGATTGCTGTGTCACATTTCACGAAATATTACCTCAGTTTAGCTGACTGTGTCATCTGACGATGGCAAGTGATACCCTACAAATGGTCATCTCCCCAACTCAGGTTTCACTCAACTGCCATTGCACAGTGTTTGCAAAAGTAGTTTTCTCCACCATTAGTCAGAAACGAATCAAAGACGAAGGTGGCATGCCAGATACTTCGGTATTTGGCCGCTCTCCGCGATACGTCATCTGTCCTTTGTGCCCCTCTTCCTCCATTTCATTAAAGAGAGAGAGAGAATGGTTCACTTTCATTGATACTCTGAAGTCACGACATTTGTTTTCCTTCGGTTACAAGGACCTTCTCCCAACGCTGATAGAGAGCGCGTGTTACTTTGCCTGCGCTTCCCTCATCGCCTCTACCTCCTCGCCACGTTAGCCTCACTTTCAGCCCACAGACGTGCGCGCCTCTCCCTGTTCTTCAAACGAGAACACTCGCCCTCTTCGCGACCGCCGTCACGCCTGCTTTTCTGTTTCCTCGATACGGCGAGACAAGAGGGAACGGAAGAGAACTTTCGCCGCTCGAGGGTCCGTGGCGCTCCCTCTTCTCTTCTTCCCCCAATCTGGCGTTCAGCGGAGGCGCTTTCTCGCCTCGTGTCAAAGCCTTCCCCTTCCTCTCTCGTCTCGCGTTTCTCTCCGAGAGGGCGAACGATCCCCGCGAGCGAGTGCAGACGACATAATTTCGCTTCCGTCGCGAGTGCGGCACCAGTATACCGCAGCATGCCGTTCGATTTGCGGGCTGCCCTTTAATCACTTCACTGCCGCGTAGCGCAACGCAACTCATCCTCCGGGAAGTTCAGTGCAACACCACGACTGGAAGCTGCAGTGATCTCTGGTGAATCGCTGCTCGCTGAAGTGACTCGACGCGCCCCCAGCGTGCGCGTGTGCGCGTGTGCGCGTGTGTGTGGCGCGCGCGGCCCTTTCGATTTCGTTCGAGCGGCCACTGTGGACTCGATAGCGTGGTAGTGCGGCGAGAAGAGAGTGGGTGCTGCGCAACCGGCCGCCGGACGACAAGAAAGGGGCCACCTGGAAGCCGGCGCGGTTTCGAAGTACACCCCGAGTGTTGTCGGAGCGTGTTGTCTCGTTTGTTGCGCAAAGGGCCCGGAGAAATTCTTGCAGCCAGCATGAGCGGCCACGTCGGGGATCTCAGCCCCAAGCAGCAGCAGGCGCTTCAACAGGTAGGCATGTACATTGTAAAAACGCGCGTGAAATGCGTCGTTTATTATGCATGCTCTCGATATGGTGTCTGCCAGCTTGCGTTTCTTTTACTGACTACAAAACCGCCGGCAAACAGCTTTGGGTGTTCTTTTATGTGAAAAACCACGATACTTCAAGGAAAAATTGAATGTGCTAACTGTACACACGCAAACACTAACAATAAACATGCACAAGCTTATTGACCGTGCACTGAAATCATCCGTGTGTTTTCTCACTCTGTCCTTCAGCACGATTTGCACATACCACTTCGCCTTGCAGGAATGAATTCGAATCGCCCAGCGACAAGTTTAATCAAAAACGACAATATAGTTGCGAGGCACATAGCGTGTTTATGCGCTGATTTGAGGGAAGGTGGGGGGAATCCGGTTTCATTTAGAAATCGAACCCGCGCCCTCCTTCTTAGCGCAATGACGTAGCTGTTTGAACACCATGGCGCATTGTACAAACTGGCTGTCCCATATTTCGACTATATGCATTGCGAGCAGTCACTTTGTTGCGCGTTAACTACGTCTTCAGTAGCAGAAAGCGAATGTTATATTTCATAACAGGAATCGGCAATTAACTAACTAAGCTTCTTCTACTAATCTGTCCGTGGAACCGAATGGGCACGTCCGTTCTTGCAATGTCGAGGAAATGTCTCGTCTGATGGTGTCTGCGGTATTGCATGTTTGCCTAAGATGAAGCAAACTGTTATATTCAAACAGGGATTTGAGTCCGATATGATTCGGACTTAAACAGATTAAATTGAAGTGTGGATTTATGAAATTGAAGATTGGATTTAGGCCCACGTCTGCTATGTACCAAGCCTGTCTTAATCTTGTCCTGATTTTGCCGGTGAAGGCACAGGGATCTATGTGGAACAGCCAACTTGTTTCGAAAATGAGAAAAAAAACGGCAAGATGCAAAAATACGTACCTTGAAATAATTGTGAAAAAAAACAACAACGTTCTCATTCATTTATAGTTCCGACTTTTCGGTAAGAAAGGTTCAGTCGCATTCAGTGGCATCACGTAAATGAAAAAAAATAACTTTTTGAGCAAACGGTTAAATAATGATTGAGTGTATTTCGACGCCGCAGAGGAACTGCGACGGCCCGATGATAAATAGCCCTCGAAGCACTGCCTCAGAGTGTTCTTGCTTCGGACAGGAATCCTTTGAAATATTGTGTGTTCAGCCGACGTGTAAAGGAAGAGGTACGCGTCGGCTTTTGTCACGTTTTGAATTAAAGATTCATAACACATGGGTTTGCCAAAAACAGCTCAAACGATATTTCGTGTTTGAAGTTAATGTATTCAAATAACCGAAATTCTACTCGCCTCGTCGCACCTTGTCATTAAGGTTAAAGAGAAGGACGCCTCTTCTGATACATTTATATTCATAAAACTCCCATATTTGTTAAAATGAAAGCGAGACATTACTTCCATGTATTAATGACCCCCTCTACCGTCCTCCCTCTCTCTGAAACTACTCGACAGTAGTAAGTTACGATTTATTCAGCAAAGTGACTCAGCAAATTTTTGTAGCTACGTAACATGACAGTTAATTCCACAATGGCGGCATACTATTTCTAATCGTCTTTTCAAAGGTGAGGCAAGATCGTTTTAGTTTGGGTTCTCCATCTTCCGCAACTTCGTTTAGGGGTATTGAACAATGGCCTCAACAATGAATACCTCGCGCGAGGGTCAAGACTTCGACAAGCGTACTCGACTTTGTCAGGACACTCAAGGTCAGGATGCAGATAAAGTCAAAGACCAACAAGTGTCCTGACTTTGTCAGGGCGCTCATTTGTCGGGGTGAGGTAAAGTCTGCTTGTGGGAAAGCTATTGCCCTTTTGTCGAACCGTCAACGGGAGTCCGAGTGGGGATCTAACCCGGGTCGTTTGCATGGCAAGCGAATGTTCTACCACACAAAGCGTCAACAACTTTTGTCCCAACGCTTTGTCCCAGCGTGCAACCGTTAGCTGTTGCCCCAGTCTCTAAGCATTTTCTACGAAGTGTTTGACATCCCTGACTCTGATACTGTACAAACCTTCAGGTCTCCATCTCGCATTCTGTAACAAGACTCTCATTCTCGTTACAGCACGCGAACTATTTTCGTTCAAACAGAGCTTGTTTCGGGGAAACGACACCCACGACCGCGCCTCCCTCGGCTCTTACCGGGCAAGATACGCGTTAAAATGTTGAGAGCGGGGTTTCGCATGACGCAGACGTCAACAAGAGATAACTGCCAGTAACTGGGGGGACGCCGAAAGTATCCAAAAGCTCGAGAAATAACTAGGGAAAGCATTGGAAAGGGTTCGCTAAACGAACGTGAACTGCGTGCGAGATAGAAAATACACGTGCATATTGCTCCAGTTCTGCAGTATAGACGCAAATATATGCAGCAGCGCTGACTTAAAAAAGTTTATCGTAGCTGATAAGCTGGTTAACGTGATCCCTCGACCTCTAAGGCCCCGTGGTGGGCTGACTCGGTTTCCCTTGGGCGTTTAAATGCTTCTCCTGGTATTGTATAGCAGCCGTGATGCCTGGCCGTTTTTGTTTTTTTTTTTTCAATTTTATGAACGCTTAGCACGTCAGAGAGAAATGTGCCGGTCTTCACATGAACTCGTCTCGTCGCATCTAACGAAGCACGCAAAGATAAGATGGCCGTAGAACCACTGTGCCTTCCTCGCGCAATAAACTGATTAATATTCGTGGCATGTCCACTACAGAGTTGCTTTACTTTTTGTGTATTGCCATTCTAATATAGAGTGTGCCCGTACGCAGACGGCCGTGTTGAATCAAAACATTGCGCAACAAACTCAACACAGCTGCGAGTTTGATAAGTGGATACTAATCACTCATTAATGTGCTGAGCATAAACGCGAGACAGAGAAGCGCTGTGAACTTGTTCCTTCATACCATGTGTCGTGTTCAGTACCAAAGTTTATGCAGAAAAGCATTCTGTCAAATTGTTCGAAAAAATCACGGAATGATTTTAATAAATGGTTTATATCGATTCTTGCCTGGAAACGAGCGCTGCAGCACTTATTAAAAAAGCAGCGTCACAATGTATGTATCTGGACAATTTCAAAAGTGTATACGGCAGCCGCTTTTTTTTAATATGGTAAATGTTTTGCAACAGTGACCGTGTGAGTGGTATTTAGGGCAATTTCTGGATAGGAATTGTAGCCGCGAGAACCAATTTGTGTAAGAGGTGCGCCACTGAATGGCGATAAGACTGCGGTTCGCGCTGAAGTAGAATTAAAAAAAAAAGGGGGAGGGGGGCTCGACAGGTCTGGCTTTTCTCAAAAAGTTTTCAAAGTTTGGCAGCACTACGCGCGGTCGTTGTTCGTCAGATTACGTTTTATTGTTTTCCCGTAGGGCGTAGTTTCGCAAGCACTCCGTACTGTTGGCAAGCTTTAGCAAGACATTTGCCGACTGCAGCATACATATTCTTTATTAGCCTGCGCGAAGAAAAAAAATGCAAATGCGTACGTGAACTTGCAAGTGATTAAACGTAGCGTCCACGGTATATATTTCGACATTTTACTACAGATTGATGGGTGTTATTTTTGAATGTAAATATTTGACATGTCTGTCAGGTTGGGTATGAAAAGTGGGAAATGATTTAAAAAACGCCGGGTCTCTTCAAAACTTTTGGTTGGAGTTTAAATCATTTTCCATGGGTGTGATTCTGGCTTTCCTACGTGCTGCACTAAGAAACGAAGAATGAACTTTGTAGATACAAGTACAGTCATTCACGTAACGAGATGGCATGCAGTCACGCATAATGACTGAATGATGTCGTCATTATAGACCATTCATATACACCATTCTTATACGTTACTATACTTTTTTATGCACTCCATACACCATGGTTATACATTCTTATGCGCTCTACAGGGTTCCCACATATTTTTAGCCAGAGTTTAAGAATATTTCGGAACACGTAATTACGACGCGACCAAATGCATGTTGCTCATCGTTGCCTAGAGTTAGTCAAACTATTTTTTGTGTTCTAAAATATTGTTTAATTAGATCTGTTTAATTAACTGCCTTTTGAAGAAACGAATATGGATAAAAAATTTGAATGAGAAAGTTGTAGATCGGTTTGCAAAACGTCTAAATAGATAGCTTCGAACTTTATATCGGTGAAGTGTTAGTGTTTTTCTGCTGATTACAAATGCCTGCGAAATACAAAATTAGACCACGTGACAAACCCACTCGCGCGTCAGTGCGCACGATGATTCTAGCGCTCCCTAACGTTCCGCGTACGAACGACACGCTTCCCTCGCACCGCTTCATGACAACGATAAGCAGTCACAGCGCTTATCGTTTTTGCGGCCGATAGCGAGACGTGTTCATCGTTAAGCCACCACCATTGTTGCGGCCCTGCCGAGACAAAACTATGGGACAAATGCTATGGTCGTTAGTACGCGGAACGTTCTAAGGGAGCACTAGAATCATTGTGCTCACTAACGCACGAGCTGGTTTGTCACGTGGTCTTTTTTTTATTTCGCGGGTAATTGTAATTAGCAGAAAAACCCTAACACTTAACAGATATAAAGTTGAAAACTATCTATTTGATCGTTTTGCTTGTCGACCTACAACTTTCTCGTTGAAATTTTTTATCCATCTTCGTTCCTTCAAAAGGCAGTTAATTAAATAGATCTAATTAAACAATATTTTAGAACACAAAAAATAGTTCGACTAACTCCAGGCAACCGTGAGCAACATGCATTTGGTCGCGTCGTAATTACACGTTTCGGAATATTTTTAAACTCTGGCTAAAGTTACGTGGGACACCCTGTTTATACGGTTCTTTCAATGTTGAAGTAGTCTAAGAGAAATAAAAAAAAATCACTATGTTGATAAGTGTTATTGGCCATGGCGTAAAACGTCTTCGTGTATATTTTGTTTGACCTAGAGCATACGCTAATAAAAGTTCCATGTTAAGTCACTGATTCAACCTATTTAATCTGCATTGCAACACTTACTAATATGTTTACCCCAACATCTGTGTGCTGGTAACTGATAACCACAAGAACGACATGAATGAATAGTGTATGACGATCTCGAATGTCGAATGACTAGAAGAACAAATGAAATAAAAGTTGCCTCATTTATTCCTTTATGTCATGACATAAATGGATGAGCCCGTAATGAAAAATAAAATGTTAATTGCGTACGTTCGCATAAGTTTTGAAAGCTTACGGTCACTTTTTGTTCCTTTTTCTGCGGGACCATGACATTACCAAAGTTGGGGCATGAGCTCCTTTATCAAGAGCCACACAAAAGCAGCCGCCGGCATTTACGTCTTGCGTAATTGGAACAATAGGTGGCATGCACGGTTCCTCCAAAATCGCCCTTATATAGCGTATTGATCTACATTGACCCGATCGATTTCGTTGCCTTTCTATTCGAGGCTAATGGGGCCAAACTAATGGTTAAATAACTTGCCCTAGAAACTCCGCTTCGATCCGAGTCTTTGGAAATAGGAATTCAAACACTCAGCTACGTCGACATGGGTGGAAGGCAAATGGAACTTCGAAGCACGTCGCTCTTTTCTCGAGAAATAGTTGATCGTTATTCGTGAAGGTGCAAATAATTCATTAATAGTCTTTATTTTTTCTTTAATTTTGCAGATGCTTTCTCTCGTGTTCGTATAGACCTAAATACCTCATTAGGGACACTCTTTAACACAGTTATGAGCTTCAGCTTTAAAAAGTTAGTCATTTTTTTTTATTTCTTACTAAGCAATTTAGGCTTACTCGAGCTCTTATGCCTCGTTACCATTCTAATGGACGCCAGCCTTGATTTGTGCTGTATATTGATCGGGCGAGTTGTTTGATCAAGGAGTTAATCGCAGTTATTGCAGGGTGTAGTTGGTGACCGATAACTATTAGCGAATCAAGTGAAGTTTGACACAAATACATCTTGTCTGTACGTCTCCGTGAATGCGCTAAATCATGTTCCTTTGAAATCATGAGGCTGACACGGGAACGTCAGTCCGTATGCCGCCTATGTTACTTTACTATTATTATTATTATTATTATTATTATTATTATTATTATTATTATTATTATTATTATTATTATTATTATTATTATTATTATTATTATTATTATTATAGTGAATAAAAAAGACGTTGATACCATCAGGCCAGCTATCATCAGCACAAGAAAAAGGCACGAGATCGGCGATCGAGCACCGTCATCTGGGTTCGCCTGCCTTCCTTTAGAGCTACCACCCGCTTGCTGAGTCCTTCAATAAACTCCCTTCACATTATTATTATTATTATTATTATTATTATTATTATTATTATTATTATTATTATTATTATTATTATTATTGTAGTGAATAAAAAAGACGTTGATACCATCAGGCCAGCTATCATCAGCACAAGAAAAAGGCACGAGATCGGCGATCGAGCACCGTCATCTGGGTTCGCCTGCCTTCCTTTAGAGCTACCACCCGCTTGCTGAGTCCTTCAATAAACTCCCTTCACATTATTATTATTATTATTATTATTATTATTATTATTATTATTATTATTATTATTATTATTATTATTATTATTATTATTATTATTATTATTATTATTATTGACCTGACTTGATTATTGAAGATCTTGGTGCTATGGGCGCAGCCGAGGGGGAGGGGTGCTAAACCTTCCCCCGAAAAAATTTTTCAATTTTGCTTGCTTATATGTACACGCACCAATACAAAGGCACACACGAACATAAAGTATGGTTGAACCCCTCTTCCTCGACAAAAAAAAAAAATTCTGGCTACGCCCTTGGTTTATTCACTTATTTCCGCGCCTACTCCTCTTTCGATGACAAATCGAACTAAAGGCACAAGAAAAAATGAAAAAAACCAGAAGGTGGTCAAATGTCAACCAAAAAGAGTTTACGCAGCTTTGCACTCAAACAAAGGAAGGCGAACGAAGGTAGTGACATAGTTACGTAAACGAGTGAAAATTGCACTGTGCAGAGAAGCCTGGTGGAGTCCATCATGCGAGTTTTACATGTATTCGTATAAATGGTATGATCAGCACAAAGCAAAAAACATGTGAGCCCTGGACATGTAGTAAAGTTAGATGCGCGTATGCAACATGTGATGGTGTGCTTTGTGTGAAACGCCCTCGCGACATCGAATCCTGGCTGCGGCGGCTGCATTTCCGATGGAGGCGGAAATGTTGTAGGCCCGTTTACTCAAATTTGGGTGCACGTTAAAGATCCCCAGGTGGTCGAAATTTCCGGAGCCCTCCACTATACCGTGTCTCTCATGACCATATGGTGGTTTTGGGTCGTTAAACTTCACAAATCAATCAACTGTGTGAAACGCTTATACGAAAGTTATTTGACCCAAGTCCGACACCTTCGCTAATTTTGTAGACATGATTGCTTCCGCATTCCACGTGGTGGCGTGTGATACTCCTCGTCTTCGATACTTTTTGTTTCCAAAACCACGAGTGTATGCAACGTAATATCATTATAGAGGATATCACAGTATCTTAATAAATGTAATTAATCAGAGCACGGTTCGTATGTGCAACACCGGCTACTTCCTTCCTCTCACATAATAACTGTCGTTTTAAGTTTGTAAAAAAACCATAAGAAATCTACAAATAAGCTCACGGAAAAGCATTTACATACTCAGAGTAAGTAATGCAATATACGTGTTCACGAGAGAAGAACAAAGACAGGAGAACGAACGGAGCCGCTGAAGTCAACAGAAAGTGAAGCCAAAGACTGCGTAAAGGAAATTAATTGTATAGTTTTTAACGTTAGCCTAGAAGTTATGATTTTAATTAAAATGGCTAAAAGTTTACCCGTAGCGATATCTTTTAGGTAATCTATTTTCAAAGTTAATGATAAAAGAACTCGCCGTCGGTTGGTATACCGCACTGATGGTTCCTGCCGATGGCACTTCTGAATTTTGTGTCACAAACTCTTAAGCGCACTACTTCGCACCCCGGAAATTCGCGCCCGCACGACTCGGGCCAGACGATCGGGCCAATTCGAATTTCCGATTGCGCATGTGCCGTTGGCCTCTCCGTTGTCGTTACTCACAGCGGCGCGGCTCTTTCGGTTGTCAAAGCGCGCCAAGGCCTCGTAACGGCACCTCTGCAGTGCTCTTGAGCACGTTTCAACGACACATCCTTGACTAATGCGCGAGCGTCTTCGAAGCGGATGGTTTGTATTGACGTTTCTTGGGGGACCTTGGCTTGAACCGCACGCTTGGGCGATTCCTCAGCACCACGAGTGCATAATGCGACCGCATGCATTCATTGCAACGTCATGTTGCAGGAAGCTGTAGGATAAGCTAACCTCGAATAAAAGGTTCCTTGCACATGCGGGACGGTCCCTCCCGCTAACAAAGGTGTGTTAGAATAAGAGTATAATGGTTCTACAAAAATTACTTTATTTCCTCAAAAGTGTTACGAAAGCACATACATTAGATCACATTGCCAGTCATATTTTCTTTTTTTTTTCTTTTTCGAAAGATGAACTTATGCATAGTACTATGCGGTGTCGCAAATGCGCATGCAAAGTGGCTTCATGTGTGAAGTCCAACAGTAAGTTGCACAATAGTCCGTGAAACCAGCAATCCTGGTCTGGTGGTCACCCAGCTCTGAGGTCTGTTGGCACTGTCATGGTTCCAACGATTCCTCTGTATCTAAAGATCTTCCAAAAACCACGGGAATTTGACATTGAAAAAAAAATAAAAAATTAAGGAACAAGCGATATAGACGTTCATAGGTGTGCATTTGTTGGGTTACGTCAGAGTAAGCCTTTCTTTCAGACATAATTCCTCCTTTTTTCGTCGGAGGGCTGGAAGTCACTCTTTAATGTATGGTTTAGAACACTCGTCAAAATATTTGTGCTTTTTGCGAGGTTCCAAGTAAACTACGACATTCTAAACCACCCATACATGGTGTTTAGGTTTTCTTCCAACAAAAAGCTTAGGGCTTTTCCAATTTAACACGTGATGCTATTTAATAAAAACTTGACGATGTAGACTTGCGATTTTGTAGATGCATATGACCACCAACTAAACAGGAAACGACAAAAAATTCGACGCAATAACGCAAGCAAAAGATTTGCGCAAACTGTTCACATCCCCATATGGCCCATTCACTGTTTCAATTTAGACCATTCCGCAAACGCGTTCGCACTGCGTCCGATAACCGCGACGCATATGACGATCGAAAGTGAGTGTTACATTACCCTTATCGCCTCGCCGAGAAAACCGGTTGATAGTTGGGGCTAAACCTGTTAGCCTGATAGCCGGTCTCATTACCACCACCGCACCTCCCTTCTCTCGTCTTTTCCTTGTTCCTTTTTTGACGCCCGTGCGATATCTCCAAGGTAATCCATTTTCTGCCTGGCGTCGAGCATAACCGCTGGTCGAAGGCTTTTTTTTTTCATTTCTTTAATAACTTTAAAACCGTGTGTTGTTTTAAGTCACCTTTGTGTCTCTGATCTTTTACGAATGAGGAAGCGAGGTTCGTTTATAAGGGTCAACAGGCGGGCACAAAAATAAGCGCTTAGCGATTTATCGTCGGGGGGAAAAAGATGTTGCACTAGAAGGCTCTACATGGAAGGTACACTGATGACGTCAGAGTTCGTGGTGTGGATGGCTCGTTTCGACGCTGAGCACCTTCTCGTCTCCGGCTCGTTGTGGTCGCGTCGCGCCAGCGTTATGATGAGCGGCCACTGCCAAGGCTCTCGGCGTGTGCTATACACGCCGAGGCCGATCAGCCGCGTGCGCTTGAGCGAGCACGAGGAAAACACTTATTAATAACGACGGAAAGGGCTGGCGCTGGCAGGTGGACGCTATTTTTTTCCCGGTGAACTTCTCGTTCCTGCCGATCACGATTGCAAGCATCCTCGCCGCCTCTTGTCTTTAAGGGGTGGGCAAGATAAGACACCTTGCACGAGGTAATTTCAAATCAGGAGAGGAGGTTACATCACTCATTTCTTTTTTTTTTTTCGCGCGGCAATTGCTGCGAGAAGGTTCAATGCATTCACAGTTTTTGTCAGACGAACTTAAGATGCGCATTCCGGGGCGAACAAAAAGAAAGAGAGAAGAAACACAAAATTAGGGTACAATACCAAAGGCATTCTTAACGTTATTGAACATTGTTGACTTTCTCTTCCCTCCATAATGCAGTGATGGAAGGGCTGCTCCAATCGCTCCAAACTGCTCCTAACGAGAAATGCCGCTCCATGCTGCTCCAAAGTGCAATGTTTGCTAGTAACTGCTCCAAACCAGCTCCGAAAGGATGTTGGCAAACTAAAAAGAAAGAAGTTGAAACATGGGACAATCCCGTGTGCCCAAGCGAAACCAAAAGCAAGCTGTATGCACTATCATCCTAGTATGCTACTCAATGACGTAAACCCAGAAAAATCACAAAGGGTGACACATATCAGGCCGGTTGCATTTTTATTTATATAGGAATAAAATGATGCTTTCAAATAAAATTAAAGAAAGAAACGAGCATGGTGTCGGAGCTCGAGCGTTTGCATTGTTCTATTCAGTCTCTTTTTCACCTTTTTCTATTTCCATAGTTCAAACTGCTGTGGGGCATTCGACACAGGTACGCAGTCAAAGATTAAAAGCATTTGAAAAAGTTTATTTCGCTCTAGTCAACTGTTAATTCATATCACGAGCTAAAGCTAAATCTCAAGTGGGATACTTGCAAGTGGTGTCCTTTCCAGCCTGAAGACAAGAAAATTGCGGGGTCTCGTGACCCCTCACCCCCCCCCCCCCCATGATTCATGCCGACTATATTGTTTGTATACTAGCTGCATACTAGCATACGGATGCTTAGTAATAAATATATTTATTAGATGCTTAAGTGATGTTTTAGGCTTTAGGAGCCGTTAGGAACATGCATCTGCTCCGAAAACACCAATAGCAACCCTAAGCTATAGCATTTTTTTTCCTGCTCCGAAGACACTTAAGGCTGCTCCAAAGCACAATTTTTTTTTTCTGCTCCAGAATCTGCTCCAAAAAGCAAAATGTTGCTTCCATCACTGATAATGCATAGGGGTACTTCCGGACTCTGTATGTCCGGTCTCGCTGCTATGAATCCACGGTACGATGATGTGGAACACTGACCAAACATATTGGTTACGCTCGTTGCGTCCTGCTCGTCTCGGCCAAGTGGGCGCTGCCCCATAGCACGTGCAGTTTTGAGGTAGCGAAGTTTTCAAGGCAGCTGGCAGCTAATAAAACTCTGTAAATATTATTTTTCTCCTGAGATTTTCGTGCTGTGACTCTCTATACAGTGTATCACCTGACACACAGCCCCGGTGAAACTCGAGAAAGAGACACTCACAATACGTCGCCGGTAACTCATCGCTGAGCAGACTACTCGTGCATTGAAACAGGCTACTATAACGTTCGTGCGTGAACACGTGGCTGACTCCGCCCATTCACATTAGTTGCTTACGTTGAACACGCAGCTTTCGCTCTTACCGCAAATTTTTCGTAGGTACTACTTTCGAGGCATGAGCTTGTCAGGAAAAAAAAATCATCGCATCTTCGCGATATCTGGGTGACCTTCCTTGTTTATTCTTTTGTTTCTTTTTCGGTATTTCTTGCTTCTTTTCTTTCCTTCTTGTTTCTCTATTCTTTCTATATCTGTTTCCATTTTTTTCTTTCTCCCGCCCTCTTTATTTCTCTCTCTTTGTGTCGATCTTGTACATTTGTTTATCGTTCTTCTCCTTCCTTCTCTCTCTCTCTCTCTCTCTCTGTCTATCTTCCTCTGTATTTCCATCGTTTCATGTCTTTATTGCCTCTATTTCTTTTCGTTTCTCTCTTTTTCTTGATATCGCTTAATTTCGCTATCTTTTCCTTCCTCTTTACTTTCGTATTTCTTTCTACCTCTCTATATGTCTTTCTCTTTCTCTTTCTATCTCTCTCTCTCTCACCTGTTTTGCCTTCCTCACTTCTCCGAGCAGTGTTTTCGTTTAACGCTCGTACCTACTGAACTCGTAGTGGTTCTTTCGCAATTCCTGAGACGTATACCCGTCGGATGATTTTTGCTCGTTAAACAGGTTACGCCTGGCCTGAGCCCCTCCGCTGTTAACAAGGGTAGCCCGGCCGTAGTGACCTAGCGGCTAAGGTACTCCGCTGCTGACCCTAGGTGCCTGGTCGCTCGACTGATTTTCGATGGAGGCGATAACGCTGTAAGCCCGTGGGCTCAGATTTGGGTGCACGTTAAAGAATTCCAAGAAGTCAAAATTTCCAGAGCCTTTCACTACGGCGTCTCTTATAATTATATAGTGGTTTTGGGCCGTTTTTTTTTCAGCCTTTTAACAGCCCGTTTTTAACAGCCCGTTTAACAGCCCGTTTAACAGCCCTAAAGCCCGTTTTTTTTTTTTAAACAACCAAGTCGCTATAAAACGCTGCATTCACACACCATTTAATTGTCCTCATGTTTGGGATGATGCCAAGATCATTTTGTGAGGTGCTTGAAACAGAAAAAGGCACCCACTCTGAGATTATTCTGCTGAATGGAGGGTACATCAACAATAAACAGCACTCTGGAAAGTTGCACTCGCCGATCTTATTACAATGCATTAGCAGCTGAGCAATATGAAATGCTTTGTACGTCGTTTCAGGCATGCGTAGAAACAGCCAAACTCGTGCTGACGTGACCTGACAAACCGCACTTGGAGAACTTGCATCCCGTACGCGCACATAGAAACACGACATGGCTAGCAGACGATGCAAGGAGCAATCCACACTTCACCTTTTCGAAGAGTTGCCGCCAGGCGGCGACTCCGCTCGATGTTGCGGTGAACAGACCGTTTCCAAATGGAGCCACCATATGGAACGGAATATGTCGGCAACATTTGTTAATTATTGGACGAAAGCAATACAGTTAATTTTTGGGTACCGTTCTGTATTATTATTTTATTTTTCGCTGCAGAACTTTGTGATATGGAGTAGTCGAGGTAATAGGCACCTCAACCTCTCCACAGCAAAACAGTCAAAACAGAACAGAACAGAACAATTATTCTTCAGCTTCAGATCTGAAAATGTTTGAACGTCATCGTGTATATATTGAACCTAAGCCTATACTTTTGTCAACGAGGAACGTTGCCGGTCACTTAATTCATCATATATTATGGAGAAACACAACTGCGTCATACTTCGGCAAGTGTTGCCGCTCTATCAGTTCATTCTATCACAACTCCGTTTCGTCAATTCTTATAAGTCACGCAGTTCTTGTCAAGTTTCCAAGCACACGAAATGTCTTAGAAGGCTTGGTTGGTAGAGTCACGGGGTTGAACGGTGAGGAAACGTGCTTCGCATCTCTTCGCGTCAAACGCGGTAGCGATAGGCAAACGTTCTTAAGCTAACAACAGTAAAGGTGAAAATGCTAACCCTGACTTGCGTGTTGTGCTGAGGAGAGGGCACCTTGACCGTCTTCGACATGCGCCTACGCACGAACAGGCCCAAGCAAGCCAGCGCTCGCTGTGACGAAATGGACACACCCGGCAATTATTTTTTTTTAATTCTCAGATGACTCCAGAAACAGGGTGTCACTTTGTTTCCGGTATGACAATAGCGTAGACTTCTCATGGTGAGCATTGTGCTGGATGTGTTGAACTTTGGGTTGCACAGGGGACCTCCTTTCGATTCCTTCATCTGTTCATCCGCTCGCCAGAAAGCGCATAAGGAGGGAGGCTGACTGGCATATCATTTAGAGGACTTGTGCCACGTACGCCATTCTAGTATACTCTTTAGCTTAAAAAGTGATGAGGTGATTTCAGGTGTTGTCCCATTGAGGACTTGTGTCTTGAATTTCTGCTGGAAATTCTGCGCTTTCGTATATGTGGACGTGCACTGCATGTGTCCTATTTGTTTTGGGCTATTGGCGCGCCTTCTTCGGTATCAGTGGGTTAGATTTGTATCTGTGGCGTGTTATACGCTTGCTACCGACTCTTGTCTTTTCCCTTAAAGCGGCCAGGCGCTGTGTCCCCTGTCGGTAGCAGTGTCGCCCTACCTCACGGTCCATTGTATTCGTTTGCTTTCAAGTAACATAGCACATATATTTACGAAAATAAAGATAAAAAAACAGCCAACGTCCTCTTGCCGACTAAAGCAACTCGCAAAGATTGTCTGTATATTTTGCGAGTTTTTCACTGGTGCCGTAAGCAATTTCGCTTGTCTGTTGCGACGTCAGTCGGGGAAAATTACAAGAGTGTATACTTCTGTTAAACTACACAAAACCAGATGAAGTACGCAAAGAAGTGAACGTATTGTTGCAAAAAAAAATACACCCCCAGTGCCTGTCTATATGCGTATAGATTGAGCTAATACATTCCTGGAGTTCGGTTTTACATAATGACATTTCCTTGCTCCAAAAGGGTGTTTTTTTTTTTTTACGGGAAAGCAGTGTTCCGGCATCGGGAACCTTCTGAGTATGGCGAGGATTGAAAGTATTATTTACAGACCTGCAACCCTTGTGATATCTTTTTTTTTACTTCCTCATTGCGCCTTTTGTCATCATTCTATGATTAGGTGACTGTATACGAAAGGGCCTTAACAGAACGTTATGCTTTTACGTCATTGAGTGCCACAAGAGGACGCAGGGGAGGACGTAGACGGAGTGTGCCAACAGACATTTGGTTTGTAAACACAGAAGAAAACGTAAAAACACAAATAAAATAGGGAGGGAACAGACTCACAAGTTACGCCTACAAGACTACAATGCTTGCCTGCTCCTTCTGTAAGTGGAAACACAGGAAAGGAAAAGACGATGAAATAACAAGAAAAGAGAAAATCAAAATAACGCAAACGTAAGCCCAAATAAGTAGTCACATGGTACAATGTCTATAAATCCAACTGATGATTTGATTGATCTATATATGGGGGTTTAACATCCCGAATCCACCATATGATTATGAGAGACGCCGTAGTGGAGGGCACCGGAAATTTCGACCACCTGGGTGTCTTTAACGTGCACCCAAATCTGAGCACACGGGCCTACAGCATTTCGATCTCCATCGGAATTTCAGCCGCCGCAACCGGGATTTAATTCCGCGACCTGCGGGTCAGCAGCCGAGTACCTTAGCTACTCGACCACCGTGGTTGGGCTGTCTATAAACCCGAGATCAATCTTTTTTTTTCAAGAAAGTCAGCATCACTGTATGTACGCCAGGTGACACGAAGGTAGAGAGTAGCGTAGCCATAATTTATTTTTTTCATGAGGCCTGTGGGTGGGGTGGGCGGTTGTTGCACTTGTGGGTTTACTCGTATATGCACATACAAAATTTAACGATTTCTGAAATAGTGAGAGGGCCAGGAAAGGTTTAATCCGCCTTCCTCATATGTATGCCTGTGAAAGACGTTTATTTCAGGTTTCGTAGTCATGCGTTAGCCTGCCTGCCACACCTGGATACAGACATTGCGAAGTGGCAGCCCAGCAGTCGCTCTCTCTACACCTTGCCTTGATAGGCTCTGGGTGCAGTCGATCCTGTTGGAGTGGCGTGCGCATAGTAACGCGACGCCTTTCGTGCGTTTCTTGCACTTGTCTTCTCTTTCCTCGTCGTTCTTAGTCACCCTCTCCTTCTGTGTAGCGAAGGACGGGAAACACCGCGCCTTCGGGCCGTAAGGGTGACCGAGTGGCGGACATGATTTCCGAGCGCGTGGCCCAATGTTTCCTCGAAGTCAAGGTCTCTTGGCTCAAGCTTGTAGATCACAGGCTCGCCACCAGTTCGCGTGCACGCGTGCAAGGCCTTTCCGCCTGCGCCTGATGCCACCTTTACGAGCGTGTGTTTGCCTCAAACAAAGATTGTTGAGAAAAAGGAAAGATGAGTGGACGTGAAGAGTCGCGGCAGCGTGTTGGGCAAGCGATCAATAAATGAGAAAAAGGAAAAAAAAAAACTGCGTCACAAAGCGGGTATATGTAAACGTACAAGGTAATGGCTAGACTTTGTAGCGTCGGATGCAAATGTACAAATGTAGTATAAGAGGAGGCGAGGGCGCCGGAATGTTCCTGTGAAACGTATTCTACAAGAGACCGGATTAAGAGATGTTTGGTGAGCCAAACTACATGGAAAGAACCTCTCAGAAGGAGTAATTGCCGGCCAGGTCTGCCAAGCTGACTCCACCTGTTGCAGCATCACCTCCACCACCTGCTCACTTTGCGAGAATAAAAGGCCCGCACAAAAGCCGCCAGTGCTTCGCTTGTGCGATCTATGTATTAGGCTATGAAACGGCAAGTTCAGTGGCCAGTAGTGACAGTGCTGACTCCCTTTCAGTCAGTTCATGTAGAAGGAAGCACTCAATAGAGATCTTGTGATGCATGCGCTATTCATTGTTACATGAAAAACATCGGTGGGTGACTCAGATTTAAGTGCACTAGAAGTACATTAGCACTACCTGCGGCTCGTTTACAGTTACCTTGACGACTAATAGCTTGCCAACTGTTGTCTGCACAAGCCAGGTAACAGTTAACAGAAATTATCTAGTGTTGCTGGTGTTCTGTGGTTAAGTACGCTATATTTCATACAAGCCCATACAGTTTTCGTCGGAGTGACTTTCCTAATGTTAGCATCAAATTGAATGTCAGGTAACTTCAGTAGGAGAGACAAGACTCCCTTGCCTGCGTTAGCTATGCACATACACAGCAGTGCGTATTAATTCCATCGACCGTGCACGAGCGCCTGATTTTCTGGTCCGAGCGAACGGTATTTAGGTAGCCTTCGAGTTTAAAAAAACAACCAAGAAGTGTTTATGTATCCTTGGGAATAAAGTAACAAAGAGATGCGTATGGAGGTCATCTCGCAGAATCGTGGGCCCCAGGCCTCCTCCTTGCGGCGTGCAGCGTCGGTCTTGACCTCCTCGTGCTGTGCACAGCAGTGCACTTCCCATTCCGATTGGAGGCCATTATCAAGCAATGGTATAGCCAGATCGCGGCGATATGGAAATTTGCGGGGTCCCCGTGTATCGGGGGCAAAGCAAAGGCTGTAAAGTAGAGCGCCCCTGCCGAGCGTATTATGATGGCTTTGATAGCCCTTTTTGTGACCTGGAAACCCCGTGCGGAGCCACCGTGTAGGCGTCCGTTGTGAGCAGTTGGCTTGCTGGTTTCAAGGACAATAGTTATTCCCAACTTCATGGTTTTACAACTAAGGTTGCTGTTAAGGTTGCCCTTCTAGACATCCATAGCTCTCCTCGAGTGACTAGAATGCCTCGAATGCATTAGAAGCCGCCGCATTGGGGAAATACACTGAAACAGATTGAATCGCATGTTATGTCTACGTATGCCGATGCTGGCGACTAGCTGTACTGGTAACCGTAAGTAGTAAATGTTCGTTAGTGGATGACTCTAGTTGCAAAGGCCAGAAGCAAGGTAGGAAGTAGTTAGCAGTAGTGGTATCCCTCGTGGTGGTATGGTGTTTATGTGGGCCTCGAAACGTGTTGAGCATTGTTCCTGGGTGATGAAAAATATGTCCCTAATAGTCCTAGTTACAAAACTTGTTCTTACTGTAACTTGAGAAAAGGAAGCTTTTCTGTACATCAATTGTGTTAGGCCGTGGAGTCACTTCACCATTGATCTCAATCGAACGCAGCAATAAATGTTGCCTGTTTGAGGGATGAACCTTCTCGGGACCTAGCCTTGTCTTCCTTTTTGGTCACGGTATAGAACCGTTGGCATACATAAAAAAATGTTTCACAATATCTAAGTACAACGTATAAGAGATCGCTGTTCCCGGTGAAAATAACCTATCGAGAAGACTATTGAGGAGTTTATCTCCAGTAAATGTGCATGTTTATGTCAGGTTTTCTAGAGGTTGCTCAAGAAAACCTGTAACACAAAGGCCCACGTCTAGCACTATTATGTGTCCCCACGAATTGCCCATATTAAAACGGCATCTTGTCACTGATAAGATGGTGGTTCCTTGGATTTACTTTCGAGGCATATCCACCACCTCGGCAGTTTTCTGAATCCTCCTTCAGTTGCCTATGATGCCTGGAAGGCGAAAGGAATTTAGATTTCTATATACTATTCATTCACTCAATTAATGTTATATGGAGCAACGGTCGGGTATGGTTACCCGAGTCGTCAACACCTATACGATACCCAGAGCTTCACTCACTCGTCATGATTCACTTTGCGGAGGTACGTGGTTTTTTGTTGTTGTTGCTATTGTTGTTTCAAAAAGGGGCAAAGCTCCTTAGGCCCGCGCTCCTCCGTCGCCACCGGCGAAGCTCCTTGCGCCGGGCAAGCGCACCTAGCGAAGCAACAGGTGCGCTCCCGCTGCGCGCCGCACACTCACTCGCTGACTCGTTCCCGCCACCGAGCGCAGCAGACGCTCTCCCCACCCGCTCCCTACCCTGCAACAAACGCTCTCCCCACCCGCTCCCCACCCTACCGCCTTCATGAAAGCTAGCAGACCAGGTGCTTAGTCGTTTGCGTCCCATTTTTAAGGGAGCTTCGTACGTTGGTTGTATTCGTACACAGAGCATCTGTTAGTGGTTTTTTTTTTACGGAAAAATCTACAAATAGCGACAATTAAGCTAGATTCACGCGAGAGGGCAAAATTTCGCTGCTCCGTGAACCGAATAGTCACGTGATTAGTTTAATCCGGCGAAGCAGCGGGCACGTCGCATGCACACAGCCGGAGCTGCGCTCGCGGAATCCGGGTGCATACTCTCGACTCCTACGCTCATGCAGCGCGCTTGTTCCGCCTTTATTTTCTACGTCGAGCTATTTGAGACAGGACGCAGCGGACACCAGTAAGATATTCGTATTTATTTTATGTTATATGTTGTGACTTCGCGTTTTTGAACGCGTGAGAAAGTCGCGCCTTTTTACGTGCACCTCAAACGCTAAGCGGCGTCTGCGTTTGAGGTGCAGTGACGGGGGCACATGCTAAGCGGTGCGCCCACGTCACTTTCCATAGCGTTACGAGAAGCGCGCCAAAACGGACTACTCCGCGTAGTACTACATGTGCAGAAGCTCAGCCTCCGTAGCTTTTCCTTCAGTGCCAATAAATGTTGCCGACGAGTATCATGGATGGATGGATGGATGGATGGATGGATGAAAAACTTTTACTGGGGTCCTGAAGGATTCCACCCCCGTTTTATAGGGGTAGGATCGCGGGCCGCTCCCACGTTGGGACGGGGAGGAAAAAATAAACTGCCGAGTATAAAACACGTGACTTTAAAGCCGGCTGCCTCATTCCTTGCCAGGCCAATCCGACCAATGTTGACAGATTTGACGCTGAATCCTCTCAATTGAGAGCAGACGACCGTCAAACGGAGAGATCAAAATAGCGGGGACACATTTCCATCCGTGCCGCGAGCGGAGGAGAGCGGATGAAGCGAGGACGGCACGTTTCGATGACGAGCACGTCACGTGATGCGCCGTCCGCTGCGAAAATTCCTCCTCCGTTCCCTCGTATGAATCCACCTTTAAGAGATAGCCTTGTTTACCTTAAATCTTTACGATTTCGTGATCCTACGCGAAAACGTATGCTAGTTTAGTTACCGAGAGCATTTAAGACCTGCTCAACCTTGAATACTTGTATTTGGTAAACGTAATTAAAGTCTCGCGTCCGAAATGGTACATGATGGCGAGCTTGGTTCAGATGAGCAAACCTAGCTTAGATCTCTCTCAACCTGCAGCATTTTGCTTTGCCAGTCTCAGTCAGACACTGCGTCACATAACTGCTGATGCAGACAAACAAATTGATAAGAGCATGAGAAACATTATTTGTGGCTTTTTAAACTGCAGTCTACCGTGCTGTAGTCTAAAAATTATCGATTTAATTCTTTGAAATTCAAGTTACAATCATTAAAATCAACTAATGTACCCAACGCTCTACGTGATCTAATTGTGTGTAAATTTATTAGTCCTGTATAATACATTTAAAATGAGCTCCTCGGAGAATTTTCCTTCTTCCGTACTGCATTATATCATAACACCACCAGAATGGCGTGCGCTGTCGTGAAGCTGAATGTTGTCTTCTGAAAACTTATTCGACGTTTCTTGGGGTCACCTGAGACACGCTATCAGATGATGCATTCTTTACCAAGTATTAACGAAGTACCAGCTATAACCAGGGAACTGATTGAAAAAAGTTAAAGTGTCCCGGCTATATCATGCACCCCACGCAAGACATGATTGAGAGTGTGTAGTCGGCCGAAGACACCGAAATCTATTATTCAATAGAATTTTTTTTCATTAGAAGCATTTCTTAGTGAACTTCGGCGACTTTGAGCGTATCTATCTATCTATCTATCTATCTATCTATCTATATAGCTGCTTACGACATTTAGCTGATTTGATTTATATCCGGGGTTTAACGTCCCAAAACCACCATATGATTATGAGAGACGCCGTAGTGGAGGGCTCCGGAAATTTCGACCACCTGGGGTTCTTTAACGTGCACCCAAATCTGAGCGCACGGGCCTACAACATTTCCGCCTCCATCGGAAATGCAGCCGCCGCAGCCGGGATTCGATCCCGCGACCTGCGGGTCAGCAGCCGAGTACCTTAGCCACTAGACCACCACGGCGGGGCACGACATTTAGCTCTCCTGGCCGTCTAGATAATGGTATCGGTGCCAAAATTGGTATAGCATAACATGACTGTCATAAGATAGTCATAACATCACTATCTTGATATGAATGCCATAAGGGTCGCGATTTCAATTTCATGATCTTGCTGCTCTTGTGGTGGTTTCGTTTACATGACATTTTGCAAAACGGGTATGATATGACATAACTGTATAGCGGACATTACTGACAGACCATAGCGTGAAAATCATGACATGCATGTCACGATTTTTACGTTATGACTAGTCATGACTACATGCCACGCTCATATTGTGCTCGTGGTCGTTCCGCTAGCGTCACATATACCGAATTTGGTATAACGGAACGTGAATGGATGACGAAAGTACATGACTGGTGCAAACATGATAACCATCACATGCGTGTCATGTAAGAACATCACTACATGCGACGCTCATAAAGCGTTCGCAGCCGTTTCGCTAGCCCCACATATACCAAATTTGCTACGAGGTGGCGTGAATATACGACGAAGGAAAATGACATGTCTAAACATGATAATCATGATATGCGTGTCATGTGAAACATGATTACATGCTACGCTCATAGCGTGCTCGCGGCCGTTTCGCTAGTTTCACATATACGAAATTTGGTATGGCGTGATGTGAACAGACGACGAAAGTAAATGACACATCCAAACATAACATTTATGGCATGGAAGTCATGTACGGAATAATTTAGGTCCACCTCGTAACGTAGTGCTCAATTTAAAGTGACATATCGACCTTCATCATTCGTGCTTCGCGTATCACCGATTCCTACAGTACGTGGGATCTGCCATTATTTTAATATGTTTAATTTATTAAATTATCATTACTACGAGAATGGAAACCTTCAGTTTATCAATGTATCTCTCTCTCTTTCTCTATCTCTCTCTATAATTGCTATGGACTTAACACTGAAGTGCGCTAAACCTTGAAGTTATAAAATGCTGAAGCAAGTACTGGAATGCTATCACTGGGTGCACATGTACCATGAATAACAGCAGAAACGAGAAGAAAAGACGAGGACGAGTTTTCAGTGCTTCTCTGTTGCATCGTGTCATCCCAATACCTTACATGAAGGAAACGTCGATTAGGCACACCGAGAAATAGCTTCCTTGACCTTGGTCTTACAATTCCCATTAGGTGAACGAAGCGATAAGCGAATGCGCCATAATATCCCTGAAGAAAGGATGTGTGCGGCTCTAGTTGGCCCAGTGTTTCTCGTTGATCGTGATCGGTTGTTCATTTTTCGAAAAAAGCTAATTCATGGTTCTAAGGAAAAAAAGGACATTTAATCAAAGCTGTCCTTTCACAACTACTCTTAAGTGCGGCTAAAGAAAGGCAGACGAACACTATACCACTCGGGTGGATTTCATTACCTCATAATGATGGTGGCTCATTTTAAATAATTTCACTGTCGTTCAGTGCGACAGCATAGGGGTGTTCGTGAGCTCAAAGGCTACAATATTTCTTTTTCAAAAGCTTCAACGATTAGCTCCAGAGACCAAGAAGTGGTTTCTATAGTGTTTTTTTTCCTTTTAGATGTTTCCAATTGTACATATACAGTATACGGCAACTATAAAAAAGCTATCTCTGTAAGAGTACTTACTAACAATTGTTATACGTGCATGACGCTGTTGCGTCACGGATCATTAAAGATTATTCGCTCATATTTTCTCGTGTAATCGCGAATGAGGGACAGAATTAGAGTCGTGCATGCATTCTTATTTAGCAAGACTCTTTTTGTGTAAAATTTGCTACAGTAATCAAGAATATACCAATGGTTGTGCAAATCAACGATAAGTTGATGACAACGGCAGTAAAAAGAAAGAATGTTATCGTCAAAAAAAATTTACAATAGCCCCATAAACCGCAACCGCGTTAGACCGGTAGCTGTCCTCACGAATGGCGTAGATTTTTGGGCGAGAGATCTTTGCACATTACGCACAAAGCGGAAATAAAGTTTTCGTGGGAAAGAACATGACTAGAGATCCTATTCGGGTTACGCTTCTGTACAGATGCTCCAGTAGTCTACCACTATCGCTCAAGAGAAAGGTGTATATACCAGTTGCATCACACCGGTACTTACCTGCAGGGAATAAACCTGGAGGCTTACAAAGAGTGGTCAGCTTAAGCTCATGACGGCACAGCGAGCAATGCAAAGTAAAATGATAGGTGTGACTTTCAGAGACAAGAAGAGAGCAGAGTAGCTCAAAGAGAAAATGGTGCTCAGAGACATCTTAGTCGAAACCAAGAAGGAAAAGAAAAATTTTCATTCTAAGATGTGTAATGTTTTTTTACAACCTACATTCTCTAAAGTTTCATAACATTTTATAAGACCACTCATATTTTGGCCAATAACCCACAGTGGGCATCAACCACAAGAGAAGGTGAACAAGAATAAGGACACGTAGCGTGTCGGCAATATAACCGCTGGTCATTAAGGGTAATTCTCAGAAAAAGAACACGGGTTAGGGGAAGACAGTATGGTGGAGAGATGAAGTTCAAAGGTTCGCGGGTACGTAGCCGCAGCAAGCACAGGGCCGGGTTTATTGGCGGTACTTTGGGGATGATGATGGTAATGATGATCATGATGATGATGATGATGTCTGAAAATAGTGCGTAAGAGCACGGTGCACGGGATCGAGCATGAAAATAGGCGGATGGCTTTAAGGACTTCGTCGGCGCATAAAAATGTCAACTATAGGTGGTGGACAGCCAACACGTGAGATACCTGTGTTTCTGCTAAGCAGCTGTAGTTTTTTTTTATTTTCTTGTTGATTAAATGAAATTCGCCTCCGGGGCCCTACGCAAATGTAGCATGAAACGGCGTCACAGAATGGCGTGCCTCTAGGCGTTTCATAATATGGCACTGTCAGAGGCACAGCTATTTATTTTGGTTGCTATGCGGATGTAGGCACCGTCGATTGCACTTCCCGTGGACGAAGGGACGTGAACACTCCATACTCTGAGAGCACATTCGCAACCACTCGCAAGCTTGCAAAAGCACCTTTAAATACTTGAGAACCTTCTACCATCGTGCTGGAGTCGACAGCCGGGAGAAAATAAAGAGAAGCTGTTAACACGTCACTGAACAGTTCGAGCGTGTGTGGAAGATGAGCAGCGGCATCTTTAAAGCGACCGTGGCAAATGGCCAACTTAATAAATTCCTCAACTGTGCGTATACTATATACGGGCGCGCGCACGCTCTTCTTGCAAAATCGCTTTGGTTCTTATACGTTCTTCTCAAGCACCGTTGAATTGGCCATGAGTGGAAGCATTACGTGGGCCACGTGCGCCCGTGAGAACGTGTCTTCGCAACTGCTGTTGTGTGTGTATATACCGCAGTCCACGTGTCATCCACGGCATTGTGCCAAGCGCAAATGAGCGGCAATACCGCCTCTCCTGCTCTGTGACTTCTTAGCTTGCTGGATATCGCGCTGTTATTTAGGGATTACTGTTATAGAGGTTTAGACGGTACTGGTTGGAAAGGGGCATATAAAAGATACGCTGAATAACGGGTATATCTTGGATTGATTGATATGTGGGGTTTACCGTCTCAGTACCACCATATGATTATGAAAGATGCCGTAGTGGAAGGCTCCAGAAACTTCGACCACCTGGGGTTCTTCAACGTGCACCCAAATCTGAGCACACGGGCCTACAACATTTCCGATGGAGGCGGAAATGTAGCTGCCGCAGCCGGGATTCGATCCCGCGACCTGCGGGTCAGCAGCCGAGTACCTTAGCCACTAGACCACCGCGGCGGTGCAGCGGGTGTATCTTTGACGCTACAGTTGTGATTTTTTCGCTTTCATTTCAGTTTCTTATGAGTTCTCTTTTGAAATGAAAGGAGCATGAATAAGAGTAGCGTTGCTTAAATAATTTGTTGATACCTTTCCACCAAACAACTGATTATATGATTACTTGCTCTACTCTTATTACTTCCTTTTGTTCCGCTCAGTAGCCACCGTTCAGAGGACCGTGCTTGTGGCTGCAGATTTACATTAAAGCTGTAATATGGACAGGGCATGTCCGTCGTCCATGGGCGAAAACCTGTGTGCCATAGATATTGGGGCGAACTCCACCACCCACCCTACGTCTGCCAAATTTTCGCGAAACGGAGAATACGGCAAGAAGACGCGTGCTGTGCGAGCGGTTCCTCGAGATTGTTTACGAAACCCCAATCATGTGCGGCGAGCCCTACATGATGACGCACGTCGCGGACAAAAGGCGCATGCTGCTAAAATGAAAAACTTTCTTTAAGGAGCGTACACACGACAAGTTCAAAATGGACTCAATTAGGATTTAGTTTCAGGTTGTGTGATTGGGTATCGTCCGATATTCTTCCTTTGTCTTGTGCTCAACAGCCGCATTGGTCATCCCCCCTTCACAGAGCGCAATGGCTCTTCAGTTTAAACTAAAGCATTCTTTCATAGCATACAATGCAGCTTGGGATCCTTGTGTAGGCGCGCTTAACCTGGGCTCTAACTAAAATAAACTTCAAGACAATGCAAACGAACAATATGCATATGTTATACATTCGAAAAAAAAAAGCCACGCTGCACAAGGTCAAAACTGACTTACCAGCAAGTCAGGTTTGAACCATAAAGCGAACATAAACTTGTAAGTCGCTGAATCAATAAAGACCTTCATATTTAATATGCGCCGAAGCCGATTACATGGCAAATGGGGAAGCCTGGTATTCTAATCGGTATCAGGATGCAAGGTAGGACAGTGTAGGTAAAACGTGGGTCAGATAACTTAATCCCTATTGAGTCGTAAGATATGAGACAAGTAAAAAAAAACAAAATCATAAACGTAAACGAATCAGGTTTTCATATGCAGGCACAAGATAGTGGCAGCTAGCACTAATTTATTTCACATTTACTTGTGAAAATGGAAACACATTACTTCTATTGTTATATAGTTTGTTAAGGTTATTCGTAGATCTCTGTCCTTGTGTAACTTTTTTATGTATAGTATACGCTTATTGTTCGTTTTCATTGTCTTAGCATTTGCCAGCTCGTTGCCACAGTGAACTCGGGGACGTGGTGCGTTTGTCAAGCTGTCAAATGCTGTATACATTTTTTTTTCCCTTTTTTATCCTGTCCCACTCAGTTACAGTGTAACTGTGCGGGTAAATAAACTCAAACTGAAGTCCGAGTCAGGTTAAATCGTAGATCACTGAAAGATAGCCTCGCACTGCAATAGACATAACGAGAAGATGATGGTCATAGAATAACACAGCATTCCCTTTCGGGGGGGGGGGGGGGTCATTTCAGCACCTCCTCCCCTATTTCGTCAAAGTATGGGCAGACTGCACCCACTCTCTCATGGGTGACAAGGGGGATTCACCACCTGCCTCCCACCGGTGCGCCCGCTATGATGATGATTACACTGGCGGTGTAGACGGCATCCAGTGCTTCGCACGCTCGAGCAGTTACTTCTAGCGACGAAGATGGGAGAGTGCCTTTGTCTGAAGAGGCGATGAAGCGAGGGAATCAGTCCGTTCAGTCAGCCTCCCCGATTCCCGTTACACACACGCGCCACACTTCCACCGGACGGGCTGGTCGGCCGTCGCCGCTTCCGGCTCTTCGAGGGTCGGAAGAGGAAGGGTTTCCGACCTTGTGGCTCTTCCGCAGCGCCGACGACGGTGACCCCGATGACGTAAAGCACGTGACCTCTTTGTCGCGCGGGGCACGTGCCGCCCGTTCGGACAGCCTCCTTACCATCGGCTCGCTGCATTTCTTTTTTTTTAACCTAACGCGCATATTTGCGCCGCCTTCGAAATCAGGTTATTTCAACAATGTGGCTCGCCAAACACGTATCGGAAGTAGGGCCGATCGCGTGAAGGAATGAGAGACGCCAAAATGGGCCGTCACGTGATAGAATAGAAGGCAACCGAAGTCGACCCCGCCAGGGAACCGGTAGGCTTCAGTATCTGCCTCCAAAGCGTTCTCTTTGCGCCCTTTCGAAAATTCGACGCGTACGAAGCGAGGGCGCAGTACTCGCAGCTTCTGGCCAGAAAAGATGGAGCCCCTCTAGAGCCGAGAAATCGCATCAGTGCACCCTGAAAAAGCACTTACATCCTTTCTCAACATGCTGTAGTGCTAGATTCGACGAGGAAAAGACAGTGGGAGTCGGCGCTCCTCATCTGTCTCGTCCTCGACAAATGTAGCGCTACAACGTTTTAAGTAAGAATGTGTCACCAACTAACCCCGCGGCATGTCTCTCAATTACGGTATGTCCTTAAAAACTACACTCCGTTTCATAAATCAGCTGCAACGCTCTGCAAGCAACGCGAGAAATTAGGCCAGCACAACGTATAACTCCTCACGTCTCGTGGTCACTCGCGCGACGTCTCATTAGTGCCGTTGCACCCTCGCGTTTCTTTGTGCTCGCCTTTTGACGTGACTGGCGAGCAGAAGGAAGTGGGGAGGGCGCAACAGAACGCGGGGGCCGAACGACCCTGTGGTGTCCTCCCCTACACAGACACCGTCTCATGAGGCAGAAAGTCCAGGTGGACGTCATCGTGACGTACCCAGAGCAGGGAGCCTGTATGTGATGTCAAGAGAAAACTGAGCAACACATAATAAACGTTCAACGGCGTTTTTGTCTGTAGGACACATATCTTCAATTACTTCTCTTCGCAATAATGAAAGAAAAAAAGCAGTTATAGGTGGTAACATTGAACTATCTTTTTTTTTGTTTTTTACGTACGCATCGACTGCAATAAGCCACGCTATCATGTGTGAAACGAAGTGTAGCTTTGATTCCTTCTGTATCCTGACGTCACCACATGGTGCGAGCTTCTCGTCACGAGTTCGAGCAAGATATTGTGACGTTTAAATTAAAACGTGCATGGTAACTCCGCACTATGGCTCCTTTGGGCATAGAGTTTCCCTATATAGACTAAAGGGAATTCTGGTGCTAGTGTCTACGGGAGCTGCAATGCACGGCGCTTCAGGGAGCATGGGAATGATGGGTAGTACACACATTTGTCCAATCTTCGCACTCCTGGCCTGCTTCTGGCTCTGTGTGTGTTCGTGTGGCTTGGAGCTGTTTTCTCGCGAAACAAAAAATCAGCCAATGTTCAGCGGTTGTGCTTCACTACCTTATCTCTTTAAAGCTTACCTTTTCAAATCAGGTCACGAAACTCAAAAGGGTTCGCTTTTTTTCTTTGAAACGAAACCATAACCAGCCATAAACTAAGCCGCAAGTACGATTCGCCGCCCGCAAGTACAAAAACTAGGCAACTGTGTGTACTACTCATCATCCCCATGGTCGCTGAACGAGCGCAGCGCCAGAGTCCCCTCAACTTAATTTTAGGAAACTCTATGCCTCTGGGGATGCGCAAGCGCCCGTTCTGAATGTATGGGTGACGCACAAACGGCGTTCTGTCCTCTACGTGGGCGCGGCCAGCGGTTACACCAGCCCTTCGTTAGAGGGCCCTGCAGTAACTCCTCCGGTTCTATTAAAGTTCGCTGTACGTCCGTCCGTCCGTCCGTCCGTCCGTCCGTCCGTCCGTCTGTCCGTCTGTCTGTCTGTCTGTCTGTCTGTCTGTCTGTCTGTCTGTCTGTCTGTCTGTCTGTCTGTCTGTCTGTCCTGTCTGTCTGTCTGTCTGTCTATCTATGCCTGTCTGTCTGTCTGTTTGTCTATCTATGTCTGTCTGTCTGTCTGTCTGTCTGTCTGTCTGTCTGTCTGTCTGTCTATCTGTCTGACGTAATCACAACTAGCCAGACTGCTGAGTGAAGGTATAGGAATCAGTACTGTCGCCTCACGTGAAGCTAGTGTCGAGTTTGCCATGGTATAAGTAACTTTTCAGCGTCCCGTGCTAGCACGGTTGTCGAGTGCTCGAGAAAGTGGAGAGCATACTATATACTCTAATGTCCCTCCTACCGCGACGAGGGACAGCTGTTTGAACGTGAAATGGACATGATTTGCCACGACCAGTTAACGTTGCTCAACACATTCGGCCCAGCGCACGGACCTTCAAAATAGCCTCGCGTCGTACTCTGTTCAGCCAATTACCTGTTCAAAATCGGCCTTGTTGAAGACTTTATTAGTAGAATACCTCACATAGGAAACTCTTTATTTACCCAATACACTGATTGTAAATAGTTTTATCAGGTCCACTTGGTCACTACACAATTTTTTAAGTATTTGTTTTTCATATTTGTCTTCCCGCTCTTCTGAATTCTTTTAGTCCCCATCCCTATATAGAGCATATCATACCAGCGACATACAGACGCCGGCAAAAATCTGCCTTTCTGATAAATAGTTTGTCTCACTCTGTCGTACTTACACACAGCAAAATGACGGGCATCCGAGAGCTTTGCACAACATTACGAGCATCAAATATCTCATTGCAAAAAAACAAACAAAGAAACAGTGGTTCAAATAGAGATAACTTTCTTTTCAATCAGCAACCACTGAACGCACTAAAACTGGACAATAAAAGCTAAATAGATGATTTTAAAGGGACACCGGTCCGGCTGATACTCATTGTAGAGGTGTGACCGTTGCGGAAAACGTCCGCAGCCTTTCGGTACTAACCAATCGGCGATGCCAAGCAGCGCTTATCGTTGGGCAGTGTACATGGCAAAAAACGGGAGCAGGTGGAAGAGAAGAAAACACAATATGAAATTGGCCGTGTTTTTCGTGCTCGTGACAGCGTACCAGCAATTTTTAGGTGGCACTGCTGTCTGCACTTAATGACCGACAATTAGGGCGAGTGTGAAAGTGAGCGAAAGCGACAGCGAGTTCAGTTCTTCATTTGCAGGTGGCTGTCCCGACAACGTAGGTGTCAAGTCGTTTTCTCAATTGGAACCAATGTCACGAAGAGCAAGAATAAAACCAGGGAAAACATTGTCGGCGTTGGGTGTTTTGCTAACACCGTGCTCGTCTGTGAACGCAGTGTATAACAACAGAATAAAATACAAATATGGACAAAATGGACAGAGGTCGGTTGCTCGATGCCACAGTCGGCCATCTTGTTTCTGTTGCAACAACTTGCGAATGCAGCTAAAGTATAAAGTTTTATTGTTTTCTTTTTTGATTGAAATACTTCTCCGCAGTGTGATACGTCAGAAAAAAGCGCAAGGAGCGAGGATATGAAAATTAAGGACGTGAAAGTTAAGGTATGAAGACGCAAAGAAAAAAACTAGTATTCGAAGGAGCTATATCAAAAGCGTCAAGAGCCCCGATTACGTGAGATATTAAAGTCATACAGCGTTGACGCCATGGTCACTAATTCTAGACTAGCAGACTCGTGAGACGACTCAGTCGAACTCACTCATACTCAGATTGAGCCGTGAGTCTCAGTTTGAGCGAGTTTGAGTGAGCAACGTTTTGGCGAGTTTGAATTCGAGTGAGTCAGTCCGGCTCAGCAAAGTTTTGCCGAGTCTTGAGCCTGAGCGAGTCCTAAGCGCAAAATACATTTCATGAGTGAGCCGGCAGTGAGCTCCACTATAGTTTTGCCTACATGTGCCGACATCCACCACTGCGTCTGAATGTAGACACCTGTACACACAATTATTCTGGTAACATTATTAAGCAACCATAGTTGCTAAGTCAACAGACCGCGGGAACCGCGAAGGCGCTAACCGCAACCAAGGCATGAGCAGACACCAAAGCCAAGGCCAACTGAAAACAAAAAGGAAGGAAACAGCTTGGCGAAACTCGCATCGATGAAACCAGAAAAGGAGAAACAAATTTTTTTGCCGCCGGTGGCTTGGAAAGCCACGTGCACGCATTAATGGTGCGATAATTTGTTTTTTTTCTTTATAACTGCACGAACAACTGCGGGATCGATGTACCGTAGCCTTGCGTGCTTACGTGTACCTTTTTCAAACCCTGTTGGGCGAGCCAGCCCCACCATTCTCACTTGTAGGTATGCATTTCTTTTATGGGCGCAGTTTTATTTCATAACAGTACCGATACAAAGTTTACCGTAACCACGAAAGACAGAAACAGTCCAACGAAACAGTGGGAGTGTTATTCGGAATACATAGGTAAGCTGTTGGAAACACTTATTGTATGGTTAATGTACTCTATTGATTCGGCGTTACGATAAAAATGAAGGCCTAGATTGTTTGTTCCATGCCTTTGTTCAAGAGCGTGTCATTCGAATTACATGCACAGAAACACGTCAGAAACTATTCAGAGCATCTATCAGTGGTATGCCCTGAAAATGACGTTTATTATAACTTCTTTCTGTTTACAGTTCCGGGAGGTGTGCAAAGACCTGCTGAATAACGACGATGACGACTATTACTGCCTCCGGTGGCTAAGAGGTGAGACAACACGCATAAGTGACTGTCGTCGTAGCAATATTAACTAGTTACGCTATATATGCAATCGCTTGTAAAAGTTGTTAAAGAAAAAAACATGTCCGCCATCCGATCGCGAAGGACCCTTGAAGGGGCCCTGCAACACTTTTACGGCATGGCCAGAAAACGCTGTTGAATAAAAAGTGGTCTCGATTGAAAAAAAAAGAGAAAATATGGCAAAAAAAAACGCTGCGTTAGAGTATAGACTATCTTTCGTAAGACGTGTGGGCACCACCATCTTCGGCTGTTAAGCCGACGTTTTCTTCGTATATCGCGGCGCGAATGAATAAGGTCAGGAGACATCGTACACACCAACCAAACCGTTTTCATGCGCTTGCGTCTACCTCAACACTGTTCATTTAGCTGTTGAAGATGCAAAACACAAACGTTGACAGTCCAATATCGCGGCACTCAAACTCATCCGTAAAATAGTTTGTAGCATACGATGGACAGCCAACATCGTACTCTTTCCACACATGCACTTAGTCATACGTAAGCATAGTGCTGGCTGGTAAACATTATGAGGAAATAAGCGCATCACTAACTAAAACAGACGCCGCTTAGTAATGCTATCTAGTTTTCTTGCTCCTTAACGGATGCCAGGGCTGCTCACGCTTCCAACGCCAGGCTTTTTATTCTCATACGCCTCTTTCATATCTTTTCCCGTGTAGCACGTGTAGCCGAGGTCATTGTGCTGTTTGTAGCCACCAGCCTTCGGCGTACGCTAATACGCGAAATTCTCAATCTTGGCACAACGACGCAAGGATGCCGCGACGGTGCCCTCCGGCTTCTCCGGATGTACACGCATTGAACAGGCGTGCCGTGTCGCATTGATGGTCTTCCCGCGCAGCTGGGCCTGACGATATATATATATATATATATATATATATATATATATATATATATATATATATATATATATATATATATATATATATATATATATATATATATATATATATATATATATATATATATATATATATATATATTGCTTTTCCTGTGTCTTCATTAATGTATGCGCCTCACTCCCCCCCTTCCTCCATGTTATGAGCGCTGTACTTATGAACACTTAGTGTTAAACAAATGAAATTAAACAAGAAAAGAAAACTTTGCTGCTTTGCATCAACATCGACCCAAACATTCGGCAGCACAATGCGATGAGGGGCCTGCGATTCCTGGTTGCTGTGCCCAAACTTCGATAGGGGCGTAATGTTCTACTGGCGGGAGAGGATGGGGCAGTGGTCTGAAAACAGGAGAAAAGAATAGGAAATTGAGCCCCACAACTAACTGCAGCTAAGTGTGACACCCCAGCAGTAGCTCACGAGGGAATGGGATAAGGAGGGATTAAAAGGGATAGAGTCAGAAGTAAATATCGAGAAAAGAAAAATATTGGGACACGGTCGATGGAGTCCGAGGACGGGGCACCGCTCGGCGAGAGCAACCGGCGTCGGGAGTTCGCGGACGGTGGTCCGATCGGCGAGAGCTGCGCTGACGCCTAGGAGACCGTGGACGGCACAACACTTCATCACGGAATCCACCGAGCGAGTTCCCAATAATGTACTGGTTCCTCCTCCACTTATATTCATTGTAAAGAATTAGCTCGAAAAAGAGCCGGATCCCTCTTACGGCATGTGCCGAAGAACTCGCATCGAGCGCTTGCTCCGCGACAATGAGGAACTCGAGTAGACGGTCAATCATTCCCGTCAAAATGTTTACCGTCGTCGGGAATCATAATGGTGTAGCAAGTCATACACTTCGCACCCGTAGTAAAAAGGTGCACTGGACATGGCGCTGTGCGTGGCCGGTGAAGGAACGGGGAAACGCGGTCGCCGCTCGGGACGATCCGCGGCCAAGCGCGTCCAAACGACAACACGGAACGCGGATGTCACAAGGATCGCGTGCGCACATCGAGTGGCGCGTGTCCGAATCGCTTTTGTTTTGAAGGCAACCAGATTCACTCAGCGTGTCGACTGTTCCGTACAGCAGTGTCTCTTCGTACGTAGCACAAGAGCACTTCGTGTTGTGCTGAATGTGGTGCCGCGAGTACGGTCGCAATTGTAAGAGCGAAAGGTACACCATGGGCTTTATAAACTTAAACAGGTGTACGGCAACGACGAACTGCACAAAGAGATTTATGATGTCTTCTTTTTTTCGTTGTTGAAACTTGTTTGTACGCTTGACGTCAGTGAAATGAATGACCCCTGACCCCTGATCGTGCAGAGTGTGGCGAGATGGCGGGAGCACCTGTCACTCTCTTACAGAAACTCATATGTCGACCACGCCCTTCTTCTATATGGTTTAGTTTCCCGGTACACCCGTTTGGTGCGCAGCACGTTGTGCTGATCTATGAAAGTCGGAGCAACGGCACAAGAGTTGCCTCTGTAATTTTCCAGTAAAATACGATGGTGACGTCACCGTGACGAGGCGGGGCCGAGCGCAGTCAAGTAGCAGGGATGGGACGGGGTACGTCACGTGCGAACGCGAATAGTCTAGAGGCACGCACGCACACCTGTTACGGTAACTCGAAGAACTCACGCAACGTGAACCACGCACCCTCCGTTTAGTGTATGTTGTCCACGAACATAGCTCCGCAATGCGCCTCTATACTCGAAGAATAAATATCCCGCGCTACATCGCTTGCCTCACCTTCCTACTCCAACGTGCAGGAGGAAGTTGGAGCGTGTGAGTGGTACATCCCGATTGCCTGTTTGTTTCGTAAACAAAAACAACGTCATTTCGTGAGAGCGGCGCGAAATTATGGCGGTGAAATAAAAATTGTTGAACAGAAAATGTCACTAGAGCGTACGCTTCTACGAGAAGGCTTGTGTATAGGTTTGTCAGAAAGGAAAGTGGCAACTGCCTTCCTTCACAGCGTGTTTATGTACGCCTTCCCCACTTTCACCCAACCTAACCTCGAAAATGTAGTAGAAAAGTAAGCTCGTCCCCGAAAAAAGGAAAAACAAGGAGAAAAACATTAAGCCATCTTTGCACTAGTGGGGCCAAGCATCAAGAGTGGAGCTGAGCGGCCTGCATCGTTTCTTTATATTTTTCTGATATCTGTTCTCTTTTTAAATGCGAAGCATTTCTTAGTGAATTTCGGCGACATTGAGCGTATCTATCTATCTATCTATCTATCTATCTATCTATCTATCTATCTATCTATCTATCTATCTATCTATCTATCTGTCTGTCTGTCTGTCTATCTATCTATCTATCTATCTATCTATCTATCTATCTATCTATCTATCTATCTATCTATCTATCTATCTATCTATCTATCTATCTATCTATCTATCTATCTATCTATCTAGCTGCCTACGACTTCTAGCTCACCTGGCCGTTTCGGTAATGGTATCGATACCAAACTTGGTATGGCATAACATGACCGTATGATGAACATATTTGTCTAGTCATAACAAGAAAATCACATATATGTCATGAATGCCATGATTTACATTTCATGTTCTTGCAGCTGTTGCGGTGGTTTCGTTCACATGGCATGTTGCAAAACTGATGTGATATGACATTATTGCATGCCGAACACAAGCAACAGACCCTAACATGAAATTCATGACATGCGTGTCATGTAACAACATGACTACATGCCACGCTCATGATGCACTCGCGGCCTTTTCACTAGCGTCACATATACCAAATTTGGTATTATGGGACTTGAGTGGATATCGAAGGTATGATACTGGTGCAAACATGATAAACATGAGATGCGTGTCACGTAACAACATGCCTACGTGCTACGCTCATGGTGCGCTCGCGGCCGTTTCGCTATAGCTTCACATGTACCAAACTCGGTATTACGCGACACGAACGGAGGACATAGGTAAATGACACATCCAAACGTAATAATCATGACATGCGAGTCGTGTAACAATATGACTACATGCCTCACTCATGATGCGCTCGCGGCCGTTTCGCTAGCTTCACATATGCCAAATTTGGTATTACATGACGTCAATGAATGACAAAGGTATGTGACTGGTGCAAACATGATAATCATGAGATGCGTGTCATGTGAGAACATGACTACATGCCACAGTCAAGGCGTCAACACATTTCGACGTGATGCGGTGTGCGTGCTCTCCGGCGTTCATTTTGTCGCGTCACGCCGGCATTGCCACGCCAAGCGCCGGTCCTATCGTATACTCGCAGGCGCGCGCCGCATTGCGTTGCTTTGATGCATGCGCGTTTCAGCGCGTCCGGCGTCCCTCTGTAACGAAAAGAGGGTAACGCAGTATTTTCTGGGTAACGCATCGGTGCGAAATGCAGCATGTCGCATTTCGCGCAGGTTGCCGTCGGGCCGCGCTGACGGACGCTGGTCGCGCCTAGCATCAGACTATATAGAGTGCTCACTTTTTGCTAACGTAGCGTCGCTGTGCCCAGCGTGCGCGCGCGTCAACGCTACGTTGGAGTATATTGGGCCCTTCCTGACGCACTCGTGGCCGTTTCGCTAGCTCCACATATACCAAATTTCGTGTTACGTTATGACGTCAATGAATGACGAAAGTATATGGCTGGTTAAGCATGATAATCCTGGCACGCGTGTCATGTAAGAACATGACAACATACCACGCTCATACGTGCTCTTGACCGTTTCACTAGCTCCACATACCCAAAATTTGGTATCATGTGATGTGAATAGATGACGAAGGTAAACGACACATTCAGACATGATAATCATGACACGGAAGTCATGCATGGCATCATTTACCTCCACCTCGTAACGTTGTGCTGATTTTAAAGTGACATATCACCCTTTCTGACTCGTGCTTCGCATGTCATCGATTGCCACTGTACGTGTGATCTGCCAATTTTTTTTTTTCAATCAGTTTTTCTATCAGTCTTTCTTTATTTCCATGTTTCATTATTTCTTCCTTTCTCTTTCTTTCTTTCTTTCTTTCTTTCTTTCTTTCTTTCTTAAAACATATATTTTTTCTTTCTGTTTCTTTCTCTGTCGATGTTTGTTTATCCATTGATATATATTTTTCTTTTTTCGTTTTACACTCTGTTTCTTCTCTCTCTCTCTCTTTTGTCTGCTTCTTTCTATTTCTTTCTTTCTAATTATATCTATATTCTTGTAACTTTATTGTCTTTATGTAATTCTACTTCTCTCTTTTGTTTTTGTCTTTTTTCTCTCTCTTTTTCTGCTTACTCCTCTCCCTTGGTACTCGCTCTTTTACCCATCGGAGTTGTTGAATCCAACGCCGGCCAAACTAACGCACTCGTTCTGAGAACCAAGCAGAAGATGAAGAGGTGTACCGAAACACCGCGTGGCGGCCGAGTTATTGTTCTCAATCAGTTTTTTAAAACACGACAGCATTTTTTTACACGACCGTCTCTGTTTCTCGTCGCGAAGAAACTTGATTTTGTTTTTACATGGTAGTGGGGCTTCCCAATTATTCCTGTGGCGCATATCCGACCAAGTTCCCCCCCCCCCCCTTTTTTTCCTTTAAATCTGGTTCCCTGGATCATAGAGTTTCCTAAAATTAACTAGAGGGAACCCTGGCGCTGCGATCGTTTAGCGACCATGGGAAAGATGGGTACTACACACATTTTCTTAGTCTTCGTACTTGCGGCTTCGTTTATTGCTGTGTTTCGATTTTGCTTTGAAAGAAAGAGTCAACCCTTTTGAAGTTTGTGACCCGATTTTAAACGTAAGTCTAAATAATGGGATGGTGAAGCGCAACCGCTAAACATTTGCTACTAGAGAGTTTTAGTACTGCGGAATGGTGCTACGTGCGCATCACGCAAGCGCCTTGCGTTACGTGGCGTCGTTTGCCACTTATCGGCTTTTAGTACGCCGTAGTACCCGCGTAGATAACCAGCGTGAAACGTGTTGCGCCATCTGGTAGATTAAAATAGAAGCACGTGTTGTTGACGGCCAATGTGAGCCACTCCAAGTGTTATAGCCAGATTATGGCCATATTTTGAGCCACAGAGCCGGTCGGTGCTTGCCTTCGATGCCGCCATTTTGCAAAACGAAGTCTCGCGCTGTCGCGAACTTGTTCGAGAGCGGCGCGATCACCTCATACGTACGCACGCACGCATCTCATGCGTGCGTACGTAGCGGCTGCGTACGTAATGCGATACGTGCGCGTTGTGGTCTGCGCATGCGCACTACGCAGAACGTGGCGTCCTTACGTACGCAACGCCGCCACGTACGCAGCGTACGCAGTACTAAAACTCTCTAATATTTGTTTCGTAAGAAAACAGCTCCAAGCCACACAAACCCACGCAGAGCCAAAAGCAGGCCAGAAGTACGAATACTAGACAAATGTGTGTACTACCCATCACTCCCATGCTCGCTGAAGCGCTGTGCGTTGCAGCTCCCATAGACACTTGCGCCAGAGTTTCCTCTAGTGTATATTAGGAAACTCTGTGCCCCGGATTAGGACTGATTTGATCAGCGCTCAAACATTCCATGCGCATCGTGAAACAAGCGAAACCGGAACGTGCGGCCGCGTATAGTTAATCACGCGCTGCGATCTCTCGAAGTGCCATCCACACTTTTCAGTTCTCTATCACCTCATATGAAAAAAAAAATGTGTTAAAAACTTTGTATTTCATGCGGTTAGTTTAAAGTATTTTGAAAACAGCTGAATGATTTTGATAGACAGTGACTCATGCTGCGGCGGTCTTCTTTCCCAACTATATAGGATGGCAAAACCTGAATAAAAACTAGGGCGAGCAGAGGGGCCCTTTGAAGTAGAGTATGGCAGTTAGATTACATGTAGCTCGAAATTTCCGTAAGCTTTTCCTTCGAGCATATCACAGCGTGTTTGGGCTCCAACGCCCACGGGACGGCTTTATTTTCTCCCATAGTAGAGTACCGAGTACTCTAAATCGCAGTGGACAGTAGTGCCTACGCACTACGTTTGTGTAGCCAGGTGTTGTTTTCCTTTTAGGGACGGCTTAGTGCTCTCCCATAGTAGAGTATGCAATGCGCTAAATCATTAAGTAGTTTTTTTTTAAACGCGAGGACTTTTAAAGGGCCACTCACCATGTTTGACAATTTTGAGCTGACAAGCGCAATGCGTAGACGAGGCGTTCATGATCACGTCTGCCAAAATTTGCAACGCTACGCGCCGCGGAAATCGGTCAAATTTCAACATGGATGGATGGATGGATGGATAGATATGGCTGTACCCTTTAGATCGGGCGGTGGCTAGCGCCACCAAGCCGTAATACCTAATAAACCAAAAACTAGATTTATTTTTTTTTTCTTTAAAAAGTGAGTTTGAGGATTCGTACTTTGCAGTGAAGAGTTTATTTTCACTCGTGCCTTGACTTTAGCCACCAATCAGATAACCTTCTTCTAGTTAAATCTACCCGCTTAAAGTCTAATTTGCCCTCCCGGTCCCTAAACCACAGTGCTTTGAAAAACTCTGTGCCATCATCTTGAGCTATAGGGTAAAGCCCTTTACAGATCATTATCAAGTGTTCGGCAGTTTCTTCTTCCTCTCCACACGCAATGCATACTTTGTCTACCCCTTCGTATTTGGCCCGATATGTCTTGGTTCGCAATACTCACGTCCTGGCCTCAAACAGTAGAGAACTACCCCGAGCCTTATCATACATCCTTTCCTTGGCAATTTCCTGCTTAAAAGTTCGATACATCTATAGTGCGGACTTCTTAATCATGCCCATTCTCCACATGTCAGTCTGCGTTTCCTTCACTTTCTTCTTAACTGATAGTTCTTTTTGGTTTGGCCACCTGCTGTTTTCTAAGTATTTACCAGTCAATTTCCTGGTTCGCTTCCTCCATTTTGTATCGACATTCTTCATGTACAAGTAGCTGAAAACCTTCCTAGCTCAACGCTCCTCCACCATTTCTCTCAATCGCTTCTCAAATTTTATCTTGCTGCTAGCTTCCCTGCCCTCAAATGATGTCCATCCCATATCACCTTGTACTCCCTGATACGGTGTATTCCCGCGAGTTCCTAAAGCAAGCCCACCTATTCCACGTTGCTTAATTTCTAATCTTGCTTGAACTTCTGATCTCATGCACAAGACCGCATTGCCGAACGTCAGCCCAGGAACCATGACCTCTTTCCATATTCCTCTCACAACATCATACCTATTGTAATTCCACATCGCCCTATTTTTCATCACTGCTGCATTCCTGTTACCTTTAGTCGTCACGTATATTTCGTGTTCCCTCAGGTACTCGGTTCCATTGCTTATCCATACGCCCAGATATTTGTATTTATCTGTTATCTCTAGCGTGAACTCCTGTATTCTAAGCTCACTACCTTCGTTGTCATTCAAAATCATGACTGCTAATTTTTCCTTACTGAATATAAAATCTAACCTATCTCCCTCATTACGGCAGATGTCCATCAATCTCTGCAAATCTTCCTTGTTGTTGGCCATTAGCACTATATCATCTGCGTACATTAATGCTGGTAGTGCCTGATAAATAAGTTTTCCTTGTTTGACTAAAGAGAGGTTGAAGCCCAGTCCACTTCCCTCTAATTTCGCCTCTAATCCTTGTAGGTACATCATGAATAATAAGGGTGACAGGGGACACCCCTGCCTAAGGCCCCGTTTTACCTCTGCAGGCTTGGATACCTGTTTTTTCCACTTTATAACTACCTCGTTACCTTTATAGATATCCATTAAAAGATTAGTGACTACATGTTCCACGCCTAGTGTGTCCAGTATTCCCAACAATTTCTCTTGAACCACGCTATCGTGGGCTTCCTTGATATTCAAAAATGCTAGCCACAGGGGCCTGTGTTCCTTTTCTGCTATTTCGATGCACTGCGTCAGTGAGAACAGATTGTCTTCCAACCTCCTCTCTTTCCAAAACCCATTCTGCAGTTCCCCCAGCACCCCCTCATCCTCTATCCATGCCTGCAGTCTTTCCTTTATAATCTGCATCGCCAGCCTGTAGACCACTGATGTCACTGTTATAGGACGGTAGTTGTTTATGCCAGCTTTGTCCCCCTTTCCTTTATAGATCAGGCTCATCCTGCTAAGTTTCCATCCATCGGTAACTTCACCATTGATTATTATTTTGCTCACTGCCTCTCTCAAAGCCTGCTTAGACTTCGGACCTAATGCCTTTATCAGCATAATTGGAATGCCATCTGGGCCTGTTGATGTACTACTAGGAACCCTTTTCTCAGCCCTTTCCCACTCTTGCTGCGAAAATGGAGCCATTGCACCACTTGATTCGTCCTTGTCTATTGTGCTGCAGAAAGTACTTTGTTGAAATTTTTCTGTCACTCTTGTTCTTATATAGTCAATAGCTTCGTCCCCTTCTAGCCTGGCTGTAGTTGTAAAACTCTGCTCTAGGCTCGTCTCATTTCTTAGGGAGTTTAGATGGTTCCGAAATTTCGCAGCTGCCTTTCTATCTTTTTTATGTACTTCTGCCAGCCACTGAGCTCCCTTTCTTCTAATATTTTCATTGATCAGAAGGGATGCATCCCTTCTATAGCTTAGAAAGGTTTCGCATTTTGTTTCAACATCATTTGTCGGTTCACCCCGCTGCTTAGCATGTCTGTGTTCCCTAGAGGCTTCCTGATGTTTTGCTGTTTTGCTATGGCTCTCTTAACTTCCTCATCCCACCAACTTTTGGGTTTGTGTCTTCTTTTCCGGGGTGACTTGTCACGCGTCTTGGCAAGCTCTAGCTCAAAGAGTCTAATTAGATTCGTGTATGTCTACACTGTCTTATTATCCTCCGTGATTACTTTGTCAATTTGTTTAGTGGCTATTTCAATTTGCCTTTCTGGATAAAAATTTTCCTGTGGTTGCTCATCTTGTCTCGTTCCCACTTTCACTGCTCTTCCAAAACTTAGTTTGATACGTTTGTGATCACTACTCAGACTTCTGGAGCCACCTTCATATATGTGCATTCCCCTGAGCTTATCATACATCCTATGTGACATCAGTGCATAATCTATCGTCGACTGCAGCCTTCCTACCTCCAGTGTTATTTGCCCTTCACACTTCTCAGTACTGTTGCAAATGATCAAATCAAGCCTTTCACACATATCCATGATCGTTTTGCCTGTCGGGTTGGTATACCCATCTATATCTTCTATGTGCGCATTCATGTCTCCTAGTATAATTATCTCGCTCTCTCCTCCTAATTACCCAATGTCCTTTGATATACACTCTACCATTGCCTGGTTTTCCTCTCTGGCCTTTGCTGCCGTCCACAAGTACACCGAACCAAGGAGTGTCATTTGCCCTGCCACTTTCCCTTTTAGCCATAAAATGTTCCTTGCACTCCTGCTTGACCATTTGCTAGTCTGTACTTTTATGAATAAATGCCCCAACACCTACCCCCTTTCTGCTGCCTTCTGTTCTATTACAGCATTCCCACGTGTAATATGGATTGTTAGGAGGTTGTTCCATGTCCCTGAAATGTGTTTCTACAAAACCGTATACCATCGGCCTTTAGCTGTTCTTCTATCTCTTCCCACTTCAACCTGTTCTTACCACCCTGCATGTTAATATACCCTATATCTGAATTGGTTCGGCGCTCGTGGCCACGTCTATTTATGCCCTGGACTCTACCTATCTTAGATATTGGTGCCACTTTGGAATCGTATCTGTCCATAACACCTGTCGAAGAGTCTTTCTGGTTGTTTCCCTCGTTACTAGCTATCCTGTACCCCGAAGGGCTCGCTTGCCCCCCAAAAAAGCTACTGCGCGTCCTGCAAGTCGCCAACCCACCTCATGACCTAGCTGCCCATCGAAGTGAATTCTGTCTCGTTGAAAACCACCCCACCTATGCACCTCTCTGTTTATTTCCACCACCTCGAAGCCTTTCTCTCGACTAATCCGCCAGATCTCTTGGTTTGCGTTGACAACCGCTCTTTGCAGGTTGCTATCACGCACCGGTACCTCTGGTATCGTGCATATCACTCACTACTTGTACCTTAAGAGAAGTGGCGCACATGTCATCGACGCCTTTCGCCAGTGTGGTTGCTAGTCCTACTGTAGATGCTCAATGTACAGCAGTCCTGCTGTACAACTGCTAGTCCTGCTGTACAACTCAATGTACATGCCAATGGCTGCTAATGGGAAATGAGAGACAGGAGAATTCGGCTTTTACTTTCTTACGGCTTGTGCTTCGTATCTACTTCCCATCTTTAACCACCTCGAGTTCATTCATGGTATATACTAGTTCATTGTATTCATGGCACTGCGGCTCAACGCTCGCTAAACCTTTCTAAAACTAAGGAGGTTAGTTACACCAAGCGAGTATAACGTAGCAACCCTTTATTGTCAGATAGTGCTCATTGTACATGCCAATGGCTGTTAATGGGGATCGCAGCGTGCGCGTTAACTAAAAGCCGAATGCTCCTGTCTCTCATTCCACCTTAGCAGCCATTGGCATGTATATTGAGCACTATTTTTTATTGTTCAACAACGCACAGAAGAAATCTCTCACAGGCACCCTTGGAGGTCGAAATGTTATACTTGTTACATACTACAACGTCTACGAGGGACGAATGAGTGCCTCTGTAAGGAGCTTCGCCCCTAAAAATTGAGAACGCATGGGGTTTCAACTTCCCGCTTCTTGAGCGGAGGTACCTTCCGCAGACTGTGTTCTGCAATCGCATTTGGTACCTTTCTCACGTGGAGCAGCCGCCTTTACGCATCGTGGATCTTTGCAGTCTCCCTTGTGTTCCTTCTTTTGGTCTAGTGGCACTGAGTTGGTTTCTCGTGCGGCGTTAGGACAGCAGCGTTCCTTGGGAGGCATTGCTTTCCCTTCGGTATCAATACGCTGCTGGCTACTGGTCCTGTTCTTCCTGTTGCGCCTCGTACAAGGAGAGGAATCCCCCGCGCGAACTCTGGCATATTATTTTCTACACGCTCACATTCGGTATTTAATCCCTAATGTGCACCTTATACGGGGCCCACAATCAGTAACAACTCCTTCGCTTTATGCAACAGCTGTCGCATTTTTTCATCATATCCAGTCAACTTGCCCTGGGGTAGGTGTGTTAGACAGTTCTATCGTTGACACAACAGCCGCTTTGTTTCTACCGTTACTTCCTCCGGCACGCCGCAACCGCACTAGTCGGGTGTCTTGGAGCACGCTGATGGCATCATTTCTGCCTGGTCACCTCTGAGACTTCATGTGCTGGCGGGGGGGGGGGGGAGGGGTATTCCCCTTACCCTTGACCGCCTCGAAAGGTGAAGAATGGTCCAGTCAGCAACACGCCCGAACTGCTCCCTACGGGAAACAAATCAGCGTGTTGTAAGACAATGCGTCGTGGCTCGTGTTTTCTTGAGGGCCGTGTATGCTGGATTTCGTAGCCTCAGAGTAAACCACTTTGTTTCTTCTGGACGTTGTTCTCGAAGCCGTTTCACCTGCCTTCTCATTGTTGCTCGTGCTGAGACGTCCCCCGCTACGCCACCGATTACCAAAGAGAGGGAAGACCACTCAACCCCTTTTTATCCGGTTCCCTATTGGATACGTGTCTCAAACACTTCTCACATAGAGGGATTTGTGCTGGGGCCGGGAAGTAAGAGATGCTACGACCTGTTCCTGTTTACTGATTCATTTAATGTATTATTAACTTAAAACATCGTATACCGCGTACATCAACCACTACACAAAATTATAACACATGATTTGGACATTTACGACATTCGACACAAGGCAGGCACATAAAGGAAGTAACTGTAACAATACAAGAGTATGCATATAAAAAAACACACTACGACACAAATGATGAAGTTATCAATTATTAAAACCGCGCGATGTCTCAATATGCCGCATATTTTCCCGCAAAGCTCGTTTAAGTAAGGGAGGTGAAGTTCGTCTCACAGAATGTCCATGTAGTCGGGGCCTCGGAGTTGGCTGCTTGAATCGGGGCCGAAGGTTGGTTCTTGGCGTCGAGGTCTGATCTGTTCAATTCGTCAGCGTCTTCATCGTCTTCGTCATCGTCGCCTACGTCGTGCCTCTCAGTGATTTCCATCTTAGCTTCTCTTCCATCTTGAGCTCATCGCATCGTCTCTCTGACTCCCTGTGTATCGTCTCATAGTCCCTTTTTGTAGGACCCGACTCCACCCTACCGGGGCACCAAACCAATCGCCACTATCGACGTGGCATATTTTCTTGTCAATCGGAGTGTATCATCTTCGACGGTCGCCCCCGCGGCCCGCACCAGTAGAAAACCCTCTCCCAAACAAAGCCGAGCAAGTAACGGTGTACAAACTCAAGCCTCAGAGAGAGAGATGGGCGAGCTGTCCCAAGACACTTTAATTACGGGCGAACAATGGTCCCGATGCTTCCGGTACTTGATGAGCCGGTGTCCAGACCAAGTCTCAACGTCTCCATGCAGCTAGGTGTCTCCCGCGAAATTCTCCGTAGCCGCCGCTTCATCGTCATTCAATGCCGCGGAGGGCCATCCGCGCAGAACGCAGTAATGAGCCCTGGAGCCACGGAGGCTGACGGAAAGTCATACTGGACCCGGCACAGGCACTGCGGCAGCGTCGCATTCCCCGAACCAACAAAAGGTGCTTTGCTGCTCCCCCATGCCACAAATCTGAAGGGTGCGCGCGGATTACCTCCACCGTACACTGTCACACTGTCTGTAGACGACAAAGCGCCACCCGGTCTTCGTGTTTGCGCGGGGGGGGGGGGGCGAGAACAGTAGAAATAATCCTTCCGGTACTCCACTCCGGAATGTCCATTCGTTACACCGAAGGTTTTCTTTTCCTTTTTTAGATGCGGAGCATCTTATACTCGCGCCTTGTAGTGCGCCGTCCGCACCGCTTCTCGAACATTCGACAGCTGACGCGCGCGCATGCGCCGTCGCGCCGTCGCCCACTCTTCCACCATCTGTGCATCCCTTCCTCCTCTACACACCGCGCGCGCTTCACTCCTCCACCATCTGTGCACCCTTCCTCCTCTACACACCGCGTTCGACATCTACAATTCTCCTGATTCTCCAGTGGACGCGCATGTGGCGTCGCGCTTCGAGAACATTCAACAGCTGACAGTGCATGCGCCGTCGTGCTGTATATATACTCAAGGTCGGCGCTCGCTCGCTCAGTTGCCGCTCGTCGGTTGGTTTGTACGGCGCGTCGACGTCCAAGGTCGCGGTGAAATGAATTCCAACGAATCCACAAACACAATGATCGACGTCCCTTCGACCAGCGCCGCCCTTTCGCATACGTGTGTACGTGTTCACTCATTTAACACCCCCTCCTACAACCACGTTAACCAATTTAGCCATCGACCCAAGTAAGTCGCAATTCAACACCCCATTTCACAACCACGTTAACCAATTTAGCCATCGACCCAAGTAAGTCGCACTTTAACACCCCGTTAACCAATTATATGGTCCGCATCCTCCTCAGTGTTCCCCCGAGGGAAGCTGCGAGCAATTTATTTTTATGCGTGGGTTTGAGAAACGAGCGTACACATCTTGAAAGGAGCGGGGTTCAGTCCGTGTTTGCGGGGACGTCACAGCGCCTTCTGTATTTGGCGTAACCGCTGTGAGGCTGTTGCAGCAAGTCGTCGCAGTCGTGCTCTCTTCCCGATTTTGGAGTGACTATCTGTTTTGTCGTAGTAACTCTTCTTTCTGGGTGAGGAGGAATTCCTTCGACACTGGTCCTGCCCTTTTATGTTCGTCTGCGAGAGACGTGTAAAGCTTGTTTTCAGGCCGGCCCGTTCTTGGTAGGTTGATGCTTGTTTATTACTCGCACAAATATCTTGTCAATACTATGTAAATACCGAACATATAAATCTTTATATTTCATTTGTGTGTTCTTCGTTTATCATGTATTCCACATATGTAAACATATCATATTGTAACGATTCTTGTGTATCTGTGTATGTTGTGTTCTGTGTACATGTGTAAACATATCTTTTTGTAACAATTTTTGGTCTGTGGATGTTTTGTTCCGTCGCGATGTGTTGTCGGATTGCAACTGATGTTCACTGTTCGTGAGAATAAATTTCTCTAAACACGAACATTTCCAGCTTTTGGACTATGCGGCCTCATTAAGTGTCAGGCCCACGGGACGGCTTGATGCTCTTCCATAGAGTATACCAAGTACTCTAAATCGTTGACAACTTTCTCTACAAAGGCGACCTCATCAAGTGCGAGGCATACGGTACGGCGTTATGCTCCCCACTCTAAATTGTTAAAATTTTTTTTTGTAAACACCAGGTGCTCTTCATAGTCGGCTTTTGGACAGCTCATTGCTCAGCCGTAGTAGAGTACACCGTACTCTATATTGTCGAAGTTCGAACATGTCTTGGGAACGGAAAAACATTTCGAAACGGCTCACTTCTCTCCCATGGTAGGGTATATGTACAACTTACTGCCCTTCCATGAAAGGGTATATAGACAAGAGAGGTTTTTGAGGGAAAACTGCTTGAATGGAAATTATGTTTGCAATGCGAAGCTTGACTGCCGTCATCTTTGTCCAGGCACGGTAAGACGTTGGCACGCAGTGAAGAAGAGAGACAGGAATATATTGAATGCGAAGCAAGTTTTTGCGTGCTGCAAGCACTTTATATCCACTATCCCTCAAGAAGAAGGTATATAACGGCTGTATCTTGCCGGTACTTAGCCGCGGAGCAAAAACCTGGAGACTTAGAAAGAGGGTTCCGCTTAAATTGAGAATGACGCAGCGAGCAATGGAAAGAAAAATGGTAGGTGTAACCTTAAGACACAAGAAGGTAGCAGAGTGGATTAGGGAAAAACTGGGGTTAAGGACATCACAGTTGAAATCAAGAAGAGGATATGGACATGGGCCGGGCATGTAGCGCATAGACAGGATAACCGCTGGTCAATAATAGTAACTAACATGATTCCCAGAGAAGGCAAGCGGGTTAGGGGGATACATAAGGTTAGGTGGGCAGATGAGATTAAGAAGTTTGCTGGTATATATTGGCAGCAGCAAGCACAGGACCGAGTTAACTGGCGGAACATGGGAGAGGCCTTTGTCCTGCAGTAGACGTAGTCAGGATGATGATGATGATGATGATGATGATGATGATGATGATGATGATGATGATGATGATGATGATGATGATGGTGGTGGTGGTGGTAATATCCGCCCGCGTCTAGGTGCTCTCCTGATCACCTCCTTAACTTGGGTTACCAAAATTAGTATGGGAGGGTAAGATGGTCCGACGACTATGACACGCTGGTCATAACATGAATAATGTAGAAATGCCGTCGCGTACGTCGTCAAGCCTTTTCCGCCAGACGTGTGGCACATACCCGTGGGTGGGTATATGCCACAGATTATTGACAGTTTGTCTACCCAGGGTGATGAGAACCGACATGGGCAGTTTTAACGCGTGAGTGTTAAGAAAGTTGACATCGGTAGCGTTGACCCGACGAATGCAAAAAATAAACGACAGGGTGCCATCAGAAATCGAAGCCGAGCATTGTGCGTGGCAGTCAAGCATTCTACCTCAGAGCTACGCCAGATCTCGCAACTGTTATTCGGATAGACCAATATAATGTTCGTGAAACGTCAACTGTGGTTCCAGTGCTGGGTATCCAAATTTATGAACATTACACACGTACTCCGAGGATAAAGCTGTCGCTTCGGGTTAACCTTAATTGTAGTTAGGTGCCATCCGCTGAAGTTGATTTAAGTAGCTGTGTCCAGGGCTACCAACCTCGCGAGCACCAGCGCTTCATGTCAGCTTGCCGCTTCTGGTATTGCTAATATCCATGTCACTGTTGGCATTGTTACGCTACTGTAAACAACTGTTATAGAAAGCATATGCGGCTGTTTAACGTATGTCCCTGCGTGCATTTGTACATATCCTTGAGCGCCGCTTCGTAACATTTCACTCAATAAAAAGATTACAACAGAGTCGGCTTCCTTCCGCATACTTCGCACAACATCGATTCCCAAGGTACGTGTGATCTGCCGAATATAAAGAAACGTGACGCATTTCCCGTCGCCTCTAGCGATTGACCGGAATCCCTTGAGACATGGCAGGATATAGGGCGTGACTGATGATGTTTTGCTGTACGTTGGTGTCTTGGCTGTGGAGCAGGGCCTCCCAGGTTTGTAGAGTGTGCGAACCATACATAACAGCTCTTGCTTCGAGCACCGCAAAAACTGAGCATTGGTAATTTCCTGGTACTGGTACTGCTCTATATCACTGCTAAGCGCATCTTCTGTGTCACCTGCATCATTAGTAAGCATCACCGACCCCACTCAATTTAAGAATGCACTAATATAGTCAGAATCGTGAACTGTACTAATCGGCGTAAGTGTTATTGACTGTTTAGTGGATTCTTTGTGGTTCTAGTTCAGTTGTCTTTTAATAAAATGTACTCCTTGTATGTAAAGTTTCATCATTATATTTATTTTAATGTTAAATGTGTTTACATATTCCTGTAGTTATTATGTTGTTCATCTGTATTTCCGCCCCTCCCCTCTATAAAGTACAAATGTACCCCAAGGTTTTAACAAATAAATAAATAAACTAGTTTTCTTAAGTAGCCACAAAGCCTGGGAAAACTTTAGTAGAGATCAATCTACTTGTACTCATTCCGGTTCATTATCTTCGCCAGAAGGAATATCTTTTACCCAATATTTCGACCTACATTCACGTTTGCAAAACAAAGGTACTTAATGTCAGATTGCGCGCCGCGCGAGAGGGCCGATGTTTTGAAGTAAACTCCAGAAAAATGCTGGTTTCACTCCTCCTGGCCTTGTGAAAGCGTCCACTCTGCAGTTTTTTTCTTAACATCTTTGGTACATATGTAGCACACTGAATCACTCACCCGTTATCTAAACACAAAGTTAACGCGTATTTGCTAGCACAAACCTTCGAGGTATGAATGGCTCGTGGGTCTTCCGTATAGGACGCGGAACACACTACTCTGAATCGTCAATGTCAACACAGTGTACTCCCTCTTTTCGACAATTCAGGAATAGCTATTCCACAACAGAGCTATGGCTGTTGGATACGTTTAGTGTTCTATATAAATCTGCATAACTTTTTCTAAACACCGTATATAATTAAACCTGCACCTGCAAATGATGGATTTGTTTCACATGCTTCGATTTCAATGCAAATTTCGTTTGGCTTACCTTTTCTTTTGTCTTCCACAAGACAATTGAGAAACCTATGCCTTGGAGCAAGGTACCTATCTTGGTACCTCTAGGCGTTTTCAGTTGTTTTGGTTCAGTAAAGCCGACGTGACGTAACGCGGTGCACTACTATAAGGCATTTCTCCGCCACTATGGATCAGTGGCTTATGTGCTATGCTGCTGACCCGCAGGTGACGGGTTCGATTCCGGCCAAAGCGGTCGCATTTCAGGGGAGACAGAACGGTAGAGGCCCGTGTACTTTGCGACGTCAGGGCAAGTTAAAGAACACCAGATGACCAAAATTACCGGAACGCCCCACTACGGCGTCTCTTATAATCTTATCGGGGTTTTGGAACTTAAAGACACCACACATTAATAATACTACAAGGAACATCGCGCTTGCGTCATCGACAAGAAACATCGCGCTTACAAGGGTTGTGAAACGTTTTCTGAAATTTTTCAACTACGCGTGTATCTAGAATCCTCGCCGTCAGTTCAATAATAAACATGGACTTGTTTCGTCACCCGGGCTCCTTTAATAGCTGTGAAAACACAATTTTGATACCCCGCTCACGTCAGTGAAATTCGCAATCAAACTGGAATCGTTCCTTTTTTTTTCTCGACAAGTGATGCCATCGATCAAAATGCCGTGCCATAATTCTAATGTCTACGGCAAGCGGCTAATTTGAGCATGTGAGCTTGGCCTCCGAGATGAGCCGGCGGCGCTACCGGCTAACCTCAGAGGCCACGTTGTGAGCCGCGTAGTGGCTGCTGTCGCGGCAGGATGCCGTTACGTGCTTGTGCGTGATTGCACTGAAAGTAAGCCGCGTGTTCGAAAAAAGAATAACAGAAAAGGCCCAAGGTCATAACGCTCTGACGAGTGGTCGTCGCTTCTTAACCCCTTTTCGTCACCCTCTGTGAGGCCCTTGAGCATGCTCGTTGGTAAGCCGTAACCACACGCACGCGTTACAACGCGTCTAAGCGTAGTGCATAGACGCGGTGCCCTCTCCCTGTTGAGAGAGAGTGCGTGCAGCTTGGTGTTGACACGCACTCTCTCCCTCTGGAGGGTGGACGACGTGGCACCGCGTCTACACTCGACGCGCCGACGCGTCGGCTGCTGCTGAAAAACATTTATTTACATATGTTATTTACAGGGAGGGTGGGAACGGTCCTTAAGGGGCCGCCCCGTACAAACACTAGGTGGGCTCCCTCTTACGGGAGCCCATTGGCGTTGGCCGCGGCCCGGGCACGCTCGACCGGGGCCCGTTGGGCCGTCAGGTCAGAGCAGCCGAGCAGGGCTGCCTCCCAGTCCTCCCGCGAAGGGTTGGGTAGTGGGGTAACGTTTGGGTTTTTTTGGCATGCCCACACCATGTGGAAAATGTCAGAGGAATTTTCCTCACAATGCGGGCACTTCCCCGTGCATGCGGGGTCAAAGTGTTTTATGATTGCCGGGCACAATAGAGTTTTAGTGTAAAGGCGAAGGAGGATTCGCTCCTCCGCCTTCGTGAGGCCCTTACAGGGTTTTGGATAGACGTTATGGCCGGATTGATAAAATTGTGTGATCTCCTTAAAGGTGTAGGCAGGATTGGGTTCGAGTTCCGGATCGGTAGGGGACGAGGATGGTGCCCGGAGAGTGAGCGCGCGGGCAGCGGCATCGGCCGTCTCATTACCATCGAGGCCCGTGTGAGCCGGAGCCCATATGATCGTTCGGTGCGCGGGGGCACCTAGGTAGCTGCTGTTCTGCAATTTTTTATAAGCACGGTACGGAATGTATCCCTGTTCAATATTGCGACAGGCACCCCTTGAGTCGGTGATGATGACCCTCGAGTCCTGATCTGCGGCGGCTAGTGCGATGGCGATCTCCTCCGCGTGCGTAATGTTATGTGCACGGAATGTGAGTCCGTTTACAACGGTGTTTTGGTGGACGACCGCAGCCGTATACCAACCACCGTGGTGCGGGCCGGAGGCGTCCACGTAGAATACCCCGAATTTGTGGCCGTAGTGTCGAGCCAAGGCTTCCGCCCGCGCGAGGCGTCGGCCAGTGTAGTCGTCTCGGGTCATGTTAGCCGGAAGAGGGCGCACGTGCAAGGAGTATCGCCAAACTTCTGGAATCCGTACGCGCTCTTCCGTGTGTATTGAGTGATTGATGTGTAGCCGGGCAAGGAGGCGGCGACCCGACGGTGTTTTAGAGTGTCTAGTATATTGGTTTGTCAAGTGCGCCTCTCTCAGCTCCTTGAAGGTGTTCACCATTCCCAAGCCCAAAAGGCGCTGGTTAGAGGTGCTGACAGGAAGGTCGAGGGCACGCTTGTAGATTTTGCGGAGAATGACTTCGAGTGCATTCTCGTCGGATTTGCGTAGGTGGAGGTATGGAGCCGAGTACAGGACTCGGCTGGTTACGAATGCATGCGCCAGCCGCAAGGCATCTTTGCATCGTAACCCCCCGCGCTTGTTGGAAACCCGGCGGACCATCCGGCCCACCTGGTCCCCCACCTTACGCAATTTGGCCAATGTTGTGTCTGCTCTGCAATTTTTGTGTATAAAAAGCCCCAGTACTCTAATCTCATCGCGTTCGGGTATTGGTCCACTGTGAAGGGAGAGGTCGATCTTTGCGGTGCACTTTGGTGAGGGGCGTATGTGCACGAATTCCGATTTGGACGGGGAGCACTGAAGGCCGCAGCGACGGGCATAGTCATCCACGATGTCCGCCGCTTGCTGCAGGCTTGCCTCCATGTCTCCTGCCGAGCCGTGTGACGCCCATATGGTGATGTCGTCGGCGTACAGCGCATGCTGTATGCCTTCGACTTTCGCCAGCTGAGCGGGGAGTCTCATCATTGCCACATTGAATAGGAGGGGCGAGAGGACCGCTCCCTGCGGAGTCCCTCTCGTGCCTAATCGGTAAGGGCCGTGTTCAATGTCCTGAATCCGAATGTATGATTGTCGGTCAGTGAGGAATTGTTTAATATAGTTGAAAGTGTTTTGGCCGCAATCCACCTGTGAGAGATGTGTTAGAATAATTTCGTGGGTCACGTTATCAAAGGCCCCCTTCAGATCCAAAACGAGCACAACTTTGTCATTCAGGGGATACTCGACTGGATTGAGGATCTCATGGTCGAGCTGAAGCAAGACATCTTGCGCGGACCGGTGTGGGCGGAACCCGAACATGGTGTCTGCAAATGCATTTTTGCTCTCCAGGAACGCGGACAACCTGTCGCGCACCATCGTCTCCATTAATTTTCCCACACAAGAAGTAAGGGAGATGGGGCGGAGGTTGTCCGCGTTAATTGCTTTGCCCGCTTTGGGTATGAAGGTGACCAGGGCGGTCTTCCACTCAATTGGTAGGCTTGTTTTCCCGATCCAAATGGAATTGATGTAGGCAAGGAGCATGGTGTAGGCCGAGTCAGGAAGATTGGCAAGTAATTTCACGGTAATTTTATTCCTTCCCGGCGCCGTTCCTCGCCTCATTTTTGCTAGGGCTGCCTTCAGGTCGTGTAACTGTAACAGTTCATCCAGCTCCGCGTTCTCGGTACCTGCATACGAGTACGCCGGCTCTTGGGAGTCCTGCTGAGTGCATAGATATTGGTCTCGGAGTTTACATGCCAATTTGGCTGTGTCTCCGTCGAAGCTGTGAAATGCTCGTTGCAGATGCTTTTGTGTCTCTGTTCGAGTTTGGGTCGGATCAATCAAGGCGCGGAAGAGGCGCCAGGTACTCCGGCTGGACATTTGTCGAGCGGCCGTGTTGCAGCGGTCCACCCAGTTAGAGTCAGCGAGCTGGGCCGCGTACTCTGCTGCTCGCTGGGTGAGCTCAGCGATGCGAATTTTGAGCTTTCGGTTGTGTTTTTGCCGGCGCCATCGGCGGACGAGGCTGCGCCGGGCCTCCCAGAGGTGAAGGAGATGGTTATCCACCGCCGGAGTCGCCTCGGAGAGTTTAATTTGCGTTTCTGTGGAGCGTAATGAGGAAACCAGTTGCTGGGACCAAGCATGGTATCCTTGCTCTTCAATGGGTGTCGAATTGGCGTATATTTGCCGAAACTTCGTGTAATCGGGTAATTTCGCCTCTCTGTAGGGTCTTGCCAAAGGGTATGTGCGAATGGTGGTGTTGAGTATGCAGTGGTCGCTGCCGAGGGTCTCTTCAGTGTTGACCCAATCCGCATACTGAATGTTTTTTGTGAGGGTAAGGTCCGGACATGTGTCCCGGGTCACGGAGTTACCCACGCGAGTTGGATATGCAGGGTCGGTGTGAAGAGTTAGGCCCAGCGTGGACATAAGTTCCGCCAATTTACGTCCACGTTTCTCTTCACGTGCATACCCCCAGAGTGTGCTGGGGGCATTAAATTCACCCACAATCACCAGAGGGTTCCTGCCCGCAGCCTTTAAAGCGCGGCTAAAAAGGTCTGCGAATGTAATGTTGCTTAGTTTCGGTGAGCAATAAATGTTTAGCACGTGCAGTGGCGGATCCTGTTTACGCAGCGGAAGGAGTGTCACCATCACGTACGAGAAAGCTGGCTTAAGATCGAGATCAACTAGGTTGGCCGTATAATTTTTGTGCACGCAGATGCAAGATAAAGGGTCCTGCTGAAACGTAGTATAGTTTGTGAGTGTGGCAGCACTCCCTGGCTCCTGGAGGGCTACCACAGCAGGAAGGTTTTGAAATGCTGCGAGGAAAAGCCGGAGGTTGGCGTGCTTAGTGTGAGCCTTAAAGCCCCGACAATTCCACTGGGTGGTTTGGATGGGAGTGGCCGTATTAGATCGTGGGGACTTCCGAATTCTAAGGGTGCCCGCCATGGTCAGTGGAGTTAACGAGCGATTGCAGTGGCGGTGCTCCCGAGCCAGCACTCGCGGGGAGGGGGGTGTCCTCAATTCCGGAGGCGGAGCAGCTGTCATCATCCTCAAATTCGATCTGTCGTCGAAGCGTTTTAAGGTACCGGCCGGACACGTCCTTAATTGGGCCGGCTCGTTTGGTGAAACGCGCAACTTGTTGGGCTTTCAGGGTAGGGATGGTTTCTGTCATTTTAGCAATGGCGGCATTTACAGCCGCTGAGATTTGGGTTTCGAGGACAGTTATACGGCTGTCCATACGGACCTCAAGGGTGTTCACACGAGCCTCGAGTGCGGCAACCGCGTCTGCCGCCCCCGCCCCGGTCTCACTCTCCATTACCTCTACTGCGGGGGGAGGAGGAGGGGAGACTAGTTGGGTCTGTTTGGCCTCGGCTTCCGCTAGTCTTTTTTGTAACGCTTCGATTTCTGCCTGAAGTTTGGCAATAATATTTTGGTCGGCGTTACGCGATGAAGAGGGGATGATAGGGGGGGATGAGGAGGCAGCTGTACCCGTACCACCCACCTGCTTTCCGTTTTTGACGGCGTTGGCCCATGGCCCGGCTTCGCCGCATGGTTGCGCCGTCGGCTGCTTTTCGGTTCCTCCAGTAGGGGAAGCGGGCTTGTCTGTCTTGGCGACTTTCCGGCGTGGTGGCTCACTGGGAGTCTGATCTTTGCGTCGTTTCTTGGACGCCCTTTTGGACTTTCCGCCCTGTTGTGCGGCCACCTTGGAATTACGGTACTTGGCCGTACATGCTCGAGAGTTTGTGGCGTGTGCTCCACCGCACACAGAACATACGGGTACACATTCATGAGGGGCCCGCACCCCCTCCTCCACAAGCGGAACCTGCTGTCCACACAGGCCACACGTATCCGGTCGTGGGTTGGGACAAGTGTCCATCCGATGGCCGACGACACCGCACTTGCCGCAGGCCGGGATCGTCCGGTAGTAGGGTTTGACGGGGATCAGCATTGCGTCGTAGTGAACAAAGCGTGGCTTCTCCTTGCCGGCGAAGGTTACACGCGCCTTGTTCGATGTGCCAATTTTACGCACCTCGACGATGGTGCCTGACCTCCAGCGTACGCTCTCTCGGAGCGTCTCCGTCGTATCTGTGTTGCGGACTACGATAACTCCGTGGCAGACATTGCTACCATCTTGTCGCAGGTACCCGTTGAGCAGAACCTGCCTGTGCTCGATGTTTACCGCGAAGTCCCCGATCATTTTGTCCGCCGTGTCAGGGTCCGGGGTGTAAATCATGATCAAATTTTGCTCTCTCGATGGAATAACTGTCAGCGTCTCAGCTCGCTTGGGCCCGAGGTATGCCTTAAACGCAGTCCCGTACCAGTTCTCTGAGAAAGCATCATGCAATGAGATGCACTCTCGTGGCTTTACGACTATTACATAGTCGTCCGGACTCGGTTTCGGAAACGGGCGAGGCTTCCATTTGGTGAGAAACTTGCCCTTGCGTACGACAGCGCGCGAAGCGGGAGGCTGCGTCTTGTCAGCTGGCGTGCCGGATGCCGAAGCAGCGGCGGACGCCGCCTTCTTGGCGTTGGCTTGCGAGCGGCGTTCCACCGCGTCGTTGAGAGCTTGGCTCCGAAACCTCGGTGAAGAAGCAGAGTTTGGCGTTTCGGAAATCGTAATCGTTTCCCACGTCATGGCATGCGGGTCGTATCCACGCTGCATGAGAGTAGCGTCCATGTTGCCTCGGAAAGCCGGTCCCACGCCGCCGGGCGTTGGCGTCGCCGTTTGGCCTAACGGCGTCGCCAACGTGGTCGGGTGATGATCGGCCGTAAAGTTGTCAAAAACGGGCCCACCTGGATGACACTGGTATCCACGTGTTGCCTGTGAGTTGCCGAAACGATTGATGTTGGTCTTGACGGGGTACTGTGAAGTTGCCCGTGGTTCCAGCTGAAAATCAGCGGAGCCGAAGCGCAGCACGTCCTACATCATCGCGCGCTTGCAGCGCCCCCGACGCGTCGGAACGCGTACGTGGGGCTAGGGCTTCAGAGAGTCGAGAGAAAGCGCTTGAGATGCGCGGCAGTTGTGTGCGTGCGCTATCCACGCATCGACTAATGAGAGTTGGGTATGAGGTTTAGCAACCATGTTCTTTTTTTTCTTTCATGACCGACCTGATCTTCGACAACAGCCCGAAACTTTGACATCCAGCAAGCTAAGGAGATGATGAAAAAGGTGAGTACTCTATTGCTAACCGCAACGGCATGACGTTCAGTGTTGTAGGCTCTGCTGGCGAGGAAAACGCCTTGATTGAATGATACGACTTGAGAGCTTGAGTTTTTTTTTTTTTTTTTGCAGTCCATCGCATGGAGGAAAGCCCACAACATCGATGATTTGACAAAGGACGACTATAAGCCACCAGAGGTGAGCCAGTTCAATCTGTAGCTTTACCGACGCGTCAGAGGTCCTGAAATATAACAATATAACAAGCATTGTAACGTTATAAATAGACGGAAACAAGAAACATGGTTCACAGATCATGTGCCATATTCTTTATCGTTTCTCTTCAGTAAATTTTGTTTATATTATTTGTGCCAACTGTACCGATTCATGTAGTGTACCTATTGTAATGATTGCTGTGTTACATCACTGGAAATATTCTACTGATGCATTATAGGGCGCGTGGGCAAACTAACCCAAGCCGAGTAGTAGTAGTAGTAGTACAAAACTTTCATATAGACGTAAACCATGCCGACTAAAATACAAGGGGTTAGAGCCTTGTCATTCAGCTCAAAACCAGCTTCTCTTACTTTTTATGGCCTGATTTGCTCGTTAAATAGGCATATCTTCAATTCTATTCTGAAATCTTGTAGACTTCTTGATAATTGGGATGAGACTCACAGAAGACAATGTTGACATTACAACAGCGCACGACCAGTATTTATCATCATTTAGGTGAAGCAAACAATTATCAAACACAACATATCAAGAATCTCCTCCACGACCTGAAATTTGTCTGCGTGGCAGCCGAAATCGCGCATAAATTAGCGAACACTGACCGGCATTTGTGATAGTCGGTACCTGTATAGTAGCTGAAGTGAAGCAGCTGCTCTGCTTTCGAGAACGGCCCGTATTTGGAGTCATAAGTGATACGTGAAGCCCGTTAACTGGTTGCGCGGTGTGGGGACAAAAATCTAAAATTAATCAGCCCAGACTCAATCAGCGATTTTAGTTCGATGGTGACTTCCGCCGCAGTTAAACTTGCGACCGCACTTGCTGAGCTTCTCCGGTCGCAAGGTATCACTAATAACTGAGTGCACAAAATAGGTCAATTTGGTTACAAGCGGATGACTTACCTGGAAAAGATACGCGTGCACGTACAAAACAGCGCATTTCCCAATAATACGACGATAGCGAAACCCGTAGCCCATGCTCCTAGAAAGTACTACGCTAATATTTCTCACATGGGAATATCGCTGCCGGTCCCAATGTGGGCTTATTAGTAGCGTACTCGGCCGACCAGTCGGAAAGTGCGCTTACGAAAGAGAAGTTTTGTGACTTCGGCCGCGAATGACCTCACGAGAAGCCCACTTCTATGTTGGGGTAGTCCTGATTATACTAGTTTTCGAATAGTTTCGCAAACATAACAAAAATTATTTGAGTCTTCTTGAGTACGTGAGGGGATTTCTCAGGAAAACAAGAACAATAATAGTGTTGGCTTCTCGAGCCACGTCTACAATATAGCAATAAACGAGCTGGGTACTGTTAGCATGCATTTTCGTACTTTACGTACAACCAGGAATATGATGACCTTTTCAATTTACCTTAGCCTCTATGTCATCTTCCTTGATTCTTGCCTTGCACAGTTCGTGCACAGAACTTTGATCGGGGGCATGTACGGCGTCCACAAACACGGTGGTCCTGTCTGGATCTACCCCTTCGGCAACTTCCAGATCAAACGTGAGTGCTCGGCGCATTTCTCTTTCATATGCGAAGCATCTTATGAGCGAGCTTCATCCGGTGGCATCTGCGCTCCACTGCGCATGTGCGTCCCCTCCTCCCTCTCTCTCTCTTTTTCTCATATGATCCCCTGCTCTCTCGCCTCGCAACGCCGACGTGGGCACCATCTGCTGGCGTGTTTCTTGATTGAAAAAACAGACTGCTCGCGCTGCACAAGCGTTCACTGACTACCCCGCATATATAGCCACAGTATTCTAACCTCCAAGGTAGTACTGGTGGAAGATTTCTCCTGTGCGTAGTTGAACAATAAAGATTCGCAGCGTGCGCGTTATCTAAAAGCGGACTGCGGCCTCTGTGTCTCATTACGGTCTTCTCTCTCTCATCACCAATTAGCAGCGATTGGCACGTTTCAGTGGGAAACGCTGGTCCATAACTGCGTGCTTTGCGACTCCACAGGTTTCTCTCCTGCGCAACGTTGCGATGATTGCCAGCGTCAACGACGCCGTCAGTGGTAGTGTTAGCGCCCGTTGCTTCGCATCTACACGTTGTTTCCTTTACCGGGTGATGGTGTAATTTCTTTGACAATAGAGCTCTTTAAACTGAGAGTGAGTAGTTGCCACGGAGCGTACAGAAAACTATCATCATCGTGAAGCGGTATGCACTCTCTTTATCCTCTTCCTTTTAGAGGCGAAGCTCCTTATGACGTGGCTTGTGCGTCCCCCGTTGTCGTAGTGCGCAACCTGTGGCGCATACCCGCCCTCGGGCACATATCAGCATGTCCACATGTTACGAAAAACGTAGCACGGCGTCATTATCACGCTCTTGATGTTAACAAAGCGCTTACAACAGAAATGTGGTACATGCTCTCGTTTAGTCCTTGGATTGTCCGCTGGATGGCGGTATATGATGAATATATGATAAAAAGAAGCGATATGGCGGTACTTGAAGTGTTCACTAGATGGACGAATGGACGCACGAATGGACAGACAGGCAAGCAGATGGACAGACAGACAGACACAAGGACGGACGCACGGATGCACGCATGAATAGACGCACGAACCGACGCACGTATGTATCGACTGATGCGTGGACGTGCGGACGAACGCATGAACATGCGCACGAACGCACAGACACACGGCCGGAAGCACGGACAAATTGATGAACGCTTTATCCCACTCATCATCATTCATTCCGTGGATATGCTGTGATTTTATTAACTTCATCTTTGCTCGCAGAACACGTGTGTCGATGTGTCTGAAGTCGGATGCAGGAACTATAATTGCCAAGAAGACGAGTACAGAGGGAGTATCTATACATGGTCCTTTTTGACGGGAAATAATGTAATTTCCCTGTCTTTCTTTTTGTCCCCAAAGCACATTCATTCCTTTCTTTTATTTATGCACACGATGCAGAGGAATAAACTCCCAGAGTCCCCTATCGCATACGCCTAAGATAACCCGAAGACGAAAACCTTCTTATTCGACATGTTAATTTTCCTTCCCCCTTGACGCTCTCTGTGCCTGTAGCGTGGTTCTGCACGGCCTCCGGGATAGTAGACAACTCACCTGCAGGTTTTGCATAGCCTCCGTGATCGACCTATTCTTTACAAAGCGACAATTTAGCGTGCTGACGTCATTATGTGACGTCAAGTAATGTGACGTCTTGATGATTTCATAAATTTTGCCTGTCGCTGAAGTCCTACTGTAGTTTTTTTAGCGCATGAAAAAACACGGACAAAGAAAGACGTGGCACACACAAGCGTGAACTTGCAACAACGTGTGCGCTAAAAATGTACAATATGACATCATCACGACCAACACGCTACGTTACTAAGCTGAGGTCTTGTTGACCTCATATGGTGTCGTAATCACGTGATGGTTTTTTAATGACTCGCGTTGACGCCGCTAACATTCCATTTTCTTTCTTGGTGGATCAGGTAAGGTATATTGCCTCAGTCAGTGCGCCATAAAATCAGCAGCGTGGACTTGGAATACGCGGTAGAAAATGCTAAGAAAAGCACATAATATATTTAGTTACGCCTACTAAACTAGGAAGCGGTGATGTGATCGGTAATGAAAGGACGGGCTGACATTTTCAACTTTCCCACTCTATAGCAGCGACGTCCACGCGTAGTAAGGTCAGCACCGACTCTCCGGAAGCTTGCCGCATCCTAATCATTTAAGGCGCATGGAAAGCTCGTATAAGTTGCTAAATAAGGAATTCCTTCGCCTTTCGACTGCAGTCTAACTGAGGTAACGCCAAAAATCGACCAGATTGTGGTGATTCTATCACACCACAAGTATCCTGTGCAGCTTTGTGAAGGTTCTACCACCGCCAGTGCCTTCCTTTCCGGAATTTCTTTTTGCCACACCAATTCCACTCTCATAAGGTACCTGCCTCTATGATAACACTCCGACCAGGTGTGGCGTACATTGCGGTAGCGTCGACACTTGTTCGTTGTTTTCGCGTGTTCTATCGCTTACCAGGCGTTTCCACGTGGTACGCTTTCGGCAGTCTGAAATTGTAATTAACCAATACAACAAAAAATTAACTCTCTTTAGTTCCTCTGTAAGGTGACTTACTACGTCTTTTCCCGTGTGCTTGGGACAGCCTTCTTAGGGGCGTTCGCGCACAGCGCAAACGGTGACCTAACAGTGCTGCCCCTCTATGAGCTAATTCACACTACAGCATCGCCGAACTACCTCTACACTTATTTGCGAACTGTTGAAAAGCTGATTCGTAGCCCGTTTACCATGTTGTTTAAATTAATCGCAAGAAAAAAGTCACACTTTCTCCGCAAGGGTAAAACAATGAATGCGATAGCAATAAAGTAGAAATAATGCTAGTAAAGTAGAAATAAGCAGATCGGAACGTGCAACGCGCTGCTCACGCACAAATGACGCACGGAAACAACACACACAGAACGAGAGCTAACCAACAACGTTTACAACTTGACGCTTACCGCGCTGTTTAAACAAAAACGACGCACAAAACGTAATCACAGGCACAGATATGAGCGCGAACTAACGAGTGTCCCAGATGTTACTTCGCTGTGTTTGAAAAGCGCGCTCGTTTCGCAAACGGGGCCTGACCAGCGAGTGAAGTTAGCCTTTGTGGCATAGGCAACTAATGCAATCATTCCGGTGAAAGGCCAATGTACACGATTGTCCCCGCCGAAGGACAAGTGCAAGTTCACAAGCACCTACCCCCCCCCCCCCCGCCCCCATGCGTGGGGCAGAGTACGCGTGAAAAATGAGCGTGCGTTGGCGCATCGCGACGAGCTGGGTGCCGAGCGCGGGCTGCTTTTATTGTGATAGCAATTATATGGGCACTCTCTGCTGGATTTTGGATTTTGCCGCTGGCGTTGGCGTGGGCGTTGCTGCCACTCATCTTATATATATATATATATATATATATATATATATATATATATATATATATATATATATATATATATATATATATATATATATAGCGTAATCGAACGTCGACCCTCTGAGCCGCGACCACTGAGCCACCGTGGAGCAGGTTTTTTGACGCTCAAACGGCAAGCTATTTACATTTTGCATCTACCACTTACCGCTGGTGATGTGCATCTCGGGGGGTAAGGGGGAAGCACTATCGTGTTTTCAGCATTACCAGCAAGATGGCGCAGTGAGCGCTCGGCGGTGCGCGTTCTCATCTGCCACGCGTACTTTGCCCTTCAGAGTGTAGAACTTGGAGGCACTCTGAGAGAGGCGGCTGGAGTGAGACGCTGTGCGTACGTGTTTCACATGAGCTCCGGCCCGGTGACCGACTATCGGCGGACGCGCTTTTTTCTGGACTTGCTGTCAGTGGGCTCGTCTGCAGGAGGTTGCCCTTTACCTACGGACACCACTCGTTTAGGCAAGTTTGTCCCCGTTTTTGGAGTTTCCGAGATTTTCCTATCAACCCCGCGGTGGCAAGGCTAGGCCTATCTCCTAGGCCAAGCCTGGCCTGGGCCGCGTCGCCCGGCGTCTGACTTACGCCCGGTGACCGTGGGTCTTGTTGGTCTGAAGATGGAGTACTACGTCGAAGGGGAGACTATAACACCCGAAGATTTTGAAGCGGGAGAGTAGGCTCCAGTGCTGAAGGCACAGGACTGATTTAAGAAGACTCGGCATGGCGACAACGCCAAGAGTAAGCCTTGCGAGACGCAGGCCGGCAGCGACGGGCGCAAGACGCACGGAGCGCAGCAAGTCAAGCGGGGGAAAGCGCCGGTATGGAAGAAACGCGGACCGTTTCTCAAGTTGCCAGCCACGGATTTCAAGATTGTGTACAGGCCCCAGAACTGGGACTTGAGTGTTGTGACAGCGAGAGAACTCGGATGTGCACTGAGAGCAGCAGCGCGTCTAACGAGTGCGATTGCCGCGGAAGAAGACATTGTGCGGGTAAATGGCACAAACACGTTGACGGTGAGCACACCGTGCATAAATCGCAGTGGGGCATATGCGACTGTGAAGACGCTCAAGCTGGGTGATCGTGACCTGCCGGTTTCGGCGTTCGTGGCGCCGTTGGAGAACTCCGTGCGGGGAGTGATTTATAATGCTTATGATGGATGCGCAGTGGAAGAAGTTCGGGCGGGATTCCTGAAGAAGAATGAAGGCATAGACATTCTGGACGCGAGACCTCTGGGAAAGTCAAAGGCAATTCAGATTACTTTCGGGGGAAAACGCATACCCCGGCAGATTACTTACTGGAACTGTCTGTACGCTGTGATCCCGTACAGAAATTTAGTCGAGACCTGCTACAACTGCAGACGAGTTGGACATCGAGCGGACGTTTGCTATCGTCCGAAGAGCAACCTATGTCACCGTTGCGGGAAGGACCATCCTGCCCCGCCAGAAGGAGAGCCACCTACGTGCACGCCGGTCTGCATCGTGTGCCATGGTGCGCATCACACAGGGAGCCGGAACTGCAAGTTTCGCCTGGCTCGCAAGCCACCGACAGGCCGGCAGCAGAGCATCGAAAGAGAGAGTGAAGCTGGCAACGATAAACGGTCCTCGAGGGCCACGGAGCGGTCAGCGAGCGGTAAAGAAGGCAGAAGCAAAAGCAGGGACCGGTCGAGTTCCTTCCCGCCATTGCCAGGGCGCGGGGGCGGCCAAAATGGTGGACGAGCATCCAGTACCAACAGCTGCGCACGCGACACCAACAAAAAAAATTACCCGCAGCTTCCCTCGGGGGAACACTGAGGAGGATGCGGAGCATATAATTGGTTAACGGGGTGTTAAAGTGCGACTTACTTGGGTCGATGGCTAAATTGGTTAACGTGGTTGTGAAATGGGGTGTTAAATTGCGACTTACTTGGGTCGCTGGCTAAATTGGTTAATGTGGTTGTAGGAGGGGTGTTAAATGAGTGAACACGTACGACACGTATGCGAAAGGGCGGTGTTTATTTATTGCGACGAACTTTGAGCACGATGGCTTTTTGTTCGGTAAAGTGAAGAGTGAGTGGATCGGGTTGCAGCGGTCGTAGGTTGAATCCGGTGCTGCTGCTCGACGCTGACGTCTCTCAGCGGCTTCACGTTCTCTAAGTTGAGAATCTTCCGCTCGACGCCGACGTTTACGTTCGGCGTCGCGAGCTCTTCTCCGCGCTGCCTTGTCTTCGGTTGCGGTTCCGCCAACACTTTGGCCGGCGCTGGTCGAAGGGACGTCGATCATTGTGACCTCGGACGTCGACGCGCCGTACAAACCAACCGACGAGCGGCAACTGAGCGAGCGAGCGCCGACCTTGAGTATATATATATATACAGCGCGATGGCGCATGCACTGTCAGCTGTCGAATGTTCGAGAAGGGGGAGAAGCGCAACGGCGCATGCGCGCGCGTCAGCTGCCGATGTTCTCGAAGCGCGACGGCGCATGCGCGCGCGTGAGCTGCCGATGTTCTCGAAGCGTGACGGCGCATGCGCGCTACATTATACAGCTAGCGAATGTTCGTGAAGAGGAGAAGCGCACGCGGTGTGTAGAGGAGGAAGGGTGCACAGATGGTGGAGGAGTGAAGCGCGCGCGGTGTGTAGAGGAGGAAGGGACGCACAGATGGTGGAAGAAGGAGGAGGAAGCTTGCGGACGGCGCCGCACTACAAGCCTCGAGTATTAGATGCTCCGCATCTAAAAGGTGAGCTTGTCAGGCACGGCCTCCCAGAACGAAACCGCTCGAGAGAGGGAGTTAGCAGCGCTGGTTCAGCGACAGGGAGACTTGATTAAAAGAATGGAAAACAGAATTGCAGAGATGGAACGCGCACATAGAAACGACCAACGGCAGGGGACACAGGCACCAGCAGTGCAAGGACTACAGAAAGCGACGCAAGAGGCGTCTGCTCGCGTACAGGAGAGTGCAGCTATGGAAGTGGAGAATCGGGGGACAGTGAAGAGACCACTGCCGGGGGATGAGGTAGCTAACGCAAAACGATTAGCCGAAACGTCACCAGTAGACATGCCACAGCCTGTTTTTAAGGTCATTAGTCTTAAGTCGGATGTAACAACACTTGCGGATAAAGTAGGCAAACAAGGGAAAAGACAGGATAGGTTGGAGGCTCGAGTCGAAAAGATCGAAGCCAGATTAGACACAATAGAGGAGCGTCTCGGCATGCTCTCCACTGAATTTAAGGATTCCCAAACCCAGGTCATGGGCATGTTTCAGCAGCTTCATACTCTATTGGAGGCAAGACTGCCTCCCGTGGGTGGCCAAGTGCCATTAGTGAACCTGGTGCCTCATCATGGCGCCTCGCCAGCAAATTGAGGTTTGGCAGTGGAACTGCAGGGGCTTTCGTGAAAAGCGGGCTAACCTGCAGTTGCACGTACAAAATCTGGACAGTAAACCAGACATAATAGCCTTACAGGAGGCTAGTGGTTTCGTAAAATTACCTGGATTTAAGGCATTTACAGCGCCAGGAACTGATTCAAGGGGCGTATCACGCGTCTTCACAGCCGTGCTAGTCCATCGCAACATCACTGCCATTCAGCATTCCGTAGATAGCAGCAGGGAAGACTATGTCTTGCTTGAGATTTTGCCTAAACGAAAGTATGAGAAGAGTCTGTTTTTACTTAATGTGTATAGTTCTCCAAAAGATAAAGGATTGGGCTTGCCACAACTCCTGATTCAAACTCAACGGTTAGCAGCTCGCGCTCCGCTTATAGTGGTAGGAGATTTCAATGCGCCTCACCCGGAGTGGGGTTATATTCGAGCCAGCCCAAAGGGCAATCGGCTTTGGCAAGTTGCTTGGGATCTGCGATGGACGCTGTTAAACAATCCACAAGATCATACGAGGATAGGCAACAGCGTAAGCATGGATACCTCCCCAGACCTTACGTTTTTTAGAGGCATCAGTAATGCAAAGTGGATTAACTCGGGACAAGCGCTAGAAAGTGATCACTATATCCTTTTCACGAAGCATAAAGACAAAGTGAGGGGGCATAGAATTACAGATTGGGACAGATTTAGGAAAAACAGAGCAGACACTGTAAACGGGAAAATTAATGACCTGGATGCATGGGTACAGGCGCTCAAGGAGGATGTAAGTAATACCACGGTAGAAGTGCCAGTCGAGCAGGAGGAGTTTACCGCTGACTCGAGACTATTACACATGTGGGAAGCGCACGCGAGTCTCTTGAGAAGGTGGAAGAAGCAAAAACATAATGGCGTCCTTCGTAGAAGGACTGCCAAGTTAGAACGTAAAATCGAAAATTATACAATTGAGTTGCAAGCCAAGCAGTGGGGCCAGATTTGTGATCGCATGAATGGACAGTTTGGATGCAAAAAGACATGGCAGCTGTTAAGGCATCTTTTGGATCCGGCAGCAACAAAATCGGCGCAACGGGGGCAAATGACTTGGTTAATGCATCAATATGAAGGCGCAATTGGAGAGTTTATACAGGAACTCCGGAATCGGTACATAACTGATGGAGTAGATGGTTGCTTACCACACTACTCGGGGGTGGAAAACTCAGACCTAGATGAAGAGTTCACAATTGCAGAGGTGGAGTTTGCCATGGGGCAGCTGCGTACTACGTCTGCCGCAGGTCCGGATGGAGTTACTAATAAAATGCTGAGAAACCTAGATTTCAAATCGGTCGGGGCGATCACTGACTTGATAAATGAGTATTAAGTGGCCGGGGAGATCCCAGCACAATGGAAGCATGCTAGGATTATATTTATTCCGAAGCCAGGCAAGAAACTCTGCTTGGAAAACCTGCGCCCCATATCGCTGACATCATGCGTGGACAAATTGATGGAGCACGTGGTTCTCAACAGACTTCAGAATTATGCAGAGGACAAGGCCATCTTTCCCCCAACTATGATAGGTTTCAGGGCCAATTTGTCCACACAGGATGTCATGATACAGTTAAAACATGATGTAGTCAATCCCGGGCATGGCACGGGCACCAAAGCTGTATTGGGGCTTGACCTGAATAAAGCTTTCGACAATGTTTCGCATGAGGCAATATTGAATAACCTATCGAAAATTGGCCCAAGGGTCAGGACATTTCGCTACATCAGATCATTCTTGGAGGGCCGAACCGCAGAAATTTCAATAGGAGATATCAAATCGGACTCATACGCGTTGGGAGGCAAAGGGACGCCGCAGGGTTCAGTTTTGTCACCGTTCCTGTTTAACATCGCCTTAATTAAAATACCGCCGAGGCTGGAGGAGATACCGGGACTCAAACACACTTTTTATGCAGATGATATTACTCTATGGGTAACCAGGGGTAGTGACGCGCATCTGTTAGAAACACTGCAACAGGCAGTTAATATTGTCGAAGAGTTGGCAGGGGAGGTGGGACTTTCATGCTCTCAGCCAAAGTCCGAGCTCTTTGTGGTTCGGGACAAACCCAGGGGGCTACATGCAAGACACTATATTCCGCCACCGCCATTAGAGGTAAAGGTAGGGGGTAGGCCGGTAGCTGAAGCTCAAACGATTAGAATTCTTGGCCTATATCTGCAAACTAACAGGAAGAATAGGGTGGCCCTTGAAAAACTTAAGACCACGGTCAATGCTACTGTCAGGTTAATCAGAAGAATCGCTAACCGTAAGAGCGGGGTTAAAGAAAAAGAACTCTGTAAGCTGGTACAGGCGTTTGTGCTCAGCAGGATTACTTACGCGACACCTTATATGAAGTTGGATGCCGCAGAAAAAGGTAAGGTCGAGGCTATGATCCGGCAAGCTTACAAGGCAGCGCTTGGGTTGCCTAACAACGCGCCTACAGAAAGGCTGTTAAAACTAGGGGTACACAACACCCTGGATGAATTATGGGAGGCGCATCTGGTGATGCAGCACGCTAGGCTTTCGACAACCAAAGCGGGCAGGATTATATTGGAAAGGATTGGCATTGAAGCAGAGGCTCCCACTGGGGACACTAAAATTCAGGTGCGGCGAGAGTTACATAAGGCCCTGTACATAAAACCTTTACCCAAAAATATGCATCCGATTCACCATACGCAGCGCAGGCAGGCAAGAGCCAGAGCTTTACACGTTGAGTACGGCGAGTACAAAGCGGCAGTCTATACAGATGTTGCGGAATATAAGGACAAAAACGCTTTTGTGATTGTGGTGGTGGACAGGCGGGGGCGCTTGATCGCTTCTGGATCGGTCAAAACCCGCTCCTCGGAAACTGCAGAGGAAGCGGCAATAGCGCTAGCTATAACTAATTCGCAGTCAGATTTGATTTTCAGTGATTCAAAGACAGCCATCCGAAATCTGGCGAGGGGCAGAATATCGGCGACCACCGCACGATTTCTGCATGGGGTCACGGGACGAGAAATGAGAGAAATAGAAATTGTCTGGGTACCAGCACACTCTGGGAACCCTGGGAACGAGGCGGCTCACCTGAATGCTCGAGGTTTCGTCAGCCGGGTAGGTGAGCCGCCAGTTCCGGGGAGGTCCGGAGAGATGGGCTGGTGTCCTTTCATGACATAACGAATCATTATAAACTAGAGCGGAGGTTTTATCCGCCCCCGCACAAGCGGTTGACTAAGGCGCAGGAATGCGTGTGGAGAAAACTGCAGACGCGATCTTTTCCCAACCCTTACGTGTTGAACAAAATGTACCCGAAGGAGATTAAGCCGCAATGCAAATGGTGTCAGGCTGTGGCAACATATGATCACATACTCTGGGAATGTAGCATAGTGCCGCCGCCGGTGGATATTATGCGTGATCCCTCTCTTGAGCACTAGGAGGCCGTGTTGACCAGCTCAGACCCAGTCGTCCAGTTAAGGGTCGTGGAGTGGGCCACACAGGTCGCCGCCAACCTTGGGTTGATGGCCATCTAACACGGAATCATCCTCAGTTGCTTTCTGACGAAATAAAGTTTTTCCATCCATCCATGAAGGCACTCTCGTGCGTCCTTATCTCGTGGTGGGGGGGGGGGAATAATCGTACGTCTTGGCTGGCATCGGGCTTTCACTAGAAATTTTTTGTTGTAGTTACCAGGTGCACCAAGTTCATTGAAATCGTTGCACAAAATGGTGCGTTTTTCAGACACAGCGAAGTAAGAACTGAGACGCTTATTCGCGTTCATTTGTACTTGTGAGTACGTTTCGTGCGTCATTTGGGCATGAGAAACGCGGGCACGTTTCGATCTGCTTGTCATTCAGCGCGTGACCTTGCACTTTGTTGCTATCGCGTTCATTTCTTTACCTTTGTGGCAAAGCTGTGACTTTTTTCTTTCTTTCTTGCGTTTTTCCTGTGTGGTTACATACGTATACATATACGGTGCTTGACGGCAGCGTTGGCAACGGTAAAAACCAGCCGACACTGCTAATATATTTGCTATCGCAGTAAAACTTGCAGTGTTCCTTATGCACTCGCTCAAGACGACTCAAAGTTCCTTGAGATCAGCGTGCCCGCTGATCATAGGGAACAAGCGTAGCTGCGTGTCACCGACACAGCCCTGGGTGTAACGTTACTCACTCTTGTTCCTTCAGCGTTCCTTCGAGGCTGCACAATCAAGGAGATCCTCACGTACATGGCATGGCGTTGCGAGCAGGGTATAAAGAAGATGCAAGAACAGTCCAAAAAGGTGAGCCTATTCACTTCACGAATACCGGGAAATGTTGCTTCCCGCAATGTAAAGCAAATAGTAGGAGGAAGAAGCGGAAGGCTGTCGCTACTTAATGCGGACATACTCGCTGACAATGATGATGACGATAATGATGATCCTTGGTGCCATTGGGGGGGGGGGGGGGTTGATTTTAAATGAAAAGAATAGAAAAGTGAGCCCCGTAATTGTCTCTCAGGGGAGGACACCTCAGCAGTAGCTCTCGAGGTAGGGGGGTAGAGAAGGGATTAAAAGAATAGAATTAAAAGGTAAAGAGATAGAGAGAGATGAAGGAGAAAGGGAGGCGCAGAGACAGCGAACGATGGAAGTAAGGAGAAGAAAGAAAAGATGGACACGGTTGCAGGAGTTCGAGGACGGGGCACCACTGGCGAGAGCTCTTGTCGGCTTCAGGAGATGGTGTAGGGCAAGTCCAGTAGGCCAGAGCTACGCTGACGTCGGAGATCGCGAGGGCACAACCGGTCGGCACGAAATACAGCGAGCGAGTTCACCTTGGTGCCCATAATCCAAGTATCATGTTCAACAGCAGCGAATTCATGTGCCCATGGCGAGTAAATTCGGACGCCATAGCCCAGAAGGTCAATGTGCGCTTCAACTTGTTCTTTGACACACGGGTCATGGTGGCCGGTTCTCGAGAGCTTATTTCTCGTGGGGGGAGATTTGGTTACCCCGGCCTTCACAAACGCTCGTCAATTCGAATTTCGTCCTTCACTTGGCAGTGTTGAGCACTGCGTCGCTTATCGACTCAAAACGACGCTGTGCTTCTCAGGAATCGCTGCAGATTATTCCTGCTGTGCAGTTACACCGTCTGAATAGAGATGGCGCTCCGTCGACTTTCTCGCCAAGGTGAAGCGTTAAGTGTAGGGACACTGTAGGATACGGGGGTTATACGTTGCGTGTTTTCACCGCAAAGGCAGCATTGAAACTGTAGGCCGCACGAACATCACTTCGCTTGCTGCACGTATCGCGTTTGCGAAATGAGTGAGCGACTGGCTAGAGCCAAAGTAGGCGATACAGTTGAAATAGCAACTGTAGCAGTTAGCTTGCGCTCGTCCTGTGCATCGGGGACTCGCTCGCTGTATTTCGTGCCAACTGGTTGTGTCCCCGCTATCTCCAACGACAGCGCAGCCCTGGCCGACTGACTCGCTCTACGCCATCTCCTGACGCCGACAAGAGCTCTTGCTGAGTGGTGCCCCGTCCTCGGACTCCTGCAACCGTGTCCATTTTTCCTATCTTCTCCTCACTTCCGTATGAGGCTGACCCTGCGCCTCACTCTCTCCTTCTGCTCTTTCTATCTCTGTACATTTTAATCCTATCCTTTGAATCCCTCCTTACCCCCACCCCTCGTGAGCTACTGTTGAGGTGTCCTCCCCCTGAGCAGTTACGGGGCTCAGTTTTATCTTCTTGTCATTTAAGAATCTTTGCAATACTGTGCATTCTTTTGCGTGTATTTTTCACGTGTCCTTTGTTTGTTTGTTTGTTTGTTTGTTTGTTTGTTTGTTTGTTTGTTTGTTTGTTTGTTTGTTTGTTTGTTTGTTTGTTTGTTTGTTTGTTTGTTTGTTTGTTTGCGAGTAACCCTATGCAAGCGTCGAGCTGTGACTTCGTCCTTTGTGTGTTCTTTCCGGTCATGCCCTTGTGCTTGGGCTACGCGCAGCAAGTTTCGACTTTGTTTTTCGTGCGTCGTTCCGATTTGTCGCTATCGCATTTATTCTTTTGGCTCTTGTGTTGGAACGGTGTGTTGGTCCCGTGTCAGTGGTACGTTTCAAAAGGGACTATTCCTTGCTACATTTCCCTCACCGACTGGTGCACCATACAAGAAATAATCTTTTTCGATGAATTTCCAGCCGTCAATTAGAACAGATGGAAAAAAAGGTAATCTTTGCGATATCACAGGCAATTTTAGGCATGGTCAAATCCACGTATGCTGAACGCAACACTACGTTTCCACAAGCTTTGGCTTGTGTTATTGGTTAAGGCGCATGCAGCGCACAGAAGCATAGCCCTTGAAGTTTCTAAAAATTATATGGAGTTCTTTCTAACTAGTTCACCCTGGGTGTTACACTTAAGACACACGCATGAACAATGAACTTGTAGCACAAGAGGCCATGTAATCAATGGGCTGTACAAGAGTGCAAGCGCTTGTCATGATTTTAACAGTGGTAAACAAGTAAAACACTCAATATATCGTTGCGAATGTATATATGTATGTGTGTGCGTGAACTCGCATTACTACCGTTCAGGAAAGAAATAGAGGATTTTTTATGTATGCAGAAAAAAAGCCTGTAATAGACTACTTCAATGGGTAGGAATATGAATTTCTTCGGTGCAGTATTGAACATACCAGCCCTCATCATCACTAGTGTGCGTTCTCGCTTTGCTCTGTTCGTAGAAAGAAACTTGCTGTAGCAGTATTCACCACGGAGAACACAATCAAATAACGTTGAAGGTTAGGAATTGTAATAACCTTTTCTTGTTTTTATTGTCTATCTATCTCTCTCTCTACCATGCTCGCAGTTGGGAAAGGTCGTGGATACGCAGGTAGTGATCTTCGACTTTGACAACTTCTCCATGCTGCAAGCCCTCACAGCCGAAGGCAAGAAAGCTTTTTTGTTTGTTTGTTTGTTTGTTTGTTTGTTTGTTTGTTTGTTTGTTTGTTGAAGGTACAGTGCATTGTATCTTTCAGCCGCGTACACAAGCACTCGCGTTTACACGGTCTGTGATTATGCGTCATATAGCTCCCCCCCGTGATGTAACTGCCACGCATTTATTTGTGAACTTGCAATAAAGCGGTCGTCGTCACCTCTGCTCAACAAGCCTCAGGCCGGGCCGACCACCGGACATTGACCGTCGGATTCGAGGACTTCACTACTTCACTTTTTACACGAATCAAACTTGCATGTGTATTTTTGAATAAAAAAAATATGTCTAAAGGTAGGTATTAGAAAATTAAAAAGTACAGCTTTCTTTCTCTTTTTTTTTTGCCGCGCAGAACTCGTGAAGTACATGTGCATTGCCTATTACACTTCGTGTATCCCTGTCTATAAGGCTTTGTCACAGGGGTTCAAACATAATCGATACAGTTCGAAAATGTACTCGGCCACGCTATGATGGCAATGTGTTCGTTTTTGAATATGAATACAGGTAAAGAAATCACTATGGCCAATACACCGTATGCCTTGTGTACAGGCACAGGCCATTGTATTTACCAGCTTGATGACTAAAGCAATACCTTGGGACTGTCACAAACTCTTCTTCTTTCACTTTTTCACACCCATTTTTCTCCTTCTCAAGCACAGTGCAGCCAACCTCTTCTGGTTAACCTCCCACTTCTTCCTTTCTCTCTCTCTCTTTCTCTCTCTCTCTCTCTCTCTCAGGGACTTTGATAATGTTTTGCGACATGGCCTTGTCAGATTTTTTTTGTTATTCTGCAATCGGTTTTTGTATGTGTGGTACCCTATAGTTGCTGTACGTATTTTTTGCTTCTTTCTAGCTGTGAGTGCGGTGTCCGCGTTTATTCGAATGTACGAGGCCAACTACCCAGAGCGGTTACACCAAGCCTTCGTCATCAACGGTAAGTACGGGTGTAGTCCTTTCTTTGTCATATGCATTGTTGTGCCCCAGGTTGTATAATTCTATGTAGTACACCTCAGCTAGTATTCCTTGCCACCCGCATGTTCTGAACACTTAGCTACGAATCTAACAAAAAACATTGTCTGAATTTCAGCCGACGTTCTGGTAAAATAAACTGAAGGTGCTGTCCCGTCTAGTTAACACTATATACCGCGCGTTTCGCGCTAACCAAACCTGTTCGATTGAAACTTCCGCTGCTCGCCTCGCGTCAGCGACTACCTACAGACAGTTTTATATATAAGCCGCCATTTCAGACATCGTTTTCAATGGTTATTCCATCGTCTTAAGCAACAGAAAGGGCTAGGACTTGAAAGGACCGACTAAATGCCGCGTTTGAAGACCGCGTGACTTAAACAGTGAACTACTTGCAGTGCATAAGTGACCTTACGCTCATCGCTCACATGCGTTAGAAGCCAGCTATAGAGCGTTTGACCAAAGGGATCAGTGGAAAAGCAAATTAATGGCATTTTTATTGCCGCCGTATTGGCTTATTCGTATTATTTTGTCAGGCATCCGGCTAAATATTGCCGTTAAGCAAATGTATATTGCGCCCCGACGTTGATGGACTATTAATTCCGCACATTATTTACGCATACCGTGTAGGTGGTGGTGATTGTGACGTTGATGTCAGCAATGGGAAGCTATCCTTCAGCACGCGCACCAAGCTATTGTGCCAACGAATGGTTAGAGAGCGTTAATCGCTACTCGTGGCGTATAACCATTGAGCGAGGCTGAGTAAGCGACCAAAGCGTGGTTGATGCTCAACTCAATAGTAAGCACGCCGCATGTCTTGTTATGCATACCCAACCAGCACGACAGAACTGAAGAACGCGCCGAAGAAACGTCGTATGCTTGGCGTTATAGGCTTTTAGATGCGGAGCATCTAATACTCGAGGCTTGTAGTGCGGCGCCGTCCGCAAGCTTCCTCCTCCTTCTTCCACCATCTGTGCATCCCTTCCTCCTCTACACACCGCGCGCGCTTCACTCCTCCACCATCTGTGCACCCTTCCTCCTCTACACACCGCGTGCGCTTCTCCTCTTCACGAACATTCGCTAGCTGTATAATGTAGCGCGCATGCGCCGTCACGCTTCGAGAACATCGGCAGCTCACGCGCGCGCATGCGCCGTCGCGCTTCGAGAACATCGGCAGCTGACGCGCGCGCATGCGCCGTTGCGCTTCTCCCCCTTCTCGAACATTCGACAGCTGACAGTGCATGCGCCGTCGCGCTGTATATATACTAAAGGTCGGTGCTCGCTAGCTCAGTTGCCGCTCGTCGGTTGGTTTGTACGGCGCGTCGACGTCCGAGGTCGCAATGATCGACGTCCCTTCGGCCAGCGCCGGCCAAAGTGGCATCTAAAAGCCATCGTGCTCAAAGTTCGTCGCAATAAATAAACACCGCCCTTTCGCATACGTGTCGTACGTGTTCACTCATTTAACACCCCTCCTACAACCACGTTAACCAATTTAGCCAGCGACCCAAGTAAGTCGCAATTTAACACCCCGTTTCACAACCACGTTAACCAATTTAGCCATCGACCCAAGTAAGTCGCACTTTAACACCCCGTTAACCAATTATATGCTCCGCATCCTCCTCAGTGTTCCCCCGAGGGAAGCTGCGGGCAATTTTTTTTTGCTCATTATAGATATAATGAGCAAAAAGCCTGCGAGACGCCAACCAAATTGCCGCCCATCTCATAACCTACGGTCAACAGTTGGCCCGCTGACAACTTTCCCAAAGGACAAGTGGCGACGCTTTGCGTCACTTGAAAGCATCAATGAGAGGTCGACTACGATGGGATTCTGAATGGACACTTGAGGTGATAGGCCTCTAAGATTGCATACGTTCTACTCTTGACGGTTTGCGACAATCATTCTCGGGACCTCGATATCAGCGTCATTTGCTCGACAGCAAAGGACTCTATGTAAGCAACCTCGACATGCTACCCTCCCTGGTGCCCTGGTGGTTATGGCGTTCTGCTGCTGAATCGAAGGTCACAGGTTCAAATCCCGGCCATGGCGGTCGCATTTGGATTGAGGCGAAAACGTTTAAGGTCCGAGTACTTACACAGAAGTGTGCGGTAAATAACACCAGACGTACCATTTCTGGAGCGCTACACTGCAGCGTACCTCCTCATAATAATATCGAGGTTTTGGGACGTACACACCCAACAGTTATCACAACATCGAGATGATTTGCACTGGACCGAGTAAACGCGGATGTTGTAGAGTCAGTTCGATTTTGTAAACAGCGCTGTAGTTTCCGTGGGTGCGGGTACCCCAATAAAACAGTAGCATGCGCAATACAATTTCATGATGTTGTCGGAGAGAACTGAGTCACAATATAAGAAAATAGAAACTTGAGCGAGTTGGTAGGCGTTTATCTTGCATTGAAGCAGCCACACGGGACCAGGACGAAGAAATGGCAACAACGCCCGTCCTGTGAACCCATCTTTTCATCCCCGTCCCATGTGCGCTGCTTCCACTGAAGAATAATCGCTCTCCCTCGTTAGAGTTAGGTGTCGCTTGCATAAACTGAACAAGGAACAGCCACGAACGCACTGCTGCGAACTACCCCAACAGTCCAGCATATGAGCGTGAATGCTCGATCGGTGTCGGCGTTCTACTTATAATCGAAGACTCACACGGCACGTTGCTTCGTGAAGTGCTGTTTCGACGTCACTCATTCGGCGCGAGACATTTCGGAAGCTTTTATTCGGAGCCGTATACACGCGTGAATCCCGGCTCGGCGGCAATGACGACCGCAAGGTTCGATTGCGCAAATGATCGTTTATGCATGCAGTGAATTTCAAGCCGTCGCCAGCGTCGCGCAAAGGGAGTCGTCGAGCGCGGGTAAATTTTCACGCATACTCAAACGGAAGTCGCGTCGTCTGAGGCGTCCGTCACGTCGCGACGCCGTCAAAACATCGGAGTCAAGGTCGGCTCGTGTGCAAGTTGCTCCCGCCAGGTACAGAACAGAAAGAGTGCAACACGTGGAGTCATTTGGGGCTCGATGAAAATCTTTCCTGGTTAGCTCGAACGTGTCTAAACGAAATACGTTTCGTACGCGGTCAGTAGCTACGATCGGCTAACGCCATCCGTTGCGAGAAAAGTTACGTGGGAGAATGCCGTAACTGTGCTCGTTCGGCTGCGGGCGTGTCTAATGACGGAGCCTTCATCAAAGAGGTGCAGGCTTTTAGTATGCAGAGCTGACTGACTCTGTGTACCGTAGAAGCCTCACAGCGTATGCAGAAAAGCGAGAGTACTCGGTAGATCAGTGGTTGCGGTGCTAGGCTGCTGACTCGAAGGCCGTGGTCCAGGCCGTGGCAGTCGCATCTCGGTGGAGACAAAGTGATAAAAGGCCCATGTGTACAGTGCGATATCAGGGCGCGCTGAAGAACACCGGATGGACAAAATTTCCGGAGCCCTCCATTGCGGCGTCCCTCATAATCATATACCTGGTTTTGGGACGTAAAACCTCAGTTTATTATTATTATTATTATTATTATTATTATTATTATTATTATTATTATTATTATTATTATTATTATTATTATTATTATTATTATTATTATTATTATTATTATTATTATTATTATTATTATTATTATTAGAAGAAGAAGAAGAAGAAGAAGAAGAAGTGACGAGTGCGAAAGTATTCCGCTCGGACGTAGCGAAGCGTTTGAATAAACTACAATAAAGCGAAGAAAGTGCACCACATCGACTAGCACTCTAGCACTCGCATGAAGCGGGCGAATCAAGGTTACCGACGGGGAATTTATGCACTCTTTTTGAAGTGCGATTTACGAACTCTAAACGACCCGAGTGGAGTGTCACTCGCATAGGAGTACATGTGCTCCGGTTGCATCGGAATGAATGCGCGGGAACTCACTCCGGCTGTTCCGAGAAGATTCGAATAATGCGCTGGAACTCTGTCGCCATATCTTGTTAACTACAAATGTGCTATGGTTCTTTCGGTTTACCTCCGCGTACCGTAACGAGTCCCCCCCCCCCCCCGATTCCGAAACGTACTTTTCCCCGTAGGTGCACTTAACTTGCCCGCCTGACGCGGGCATTATTGTGTAGCTTAATATTTATGTTCTGGGTATACATCGCCTAGCTTTTTAATATGTACGAAATGTGTAACAAATAAATGTGCTCAATACAGGCAAACGTTGCAACACTCCTCTGTTGCAATGACTCATGGCTTCGGCATGTAAACAATGATAAGTATATTGGTTCAGCATTAACTGAATAAAGAGTAAAGAAGTACTAATCGCCGTCATTGCAAGTCGTATGAAAATATGTCAGATTTGCAAATAATCATTGACAGATTTGGGAATACATCCCGCTGTAGGAATTGTGGAGGGCGCGGGAACTCCCTCAACAACCTCACTGTTGTCGGCGTAGTATACGCGTCGTTTGTATTTGATACTTCTGCAGACGCTGTTTATTTTTTAATCATGACTCTAACCATAAGCGGAAAGGGCAGCCACGCGAGTTGGTGCGTAGAAACCATGCCACACGTGGAAGGCAAAACATTCGCAGTGTCTGCTGAGGCAGTAAGTGCAAGGCCCGTCGTTTGACGTGATGCCGTGATGTTTTCTATAACCTGAGATGAATATCTATATATATGCACATAGCAGGAAACAGAACGCGCTCATTAGCACTCGACCCTTCTAAGTTGTTTTCCTTCGGAGGACCGGCCGATACCAGGACTGGCCTGCTTTGGCTGATTCAAGCCAAACGATGCGTTTGGCTTGACGCTTCCAGAAGACAGTGGTGCGCTTGCGATCGTTGCGGCAGCGATGAAACGATAGAGCACGTTCTCTCTCACTGCCCTGTTTATAGCGTGCAAAGATGGCAGCTATAGCTGCTGCGTTAGCTCGCCTTGACGACAGACCTCTGTCAGAACAATCACTGCTTTAACGGCGACATGATCTGTCTTCGCACAGAAAATCGGTCAAGGCCTTATTGAACTTTTTGCGTGGTAGTTGACTATTGTATAGGCTATAGCACCCCAGATGAAGTTTTCTTTTTCATTTTCGCGCGTCTATTTTGTTCATCGCTTTCTTTCCCACCTTTCTTCTCAATTCTCTCTTCCCTTAGTGCAGGGTATCAAGCCGTATGCTCCAATTTCTGGTTAACCTCCCTGCATTTCCCTCATTTTATTCTCTCTCTCTCTCTACTAATCATTGACGGAAGGCTTAACGCGTTAGATTAAGTCAAAGAGGCTTAAACTAAATTGGATTAAGTACGTTAGTATTAATACTAAGTTCGGCAAAGCATATCAGAACCAGCAATTCTGCGTGAGTGTGCGGATGACGGTAACCTAATTAGATCAGCAATTGTCGGCGTGAGTTATAGAGGAGGAGCGGGCTCAGCAGCATGTTTAGACGCCGTTCCGTGTAGTTACTGTGCTGCACCGCCTAACTGGGTCATGCGTATAAAGATGCGCTGTGTAGGGTGCGGCAACACTGAAGACCGACGACGTAATGCTTAGCCGTGGCGAACAACGTAAGCTGCAGTTTTGCTCACTGTTTTGCCAAGCTGGCATGTTCTGGTCAGGGAGCGCAAATATAGGCATTAGGCGCCCTTATTTCATGCTTCTTAAGCCTATTTCACCGATGTTTATATTGCATATTACAAGACTGCGTTTTAGTTCAACGTCTGTGTCCGGTTGACAATGTATAAACGGACCTCTTATTTCTTTTTTTCTTTTTTTTTCTCCCTTTTTTCAGTTCCGTCTCTGTTCTCCGTTCTGTTCAACCTTATCAAGCCCCTGCTCACAGGAAACACGCTTACGAAAGTCCATGTCCTCGGAAAAGGCAAGTGTCAATTTGGAATATCAAACTATTACCAAGTACATTAGTAATGTCTATGACGACTGTATTCATTAACAAAGAGTGACAATAAAGAAAAGAAACAAAGGCTGATTTTTTTTCTATCAATCCCTCCTTTTTCTTCTTTCAGCCTTCTTTCTCATTTCTCCCTTCCTCAATGCAGGGTAGCAAAGTGGACGTGCGTCTGGTTAACTTCTCTGCTTTTTATTGCTTTTATATAACTCTCTGTCTGAATGTTTTCATCTTGAAATGAGAGCAGAGTACGATAACCGAGTCAAGGAGAAACAGGTGGCCTTGAAGGAAATCGAGCAGCATCGTGACTGAGTTACATATAGAAATACGTGTTCATATCTACAATCGGTGGTAACGGTTTTGTTCTTGGTATATACAGGTGCCGTTATCCCGGCCGTCGGTGCCAGACTAACAACCCTCTGCATTCTCTCTGTGCGAAAATACTCTCTGCATTCGCCCGAGCGTCGTTCTCGGGAGCACGAAATGCGTTAGTGCTGCAGGGTACGTTCGTTCTTGAGTGCCTAAGAGCGCGCGTAGACGCGACAACTATTGTAACGGGGATTCGCCAGAGCTCTTCTTTTGTTCCTTCTGTGCCACTTACATCGTATAAAGCGAGCGAGTGTTTCTCACCACACTCAAACCACTTGTACGATCCAGCACTTACGATGTTGCAGCGACTAAGAGTGCGTGTTTGTGGCGGCGGCGCGCAGGCGACAACTGGAAGGAAGCCATCCTGAAGTACGTGGACGCCGACCAGCTACCCAAGCAGTGGGGCGGAAACTGCGTCGATGACATTACCGGCGACCCATTCTGCTCGACGCATGTGAGTATACGTTTGTCGCCTAAAACACAAAGGAGCCTTTCTGTCAACCAGCCTCGCAGCAGCCTTTGCGCTCGCTGTGCCCCGCTCACCCGAATTCGACATTTGGCAAACAACCCAGGCTTAGTTCCCAGTACCGCAAACTAAACGTTCTGTTGCGTCGAAGTGTTGTTGTTAGTATTATTTGATGTGTGCGCGAAAACACACCAGGACATGGATAATTGTGAGAGTGCAAGGCTGACGAGTGCCACCTGGAATATACAATGCTTACCTGCTTTCTTCTGGAGGAGGGAAGAGAGAGAGCAGAGGAAGATAGGAGGGGAGAAAGAGGGGGAAAAGATAAGAAAGTAGACTGGTTTGGACAACAGTAAAGAAAAAAAACACGAACGTGACACTCAAAGGTCTAAGTTCCGTTAGTGTTTGTACCAACGTGCAGTTTGTTCTGCTCAACGAAGAATCGGGATAGACACAGTACAGCAGTTGCAGTAGAACATAAATTTTTCAGGCAATTGTTTGGCACGCGAAATTTTTGTTATAACTGTATCTAAATATACTTGTGAATATTATTTCGCGCATAACTGCAATATTTAGGTCATTAGTTTATGTACACGTTGAGTAGTCCTAGGTGTGGTGCACGGGAGTGACGGTCTCATCTTCCGCGGTTCAGGAAATCCTTAGTATTAAACGTGGCTACGCTTCGGGAGCTTCTACGGTACAACCTCCATCCCGTCGCCGTTCTAAGTGCTTCAAGTCAATTCATTCAATCACACATTTTACGAGAACGTTGTCTTACTGCCGTATTTCTTGCTGTAATTACCCGCCATATTGTCAAGGTCGTGCGCGCAGTCATTAGAAAATGAGAATCATTACCACACTGATAGCTACGAAAATGCACTGCCATTTACACATTCCAATCACAGGTTTCAAGGCAGAAGGTACACGTGTTTTAAATATGAGCTTACTCCATCCCGTACTAAAACTTGGCAAGACCTCGCAGTCATTGTATACGACATAACTATCGCTTCTTTCTTCGAACATTAGTTACACGTCAGTTCTCTTGTCTGAAGAAACATGGCCTGCCTATAGACATTTCAAAGATTAAGTGTCGCCAAAGGTGAGGCCGTCAATGAAAACTGACCGCTCAACAAACAGTGTGGCATTAGCGAATTGGTCAGCGTGGTTCATTGACTGCGGAATGCCACGCCTAAAACGTTCCAATTCGGCCGGTAAGTGGTTTTTATGGAGGAAGCGTGACTTGAGCATTAGTTTTATTTGTTATGAACAGTACGCTCGAAATGAGCTGGTCAGGTAACATGATGACGAGGAAAACGGTTGGAATAACGCCACTACAATCGCTAAGGAGAAGAACTGAAAGGCGAAACTTTCGCGGTCCTTATTCATTCAATCGACGGACGGCACTATCGACAGGTCTGATGCCATTCTGCCAGGTAACGACGTTTCACTACGTGAAATCTTACTTAAAAAGGTACAAAAAAGGTGCTTAACTTCAGCTTTTTTTCCGAATTATTGAGATCGAGGAACCCGCACTCGTACCACAGCGTCTCTCGCTTGTCGTTCACCTCGACTTGGTCAGCGGCCTCAAATTCTTCATAATTGGTTTTATCTCGCTGAATTTCACACGAGAAATCAACCCGGAAAGGATTGTCTTTTCTTTTGCAGTGGCGTGCTATATTAGAGCGTAGGTAAATTAATTAGTAGCCAGAGTCTCGCCTATTTGTTGGGCAAGACATGGTCAGTTGAATCTACGCCAACAACGTGCGTAAGGCACATTACTCTATGACGCACGCATCGCCTTGGGGAAATAGTACTTCAAAGTTTACATTTGTCACAATTCGTTTGCAAACTTGAAAGGAAACTGCCGAGTGTTTCATCCCCTCATCGATGACGCAGTGATGCGCAATTGTGACGCATGTCGATTGACGCAATACAACCACGGTGTGAAGTGCGCTAAGCGGCGCCCTCCACGGAAAACGTCTTCCGTTTCTTAAAGTGGCCGAGCTGCCGTAGAATGTTCAAGCGAATAGTGAAAGGCGGGCTTCGTGCATTGATTAATGCCGTCAGTGAGCGGGAAATGAAAACCTCCGCGTACACCGCTGGTTAGAACAACGAGTCTGCGGCTTGCGACAGAGATATGTAGCATAGTTCGAGGCAAGTCTTTGTATAGCGCTGAGTATATGTTATTGTGGTTTCCCATTGGTGCTAGGGCTGGCATTTGATGTTATGATTGCGGGTAATCACGGATAATTTTTTGCCACTCTTTTTCGTGTTTGCAAGGGTCCCTTTAAGAACTATTCCACCTATAACCACTCTATAGTTTACTTCAGCTTCTGTTTGTTGTTTACGATACACTTCAAAGTCAACATCAGTCGTTAAAAACCATGCCACTCGTGGTTTGTAGTTGGTAACAGTACTGGAATGTCACTTCTTTTCAAGTCGGTTGTTTTATGAACAATAATGCGATTTCAACCATTTGCGCATCTCTTTATCACTCACATGGAGGGACAATGCAAAGCTGAACAAAGTCAAAGCACCAAAAAGCAGACCTACCACACATTTTGTTGGCACCCCTAGTGGTCCTGTGTTCTGAAAACGTCTTTTGCATGACAGCGTTGCCGGCTATCCGACGACCTGCACTCATGGTAGCGTTTACGGAGACAGCAAGCACAAGGGTGGTCGATCTTGCGCAATACACGCTTGTAAATACAGAAGTTCATGTACCCAAATACATTCATCACTAGCAGTACGTTCGGCTATCCGAAACTAAGGACTGTGAACACATCCGCTTGATTCTTTAGGGACGCCGCGCGAGGCACTCCCGTTTAGAGGTGCTTTCATAACTATGACTTGAAAATGTGAATGCGATCTGGTGGGAGGAGTTCATGTGCTTGACTGAAGCTTTAACTGCCTATAAGGCGTCCGCACCCCGAACGCGCACGCTTTACACTGAGGAAGCAAATAACACCTCCACGACGTGTCGCTCGCCAACCATGTTTGGGACTAAAGCGTTCGCGTTTCCACTTACGACATCCAATTGTTGTGACTGGTGGCTTTACACGCTCCATCTGGCTTCTATCTAGGTCACAATCCGCATCGTCTCAAACTTGGTTGGAGGGAGATAAACAAAGAGGAAAGACAGGAAGATTAACCAAGCCTTGGCTCGGTGTGCTACCCTAAACATGGAGTTGGGAAACCAAGGAAGGGTAGAACGGATAAAGAAGAAAAAACAGGAGTAAGATAAGGATGAGCAGTTAGGGAAACACACAAGACATGAACTCGCTGTGGCAGTTCACAGTCACTCGAAAGTCCACCAGCCTTCAAAAAGCACAACAGAGCTTTTTGAATCTTCTTTTCTGAAGGTGGTCTTTAATCCAGATGATGGAACTTGGCTTCCGGACTACGTAACTGAGTCTGGTAGGATGGGCAGTGCTCAAGCGTCTTCTCGCAGGTGCGTTTAAGTTCCATGCCGCACTGCTGGCCATTTCATTGAGATACGAACGTGCATTCGTAAATGCCACACCGAACCACATGCCACACAGCAAAGTTGCATCGCGTCGTGAGAACCCGGATGGTAAAGGAAGTTTCAAAAAAGCCAATCGAATACAAGCGCGCGTCGGAAATGGTGAGAGTAACCAGCCGAATGTACTGCTAGTAAGCGAGCCAGACAAGAGGGTGCACAAGAGCCGTTGTCCTTTTCAGTGACCCCCCCCCCCCCAACCCCCTTTTTCCTTACTGAATCTCAAGGATCGGCCTACCTTTGTGAAAGCGGAGACATTATGCGACGTTATAATGACGTAAGTTTGGTCCCGTCCACGTTGTCATTAACGCCGGATGCCGGATTTTTCGTCTCTTGAGATGCGTAAGGCTTTCGCGGAGAAGTACTCGCAGTTGAACTAGTCGATTCTTACTTTGTATTTAGCATAAAAACTATAGCCCCTATTCAATTCATCGGTGATTTTTCATATCAGGAAACGGGGATAATCAGCGACACATCTATTTGCCTCTTTCCTGTCGGAAGTCGTTTTTTATTTAAAAGTGCGTTGACGCTGATATGATGCATGAAGGTATGTCATGGGGCACTTTGCGCGAGAAAAAAATTATGTAGCCTGCGTACCGTGTTGCAATAAATCTGTCGAATAATAGCGCTAACATTGCTCCTCCTTACTCCTTTCTTCGTAAGCCGTCTATATTGTCAATAATTGACTTTATTGTCAACTAGAACTTTCGCTTTATTAATGCATGAGCAACGGGTACCATAACGTCATTCCCGGTCGCCTTCACTATGTTTTTGTCAACGACAGGCCTTCGCTGATTTGGCTTCCTGAAAGGCTGACGTCGTCCGTGTCTCACTGAATGGCCAAGTTCGCTAATTATGGCTCGAGCTTTGATGAATCGTGGCAATCCTTCCCTCTGCGAACTGCTTTATTTTAGGGGCGAAGCTCCTTAAGCCGTGTGGGTCGTGCGTCCCCGATGTATGTAGCAGTAGTAGTAGTAGTAGTAGTAGTAGTAGTAGTAGTAGTAGTAGTAGTAGTAGTAGTTGTTGTTGTAGTAGTAGTTGTAGTAGTCGTAGCAACCTATCGTTTAGTCCTTGGAATGTCGAATGAGTGTACTTCTATATGATGAATATATGATGAAATGATGCGATGGCGGTACTTGGAGTGTTTACTAGATTGACGGACGGACATACAAGCAGATGGACGTCTAGGCTGTGTGTGCCGCTTATTTAGAGAGTGAAAACAGCCCGATAGTCCATACGTTCGCCATTGTTTGCGAAGTACTAGTATATTGACAAAAGCGAACATTGATGCGCTACTATTTCTGCGGCCTGAGCGTCCAATAAGGCCACATGCGTTTGACTTCCCTTCTATAGTCTGTCTGTCTGTCTGTCTGTCTGTCTGTCTGTCTGTCTGTCTGTCTGTCTGTCCGTCCGTCCGCCCGTCCATCCGTCTGTCTGTCTGTCTATCCGTCCGTCTGTCCGTCTGTCTGTCCGTCTGTCTGTCCGTCTGTCTGTCCGTCTGTCTGTCCGTCTGTCTGTCCGTCTGTCTGTTAGTCCGTCCGTCTGTCCGTGTAACCGTCCGTCCAACCATCTAGTGAACACCACAAGCAACGCCACCTCACATCTTTTCATCATATTTATTTATCATATACAAGCACCGCCATGCAGCGGACATTCCAAGAACTAAATGACAGGTGGCTACCTACTACTACTACATACACCGAGGACTCACGACCCACGGCTTAAGAAGAACCGCCCCTAAAACGCAGTCGATAACTTGTGGAAATATCAAAAAGCACTTGGCCAACCAGGTACTCTGGTTTTGGCCGACCACTGCTTTCCAGACCAAAATAAAGGCTCAGCACCAAAAATGAATCGGTGTTTGACGAGTCGTTGGACCCAACAAGAACGCTTTATTGACTCTAATTTTTACATGCGATTGGTTTTGTTTTTCGCTTTCTTCAACAGAAGAGCAAACTATGCGACATGAACGCAGCATTCAGTCGCAGTAATAGTCCCCATGAAGATGACATTGCACTGAAGGCATTCAGGCGGTGAAAACAGTCAAGCCCTACTGTGCAGCATAGTCGTCAGTGCTTAAACGGGGCAACAGGAGGGCTTCGATTAGGCACGCTTTGAGGCCGCCAGCTGTGTAACACGTACTGCTCACTTATTCAGCCGTACGGCAGCTGAGACCAAACACTTTCATCAACCACTTAAAAGGCTCACGCTTATTCCTGAACTTTTTTTTTTGCGCAATGGAGGTTTTTTGTGTTTCTGTGTTGAGTCTGAGACTTCCACGTGTTTCATGTTCAATACAATATCTCACAATTCGCCCTGGTTTCGGTGTTCTAGTAAGCATTCGTGAGTATGTGGCTAACAAGCAGATTTTTTTTTCGTGATATCTGACAATGCGAAATTTACGGCTAGACTGACATCAATCTCCAAACGCACAAACTTCTTTTTTTTCTTTTTGGTAAAGTGGGCAACATTTACTCACTGGTAAACTAGTAACATGGACACCGCTAGCAAACGTACTCTTAGCAGCCTTAAGTGCTCCTTTGTAGAGCTACAAATTGATTAAAACGCCTTGTAATAGCTTTTTTTGGTTACATGTGAGATTTTGCTACAGAAGGGCGCCGATTCACCATGAACGTTACATGGTAGCCTAAGTGAGGAGGAAATAGATGAGGGAAGCGGGGACTCGGGAGCGAGAACAAGAGAGAAAAGTAGAGGAGGAACGCGCATGTGCATGGTAAGAGGAAGGAGAGTGGTAAGAAGGACGAGCATCCTCTTTTCTTGAGAAATGCAGCAACGTAAGCAGCAAGCTAAAGCGCTAACTTTACCATCGCTTTCGGAGTTCCTATAATTTGCTTTTCGCCATTGTTGTCAGTTGTCAGGAAATAAAAGTGGAAGAAGGATACCCAATTATTTCGTTACCGCGTCTCTAAACCAGGAGTTCATCAGCACACGTCCTTTCATTGCGAGTAGAATATTGTGCTCGCATGAATTGACTCTGCGTATGCTGGTGTTTACCTGTTCGTCACCACTCCCTATATATCTTTTTATATATAGTAGGCTGCGTATGTAGAGAGCGATAAGTTTTGGCTGATGATTTATCACTGCACCGCTCGATCATTTTACCTTACCTCGGCGTTCGCGTCGCCCTGATTAAGAGTTACGAAATATAAGTAAACACACCAACTATATTGCGTGTTACGACGCGGATCAGAAGCATCATCGCTCGTTACGAAAGATAATCACCCTTGAATAAAAGCTGGACGGACGCGTGGCGATTCTGACATCAAGCATGCGCGCTTCAGAGCATGACAAAAACAGGCACCCAAACTCCACGTTATAGTTGCGAGGAGAAAATGACGCCTATATGGTATTTCACAGCCATGAGCTTTGTAATTGGCAACCGTAGCTCTATCTATGCAGCTATTCCTGCTCCCAACTTTCATATCATAGGGTTCTAGTCTACAGCGGTGTGGTACCACAGCTGGCGGGCGGTCTGGTAAGTAACAGCACGTTCAGCAACAGCAACAACGGTACTTGTCGGTACCTGAAAGACCGGGTGCAATAAAGGTAAATGTTATAGAACAGTTGGGTAACAAACTTAATAATTATATAGTGACCTATAACCCCTAATCGTATATAATGGACGTAGATATGTGCGCGATTTTCGCTTGAAATGAAGCTCACATGTGTGGGCACAGCAGCGAGCCTTGATCTTTTCTACCACTGTATTGTCGACCGCCTACAGATAAATAGAGCAAAGAAGGTGGTATCGGGCTTTATACTGTTTCAAAACCTACTCACTTTACTTTATTCTATTCTTGCTACGAGAAAACCCTATACCGGTGAAAAAATTTTCAAGCGGCACATACCGACAAGTGATGAAGTTCTATGCGAATCGATTCGTGAAATAAAACAATATTTTCATCCACGAATGCTTTTTTTTTTTTCAGAACACACAGCAGCTCAGAAAATCACAACGCGGAGTCTAGTATTTTCGACTAAATCGCCTACATTCGCAGAGATTGCGGACACTAAGCAACAGTCTTCTATAGCTAGGAATTCGCTCTCCTCGCTTTATTCAAGAGAAGTGAATCTGATAAATGCTCTAGTGTAAAGACGACAGCCTCAAAATCGTTTTGTAGCAACATGCTTGTTCATTTAGTAACAGGGAAGCATCAACAGTAACGTCGAACACGGAACGATTCCCCCGAAAAAATGAAACGTCAGTTATAGAAAGGCAGCTTCATGAATTATGGTCGTTAGGACTACCGTTCAATCTGTGAGAATCTAGTAGCTTGAAGAGTACTCTGCCGTCCACAACAGTCTTGAGTGTCACACTTGCTTGAATAGGATGTAGCCAGAAATAATTTATCCAAAAAGAATCACTCGTGGCCGGAGGTCTTCTAAAGTCATTTCCTGCGCACTGAATATTCACGAAGGTGCTCCTCAATCTTATTGAAACATGCTATCAAAAGTACACAGGCTTTTTTATGCGTAGTCTATAAAACGTCATTGTACGCTCACTACTTTTTTTAGCTAAAAGATGTATTCGTTCATTCCGCAGCCCTTTCGGAAGTCCAGGGCAATACATGCACATAGGTTGGTACTGTTGCCTGTAAGCGTAGGATAGCTGAGAGTGGTCTAGATGGGACACTGTACAGATACTCTGAAATCGACGCATTACACCCGAGGCCGTTTTGACAAGTTCGTTCTCTATCTTGAATATGCATGCGCTTGTGCCCATTTAGGTTCAAACCTGAGCAACGCGAAACAACCGAGTGAGTGAGTGAACATTCGCGATAATAGCTGCATAGGTACGCTAAAACCGCCGGAAGGTACGCCGATATCGCTGGCTTTGCACCTCAACCCTCCCATCCCTTCTCTCGCCCACGAATGTACACTGCGTAAGGTCTTGTGCTACGTACGCTGACAGTGTCAGAAAACACATTTGAACGCCTAAATGCGGCTGTCATTTGCAAGCGGGACGTCAATGCAGCAGGTATATATGTATATATAGACATTTCCCCACTATACCTCATGGATTTAACCTACAACTAGACCGAACAGAAGCAGTAGCAATAGTGCATCATGCGGGATATTCACCGTATACCACTAAGATTTGCCTTCAGTGACAACACTGTTCTGTTCTGCTCTAACTGTTTTGCTGTGAAAAGGTTGAGGTTCATATTACATCAGCTTATGTGTACTTATGTGTTGTACATGCGATAAAGCGTTAGACAGTGACGACTGAGTGTGGCACGCAGGTCAATGTACGTACACGCGCAGTGAATCATTCTACTCTTCGCAATTGCCTTACCTTGGGACGTGAAACGATAATCGCGAAATTGGGATTCTTATGAAGAGTACCTGTAAGTTAATTGATTTTTATTAGGCTATGCAACCTAAGAAGTCAGGGGAGGCCCCGCCCAGATGATAGAAGCGCTTTATATGGGCCCCCCTGAATAAAACCAACTAAAAGTTCGATGCAAGTGCGCTGGACTTCTCTCGGAGCCGATTGTCTTTGCAACTAAAAGAACTGTCCCGTTTATGCTCATGGTATTGTTCACAGAAGGTGGCGCACCGGACATCAGGCTAATGACGTCAGTATGAACGGGCGCGTTCATTGGTTCTCGCTTGTGGGCAAATGTAATTCACAAAATGCCGCTGGCTTCTAAAGTTGTTTTGGCTACAATCAGTTTAGAGATGAAATTAAACGCGTGGGGCCTTATTGGACGCAAAGGCTGCAGGAATAATAGCGCACCGATGCTCGCTTTTCTCAATATATACCAATACTTGCAATACATTGGCGAGCATATCAGCAGTATCCGGCTGTTTTTTCACTCTCCAATTAAGCGGCGCACACTGCCGAGGTGTTTTGGCAAATACGATATGGTCATATCAATATAGCGCGCTCATCCAGCCTTGCCTACAAAACTCGGACAATATTCTTATACGTGTCTGAAGTATTGCTCAACAAAATACATCGAGGTTCGCGGAAGCCGCTTTGGTTGACTTCTCAGCTCATTATCGATTAATGACTCACTTGTAGCTCCACTTACAGCCGGGGCTAAGAGTTCCTGATTATCGTTACTGCTAGATGTTGTCGGGCCCGAGATTTGGTCAAAACTTCCTGCACTCCCCAAGACTGACGATAATTTATGCGTAACCTCTGTAATACCTGCAGTACCACAACCATCTTAACACCTTCACCGCGCTGTAAACATCCGCGCATTTGCGGTGCACCGCAGCTTTGCGGAGTTCCGGACAAAAGGCGAACAGAACAAAGCACTGGTCAAAGTCATGGGCAATCTACGAGCGTAGAACACCTTATCCCCGTTCCTAAGGGCTGAGCGTCTCACGGAGATCTGCGTGACAGCAATCGCCGATGTGAAATACCGCCATACAACTGCCATCCACGAGAAATACACCCAACCTTCCACAAAACACGCACAAACACGATCCGTATAGTTTTCAGTTCAGTCTTAAGAAGTATATGTCTTGAAGAACTGGTGCACTGCCTGACGAAGTGTTCGATGCGCGGCGTCCATCAGAAAGTGTTCACGTATATATTTGGAGAGCCTGGTTGTTTTCTACGTGCGATATGCAGCAGCATTCCAAGAATTGAAGCTTGATTATCAGCAACCGCCTTGTGCAGACTTTAGCGACAAGCTGCGGTGTCGATATGTACTCTCAGACGAAGCACGCTACTGTTGCTTTCATCTCTCTTCTTTTTATCCCTCTTTCTTTTTCCTCGGTGCAGGGTAGAAAACCGTCTGGTTGACCTCTTTCTCATGTGTTTCCCTCTTTCTAGCTTAAAGGGGCACTAAAATTAAACAGTTATTTCGTTTAAAATAAGTTATACTCCCAAAAATCTAGTGTCGCTAATTTTCTCACCCGCTGTTCGCTATCCGATGGATGGATGGATGAAAGAACTTTATTAAGGTCCAATAGGTCGTGCTAATACTTACGCCTGAAGTGGGCTGCTCCCACAGTTTGACCGAAAGACCTAGCCTTTCAGCCACATCGTGGGCCCGTTGGACTGCGCATAATTGTCTATCTAATGTAGGCCTGCGCAAAGCTGCGTCACACCGTTCTTCCCTTGTCGCTCCGTAGAGAAAATCAGTTTAGAGAGCCTCAGTACTGAAAGTTGGGCGGGCTGGTATTGATTCACTGACATATTCTTAAAATAGTAGCCATTATTCACTAATAATCTTCTCACTGAAGTCCTCAATGGTGACGTGACAAATATAAAAACGTTTGTTCGCGTTTAGGTTACATTGACTCAACGAAATTTTCTGAAACATGGTACGTTAAGTATCTGACTCTATTAGAAGGCAATGTGCATCATTTTCACTGATTAAGAACTACGCGCGCCTCAGCTGACGCCGTCAGAATATTTGACGTCGTGGCTACTTGTAAAGCAACATCAAGGTCACCATCGCCGCCCGCACTTCGTTTTTATGTGTTTTGGCACTGGCTGAGCTTCTTCTCGCGGTAGGCGCGTTGATCTCGATATCGTAAAATGGTTATTTACTGATACGTGAATCTTTTAGTCTCCCCTTTAAAAAGTATCGGTAAAGCTACGAGCCTTGGCACCACATTCACGGCAAGATAAAGAGAGAGAGAAATAAAGGAAATAACAAAATCGTCCTTCGCCGCTTTCATCTTCAACCATTACTCGTGCACGTTGCAGATCACCGTCGCGCGGCCGATCACGGAGGCCGACTATCGGCGCCGCAGCAGCGTGATCCTGAACGGCGACCAGGGCGGCTCGGCGGCGGCCACAGTGTCCGTGGACCGGCGCAGCTGCCACGAGGTGCCGGTGACGGTGACGATGGCCGGCTCTCGCCTGTGCTGGGAGTACGAGACCGAGGACCACGACATCGGCTTCGCCGTGGTGCGCGCCCAGGACGGCCCGGCCGCCGAGGACGTGACCGTGCTGTCCTGGCAGCGCGAGGACTCGCACCTCAAGCCGCGCGAGGGCAGCATCCTCTGCGAGGAGCCTGGAACCTGTGCGTATTCAGAATGCAAAGGGGGAAGGAGATGGGGCGAGAGAACGGCTTTAAGAATTGTAAAACAATCCAATGCAGATAAGGCGAAGTTGTCTTTCCTTCCCCTCCCCCCTTCCCCAGTGCATAGTAGCCTACCGGGGCTCAGCCCTGGTTAACCTCCCTGCCTTTCTCCTTGTGTTCTCTCTCTCTCTCTTTCTCTCTCTCTCTCTCTCTGCATCACATTGTCAAATCCGCCATCTTCCTGATTTTAGTAAGAGGCGCAGCTGTACTATCCTAACCTACCCTAAACTCAACTTAATCAATCCGAACCAAATCCAATCCAACCTAACCTAACCTAATTTCAGAAGGAAACAGAGTGAATTGAGCACAGGCAGGTTAGAGACAGAGGTTGTCTTGTGTTTTTCTTCTTTGTTACTTTTCGATTGCTTTGTTCCTTCTCTTCTAAAACCCCCCTGCCTATCATATCTCTCTTCTGAAACGGTTCTTATTTTTTCAACAGAATGTAACGCCACCTGTGAAGCGCTGAACACACTAACGAGTGTAAATGCAAAAATAGATGAATGTGCACAACAGGACTCGCTGTTTGACGATTCTAACGTACCCAATCAAATGAAAACCTGCAAGGAAACGTTATGTTGGCTTTATCTTATATTCAGACCGCAACATGCGCCTCTCCGTTTGGTTTCCTGCTGAAAAGAGCAAGCCTCACATTGCTTGACGTCGTTTTGAGAAGTGTCGCAGTCCGTTATTTCTTTTCTTGTGTGCAATTACAGGTGAAAGGCTTGTGTTTCTTTTTTTTTTTTGGTGAAAATACAGGCTTGTGACTCGAGCCTCTTGCTCGAGTCACAAGCTCACTTCACGTACAAAACAAGTCCGGCAAAGAAGCCGCTACGCTCGCTAATACGGTAATAGACGTTATTGAATAAGTGTGACACGATTTCCTCTTCAGGGTTATCCTTGAAGTGTCAAGAGCAACTAGGAACAAAGGAAACGGTTAGCGATAAAACCAAAATGAAATTGCGGCTCCCACAAGGGAGCTTCATTTCGCCCATTCATTCGACCTTTCCCTGACCAAACTAGACTCCTTCGAATCCTGAACTTCAGTTCAATTCAATACCGCAAGGTTTTGAATTATCTTTGAGTTACCATAGAAACCGGAAACTTCATAGCCATGCACGCTTTTTCGAATGAAATTGCTTTGTTGAAAGCCCGCAGGCGAATCAGTTCGTGTGTCCTTGATATCACCCATTCTGGTGTTGCCTTTTGCAGATGTGCTGAAGTTTGACAACTCGTTCAGCGCCTACCGCAGCAAGAAGCTCACTTACACCGTTCGAGTGGTACCGCCTACCATCATCGAGGGACAGGACGAGGCGTGACGTCACTCGTCCACTTTCCCTTCCCCGTCAAGCTAGCTTCATAACAGCGGAGCCTGACCGTTCATCAACGCAGAAGGCAACCGAATCCACAATGACTCGAACGTGCACAAGAGCAAGCGCTGCCACCACTGAGACGCGTACAATCAACTAACGACGGTGATCACACCAGCCCCATGACAATAACATGACACTGGGCTACAGTCTTATGCCTTAGTCTCTTTTTGCTGTCCAGCGAGAAAACTGAACGGTTAAATTATTTACTGTTGCTGTTCACTGGAACACGAGATGTGTTTAGCCATGGAAATGGCATAGGGGTCAACAACACAAAACTCCTCTTAAGCTTGTACAACAGCACGTCGCGTGCTTCTCTTCACGCTCAGTCAGCTGCTCGGTGAGCTGTCCCCTGCCATTCACTAAGCAAACCGTAAGCACAATCAGCCTATTATTGGTTTTTACACGTCCATCCTGAGCCCAAAGCAACTTAACAACTTTTTTACCATATCCCAAATGAGAATGCTTGTATATGCTGAATAGAAAGAGCAATTAGAGTTTTCCTGAAACCTCTGGCGTCGATAACATGACAGAAAGATTTCATATGAGGCCCGGAGCATGGATTTACATTAGAAATCAGGATGCATTGGTGTTCGACGTCCCCATCGCATATCTTTGAAACGTATAGTTGCATACGCATGTATGAATGTGGACTTGAGCACTAACACCTTGAAAAATTATATATCTGTGTGCACTAACCGCTTATATTTTAGTTCGGACTCTAAAGTAGAGTTGTGGCACGATGTCGTCTTGCACCTGGACAGTATTAGCGAACTCCAATGAAAGATTGCTGTGGCAGTGGTGCAGAGAGAGTCACAAGGGTTGCTCGTTTGAAAGCTCGGACGCTTCAGTCAGTTTGTACACCCGTCCAACAATATTTTTTGCCAATTGTGTATAAAGTGTTTGTTATTGCATTCACTGTTATTTGCTTGTTTTGTTTCACGTAACTATCCTGCCTTCGCGGGAGCAAATAAAAGAGCACTTTGTTGGTTTCTTGTTCAACTATGTGTGCCGTTCGTCAAGCGTGGAGGCGAGTGAAGTGAAACATCCTTTATGGGACACACGTGCTTATCTACAAAAGGTAAAATTTTAAGGTGAGTAACTGAAGACGGCGATTTTTGTTGTCCCTCGACATTTCGCCTTGCCTCCAATGACAAAAGAAAGTAAATCACCGTAAGTTCTTCCTATATCATATGACATTAGGAACCAATATAAAAAAGCGCAGTGTTATGATCCAATGGTACTGTTTGATAGGCTGGTTACAAATGTACAAATTATTACAAGCATTTTATGGATGGACCAGATGCTGGGCGTACATATGTTTGTAACGAAACTCCGATAATGCAGCCGTGGATGCATTGAACGACTGGCTCGGGCATTCTCCTGTCAACAGTTTTCCGCCGCCAAAGCTACTAAGACTTCTTTTTCCTGTAGTTCAGGGGTCTCAAACAGTGTTGCCAACTAATTATCGAAAAAAAACCTACGCCAAGGTCAAAACTGCCCTACTTTACCCTACGGAACTTTTTTATTATCTTACGTTTTACCCTACACTCAGAAATAGCGCCGTGTAGTAATGATAACGTAGGGATAACGTACACTGCACGACGTCCAGACGTGCTTCCGCGATCACCAATGAACGTGCGGTGATGACACCAGATGACGTCATCATTGGACTATACAATGCGATGCCACTGTGAAATCACGTTGACTTCAGCATCAAGAATTCTGGCGATGTGTCATGCCGCAGTGACATCATGAGGCGACGTCATATCATGATCATTTGGGAGCCTTCGTTCACGCCTACACAATGATCATTTTTTGAAACATTCACCGTGAAGCCGCCGACCATCACTTTTCGTGTATGATGAAACGTTCAAAGGTTTCGCCTTAGTAACTGAAGCCGGCCACGATCTGAAATTTTAAAAGTTCCTCTACTGAATGCACAGATGGGAGACGACAAAGAGGGGGAAATAGCACCCCTGAGAATGAAAAAAAAAGCAACAAACCTAGCGTGATTATATTGACGTGTTATATTTCGTCGTCTGTGTTGGCGACACTGCAATCAAGACAACTTCCATTCGAATCTCTCCAGGAATGTAGCCTTCAGATATATTGTGCGGTTCGCAACCTTGGTCTATGGTTGGCAACCCTGGGAAAGCAAGTCTCACTCAGTGACCCCGTGATGGTTCGGGGAAAACGGAAATATTTTTAACAGAGTCAATGCGGCGGACAAATTATTTCATCAGTGGAGTCATCTCATTTGATGTTCTGAGCAGTTGTCGGTTCCTTAAACGTTGCGCCTAAAATTTTGCCTCCATGGCTCACCACCTTGTCTTCAATTTAAGTAGAACCACCGTCCTATATCCTCGAGGTTTTTGCCTTGTGGGTAAGTACAGGCCAGATGTAGCTGTTACGCACATTTCTCCTGCGAATACAGATCAACTGTCATTCATGATCTCAGAATGCTCAACTGTGAAGTATGCCCCACCACCATTCTTTTCAGACGAGTCTTAGATGCCTCATCAAATGCGAAAAGTGGCCGTTCGTAGCAGCGGTGGTGTCAGCAGCAACACCAGCAAAACGATAATCATCACGCGATAACACCATCCAATGACACCATGAAGTCACAGGTCTGTCAAATTTATGACGTCACCATGACGCCATCGCATGACACGATTGCAATGGAGGGCCCATCTTGGAGCCACTGCAAAACCGCCTGAGATGCAGAAAGCTCTAAGTGCCTGCTATCCGCAAGGCAGTGCTAAACGACGTTGGGAACAGAAAACGTGAAGGCGAGGGGTGGGGGGAAAATCACTACAGTCGACCTTGAAAAGAAAAGCAGATGGCTGTTTTCCTTATACAATCACGTGACTTCTTCCAGTTAATTGAGTGTCATTGTTCTGCAATGTTCGGTCCTTCCTGAGTAGACAAATTCCCTTAAACCTTACCGTGCATCTCTGCATGTCGCAAGCTGCTGTTTTCTGGCGAAACTGTTTAACATTACATTGGTGTTCCGCACAAGGAGTTCGAGCCCTCCTTCTGCCTATTCAAGCAGTGTGACTGAAATCCATCTATGTCGCCATGGTTACATCGAAGCATTGCACAATCCGATACGCGTACCTCAATATCTCGGTGCCCTCGCCCTGCGGGCTAGGAAGTCGCGGCGGGCGTCGTGGTGGATTCCTCCGAAGAGACGAGCGCCTTGAGCGTGCGCACGAGGTCCTTGCATTTGAGCACCACTTCCTCCTGGACCAGCGTGAAGGACATGGCAATGATGGCGAGGCCGAAGACGAGGTAGAAGCAGCAGATGATGAGCTTCGCCTGTCCGCTGCCTGAGGTGGCGCCCTGTTCGAGCAGGTGCGAACCAGGAACGATGTCGCCGAACCCGATGGTGCTGAGTGTGATGAAGCTGAAGTAGGCGCCGTCCAGGAAGCTCCACTCCTCCCACACCGAGAAGAGCGTGGCGCCGAAACAGACGTAGCCGCCCACCAGCAGAAGCACCAGGTACACCGGGATACGCTCCTGCGCCAATGAGAAGCGCAAGAGCTATAGACGTGTTTCATCTTAAAACTTGAGCAGACGTTTTAAGACTCCAGCCTTTCATTTCGTCAGTCTATCTATCTGCCTATCTCTCTGCGTATCCTGGGATGAGGCTATGTAAACCGGCACCGAACAGCTCTTCCGATTTCACTTTCATCCTCGCCAGATTAGCATGTGCTTTCGTGACTCAGTGTATAGGCAAATACAGCTTGTGAAGACGGGAGACAGTCCTCACAGAAGACCGAAACGTGGAATCTGATTGCCTAAGCGACAATAGAAATAGTTCGTTTCCCGCACTTTACAATGTTCTCCGAAGTCTGGCTCAACGGCCCTCCAGGTCATGGTGCCTATCCGGAGTGTGCATGAATTGGTGCACGCATATCTGCATCCACATTTGAAGTATAAATGCTGCAGAATTCTAAATTTATGTCTGACTATAGATCGGACTGATTGAATTTTTCTGCAGGTACGCGTCCGCTGATACGAATTGAAGTCAATATGTACCAGCTTCGATAAAATTGTAGCGTCCGTTTCCACCGTTCTTTCACGACGTTTTTTTTTTTACGTATTTTAACCAATCGCCTGGTGAAGGTTGTACTTATGATATTTTGCTATGGTACAGTCAGTTCGTATCGATTGCTTCGACCTACACAGCGTTATAAGATGGCAACACGCGTAACAGACTATATATCACTGACTTCATTGAACTTTTAGTGAATGAGTAGTGCCGCACCTTACAGCGTGTCCGCTGCCTTCAGCAGACCTATGGTCACCATCAGGAATGTGTGTCTGAATTGAGGGATGGAAGCCAGCTGCGTGTCTACATGGGGTCTGCGAAGCCTGGGTTCGTGCCATGGTATTAGAAAACACAGTTTATTTTGTAGTCTCAATGGCTCAAATTCGATAAAGTAGAAAATCAAACAGGACAGAATTTATGAAATCTTGTCGTACTACATTACTTTTTTGCTTCTGTCGTATTTGGATTTTCGGCAGGAGCTTGTGTTTTGTTGAGGACATTGAAGGTGTGAATTGACAAGCACTTCAACATTCGTAAACTTCTCAGATCAACTGTTTGCGTTGCTGTGCCATCTAAAAGTGCGCTTTTAGATGGCACAGCAAAACATACGCACGGAGCTTTCATGTCATCACGACATCACCGCTAATACGACGTAGGCAGAGGCCCCTAGTGACGTTCCAAAAGAAAGGCGAGTATCTTCGACATCGCAGAATATTCATTGGGGTGCACACAAAACCGCATCTGATACACAAAGAGGGGCTACTGTACCTCGTCAATAGCCGTCGAAGAGGGCTATTGTACACAACGGTGAGTGTCTGAACGGGGACGTTACATGGCTTTACGAGAAAGTGTTCATTGGTACCTATTTTTCCTCTTGGCGTCAGCGTTGAACAATGCACCATGCGTCGATTGGTCGATGAAAATCGCAGACGTGCTTACGAAATTACGCATATATTTCACACACTGCTTCAAATCTCCCATCTACTCTCTTCTCGACTTTTTTTTAGCTTCTGTTCTTTTATGCCTGTGGAGCTCAGCACTTGGCTACAAAATACACTTCCACATTTCTTATCTTAATAGTAACCACTTCACCCACAAAAGTTGGCTCACCTGGGACACGGGCGTTGACTCCTTGGTGGGTCTTTTCGACGGCAGCTCATTCGCAGAAGAGGGAGACGCGGCCAGCTTCTCGGGACTCGGCGGCGGTGACAGCTCGGGTGGCCGTCCGCTCTTTTCGGTCAGCATGCCCGTGACACTGCCATTGTTGTCTCCTTTGGAGACGTTGTTGGCCACCGTCACCACGGCATCGAGAACCTCTGAAGGTATTTGGGATGGCGTCTTTGCCGTCGATGACGCCTGGATCTGCGAAATGTGTGTGAACAGGGTTCCATTAAAAGAAAAACTAAAGTATGGACAGTGAAAACTCGTGTTGTCGCCTGCGTGTATGCGTTCTGGCGTACGCATTCCGACCCGACACACGTTCTATTAGCTTTTGATTCGTTTATTCAATCAACTACAGGGTGAACTGTTATGAGCCCACAGCAACAGCCGATCTCGGAGAAGTAGTTGTTGGCCGCCGTCGGCGTATCAAAAGTTTTAAATAAGATGCTTCTGGGAACTAGGCCTTCATCCCGATGTGTACAAGCAAGGTTACACCTCCAGAGAGCACGCAACAAGGGTTTCTATACCTGTGATACCTCCTTCCAAAGAGTATCTTAAAGAAATTCAGGAGCCCTTCCCTCATTGGGAAAATGGGGACAAGCGAAGCTTTTTTGCTTGGGTACCCGACGTAATACTCTATTATTTGTTTGTCTGTTTGTTTGCCTGTTTGTTTGTTTGTCTTGTTTATCTATTCGTTTATTTCAAATTGCGCAATCCGCCCTCCAGGCTGTCCCATTTCTTCATTGATTCACGTGCAGCGCGACACTTCAGTTTCTATACGGGCGAAAACGACGGTCCCGCGCTCACATTCGAGCAACAACAAGCTGCACCAGCGAGAAATGACAAGTCACTTTGATGAAACCTCAGGTTGCCATATCAGAAACGGCTTATTGCCGACAAGCACACGATCGACAGAGCGTCGATTATTGGTAAACGGCACGTGTACATCTTCTATGGCCACATTTCTGAGCATTCTCCGGTGCCGGGCTTTTCGGGTACGACGCGTCCACCGAAATTTGTGACATTATATCAAGGTTCTCTTCAACATGTTTCTCAGAAAGTAACACTGTGCGCTACGATGTTACCGGGTGGTTAACTGTAATAATAATTGTTAGAGTTGAACGCCCCAGAACTATGACTTCATTAGGAGACACGCCGCAGTGGAGGGCTCCCGAAGTTTGAACAACCCATGGTGTTCTTTAACGTGCATGCACCTACACGGGCTTTCAAGTGTTGTCGCCTGTACAACGAAAATGCCACGGCCAGGATTCGGTAACACGACCTGTGGGTCAGCACTCAAGCATCATTACCATTAGACCACCGCGGCGGGTAGCTGACCCTAACAAAACAACCTAAGCCTTAAAAAATTCGGTAAGTCCAACATACCTTAGAGAACCGATGTTATCGAAGCATGCAGAGGGAAGGTGACTGTGTGGTAATTTTTTATGGAGCGAACTGTTATGAAGAAGGCGCTAAAGATATGTACGAACGCATGAACACACACATGTTAAACAGCTGCCTGTGTTTAATATAACAAGTTGTTTCCAGCTGCGTCTCCGGTGGCAAGCATCCTTTTGCTTCAGAAAGGGCGCACGGTAAAAAGAATTCACCAAAGTTTACGTTTGATAACTTCAGTGGTCACAGAGAAAGTGTTCTTTTTTTTTTTTTGTAGTGTTCGGAGAAAACGCCACTTAAAGCTAGAGTTGCTGCGGTACACAGTCATGGGATCAGGCGCGTTTGGTGGCATATTCAAATGCTTTCAACTGGGCGTAAAAACTCACCACTTCGTGGAAGCCATTGTCAGTAATGCTGAAGTATTGTGCAATGAAAATTGAAAATATCGCATTTTCCGTCGTCTTTGCCCTTCATCCCCCCTTAATGGTGGATGCCTCCGACATTGCTATAGGTGCCGTGTCGCAACAGCTGAGTGACGGTATACTTGGAAACCAACTGCATCCTTTTCGAGGAAGCTGACACCTACTCAGTGTCGCTACAGCACCTCCAGGCGCGAACTGCTAAGTATACGCAACTTCCGGCATTTCTTGGAAGCAGACGAGTTGTTCATTTTAGCCGACCATAAGCCTCCTGTGTTCGTCGTTCTATGCGTTTTGACAGTGGCACACACACGGCCTGAGAACTTAGCCTACTGGCATACACCTCCTAGTTCCCGGTCGACATCCGCCACGTAAAAGGCAGCGAAAACGTCGTTGCCGAAGCCCTGTCGCGGAGCGCTATAAGTGCCATCCACGATCGAGGAGGAGTTAACTTCGACGCGCTGGCGGCGGCCCAAAGAGTCGACGAAGAGCTAAAAAGCCTCCTAACAACAAAAACAGCCCTCAATCTTCAGTGGATGCCGATTCCAGGATGAGGGGACCACATTTGCTGCGACACCTCCACAGGCAACCCACGACTATTCGTATCTGCCAATTTACGTCGCCGCATTTTTCTTTCTGTTCACAAGTTATCGCATCCTGGAATCAAAACCACGCAGAAGTTGCTTACAGCAAAGTTCATCTGGCCAGGTATCAACCGAGTTATGCGCCGCTGGACAAAAGCATGCATGCTGTGCCAGCAGACCAAAGTTGATCCACATACTGTGACACCGTTGGCAAAGTTCGCGCCTACATACGTGCCTTTCGACGACGTACAGCTCAACATTGTCGGACCTCTGCCGCCTTGCCACGAGCATGCCTATTTGCTGACATCCATAAACATATTCACGCGCTGGGCAGAGGTCATCCCCATAGTGTATATAGAGGTATATTAGAGATGTAAGGTGTGTTTGCCTTGCATCGTGTACGTATGTGCGTCCCTGGCGTGGTCGTACGAGCACCAGACGCCCATTGTCGCGGACCGAGAGGTCAATAGTTTGATTTCCGGCGGCTGAAGTTTTTCTTCGTGATCCGTTAGTGCGTGTGACTTATGCTAACATGGCGGTATCCGAGACGAAAATACATCAGTGGAGTCTTGGTGAACCCAAACATAAAACGCACTTGTGTTAAAATGAAGTGTTTCGTTCACCTTCTCGATCTCACCTTTACTGTAACATGTGTTATGCCAGAAAAGCGAACTGATACTCTGTATACGTCAAAGAAGGTCACTGCATTTTTGTGACTAAATGTAGCGTGTACGGTATCGACTCTAAAGATAAATGTGAGTGCGTACCTTTGCAGCAGCGGCGTCTGCCCGTCGACAGAGCAGGCAGCAGACGTGTGCGTAGAAAAACTTGAAGCTATGCGCCAGGATGTTGCCGATGTTGGACAGGCAGAGTAGCATCAACGGGATGCCTATGATGGCGTACAGAATGGTCACCACCTTGCCAGGTGGTGTCTTTGGGGCGATGTTTCCATACCCTGCAAACAAGATGACATCTACAATCACACGGTTGAAATAAATCGGGCCATCGTGCTCCTAAACAGACGGGCTACTTGTACAACATACCCGTCATCTCTCGAACAGATGTAATAACTAGTCACGCCAGCACTCTGTCACGTGACGCCATGAGGAAATGAACTTCTTATTGGTCCGTAATTAGATATCAATTGTGAATTGTCTGTTAACTTGCTTTGCAAAGCACTAACATGTAACACGACCATTCTGCCTTGTCTAACATTGCTAAGTGTATCGTCAAGCAGCCACGGTTGTCTCGTCGTTACGGTGCTCCAATACTGAACCGAAGCTTGGTGGATCAAATTCTAGTGGTGGCAGTCGCACTGACTGTGGAGGCGAAAACGGTTTAGTCCCGTATACTTAAATGATAGCGTGATTGATAGATTGATCGATCGATTGCTTGATTAACTGGAGGGACAGCTGTGACACTTCTTTCTGATTGTTCTTAGATTTCGGATGTTTTCGCCTTCTTAAACCATCAGTAATGCTGACAAAATTGTCCCCTTACAATGGTAAGAAAACTGCACGTTCTTTGTCGTTCTGCCGACCTATTGCGTCGCGACTCAACTGCGTGGTGGTTTAGGATCAAGCACAACGTTACAACGTTGCAATAACGATGCATATGTAAGGACACTTACTGCCTACGTAAGTTCAGGCAGAAAATAAGATTTTCTGAAAGCTTATAAAACAAAGCATAGTAAGTTGCGCTGAAGTATGATCGGAAGCTACAAAAGCGAGGATTGTAAAAATGCTCGCATTGCATTTTATCTGTTCTTTTCTCGTTATCTAAGCAATCGTGTTAAAGTTTTCTCTAGCGAATTTTGCAAAACACTGTAGGTGCAGCAGCGAGGACGTTGTTGTTTTTCGGGTGTTTTTATTTTTTTGTGTGTGATGTGTGCGCCGCTTATACAGAAACTCACGTCGGCCCAATATAGTATGGTGCGTCGAGGTATGGCACGGACGTGAATTATGAAAGGTCGATGTCGTAAAATAGGGAAAAAAAAGCCTTAGTCAAGGAGATGGGCAGTGAACGTTGACAGCTCGAGGTCGGTTATCAGGCGTCACCGCAGCGACCGCGACGGGGTGTGTGCGTCATCCGCCACTCCGAAAACTTCTCTCGCCGGCGTATGAGCCACTGAGTGGAGCGGCAGCAAAAATGTTGAAAGGGCCAACAGACACAGAGCCCAAAACGGCAACCCCAGAAATGTTCCCACGCGAGCGTGATGCCACAGAGTACACGCGCGGCGAGAAAGTTTTGACGCACAGCGGTGCAGAAAGGGGGGCACCCATCAATTTAGGCCTTAGAGTACCCTCCTATATAGATGCGAGCGGGCAAGCAAGTCCTTCCTTCCGGCGTCTTGCGTGTATGCGTTAGCTGGGACAACGCACTGTGCCGTCTTTCTTTTGGGCGTTCCTTTTTTTTTTTTCTTGCTTAGGCTACACCTCAACCCTTCGGCAAAATACGCTTTTTGCGGACTGTCGCGGGCAGCAACCAACGGATGACAACTTTCCATTCGGAAACACCCACCCAGCGATGAAGTCATTCAAGCTGACCAACCGTACCGCCCTGCTAGGACTTTTCCCGCGTCTGGCAACCCCGAGTGAAAAGGTGGTCAAACTGGATGCAGGAAATGGATTGACAGATGAACTAATTATGGTGAATGGATGAATGAGTGATTGTATAGGACGAAGATTAGATAGATAGATAGATAGATAGATAGATAGATAGATAGATAGATAGATAGATAGATAGATAGATAGATAGATAGATAGATAGATAGATAGATAGATAGATAGATAGATAGATAGATAGATAGATAGATAGATAGATAGATAGATAGATAGATAGATAGATAGATAGATAGATAGATAGATAGATAGATAGATAGATAGATAGATAGATAGATAGCAACATCTAAAGTAAGTATCTCAATTGTTGCTTTGAGATAGAGAAATGCTCGATCGAGGTTTTGAGCTCGGGAAGTGATGGGGTCGCATCGCGCGAGTGGTGAGTGGGGAGAGACAGAGGGCTACAGAAAAAAAAATACACTGTAGATGTAGCGCGAGAAGGTTTCCGGCAAGCGTGAAAGATCTTTCAGTTGCCCCCACACAATTGGCAGTACCGAGTGAACTCTGCCGGGCACTCTGTAAAGTTTGTCACGGCATAGTGTGAACGTATGTGCAAATCATAGCGACAGTTAACTTAATAAAGCTATCTACCGGGTGGTGCTTGTCGACTGTCGCATATCTTTTATTCAAGGTGGAAGGTTTCTTTTTTCGGTGCTCGGCGCAACAAGCCCGCGAATAATCCAAACTGGATCGCATGATGAGATTGCTCGGCATAACGGTCAGCGCAAATAGGACGCGAAAATGTAGCACGCTAGTTCTCTTATAGGTACGCCATCTACGCATTTGCCCCTTCATTGCCGCCAGGGCGGTCGTACAAAGGGCTAGACAAAACCGCTGTAGTAGAGTGTACTAGAAGCTTTTGAGTGGCGCGAGCGGCTGCCTGGGAGCGGCCGTTTCGGCGTGGAATGATGCGGTGGCGCTGGCGTCGACCAATCTACCCGGGCGGATGGCTGGCAGGCGTTCCGCATACGTGTTGGTACCTCTCTGTCGCGCCAAGTGTGAAGATGAACTCTCTCTTTTTTTTTTCTTATTCACATACCTCCCTTTTTCCGCGCAAATAAACGTTATTTGACATTATTGTTACTGAAGTTGCTGCTGACCACACTGCAGCCCGAAGCAGCATAGTACATTGTACAATATAACGAGCGCGTTTTTTTTTTAATTTTAAAGTGTACATATTTTATACGAGAAACCAGCTGGCCGGTACACACCAGAAGCGCCCCCCCCCCCCCCAAAAAAAAAAAGAAAAGGAATATGCTGCACACAAAACGAAGAACTCTTGGTCGATTCCACGTAAAACACCAAAGCTGGACTCAAATAAAAGGCTCGTTGCTTGTGGCTGCGTGCACACACGACAAAAAAGTAGGCTTTATTGATATTATTTGAAGAACAGCAGAGTTTTTCCAGACCTCTTTTTGGTTTTGAAATATGGGAATAGATTCATTGTTGTAGGACCCACAGAAATGCAAATACGTAATACTGCAGAAGAATGTCTTAGGTGAAACATAGTAGTCCAAGATTTTGAGAGTTTAAAAAACGCAACAATACTGCAAAGCAAAGTCGTAACTAATGATAATCTTAATTGATAATATAAAAATGCAAGGTTTACATATTTAAAAAACAATACATTTGGACTTGGGTAAATTGTAAAAAACGTAAAATATAGAGCCAGGATACAAAAGATAACATAAAACAAAGCAAACAAAACGACAGAGTTTAGGTTGTCTTTCCAAAATGCATTTAAATAAAAAAAAAGATGTTATGGTCGAAACATCGTTTGAAGGGACACTGAAGTGTAACAATGAGTTGGCTTAGATTGATTAATTATGCACCGAGATCCCTAATGCTGCTAAATTTACCATCACAGGTTTAATACAAAAAGATTCAAGATCAAAGATTTATTTTGAGATTTCGCGTCATTATTTGCACGTTCTCTCGCTTACAAGCCTCTTCTAGGAAAAATTGTTTTTCTTCTTGGTGTACCGTCCAAAAATTAAGTGTGTAAGAAAACATGCACGAAAAATGACATCCTTTTTACGCCACTGTAGCATTTTATAGCCTACTCAATTTTAGGTGCTGCTGTGCGCTTTTTCGTTTCTCATCCCGCGACTTGTTCAAACAGGTGAAGTATACGGCTCGTTGAATGCAAAGTTCACGAGTGCTAGGATTCAGTGAGCACGCTACGTACGACACGCCATCAAATCCAGGAAACTCGTGCAGCGCCCATGACTTTGATGGTAGGACAACCACGAAGGTCAGCGAGAGTGACAACCGCGTCAGACGAGGGACTTGAGCTTGTCTCGTCAGCTTCGTCGCCATCTGAAGAAGTTGCACCGTTGGTATACACAAGGAGCTGTGCAGGAGTGCTAATGCGTCACCGTTTTCTGTTGTCATTCTCAGCCGGCACACACTGATGCCGCCGCTTTGTTTGGGTCCGCGGAGCCGGAGTTTTGAGCGTCAAATATGCAGGCAGGTTGGGCAAGATCGTCGGGACTGCATCAGGGGCAAGTGTCGGCGTTCCCCTAGGAATTCGGACTTGAACACCATTGATAACATGTACGTAGTCTCTCACAATGAAATGCGGTTTGAAATGCAACTCGCACACAGCACAATCGGCGTCAAGCGGCTTGTCAAGCCGATGTAGGTTCCGCTCCCAAAGAAGTCGTCATTTTTCGTCTTTCGGGGCCTTAAAAAGCGATAACTTCCGACTTTGTTGCACACGCAGATATCCAGTTGTGCAACCTGGCGCGTATCAATGGTTTAGACGCTGCTTCTTCGTCATTTCGCGACTAAAACCGAGATGCCGGCCATGCCGCCGAGCCAGCCGAGTAAACCAAGTGGGTAGATTGGGCGATGGCAGCGCCGCCGCTACTTTCGCCGCAAGTTGGGGATGGAGAAAGCAAGGGGAAAGCGTTTCGGTCGCGCCACTCAAAAGTTCTAGTACACTCTAGCTGTAGTGATGAGGCACCTACACCAGCGCACGTGTGAGATTGCGGAAGCGTTCGAAATAATAAAATCGAAAGGCAAGTTCGTGAGCCGGCTTTCTATTGCTCACAAATTCTGAGATTTTATGTCTACAGCATACGTGATTAGATCCCTGGTTGGGGGTGGATAAGGTTTCGTCAGTGCCTTTCTTCCTGTTAATCTATGCCACGTTTCTATTGCGATAGCAATTTTATGAACACTGTCAGCTGGATATCACCACCGGCGTCGACGTCGATGTCATGCCCCGTATATGTATACGTATCTATATATATGAAAACGCAAGAAATGATTGATATGTGTGGTTTGACGTCCCAAAACCACCATATGATTATGAGAGTCGCCTTAGTGGAGGGCTCCGGAAATCAAAAAAACGCAAGAAAGAAAAAAAATATTCCAGAAAAATACTCTGGCGCGCGGAATCGAACGTCGGACCTCTGAATTGTTAGTGCGTGGTGTTAGGCACTAAGCCACAAAGACACTTCTCCTTCGACGTTCAAACGGCAAGCTATTCATATCTACCACTTACCACTGGTGAGGGGCATTTCTGAGGCCCGGGGTAACTATCGTGTATCCAGCATTACCAGCACGATGGCGCAATGAGCGCGCGCGCTCTCATCTCCCATGCGTACTTTGCCCCTCGCGGTGGGGAGGATCATACGTCTTGGCTGGCTTGGGCTTTACCCGGGATTCTGTTGCAGTTACCGGGCACACAAAGGTCACTGCAATCATTGCAGTCTCCTGTTGCGAAAAGCACGCGCTTTCCAGACACTGCGAAATAACAACTCAGACTCTTATTCGCGTTCATCTGTACTTGTCAGTACGTTTCGTGCGTCATTTGTGCCTGAGAAACGCGGGCAAGTTCAGATCTCCTTGCCATTCTGCGCGTGACCTACCAATTAGTCGCTATCGAATTCATTGCTTAGCCTTTGCGGCAAAGCTGTGACTTTTTTTATTAAACCTTTAGTTGTCAGACAGTGGTTGTGTCGTGTGCGTTCTTGTTTTTCGGGTACTATATTTTCATTGACCACCATGAGTATGTTTTATCTAGCGCGAATTGCCACATTATTTCTGTTGCTCGGTATTTTAGGGGCGAAGCTCCTTATGGCGTGGCTTGTGCGTCCCTCGTAGTACGTAACCACCAGTGGCACATACCCAAAATAGGTCTAACATTTGACCTCCAATTCGGTGCCGGTGAGAGATTTCTTCTGCGCGTTGTTTAACAATAAAAAATATTGCTCAATGTACATGCCAATGGCTGCTAATGGGAAATGAGAGACAGGAGCATTCGGCTTTTAGTCAACGCGCACGCTGCGATCCCCATTAGCAGCCATTGGCATGTACATTGAGCACTATCGAACAAGAAAGGGTTGCTACATTATACTCGCTGGGTGTAGCCTCCTTAGTTTTAGAAAGGTTTAGCGAGCGTTGAGCCGCAGGGCCATGAATACAATGAACTAGTATATACCATGAATGAATTCGAGGTGGTTAAAGGGGGGAATCAGATACGAAGCGCAAGCCGTAAGAAATTAAAAGCTAAATCCTCCTGTCTCTCATTTCACATTATCAGGCACTGGCATGTACACTGAGCACTATCTGACAGGAAAAGGTTGCTACGTTATACTCGCTGGGCGTAATCTCCTTGGTTTCAGAAAGGTTTAGCGAGCATTGGGCCGCAGTGCCATGAATACAGTCAACTAGTATATACCATGAACTCAAGGTGGTTGAAGGTGGGAAGTAGACCCGAAGCGCAAGCCGTAAGAAAGTGTGCGTGTGCGACCTCTCGTTTAGTCCTTGAAATGTCCACTGAATGGCGGTGCTTCTATATGGGGAATATATGATAAAAAGATGCGAGATGGTGGGACTTGGAGTGTTGAATAGATGGACGAACGGACACACAGACAGATGCATGGATGGACGCATGAACGGACGCAGGGGCGGATGCATGAACGAACGCAGGGACGGGCGCACGAACAGACGCATGGACGGTCACACAGACGGACGCATGGACGGACGAATGCTTCGCCCCACTCTCCATCATTCACTCCGTGGATATGCTGCCATTTTTTTTTGTCACGCTAGTGAGTGAGCTGATGTCCCTGCAACCACTGGTGTTCCGCTACCCGCCCCAGGATTACAGATAGAGATCGGCGTGTACTTTCATGGGAAAGGACAATGATGGCCAAGATGAACAAGTCGCCGATTTGAGCGAAAATGCGAAGGGTCCCGTGGCTGTGTCAATGAATAGTAATAAGACATAGCTTAGCTGCGCCCGATCCTTCCGAAGAGTCATGCAGCGTCTCAAGAAAGTGCGTGCTCCCGACGTGAAATCCGCGTTCCTTGAAGCTACACGTGCCGAAGTGAAACGAGTCGGTTGACAAGGATCACAAATGGCGACGGCCCCTTGCTTCGATGTGCCGAGCTTAGCGCCACTTGTTGCCAACATTAATTTTATTGCAATAGCATTTATATAGACACCCTCGGGTTTTAGTAGCGAAGCCCCTTAAGGCTCGGGCTGAGCGTCCCGTCCTAATCGCATTTAGCCCCCTCTCGTTAGTTCTTGAACCGTCCGTAGAGGGCGGTACTCGTGCATATAACGAAACGCATATACGCTGAAATATGCAAATGGTACGATAGTAGAGGACGTTACTTGTAGTGCGATAAATAATAACAATCACAGCATATTCATGGAGTGAATTGATGATGAATAGGGCGAAGCGTCCGTCAGTCTGTCCGCGCTTCCGTCCGTCCGTTTGTTCTTGACGGAACCCCGATGTACAAGCGCGCGAGGGAGAAGCGTGCCGTGTAGCTGCACGGCGGCGCTGTCAAGATCCGGGCGTACGAGAACGGGAGGCCGAAGCAGCGCGGCAGCGGCGTCCGGACCCTCCACTATCCATCATTCACCCCATGGATATGCTGTCTTTTTTTTTTCAGTTCATTTCATTGGGTAGCCATCCGACATCACAGGGCGAAGCAAATATGGCCAGGTGAGTGCGCTGAAAATGAGTTGATTGTAGGCGTCCACTTTATTTTCATGTATTTTGATACATGTATATTAAATTTTCCACGCACAATACCTATGAGCTGCGTGCCCTTATCACTGTCGTTCTGGCGGCACTTATCACTAAAGCCCACAGTTCAACTGTTGACTGCCTCCACACGTGCGCATCCACAACAGACGACGAATGGTTGAGGCTTTTGGGTGAAGGCGCTGGAGTATACGGCATGTGTATTTGCAGGGTGCTTATCAAAAAAGACTTGCAAGATGGCAGAAGCGTCTGACACGCCTGTATTTCCCACTATAGGCATTTTGATCTCTTTGGTGAGAGAGAAAGAAAGAAAGGAAGGCCGGGAGGTCAACCAAATATGGGCATCTGGTTTGCTACCCAGCACTGGGGGTGGGGAAATAAGGGCAAGAAAGAGGGGGTAGATAGATAGAGAGAGCGGACAAAAAAAAACATGCACTCATGAGAAAACGAAAACAGCCACAGAACGGTTGGCTTTCTGGCTACAACCGTCAGAAAGGCCAGTCCATCTCAAAAAGTGCAGTAGCGCTTTCAGCGACTTCTTCTGTGAAATTTCATTATGTTGATATTGTAGAATTCTTTCCTCCGACAGAGGTTGATTATCTAATTTGCTAAGTTCTCTGCGAAGGCATAGTCGCTGTCTACTATACTCTAGGCCGTCACAAAGGATATGTTGGATGGTTTCTTCTTTGCCACAGTGGCCACATGTTACGGTGTTTAGTTACGACATTTTAGTTACAGCTTCACATTTGAACCTTACAAAAAGCCACCTTCCGCAGAGGTCTCATTGCCTAGAAAAATTACCTAGAAGTTTATTGCTGCACGGTAAATGCAAGAAGTACTCAAGGCTACAGATGCTATTTGTCAACGGCGTAGTGAGCAAGTCTGTATGGTGGACCCGTTCAAAACTCTGCAAGTCGAGTGAAATAATGCTGTTTTGGTCACACGCCGAAGTGCGAACCTCATCTACGTCAGACCACAAAAGAAAAGAAATGATACAGTAACTCACGTGAACTCGTAGACAGCCATGTTTCAGTTCCCGCTACGAGCTTTTCAAGGAAAGATGGTAATGATAATTCCAGCAGTACAGGAATTCTAAGAACTAAGCTTTCAGAGTGGTACCACTGTTACAGAGAAGACATTTTGCCTCGTAAGTTGGCTAGAAGGAGTTTTGAGTTGGCGACATCCTTTAACGTCGCGTCTTTCGGAAATTTCCAGGAGGCATTGCAAGAGTGGCGCAGCACTACAGAAACTCTAGAGAGAGAGAGAGAGAGAGAGAGACGACTCTCAAGAAGCGTTTCATCTTGACTTTATGTCATTTATTATTATTCTTTTTTTCGCCTGTAGTCGTTATCATCATCTTGTTTCTTTCTTGGCTTCTGAGTGACAATATAACTCCGATGCCGTTGTTTTCCTGAGGGAAGGGGGAGGGGGTCATGAAGTGCACACGCGGAGGTCGCTTTCAACCCTAGCGAAGAAGAAAGAAAATAAGATTTGTTCCATTCTCCCCTGAATATTATGGGCAAAAAAAAATGAAAAAGAAAGAAAAGGGGGAGACCAGGCCTCCAACGAAAGAGTCCATGCGAGAGATGGGGCGAAGAATAATGTCTATTGTTCGTCCTGCGATCTTCACGAGAAACTATATTTTCGGGTCACCTTTCGTTATTCATTCTTTGCCCGCTTAAGAAAAGAAACCGAGTCTTGCAATCGCGCAGTTATTTTTTTTTATCTAGTACTCCGGCTTTTCAGGGTTGTCACTAGTACATAGATTTACCTCATTTCCCAACTCACGAAAAATAAAAGAGAAAGTTAACTACGTAGTTTTTTTTTCCTTATATCTCTCAAGAGATTGCCGTGCTTTTTGTGGCAACAAGGATTGGGGTAACAATGGGGTACCCATTTTTCCTTGTGGAAGGCGGGAGAAAGGGAGCGAGGGGGGGGGGGGGGGGTGTGCGAAGCAAGGAAGCGTAAACTTTTGTCTGTAACCTTCACTTAACTGCGCGTTTTTGTAGGCCCTAAATGTGAGGTCGCGGACTGTAAAGTTTGCTTAAACTCGTTCGTTTCTGCAACCGATTGCAACATAAAAAGCTACTCTAGCGATGAGCTTCATGGCTGTTCTGCAAAGCAGAAGCCTCTGCTTTACAGGGTGGTTTTTTGTAAGCAATACATATTTTTTCCCCTTAAAAAGCTATAATAGTTAGGCACTTATTGTCTTCTCAGCCAATTTCCTGGCCGAGGCGGAAACGTTTTGCCACTAATTAGATCACTCATGAATGATTAAAAGTAAAATATTTCAATTACCTTTTTTATTATCAATTTTATTGAGGTTCTTTATATGGCAAAGTTGTTCTACGCCACAAATTATGGCGAGCCTAGTTCTTAAAAATCGAAAATATCGTGCGTAGTTGCGTAGTTTCAGAGATACATCGTCGAATTTCCAGATCGCGATGCCGTGAAAACCAAAACTGATCGCACCAGGTGCGCCGGAATAGTGGTCCGTGTGCTGCGTCCCATTGCAGATATCTGCACTACAGATACGTGCCACTCTTCATGCCACCACTCACTACTCCCACAACTCACCATGACACCTACTACTGCTCCCGCCGCCCCTCCCACATCAGTTTAACTTAAATTCCACTTCATCTCGCTTTATTTTAACTTCATTTCTACTTCATCCCACTTAATTCTAGCTTCATTCTCACTTCATCTCACTTCATTCCAACTTCATTCCCACTTCATCTCACTTCGTTCCAACTTCATTCCCACCTCACCCCATTTCGCTCTCACTTCATCCTACGCCATTCCCACATCATCCCACTTATTTACAACTTCATTGCCATTTCATCCCACTTCACTCCAACTTCATTCAACCCCTCTGCACGCCATCAGCTTCGCAGTTTCATCGGCGTGCGCCAAGTTGAGCTGGCAGGATTTTCTTTCAGGCGTGAAGCCTCAAGGTTCTCTGAAATCTGCGCTGTCCGGTTTTTCCAATGTGATGACGATCTCATAGAGAGAGAAAAAGGTTAGTAAATACTTTTGATTGCAAGGTCGTCAGACAAAAGTAATTATTCGCGTTTGCAGGAGACCCAAAGTAGGGTATTTGTTTAATATTGCTACGTAGCTGACGTATCAGCGGTCAGAAGACGACAACGAGGAAGTGGTCTGTCGGTTGTGCGTGCTGTCTTCCATCTTAGTCGACGCCATACGCATCAGTTTGAATATAGATTTTAAATAGACACGAGGCGTGTCTATTTTTACGTAACATCTTTCTGGTGGAGGTGCGGGGTACTTCCCCGTCTTCATCACGAAGCTCCGCAATGGCCGCATCATCATAGGTCCAACCATGTCACAGGTTGAACAACCATCGTCTTCGCCACCTGCCCCCACCGTGACTTCTACATACGTCGTTCTACCTCCTGCTCGTGATCCCGGTGTATTTTCCGCTCAGGATGGCGTAGACGTCGACAAATTAATCAACCGGTACGAACGGGTCAGCGCAAGCTATAGGTGGGACCCGACTCTTATGCTTGCCAATGTGCTTTTTTACCTCGATGGCCCACCGCGAGTGTGGTTCGAGACGCACGAAGCGGAGATAACGAGCTGGGACTCCTTTAAAGAGAATATCCGCGACCTTTTTGGCGACACCGTTGGGCGGCAGATCGCAGCGCGGAATCAACTGGCGGCTCGTGCACAGACGTAGATGGAGTCGTACGTCGCGTACATTCACGACGTCATCGCCCTATGCCGCCAGATTGACGAGCACATGAGTGAGTCTGAGAAAGTGGCTCATGTGCTGAAAGGCATAGCAGACGACGCATTTAATCTACTAGTTTACAACAACGTTGTCACCATCGACGCCATCATTAAAGAGTGCCGGCTGTTCGAAGAAGCCAAGAGTCACCTTATTACTCAGCGATTCACCCGGCTGCCCAACCCAGCCGTAGCCTCATCGTGTGAAGCCGCCCGCCAGTCCCCCACGTATGACAACGTCACATGCATTGTTCGTCGGGAAATCGAAGCCGCCTGTCCGGCTCCTCTTCAGCCACCCGTTTTCGCAACGCTCGCCTCTGACCAAAAACAGCCGTCAGTGGCGTTAATACAAGCTGTGGTGAGGCAGGAGTTTGCGAACCTCGGCCTTCCATCAGCATGTCCCTTGACTCGCCCTGAAGTCCCGTCCTACTCCCGAGGACACGCTCGCCGTTCACCTTCAACAATGCCCTTCCTAACCCTTCGGAATGGCGAACACCCGACGACCGGCCTATTTGTTTTTCCTGCCACCAGCCTGGGCACGTTTCTCGCTATTGTCGCCGCCGTTGGTCAAACCAACCACGTCAGACTTTCTCTACCTCAGCGCTCATGCATCCGACGACCCCTCGACGTTCTGTCGCCGCACCCTTCAATTTCTATTCGTCGTCATCTTACGAGCCTTCCACTGACGCCCCTTTGCCCGGTCGCCGCTACACTGACGCCCCTTCGTCCGGTGGCCGCAGCTCTCGCTCCCCGTCGCCGCTACGTCGCCAATCCCGCTCTCCGCCACCTCGGCGCTTTTCCTCGCCGAGCTTCTCTGGACGACCGCAGCAGGAAAACTAGATATTGCAGCTTATAGAGGTGAAGCTGCAATATCAATGACAGCCGAAAATCTTCTACTGACGCTTCCCACGCACCATAGCCTGCTTGAAGTACAAGTCGACCATGTTCCTGTGACCGCCCTCATTGACACAGGTGCGCACCTGTCTATTATGAGCGCTTCTCTACGCTGCCGCTTACAAAAGATTATGACGCTATCTACGACGCAGGCAATACGTGTTGCCGATGGCGGTACTGTACCAGTAATCGGAATGTGCACTGTTCGTGTCAGCATTGCCGGTCGTCACGCCATGGTCCTTTTTGCCATGCTAGCCTGCTGCCCTCATGACCTCATACTTGGCCTTGATTTCCTTTCGGCACACTCGGCCTTAATTGATTGTTCGTCTGGTACCCTCAGCCTTGATCTACCAATATTTGCCGACTACTCTGCAAAGCCCACCAGCCGCTTGAGCCCAACCACTTTCGTTCGCCTGCCACCTCGAGCCGTCACGTACGTGTCTTTGTCATCGACCCCTCCCGTTCCTGACGGTGATTATATCGTTACGCCAATTACTGACGTTCGGCTGACGCGCAGTGTTACCATGCCCTATACCATCGCGACCATAGCGGATAACTGTGTGTTACTTCCGCTCCTTAACTTTGGTTTCACCCCTCAAGTGTTGCCCTGCCAGATGTTTCTAGCCAAGCTAACTGCCATAACAGAGGATGATGTCAGTGTTGTCGCTGTATCTGCTCTTGATCGAAGCGCAGTCTCACGGTCACCCAGCTCAGACGATGGTATTTTTCGAAACATGATTGGATCGGAGCTGTCGCCTCACCAGGCCGACGCTCTCTGCCAAGTTTTGGCCTCATACAGTGACATTTTCGACGCCGACGATCGTCCCTTGGGCCAGACTAAAATTGTCACTCACCGAATCAACACTGGTGACTCTGCGCCCATTCACCATCGGCCGTACAGCGTGTCAGCGTCCGAGCGAGAAGTGATTCAGAAAGAAGTGGCCAAAATGCTTACGAAAAACGTAATCGAACCATCAACGAGCCCTTGGGCATCTCCCGTGGTATTAGTAAAAAACAAAGACGGCTCATGGCGTTTCTGCATTGATTATCGCCACCTCAACAAAATTAGCAAAAAAGACGTGTACCCTCTACCACGCATTGACGATGCCCTTGATTGCCTCCATGGCGCCACCTTCTTTTCATCTCTCGACCTCCGATCTGGCTACTGGCAAATTGCTGTAGATGACACGGACCGAGAAAAGATCGCCTTCGTTACCCCTGCCGGTCTTTACCAATTCAAGGTCATGCCATTCGGGCTCTGCAACGCTCCAGCGACCTTCGAGAGAATGGTGGACACGCTCCTACAAGGATTTAAATGGTCGACATGTTTGTGTTACCTGAACGACGTGATCATTTTCTCACCTACCTTTGCAACCCACCTTGAACGCCTTTCGACCGTTCTATCCATATTTTGACGGGCCGGCCTGCAGCTCAATTCCTCCAAGTGCCACTTCAGTCTTCATCAAATTACCGTATTGGGTCACCTTGTTGACGCTGCCGGCGTACGGCCAGACCCGGCGAAAGTACGCGCTGTAACAAACTTCCCAGTCCAACGCTCTGTCCATGATGTTCGCAGTTTTGTGGGCCTCTGCTCCTACTTTCGCCGGTTCGTGAAAAACTTTGCGGCACTCGCACGGCCACTCACCGACCTTCTAAACAAGACATTCCATTTTCTTGGGGCCCTCCTCAAGCTGACGCCTTCTCTCAGCTAATCACCGCTCTAACGACACCTCCTATTCTTGCACAAAGAAGTGCAAACAGACGCAAGTGGTCACGGAATTGGTGCAGTTTTGGCGCAAATTCAGCGGGGCAACGACCGTGTAATCGCGTACGCAAGCCGTCTGCTTTCTAAGTCTGAACGCAATTATTCTATAACAGAACGGGAATGTCTCGCTCTTGTTTGGGCGGTTTCAAAATTCCGTCCTTACTTGTATGGCCGCCCTTTCCGTGTCATCACAGATCATCACGCGCTGTGTTGGCTTTCTTCTCTGAAGGACCCCACTGGACGACTTGGTCGTTGGGCATTACGCCTACAGGAGTATTCCTACTTGGTTGCTTATAAGTCTGGACGTCTCCATCTGGACGCCGATTGCTTATCCCGCTACACTGTTGATCAGCCCGACGAACCAGACATCGAGCCTAGCCTCAGCGCCATGTCAATGTCCCAGTTTCTTCAAACTGGTGATGAACAACGTCGTGATGCTTCTCTGCGACAATTTATTGACCGTCTCGAATCTGCCCCGAACGACACGTCACTTCGCATGTACGTCCTCCTGAATGGCATGCTGTACCATCGTAGCCTCCAGCCAGATAGCCCTGAGCTCCTTCTTGTCGTGCCGAAAAATTTGCGTTCAACCGTGCTGCACGAGCTTCACGATGAACCAACTGCTGGTCATCTGGGTGTATCTCGGACGTACGTCCGCGTGCGCGCCGCTTCTTTTGGCGCGGTCTCGCCGGTCCGTTCGCCGTTACGTGTCCTCCTGCGATAAATGCCAACGTAGGAAGCGACCTAGTGTGCCCCCGGCTGGGCTTCTTCAACCGATCTCCATCCCAACCGAACCTTTCTTCCGTGTTGGTATAGATCTTCTCGGTCCTTTTCTCGAGTCGAAATCGGGCAACAAGTGGGTCACCGTTGCTATAGACTACGCGACTAGGTATGCCATCACTCGAGCGCTCCCCACCAGCACCGCTACTGACGTTGCGGACTTTTTGCTCCACGACGTCATCCTACACCATGGCGCTCCTCGCCAATTACTCACGGATCGCGGCCGCGCATTTTTGTCCCGTGTGATCGACGATCTTCTGCGCTCTTCCTCGATGCACCACAAGCTGACCACTTCTTACCATCCCCAAACAAATGGCCTTACCCAACGGCTAAATCAGACCCTAACGGACATGCTCGCGATGTATGTGTCCTCCGACCACCATGACTATGACCTGGCGCTACCTCACGTGACCTTCGCGTACAATTCTTCGCGCCACGACACTACTGGTTATTCACCCTTTTATTTGCTTTATGGCCGTGATCCGAAGTTACCACTCGACACCCTACTTCCAACCACTACAACACCGTCAACCGAATATGCACGCGACGCTATTGCTCGTGCCGACCACGCACGTCAGATCGCCCGCTCTAGACTTTCGGCTTCGCAAGCCACCCAGAAAGCCATCTAGGACAGCCGGCATGCTGACGTTCACCTCTCACCCAGTTCTCTTGTTCTCCTGTAGTGCCCAGTTCGTCGATCCTGTAGTGCCCAGTTCGTCGAGTTGGCTTATCAAAGAAGTTGCTGTCTCGCTACATGGGTCCTTACCGTATCATCCGCCAGGTAACCGACGTCACCTATGAGATCATTCCTGCATCTGAGACCACAAGCCTGCCTGCAACCACACCCAGTGATGTTGTGCACGTCAGCAGGCTAAAACCTTACCACCTGCCTGCTGAAGACCGTAGTTAATGTGCACCGAGACGGCGCTTTTACCGCCGGGGGGGGGGGGGGGGAATGCTACGTAGCTGACGTATCAGCGGTCAGAAGACGACAACGAGGAAGTGGTCTGTCGGTTGTGCGTGCTGTCTTCCACCTTAGTCGACGCCATACGCATCAGTTTGAATATAGATTTTAAATAGACACGAGGCGTGTCTATTTTTACGTAACAATATATATGCGCGATTACAACACGCCTAGCCATTGACTATAGTTACACCACTGCACTTAAAGACCAAGACCATTCGCAATGCCATTTATGCTGACCCACAATCTCAGTTACGATTGAATATATCTATAAAGTCACAACACCCGCACCCCTTTCCATTCCACTTCCTTTCCTTTTTTTGAAAATTTTGTGCAGTGTGTTTTTGCAACTACATATCCATGCTTTCCGTATAGTTGCGACAGTTGCCTACTTCTACGCTTCCTCCATCTTTCGCAGTTTAAGTACTTTTGTTTTCTTTTTCATCGCGGAAACAATAATTCATTCATGCGCGACTTTCCTTCCTTTCACAGTGTGTCGCCACGCACGTCACCGGCCCATTGCAGCACATCGGAACAGTACAGTACACAGGATGCGCCAACGCTCTGAAACAACGGCGTTTTGAAATCGCGACATCGGAGAACGAAAAGCACCAGCATTTCGCGTACAAGCAGCGGTCGTCTCGACGATGTATGGCTGTAGAAGAACATGTAGAGAGTGCAGTGTGAGGAGGGGCAAGGGCCAGCAACAACAAGCTCGTTAAAGACCGAGAATAGACGGCGAAAACAAAAGATCGCGCCGTCGCCCGTCGTACGTGCACGCACAAGCGCTGACCTTGTCAAGGCCGGAAGGATTGCGTAAAACAACAAGCACGGCCACTAGGCCTAACCATGGATAACGTGTAACGACAAAGGCGCTGTTACACACGTGCTCGGGGCAAGCGATCCGCGTCCCACGCTTGGCGTGCGAACTAAAAGAAGAAAGAAAAAACGCCTGCCGGAGCGGCTCTATAGAATGAACAGACTATAATTGAATGTCGACGCTAGCATGCGGCTTCAGCCCTTTCCGTCGGTTAAGCGACGCTCAGTTAGACGGGCATCGGAGAAGCAATAAGGCAACCTTCGAGGATGGGAGGCCTTGACCAACGGGATGAAGATGTTTTCCACAGAATAGACGGGGGAAATGCTCGAAGCTGTCGTGCGCCTTTAGTAACTAATATATACCGGGACAGCCGTATGTTCCGTATAATGGAATAATAAGTTCGCTAAACCCACTTTCCACTCTTATATTGAACTTCTGGATAGTTACCTCACGACAGTGAGATTCTGGAGTCCTTTAGCAGGCGTAACTCCACACGGCGTTAACTATAATGCATGTTTACGCAAGTTGCTCGTCTCTTAAAACGAAAGTGTGGCTTATACAATTACGCATGCAAAAGCATCATAATGAACATTGGAGGTGCGGGGTGGGGGCATTCAGGTTAGTGTGTTTAATCAATGGGGAGTCCGTGAGACAGGGGAGCATTGTAACATTTCAGCCGGAAGAAGGTTACGTATCGGGTGTTTAAGGATCGTAAACGCAGCGCACATAAACAAACAAAATGTCCAAAAAGTAGCTTGGAATTGAGCTTTGCTTTGGCGATTTCAAGCAATTTTAGCAGTTATCATGATTGATACCACTTTTCTTTCTGTATTCATTGTCTCCGTGTCTTACAGTTATTATATTTCATTGAAAGTGCCAATTTGTGCAGAGCAATCTTTCTCTTCCCTGCACGCCTATAGTGAGAGTGCTGTTTAATAGTTGTCATTCTGCATGTATGAAAATTATACATTTTAATAATTGATTAATTTGTTCAATTATTAACCAACTTGTTCATTCATGTCTGGGTTTATTATATTTAAAGCGTGACTCAAAGCTCAACCAGTCAAGTTATGTTTCTAGACCTGTATTCATAGAAAGTACTAATGCCATAATACTTAGCGACGAGAAATTTAAACCGCTCCTGATGCTGGACATGTCTTTAGCGAAGGCGGCTGGCTAAATAATAAAATATTTGTGAATGCGGCTAGTACTTCACAATATTGTGTGGGCATGGCTTTTCATTTCGCGCTCGACGCCTACGTGAGGCTCGCATCTGAAATAAGGCCGTATTTAGCGCACTAAACTTCAACGGAAATGTTGTGTGAACGCGCCAGTGATGTAGGGGAACGCCGCAAGCACTGCAGTAGAAGTCTGGGTCAGTTGTCACATAACGCTAAACGAATGGCCCTTGGGAAAGGATTAAACAGCAACCCAGCCGTTGTGTGTGCCGCTTCTCCCCTCTCTCCTTCATCCTTTTCACTGGTTCATTCACCCAGCGCTTCAACAACAAACACGCTTGGCGCGTTCAGCACTTCATATCAGCCAATTTCAACCGCACATCCTGCTCGGAACGAGGACCTAATTCTGTCTGTTCGACTAAAAATCGTGTTTGCTTCACCTCATTGGTTTCACATTGCGGGGTGTTCCAGCCAACTACTTGGGGTGAGGACAGAAGGGGTGACGACACACCACTGGACAAGGGCGTGTCGGTGTGATCGTCTCCCCTTCTGTCCTTGTCCAACTACTTAACTGGAACGCCTCACTATGTTCGAATAAACTTATCGCATAACTTCAAACGCTTTTCATAATCTTAACGTACATCATATATTCACCGTCTACCATATGAAGCTTATTGCCTGAATGAGCGTTTGTGAATTGACTGCGCACCGAAGCAGAGGAGGACAGCGTGCGACCCCAGAAAAGCAAGTGCGATGCACAGGTGTGCCTCGTCCCGGCGGGTGCTGCTTGGGGCAGTGCGCTGCAATGCGCCCCCTTCAATCACTTCTGGCCATCGGGGTAAACATTGGCGCCCTTCCCAGCGCGGCGGCGAGTTTAAAGGGCAGCGTCACGCGTATGTATAGAGGCATTGAAGGGCACTGCGGGGATGTGGTGCTTTTATTCGACCTGGCCCAGCTGTGCCGACGTGCGACAACTCGCAGGCGGCCCATGGCAGTGGATTCCGCATGCGACGACTCATGTTATGGTGACCTCCAGGCTGCATGCGCTAAGGGCATCCCATTTAGTCACAACCGTATTGTTGTTTTGGAAACACGATGCCTCCACCGTAAGAGAGAGAACCTACATCCTGTAACATAACGAGTTGGGCGGTCGATATATACTTAACCTATTGCGCAGTTCTTGCATGACCTCTCTTCGCAATGCTTGGCATCGTAACAAACGATTATGTCACACGCTATTCTTGTGGTTTATAGCCTAAACCCTACCGCTAAAGGCGAAAGAGGTGATTAATTGTTTAACATTTACCTGCCCACGGTTAACAGATTCAACTGCGCTGTCACCGACACCACTCCACTGAAGTTGGCTCCTAGGTTTCGGAGAAACACGCCCTCCGTTTCGAAATCTGGAAATACGTGCAGTTCACTTATGCTGGCACACTGTTCAACCAATGGCGTTTAGGACAATGTTCAAACGCTATTAATGTACGTTTGTGTCTAGAACTATACTGCAATTAGTCGTTCAATTTTGCCTCAACGGCGGAGACGTGACGCTGAGCAGCTTACTGTGCAGTTATCGCTCTGTTTTCTCCTCGTTAATAAGTCACCCGTCTATATCACACGCAATCAGAAGCGGTGCGCAGCAGCCGCTTGCGAAAGGCGACGCTTCGATTAGAACGCATAGCTGGTCTGTCCTCGGGTATGCATCTAGTTCGAGATTCGCGAACAGCCTCAATGACTTCATGACAGCGGGGCGCTAAATCCCGACCTTGACTCACGATCGCTCTGCATAATCAAAGACCGAAATAGCGTGCGCGTAATCTGCGGCTTCGAGAAAGAAGGACACCCGTGGCCACTCTATCTTGTGCGAATTTAAATGAGCAATGACGTCAAGTCATCAGTCAGGCTACAGGGGACTGCGTTTGCGACCGCAGATATTCCGGCACCGAAATCGGCAGTAAATGCGGCGTTCGTCCACGAGATTTGACTTCGAACTCATGTTATTGCTTGTCGCGGTGTTTACAGCGTCTCTCTCTCTCGCTCTCTCCTTCAGGTCACAGCCGGCTGAACTCGATAACCACGCTCCGCGAAGCACACTGATGGAAATTCGGCGACGTAAAGAGTATTTTGGAAGTTTTCATGGGACAGCACAGCCGAGAGAGACACCCGTTGGCGCAGGGTTAGCAGGAGGTTTTTTTTTTTCCTCTTAGTTAGGCCGGGTTGAAGTACTTTCTGGCTGGACTACGCGTTGAGGGCTACTTTATTGCCCGGCTACTTAATCCCCTAAACATGCCTAGCAGCAGGAACCAGACTGTGAATGTAGAAAATTAGAAAGCGAAATGTAAAATAAATAAAGAAACCAATGGACACAAGAAGCAGCAACTGGGAGTATCTAGTATACATGGTGATGAATTGTGTATAGTTCATTTTTGTGACCTATAGAACGCTTGTGTCCGACGCAAGCGTACTTGAAAGTCCGGTGCGGCAGTCCGCATCTCGCAGCTCAACAAGGTTGAGATGAACTGGCATCCATACGGAAACTGCTAAATGGTCTCATTCACAGCCATCTGATCGAAAATTTCTCACTACAACTGGTTGTTCACATTAAGAAGGTAGTCGGGGATTGTACTAAAGTGCATCGGCATGACTATGTCTTTTAATTAAGAAAAAATCACGGCACATCAATGGATTCGTCGGTATCAGCGATAAGCGAACCTTGGAGCGTCAACGAAACGAGTGAGTTAATTGTTGTGCAATACACATTAAATATATGTTAAGTGTGCTATCTTCGCGCATATATTTGTCCCGAAAACGTTACCAATTGAGGCTTCGTTTGGATATAGCGCAATCAAAACTGGGCCGATCCCACAGGCAGTGCAATCCAAGTTTGCGTGGCTCTCGTGGGTCACTTGCAACGTAGAACATCTCTGGGTCTCGTCGTTCAGTTGAGCAGGCACGTAATGGCTATGTGCGGCAAAGCACGGCGCAGAGTGCTAACAGTCGCGTGCGCGTAAGATGCAAACCTGCCGCTATAGAAGGTTGAGTGGGGGCTAGTTGAACATATATAGTGTAGGTGAATGCAGTGCTGCAAAGTTAAGGACCAAAAAACTCTGTGTAGTTCACTTGTTTAGGTGCTCGACTTTGCAGCGCTGCATTTACCTGCAGTAACGCTAACAGTTCCTTGCGGGTGGGCATAAAATAAGTTAAAATGTTAATGCTTTAATAAGTTTGCGCGTGAAGAAAAGATGTTACGGTCAAGAACGGAAAAAACAGACGACAGAATGTTCTTCCCTTCTTTTTTTTTCATCCTTGACCGTATACCATCTTTTCTTCCAGCTCTAACTCAGCTGCGCCAAAGTCATACCCTTTCAACACGCGCCAACTAACCCAGTCACCAGTACTTGTCGGTAAAATATGTGTAAGCTCATTATGTGTTTGTATCTAAATAGCCTTAGTTTAATCGAAGTGCTCCACAATATCTTTGCGTTACTCGTATAACACAAAAGCCCCACACTTTAGCGATTTTTGCACAAAACATATATCTAAGGGCTCCGAACACCTGGTTGTTTTCATGTCCACCGTTGTAAGACCAGCGCCCATCCCTGGAATAATAGAGTGATTTGGGAGGCCATATAGTAAAACGAATGCTTTTCTTTGCTGTCTTTCACTCTTTCATTCCACTCCGATGTGGAGTGTAGCAAATTGGACATATGTTATTTAATCTTTTTCCTTTCTTGTATTCTTCTATCTATCTCCATGTTCCCACTTGATTCATACCTCAGTTTTTTTCAAGGTGTGTTTGTCCCTAGGCAAATACCATATGCATTCCAAACGCCCTATCTTCGTGACACACGAACTGCGCCGCCGAATCATCATTCAATCGTGTGAGATGCATTACAAAGCACAAAAGTACTCGAGGTCTTTTTTATGGGTTTAATCTATGCTTCATCGCAGTGGGTCCACGGAATTCCGGAAGAGTTGCATAAAGCGCGAAACCACGCAGCTAACGTGTTCATGGTATAACGCACACAACCGCGATGAACTACTACGTGGTTTAACCACACGATTCCTGTAGTCGTCAAGAAAAAGACCAGTAGAGTGGGACTCTATTGCCCAATGCGGGAAACTGACATGTCTTCACGGGCCGGCGACTTCATTTTTTCCCAGAAGCGCAGTCGCCAGGTCACGAAACAGACGCGTTAGCATCCATCATCGACGACCTTGCTAAACTCGCCTTTCGTAAGGGCAGAACGACGTCAAACGCTCCTCCTGCGACGTCACACACGGTGCTGACCAAAAAAATGGCGGGAAACGGAGACGTACTCTCGGAAAAGTTACGTTGGCACGTGTCTGGAAAGTGTCTGGAAGAGGCGGCTTTGTGGGCGGAGAAATTGAGAGGAGAAGACATTCTACAAACGAGCCTTGCTCTAACTACATTGTTAAATCATTCATCGAAAAAAAACTTAGAGAACACTTATAAAGGAAACAAAATGACCTGTAGTGGCATCAAACACACTGGACGTGAACCCATGTTCAGTGTGTTCTGGAAGAGTTGCAGAGAAAAGATGGTACTTTGGCGAGTTCTTTTTCGTCGATTGGGAAGACGACGGCGAAGCGATCACCAAGCGTGAAGTACGTTTTGATCAAGGGCTTGCTTTACTGACGCTACAGATCTCCTCCACAGGGTCAGGGACATCGTCGAGAGGTTGCTACTTGCGGTGCCTTACTGGGAGGACGCACCTGGTTGTGGCCTCTGGTCCCGTCCAGCCTCTGCCACTTTTGGGCTACAGCAAATTTATCACCCACTCACTCGCTCACTCACTCACTAGCTGTACTATTCGAAGAATTAGAAAATGGTAAATTCGGTGTAATAGGGCTCAGCAAAGTTGGGAGGACACGTGAGGCTTATGCAGTGCTGAAGTACAGACACGTTCTATGGTACAGTAGATTAGTTGGCAGAAAAGAGCTAGGGGTGGGGTTTTCTATACATAAGAATGCCGCTGGTAAACTTAAAGTATACTATAGTATTAGTGAGAGGGTGGCAAGAATAGTAATTAAGTTTAACAAAAGGTACAAGATGTAGATGGTACAGGCCTACGCGCCTACATCTTACCATGACAATCATTTGGTTGAACGCTTCTACGAATACATAGAGTCAGCTAATAATAAATACACAGCATAATATCGTGATGGGTGACCTTAATGCCAAAGTAGGACAGAAACAGGCTAGAGACCATGCTGTGGTGGAATATTGTATCGGCTCTAGAAACGCCAGAGGGCACTTATTAGTGGAGTTCGCAGAACGTATTATTTTACGGATCTTGAATACCTTTTACAGCTGACAAACTAACCGCAAACGGAAGGGGCGAAGTTCTAATGGTGAAACTAAAAATGAAATAAACTTCATTCTGTGTGCCCACCCCGGAATTGTACAGGATGTAGTACTAGTATAATAGTTGGCAAGACTCTATGTAATGACAATAGAATGGTAAGAGCTCACATTCACCTAGATTTAAAAAAGCAATGACACAGACTGATGCGCAAGAAATTCATTAATAAGCTAGCGGTGAGAGGGAAAGTACAGGAATTTTGAGTTTCGCGTCAGAATACATTCGCGGCTCTAAACGAGGAAAGCAACGTTAGCGTTCACGTAATGAACGGTAATCTTACTGGTATCATCAAAGAGTGTGCGGCGGAAGTCGTAGATGGAGTCACGAGAAAGTACACTGGCAAACAATCTCAGGAGACGAAAAATCAATCTCATTAAGGGACGACCAAACCATGAAAGCCTGAATTTCAACCGACAAAACAGAGCTTTGATCGATATGAGTGGTTTAGCGTCCTAAGACCACCATATGATTTTGAGAGACACCGTAGTGGAGTGGTCCGAAAATTTCGACCACTGGGGATTCTTTAACGTGCACCCAAATCTGAGCACACGGGCATCAGCATTTTCGCCTTCATCGAAAATGCACCGCCGAAGCCGGGATTCGATCCCACGACTTGCGGGTCAGCATCCGAGTACCTTAGCCAAAACAAAGATAGTGGAGCTTTCGAAGTTAATCAATGGGCGTAAGGAAGCCGACATCAGAAGGTATACAGCATGAATAGAATTGAGCAGGCTATAAAAAGCAGCATAAGCCTGAAAGCTGCGAAAGCAAACTTTTGCATAGGCAAAAGTAGCATGTATGCATTAACGGACAAGGAAGACAAGGAAGCTCATAATTACCTAACTGGACACAGGAAGCAAAAGAGTAGGTCTGAAAATTGATGTACATAGTATTAGAGTAACATGCAACTGTTTAGGCGGACGACAGCGCTTTGCGATTGGTGGAGGGACGCTGGAAGTTGTAAAGAAACGTATCTACTTAGGACGCGTAGTAATCGTGGAGCCGAACTATGAGAGTGAGATAACTATAAAAGTAAGAATGGGGTGGAGCACATTCACCAAGCTCGAATCATGACTGGCAGATGCAGATTGCCACTAACCCTCAAGAAGAAGGTATATAACAGCCGCGTCTTGCCAGTACGTACCTACTGAGCAGAAACATGGAGGCTTAGAAAGAGAATTCAGCTTAAATTGAGGACGACGCAGCGAGCGATATTGAAGAAAATGGTAAGTGAAACCTTAAGATACAAAAAGAGAGCAGAGTGGGTCAGGAAATAAACCGGGGTTAAGGATATCACGCTGAAATCGAGTGAAGAAACGAACTTTCACGTGCTACCTAAGGCATAAAGTCGGCCGGAACTAAAACCTCGCTATAAAAGTACAAAAGTAGGGGACGACTGATTCAACCAGGGAGATCACTTCCCATTTTATGTCATGTGTTGTGGATATTGATGATATTCTGTTTCTATTCTCTATTCAATGTGATCTAGGTCGCAAGAGTACAATTACAAAGTGAATAAGTGCAGTATATTTCAACATTAGAGATTTTAATGTATAACCCTCTCTGAACGCAGCCACATACGTATATGATATAGCCATAACCATGCAAATTTAATCTTCTCTTTAGAAGCTGTTACTAGGGGCATACAGTATTCCTTTGCTCTGTCATTTCATGGATGGCATCGCGAGCCCTCTGGCGCCAGCAGGCTTGTACGTGCGACTTTTTTGGGCAACATCTCTATCATTTTGAAACACTGTGGTGACCAAGGGTCTCAGACGGCCAGCTCGTATATGCCTCGTCAAACGCTCTAGAGAGTACAGATTGCGGAAGTGAAGCGACCAACTTTTTTTTTTTGGGGGGGGGGGGGGGGGCACTTAACGATAAGGCTTTGCTTAAGTGCAGTACAAACAACACGATGCACCACAGAGTGCTCCCCCCTCCTCCTCGGGTCAGTTGCGGTGAAACAAGAGGAGGGCAGACAAGAAAAACAGTGCAATATACTCTCGAGTACAACCCATAAAAGAACGTTGCGTAGCGCGACGCGTCTGCAATCGAATCTCCTCAAGACGCTGTGATGAGTTGGAAAGCAGCTCGCGTCGTAAAGAAGACGCGGAGGTTATGCAAATAAAAGAAAGCCAGATGCCAAGACAATCACGAACGAAGCGAAACACACTCGTCGGATCGTAATATAGGCTAACGGGCATGAGGAGAACGAAAGAGGAGTATGGCCATCGAGTACGACGTATCATGAAAGCCTGAATGTTTATGCCGAGCGAATGCCAATAAACAACCTCGTCAGGCGCAATGTTGAAAAGTCATCCAGTTGTGCTTGCTCTGTATGAATATTGTCTTCGGACAGCCGCATTATCTGTGGTCCAAGAAAGGGGGGCATGCGTATGGAGAATAATAAACAACCGGTAGCGTTTCGTGTATAGGAAGGTAATTAATGGGTCTAAGCGAATTTGTCGGTGGCGCTACAGTATTGGTGGTTGCAAAAATAAGCGCTTCCGTGTACTTCCGCACCGTTCCGCAAAGAGCCGCGCAATTTATTTGTGGCACAGATACATATACACACATGTTTGTGAGACAAAGTACCCGTGCCGTGCAGCGTTTGTATATATATATATATATATATATATATATATATATATATATATATATATATATATATATATATATATATATATATATATATATATATATATATATATATATATATATATATATATATGAGATCTAACAGACAGTAATGCCAAGGAATGTACAGGGGAAGTTATTAGCACCAATGGAATGTAAATAAGAAGAAAAAAAAGTGGATGAAAAAATAACCAACCGTGGGCAGGAATCGAACCTACGACCTTCGAATCGTCTGTTAGATCTCATTAATATTGTGTTAAAACACGGAAAAACGAGCCCTTAGGTATACACTTCTTTCCCTTATTATATATATATATATATATATATATAAAATAAGGGAAAGAAGTGTATACCTAAGGGCTCGTTTTTCCGTGTTTTTAACACAATAATAATGAGATATAACAGACAGTAATGCCAAGGAATGTACAGGGGAAGTTATTAACATTAATGGAATGTAAATAAGAAGAAAGAAAAGTGGATGAAAAAATTACCAACTGTAAGCATATATATATATATATATATATATATATATATACGTGTGTGTGTGTGTGTGTGTGTGCGCGTGTGTGTGTGTGTGTGTGTGTGTGTGTGTGTGTGTGTGTGTGTGTGTGTGTGTGATAAGTCATATTTTGATGCCACAATTTTACTACTAATATCTCACCGACTAATATCTCACCCGAAGCTCATATTGAATGCTTGGCGTTTGTATTTCAGTACAAAGCCAGGTAGCAGACAGCGGACGACACCTGCAGACACAAAAAGTTAGAGTAATAAAAATTTTGGCGGTTTCACGAGTATAAACCAGGATGTGATTATAAGGCACGCTGTAGTGAGGGACTGTGGATTGACATGGACCGCATGCAAATGCATTAAAGAGGCACTCACACTGATTTTCTAAGCTGGGTTTGCTCCGCCGTACAAGTTTTCGTTATACAGAAACGGCTCTCAGCAAGTGTGAACTTCAAAAATGCTGATCAGATGCTTTACGTTGCCGTTAAGGTTTCTTTTCTCATGGCGCATCTATTGACATCGACACTACCATGACGTCAGGCTACAGTGGCGATTCCGGTGAATTCACAAGCTGGTATGGTTATAGTTTGAGTGACGTTATCGAGGCACCAAAACATTCGAAATCGCCTCTTGTGCGTCGCCAGAAACATTGAGAATAATGGCCGCTGTTGCGCCACCAACCAAGCCACAGAGCTGAGCGGCCAAGGAAACGTCACGATATATTACGCGAGCACATGCCAAAACGCTCATTCCGCGTTGTAACGTCAAGGTACAGTTGGAGCTGAAACTAGCTTTTAAAACACACTGTAATTACCTTTCAGAATGCACTCACGCTTACCCGTACTCTTTCTATATGGGCTCTTGAGAGTGTGGTTACCTCTCTCTCTCTCTTGTTTTCCGTTTAGAGCTAGGCGTTCATTCAACGAAACTAACTTTTGTGTCGGTAAACATCGTGTCTGTAGTAGACCTGCAGATTGCGCACACACCGATGTTCCTGCGATTCTTCTTCATCGGAATGCGGCCTCCATGGACGACAGTCGAGCCCGTGTCCTCTAGCTTAGCCGTGCGAAAGTCAGCGATAACGCCGATGCTGAAAATTGGTAGTGGTATTACAACACAACTCTGTACTATGTGTCGAGGTGGAGTTTTCACGCAGCCGTCTTACGGGAACGTTTGCTAGGCATGTGCTGTGTATGAAATGTAGCAGTTTAGTGCAGAATATATTATGTACCGAGCGATCACAGCTGGTCGTAATCGCTATAGCAAAGGACGTCTATAGCAGTATAGGTAGACGGTAGCGTTTCGATTTTAAGCTTGTGCATGTCCATGTTTGATGGCATGTATCCTATTCGATCACTGGACACAGTGTTTAGTGGCAAGGCCAAGTTTTCATCGCATTGAAACAACAACGTATGTTTACCATACGTTGTTGGCTTGTACTCTTAAAGTAGCCAACCATGCGTTTTTACAGAAGCGGTAAAAAAGACGCAGTTTAAGTAGGTCATCACGCACTTGTGCAACAAACGTTGGTGAATCATCAATTTTGCAGGTACATTACTCGAAAGGCTGCGGCCAAGTATATTGTGAATTAATAATTGTCTTCGCATTAAGAAGGGGTGCGATGCGTTATCATTGTAATGCCTCTTTTGTAATCGGCAAGAGTTTTAAGACACGGCGATGTAAAAAAAAAACGTTGTTCCTTCGTGAAGGGCTGCACACGGCATCAGGGCAGCGTATTCCAAGGGTGGACTTCATACGCATTCTGGGCATGATTATCGAGGCTAATGGATAGAACGGCCACACGATCGACCGTCTGACTTCCAAGGCGGAAGGGATCATCCGACTAATCTCACGCATTTCCAACAGTCGGGGTGGTCTTCGAGAGCACAATCTCCTCAGACTGTTCCATGCATTCTTGGTGAGCCACATAAGCTATGTCGCATCTATGCACAGTTGGCAACTCCATAAGAGAAACAAATTGAACATCCTCATAAAAAGAGAAACAAGAGAGTTCCTGGTATTCCTATGCGCACAAGCACTGAGAACCTTATGAAACTTGAAGTCTGCAACACGCTTGAAAAAGTTGTCGAGGCTCAACAAAAGGGCACAGGTTGTCAGGAGGAGGAGGAGGAAGAAAGTTTAAGCGGAAAGACAGGGAGGTTAGCCAGTTCTTAGACCGGCTGGCTACCCTGTGCTGGGGAAAGGGGTGAGGGGAATGAAAGATGTTAAAAAGAAATGTTGCGAAGAGAGGGAGAAATTACAAAAAAAAATTGCGACATAGGAAAGGCAGGCTTTCAATCACACCAGCTGGGAGATAGATTCTGGTTGACACTGGAGTCAACCCCCTGACGCTCGAAGGGCAAAATACGCCACTTGACGATTATACGCTCTCGCATCAAAGTGTATACCCTTCCACGCAATTTTCATCCACAGTACAACGTGGGAAGGCGTGTCGCTCAAGCCTCCTCTCCTTTAGCTCAAGCTCACACCCACTCGTCTGTTCCATGCTTTGTTGATGCCGCCCAGTATGGCGTTTCCGCTCACTTTGTAGTAGTATATATCCGTAGATTCTAAAGGTCAGATTTTATCCTTAGTGTCGGTTCGAACCACTTCGTCTTACAAAGCAGAACAGATGACCATTGCATTAGCTCTCCTTGATCCACAAAGGACTGATATTTATACGGACTCTAAATCTGCTACTAGGCCCTTCGCTTCTGGTTCCGTGTGCAAGGAAGTTTTTAGAACTGTCGCTCACAAAGAACTTACACACCACACTATTATTTGGTTCCATGCTCACCTTGGCTTGAAGGTCGGGGGCCTTCCCAATGTCAACGAGCTAGCCCTCTCCAAAACGCGAGGCTTCACTTACCGTGCCGGGGCTTCTGCTTCTCACACAGAGGAATCAGCCCCAATCCTTTACTTTAAGGATATTTTGACTATCTTCAACGAGCTCACAAAGCACTATCAATTAGGCCGTAGGTCATTTCCATTGCCACACGAAAAGTTGTCTAGGCCACAGGCAATCTCTCTTCGCATGCTTCAGACGGGAACATACCCTAGCCTCGTAACCTATAGCCATTACTCCGATATTTCAGAACTTTGTCCAGACTGCCAGAATCGCAGTGATTTTAACCACATGCTCTGGAGGTGCCCCTCTTTACAAAGAAAAAATGAAGAATTTTCTGAGAACTCCTTTCATTTAATGCTCACGAGTCCGGTTCTCATACAACAACTCAAGGCTGTACAGAAGGCCCACGATGCGGCGGTGAGGCTGGGCCTCCCGGTCCCAACGTGGGAGCGGCCCGCGATCCTACCCTATAAAACGGGGGTGGAATCCCTCAGGACCCCAATAAAAGTTTTTCATCCATTCATTCATCCTTCGTGCAGTGCAAGACCGGGAAGCGAGTCTCTTCGCCTTGCAGAATAGTGTATACACGTCTAAGAAAAAAAATGTTCCCTCGTTTTCTACTTTGCTTTTTTCGATCGCGTAATGGCACTAAACCCATCATTACTGAGCTATTTCAAATATTCTAAATGGCTTCCCGTTATGCTCCGTGGTACATTCATTGGTCGCCTTTTCAGAGGCTCAGGAAACATTTCAGAATGTATTGATACACGTGGGAAGGCTGCATAGGAGCCATCTGTACTGATGAAAGCTAATCTGTGGTTTTTGAAATAGGCAAGTTTTGCTTACAAGGGCACCGACACAAAGATTGTGGCATCACGTTTTATTTATTTTTTTTCATCCAATGTGTTGCCGGGTGCCTGTTAGTCATAACATGGCACATCATGTGCTGCAGCGCGTCACCGATGAACAATTACAGGCTCCTCATTACTGATCAGTCTTAATTTCCATTTGAGAGAGCTCCAAAAACGACAAGCTGCCGGATGCAACTATCACCATCAATAGCTTGTGCCACTTTCAACCACGTCAGCCCACAAAACTGTGATGCACTTCCGCACGGTTCGCATCAAGAACTCCTCTCAAGCAGGAAACGGGACAACAGTGTCGTCAAACACAAAACTTTCAACGCGTGCGCCACGACCACGAACTCGCGAGCAGCTGCCGAGTAATAATCTGCTGGTGAAAACTCGACAAAAGAAAAAAAAATGGAGGCTGTTATATCATCATGATTTTTTACCACGTGGTCATGTGAGGAAAGTAGGGGTCACCAAGGGTCACCACGGAGGGTCGCAAAGTTCAAAACTAAAAAAAAAAATTGGCCCCGTATCTGCATGTTAATCTGCAAATGTCGTCGAAAGACTATAGTCTTGCGTGTGGAGAGAGTGGACAAAACATTTATTTGGTGTTCTGCGCAAGAAAATCGGTTAATGGTATTCTGGAGGCGCTGTGTTAAAGTGCCTCGAGCATACAGCGGAGACGAACGAACGCATCAAGTCACGTCACACGTGAGGCATGAGTGTCATCTGGCGCTTTCTTGGAAAACGAAGCGCGTGGCTCTGAGACGGGGGTACGCGCCCGTCTCAGAGGTGATAAGGTGTAGAACGCAATGCGACAGGTAGGTGCCACCACCATCTCGTCTTAGCAAACCATTGGAAACGCTCGCCTTTTCGTGAAAGCGTCGCATGGTCAGCGCAGCGAGATAAGCGCTACGTTCCTTAAAGTTTCTTATTAATGCCTTTTCCAGTAAAAGACACACATGCAGAATATTTACGTGTTGTTATGGTGTTCCAGACAGGCTCAATAATTGTTTTCAATTGGCAATTGCACAAGTATGAATGCTAAATCTTGCGAATCAATAGGGAACTTTAGAATACCGTTTGCAAGCGCTGCGCGCGTTGCGGGCGCCATATGAGTTTTAGAATAGCGTCTCCCTGCTGCAAACCGCAACGCACGATCGCAGTGACACCGTAGCCTCTAAACCAGCGCTTGCGGGCTACATGCGGTCCGTGAACGCGAACGCCGACTCGCGTTACGACGCATGCGCAGTGGTAGCGACCGCACCGCAAGGGCTTGCAGAGCGCTATTCTAAAGCTCCCTATTGGTGGGCGCTGCGAATGGGGTCGGCCGTTTTAAGTACCCGATGCCGGTAAGAGTGGACAAACAGACAAATGTACAGACAGACAGATCAAAATTTTTGCGTCAAAGTTCCCCAAGAAATACCATCGTCTTTAATATACCTTTCGAGCTAAACTCACCATTGATATTTTGAAAATGATATACGCATGTTCGCGAGAATGAATCCAGCAGGCTATCTCGGCCACAAAAAATTGTGCGAGTACCCCTTTAAGATACCGGGTAGACGAAGACATGCACTGTACACTTCTCCACAGGATAATCACGTTTTCTTAAGCCCAACCCCTGCATTTCCATCCTGTCTTTCACAACAGCTTGTCTCGTTCATTCGCCGGGCTATTTATGTATATTAGTTTGGCTATATATTTTATCTGTAATATATCAGAGATGCATCGCAGCAGACGTGCTTGCGGTATTTGTAGATGTAAATGTTCTAATGTTCCTAGTCCCTTGATGTTTACACTGCAAGTAAAAACACCACGCTCATGCTCCAAGCCCGATTCGATTACGCACCGGCATAGGCATCACTTAACGGCACCATTATATCCTGTTTGGATTAATTGCTACAACAATTTGTTTTATAAACGCACATTGCAGACTTCGCATAAACATGGTCTGGACATCTTCTGCCGCGCTCAATTACTGACGCATGCGGACGACCAGAAGTATGAGCCAGGACGAAGAAGCCAACGCAAATGCCTTGCAAATTGGGTGCGATGATGAGTACAGGATAAACCTTTAGCTTGCGCTATATACGATGAGCAGGAGTAAAACATTGTTCAGCGAGGTAAAGCAAAAACGAAAAAAGAAAAAGAAGACCTGGGTGGGGCGACGTCTGGGTTCCTGGCGGGAGAAACCCGAGCCAAGTAGGTCAGCCGCAGCCATCCGCATATAAACTCTACTCCGATCCTGATTGGCTCGGAAGAGAAACCGCTTTAACATTTAAGAGGAGGGGTGCCGAGGCCCTCAAATAGCAGAGTGTCCCGCTGACGGCCCGCTGCATGCACATCAAGCCCCGCTCTTCTCTGACTATCGGTCGGCGCTAGCACAACAGAAGAGCGTGCGTTGGATGCCGAGAAGGGCACTAGCGGTTCCGCTGAAGTAGACTTGGAAACGGGCCTAGAGGCTTCTCTGCCTCTTTTGTTCTTACGGGAAGCTGTACTGCAGGTGCATCGTGTCTTGATAGGTGTCCGCATTTTCGACACGCCTTTATAGCACGTACTCGGCATGTTTACGCCTAGCTATGTTGTGTACACACCTCTTTGTCAACAGTAGTTTATTGTTTAGCGCTTCGGAGAAGGGAGGGAGGCTTCAAACAAACTTCCCTACGAAATCTTTTAATGTCTTGCACGAACACATGCAAACGCACACGTGCAACACGCACACATGCAAATACACGGACACATGCAATTGCACGCATGAGTCTATACATAAGGTTGGGACATTACCTGGAAAGTTCTTGCAGCATGGTTAGGTAGATGAAGGCGCGTGCACGAAGCGCATGCATTTTAAAATATGGATCTTTATGCCTTTATCTTCAAGAAATAATCAGTTCTAAGAGATCGACGTCCAGTCTGTGTTGTTTAGCTGCGTGGACGTGTTGTTTAGCTGCGTGGAAGCGGCAAAGAATACTCACTGTATAGTGGTGAAGCTTTACACAACAACTGGGGTACAGTGAGTTATCCCGAGGTATAGTTAGTCGACCCGCGGTGGCACCTTGAGAAAAAAATCGCAGCATATCCACGGAGTGAATGATGGTGAGTGGGGCGACGCATCCATCCGTCCGTCCGTTTACCCATCCGTCCATCCGTACGTGCTTCCATCCATCTGTCCGTGCGTCCGTGGCTCTGTCCGTTCGTCTGCGAGTCCGTCCATGCGTCCATCTGTCCGTGCTTCTGTCCGTCCGTGAGTTCATCCGGCCGTGAGCCCGTGCTTCCGTTCATCCATCCCGCTGTCGGTTCATCCATGCTTCGTTTGTCCGTGCTTCCATCCATCCATCCAAGCATCCATCTGTTCTTCTGTCAGTCCGTGCTTCCGTCTATCATTGCACCCGTTCGTTCGTGCTTCCATCCGTGCTTCTATGCGTCCGTCTGTGCGTCCGTCCATCCATGCGTCTGTCTGTCTCTGTCCACCCATCCGTTCGTCCATCTGTCTGTCTTTCCGTGTGCTTGTCACTCACACTAGCGCCACCTGCTGAGTGAGTCATACAACTAGGTAGTTAGAAACCAGTCACAAAAGTCATGCATGGACAGACCCACATCTTTAGGAGCTTCACCCCTAATATGCGAATGCCTGTAGGAACCATTCAGCAGTACGTTACTTAATTACACACGGGCCCACTGAGACGTCTTTGTTCGCAAATGAGGTTTGGCAGTACAGCCCTTCCTCATGTAAATAAGTATACGCACACGCCATGGTAGCTCAGTGGTTAATGGACCACGTGAACTTAACTATAAGGTTGCGATTTAAGTGGGGGCCGCAATTGGACTGTCCCACAATTTTGAAATAATTACTACGGGCTTCCACATTACAAGATCGCTCCGGCCCGCTACCCCTTGCACCATTGCGATGGAGGCAAAATGGGAAAACATTCGCCAATGAGGGTCCCCAGCCCGAAAATGTAACACATTTAGTTAACGGTCGCAGAGGAGGGTCATCAAATGTGAGGCCCACGGGATGGCTTTAATCCCTTCCATAGTACAGTACCTAGTACTCTAAATCGTCCCCAACTTTTTTTTAAACACACAGCAAAGTACCAATGTTCCGCCCGACCTCACGTAAATTATTAATAGCCATCTCGTGTGATCGTGAGATGTGATGTTCCCGGGACGGATTTGTGTTCTCCCATGATAGATTACCTATAGCACTCTAAATCATTCACTTTTTCTAAACACACAACCGTTTCCTCAATCAGCCACTCAGAGACATGTTCGGTTTCGATCCGCATAACTCTCATCAAATGTCAGTGCTGGCAACTTTAGGAAAACTTCCCTAGGCTTCACGGGACGGCTTTCAGCTCTCCAATAGTAGAGCACTAAGTACTCTAAATCGTTAACCACTTTTTCTAAACACATAATAGCTGAGTTTCCAAAACAGTTTGTAGCATCCCACGATAGAATGGTTTTTTTTCTAAACCAATGTCTGGCATGAATCAGTTGGTTTAGGCAGTGGACTGACCATGTAATGTTCACCCACGGGACGGCTATATCCTCTCCCATTGTAGAGAACCTAGTACTCTAAAGCGTTACCCACTTTTTCTAAACGCACAGATTTGCCCGATTGACTGCGATGCTTCATCGCGCCTGGACGGCCTATGCTCTCCCATTGCACTCTAAATCGTTAGATACATTTTCTGAACACAAATTTGTGGACAAATGCTGGTGTGTTAGGTGGGGCTGATTAACTGCCCTCTCGTAGTTGAGTACGAAGTGCTTGAAATCGTTAACATTTTGTCTAAGTAACTCCGTAAATCCTGAGTATGTGTAGGACATGCAGTATTCTTGTCAACACGGTCTCATCAATTGTGCGGCCCACGGAGTGTCTTTAAGCTCTCCCGTAGTACAGTACCGTGTACGCTAAACCGTTAAACACTTTATTTAAACAACTCTTGGCTCATGCCGTAATTTTTGTCAACAGAGCCTCATCAAGTGTGAAGCTCATAGTACGGCTTTATGCTCTCCCATAGTATAGTTATAAGTACTCTACTATAGGATTTGTTGCGGGTTCGTTGCGTGCCAGCCTAGTATTCTACCATTGGGCATACCAGTGCTCTAAATCGTTTCTAAACTGGCCTTAGTCAGGCTTGATGTTGGGAAAGGAATCGCGTTAATATGAGTAATAAAGCGTTTTAGAATATCACAGGAACAACCAGGCGTCAAACAAAGCAAATTTTTCGCTTAAGGAGTAAGTCTTCCAATGCGCCAACTATTGAAAACTTGTTGATGATCACCAATTAACTGTGGCGCATACCTACTTCAGGCATAGTTCTTCATCGTCGTTAAATAATTGCACGAAATTCCTAAGTATTAAGTGTGTAGCGAATACCACACTCCTCCAAAGAATAACGAACGATAGCATAGTGAATGCTGACCTATACTGCACAAAAGTTATGATCATTTATGGCGTAGTGGGCACCCAGCAAATGTGGTTGTAGCGGTTACCCAAAGAGTGTTTAGAAAGGGCTCTGAAAGGCCGCTCTTCTAGCTTTCGCTGGGACTTTGCTTCACGTTCCAAGTAGGCCTGGCGTTCTTTTTTTTCTCTAACCAAACTTACAGTAGCTGAGTCGGGTTAACGGGACAGCTTAATTATTTCCCAAAGTAGAATATACACTGTACACTAAATCGTCGAACATTTATTTCTGAACAGTAATCGAGTAAGGATGTGTCAATACTCTTTCAGCGAACTGGGAGTGCGGGGGCATACACAAAAGAAGCTAAGAGGCACACAGCACGAGCGCTCACTAGCAGGTTTATTTTTTATGTTCGAAAAACATGTACACACGAGGGTGCGCATGTCAACAAGAATATGATGACAGTACGAGCAGCATGCGAAGCGTTCAATAAAGCCCTTGTCTATGAATAATCTATGTAGTTAAGCTCACAGCCATGTAGTCACAACAAAGGATGGCTGATTCACTTATCTCATTTCTGGAAATGTGATACGCTTCAGAAGTTTCACGCGTAGTTTGAAGCGGCACCGGAAAAGAATTTTTTTTTCAAACAACGGTTCGCATTTGCAGGTATCGCAATTAGGAGCTAAAACGGAATATGGGGTACACTTCAAAGAGCTCCTCTGTTCTCTGAAGTGTAAGTTCAAACATCGGCCAGTTTGGCCAACGTACATGCGACCATGAGGCAGGGGTATGTTATACACGACTCCGTAATACATTTTACAAACTGCTTTGCATGTTTCTGAAGACATCCTCTGCTTTTAGACGCACCCTTCACCCTCCTATGCACCATGACACATATATGCATACGGCCATATTTATTGGGTGCAGAAAAAACAACGCGCAAACCAAACCAGCTTCTCAAATTGTAGTTCTTGCGACATTTTATGAATATAAGGGAACACGACCACGCATTTGTTTTTTTTTTTCGTTGCATTGTGCAGACATAAAAGGCCGTTTTTCACTAATTTTTTGCCATACGCAGAAGCCTTTCACGTACCGATGCATAGCGCCAGATTCCCTTCAAGGTATTCTTGTATGAAACTCTATGGTATAAACCTAGTAATGTTGGCCGTGACAGACCTCCACATAAATACGGTGCAACTCAGAAGATGGAAGCAAGCTTTGTCTTACAAAAAAGTCACAACTTTGCCGCAAAGGTGAAGCGATGAACGCGATAGCAACAAATTGGAAGGTCACGCGCTCCCGGCTGCGGCAGCTGCATTTCCGATGGAGGCGGAAATGTTGTACGCCCGTGTACTCAGATTTGGGTGCACGCTAAAGAACCCCAGGTGGTCAAAATTTTCGGAGCCCTCCACTACGGTATCTCTCTTAATCATGTGATGGTTCTCGGGTGTCAAACCACACATATCGATCTATCAAGGTCACGCGCAGAGTGGCAAGCAGATCGAAACGTGCCCCGCGTTTCTCACGCACAATTGACGCCCGAAACGTACTCACAGGTACAAGAGGAACGTAAATAAGCATCTCAGTTGTTACTTCGCTGTGTCTGCGAAGCGCGCCCTTTTCGCAAACGAAGACTGTGAAACAATTGTAGTGACTTTTGTACTCCCGGTAACTACAACAGAATCGTTCCGGTGAAAGCCCAAGGTTATCCAAGGCGTACGGTTGTCCTCACTGCGAGATAAGCAAGCGCACCCATGAGCATCAACCCGGCTCCCTCTCCGCGGGCAAATTACGCGTGGGAGATGAGAGCGCGCGCCGCCGCATCGTGGCGACGCCCGCTCATTGCGCCATCTTGCTGGTAATGCTGAAAATACAATAGTTGCCTCGGGCCCCCGAGATGCCCATTATCGGCCGTAAGTGGTAGATATAAATAGCTTGCCATTTGAACGTTGAAGGAGGTGCGTCGTCGTGACTCAGTGACTAACACCTCGCACTAACGATTCAGAGGTCCGACGTTCGATTCCGCGTGCCAAAGTCTTTTTCTGAACTATTTTTCTTTGTTCCGTTTTCATATATATATATATATATATATATATATATATATATATATATATATATACGGTGATTGACGGCGACGCCGGCAGCACAATCAATACGAGAGTGTCCATATAATTGTTATTGCAATAAAATAAAAAGCTCAAAGAAAAACACAAGGTCTGTAGCATTCAATTTGAGAATGACGACATCTTAACGCACTACCGTCATGTTTTGCTGAGCAAGAAGTTTTGATCTCACGCGGAAAGTGAGAGCTCACGCCCGGTGATCTTCTGTGCCTTTTCCCATCAATTCCTCCCCGTATATTGAAACCACAATTTTCACAATCGAGGCACCAATCCCCCCCCCCTCCAAAAGAAAATGCATGGAGCCCCTCGAATGTCCAGTGGCCAGTTTGGGGGTGGCCTTCACGAATGCTTATTCGTTTCGAATCGGAATGGCCAGCAGCCCGACATGTGACAACTGTGGCTGCGCAGAGACTTTCTCCCATCTTCTCTGCGAATGCCCTCACTTCAGCGTGCCAAGAAAAGAACTGTCGAAAGCTTTAGATAGACTAGACAATCGCCAATTGTCGGAAGAAAGGGTATTAGGACACTGGCCGAGACCGTCCTCTGCACGCAAGGCATTGAGAGCATTGTTGCGCTTACTGCGGGCAAGTGGTCTTAGAGACAGACTGTAAGCAGCGTCGGGGATCGTCTAATGACCTTCTCTCTCCTTTTTTTTTTTTTTCAGCGTCTCTTTTCTCTCATCTTTTATCTCCCTTGCCCCCTTCCCCAGTACAGGGTAGCCAGCCGGTCTGAGAACTGGCTAACCTCCCTGTCCTTCCTCTTTCAATCCTCCTCCTCCTTTTTGGAGGAGCCACCAGAAATAGACATCAAGATGAAAGGTCTGTCTATTTGTCCGTCTGTCTGTCCGTCCACCCGTCCGCACCTGCTAAATGATAGGCGGTCATGCACCAAGAGCGACGTGCATGTACAGACACAAGACTTCGCCCCTGAAATTCGCAGCGTGCGCGTTAACTAAAAGCGGACTGCGGGTATCTGTGTCCAATCGGAGTCTTCTGTTCCTCATTGCCCCTTAGCAGTGACTGGCATATTCCAGTCGGAAACACCGGTCCATCACTGCGTGCTTACCGCCTCCCCAGATTTCTTTCGTGCTCAACGCCGCGATGAGCACCAGCGTCAGTGTAAGTGTTAGCGCCCACTGCTTCGCATCTTAACATTGTTCGTTTTAGCGCGAAGTGGCGTAAATTATGCTGTAAACACCAAAACAAATACTTTTAATTCTTGGTCGTCACTGCTTCGCGTAGTATTCAATTCCTACCAACTCTCGAGCTTCTCCCGAGACGCTGCCGAATTTTGAGCGATCCTTCCGAATTTACGGCCACAGCGTTGAGAACCCTCAAGTCCCTTTTGCCGCCGTACAACACTGTTGTGCAAAAAAGCGAATTAAGATTGGCCAAGAGGCTATTAGTTGGCAGTGGGCACGGCACATTTCGTCCTTTAATTACGTACTTGTGCTCGCACCATCTAATTGCCAGTACCACTATTATTGCTGACATTTACAATATTTACCGGCTATCATTATTTTCTGATGTCACCACGGCCTTGACAAACAGTCTAACGGCTTATTCGGTTGGGCGCTTTCGAGCGCTCTGTAGCGCTCTGGAAAGTAGCTGCGCCTTCGGTTGGTGGAATTCGAACACTCGGACTACCTTCGGTTGGTTCTTTCAGAGCGTCAGCCTCTGACTCGGAGTGTTCCCGACTGCTCTGACTTCGAAGTGAGAGCGTGGCGCGATCTGGCCGAGAAAACGGATCATGTGACACAGGCCAGCCAATCGCGAGGCTGCCGGCAGGTGAACGAGATGAGGAGCGCGAGCGTGCATTTCGGAAGGGGGTATCGCCGGGCGCGTAATACTTCATGCACGTGCGTTGTTGATTGTGTTTTTACACATGCGCGGGGCGAATTCACATCTACGAAGCCATAAATGCACCGTGTTGATAACGAGACGGCTAGCGAAGGCGCACGAAACGTCATTGCTGTCGTTACAGCAGCTCGCATGCCAGCCGCGTAATTTGCCTTAAAGATAGCAGCTCGGACGAGGACGATCGCCAGATTTATGCGCTGTGCTCAGGAGGCTTTCACTACATCCAGACATGACAGAGAAAAAGAATATAACAAAGGTCAGACTAGTCAGATGTCCACTGAACTGATCGGCCCCATTTGTTGACGCGGCGCAGCACTGTTTACCCGGCAGTTTCCCGCGCTGGCTGTACGGTGGCGCTACAGGCGCGTTGCTCTTAAAGCCCCTTAATTTGGAGGTCAATGGGCTTTAGCTGCTCTGAGGTCACTGATGTATTCGGTTGGTACCCTGCCTCTCGCGCTCCGATTGCAAGCTGCCTCTGCATCTGGCGACTCTGAACCAGAGGACCAGAGCGGCCAATCGAATACGCCACGAGAACACTGCACTCCAGCATATCGCCGTCATGTAAATGCGGCCGCCGCAGCTAGCTTCACTACTGTACCACTTATTTTAACTTCAAATAAAGTGATTTTGATTCTGATTAAGTATCCGTTTGTTCCTTTACTACGAATAGCCAATCATAAAAACATCAAATATGATCGTGCTTCAAATGATCCGTCCTTGAAGGCATAGCGCCGTACAATTCATCTTAACTGTACAGGCTGACCAACAGCTTATGTCTGAAGAGCCCCGGGGTAATTCGCAATGACAGCCAGACTTTTGATGTCTGCTTATTTACAAAAAAATATGATCATTCCTTCGTTTCCCTCCCGCGGGTGCCCCCTAATGAATTCAATTTTATGATCTCCTATTCTGTCAGCGGAACGCTATACTATAGCTACCCCTGCTGGTGTGTATACTATACTTACACAATAACTATCGCAAGTTTTAAAAAATTTTCATGAATAGCCAAATGATACTGGAGCACTAAGAGAAGTGACGCTAACGTTAATGAGAAACGGGGCACGTTAGCCTGGCTCGCAGCCAAACTAAACCACACCAAAACACATTAGTTTAACCGCCTTATGAACGAATATCCGGGTTAACTTACCCAGTGGCTGCCGTTAACGTTCCAGGAAATCCTAAGGGATGTTATTTCGAACCTCAGTAGTTCCCACATATTACCGCTGTGAACAAGGAGGCTAAGAGTTCGCTCAATGCACTCGACTGAAGTAACACGCCTAGTTAGATTCCTTCAAAAAGAAATGACCCGCAGGGTTCCGACAGCCGATTCGGACTGCCGACCAAGAAGGATTTGTATTCTGACTTTTCTGGCTTTGAGCGCGACAAGAGTCAACTGTGTGGGCTGCCCTCGAACGTCACTACGCGAGATCGCGGTCGTTCGTTTTACGCAGTGAGACGAAAGGTTCATCCGCAGAATTAAACAAACATTTAAAGATTTACGTTTCATCTCAAGCGAAGCGATCTCCTCAAGAATTCCTAATGCCCTAACTGCGATGCAGCGAAAGAAATGCAACACCAGCTCACTGTACTGGGTGAACGCACAACTGTGGAGCGTGAAGTGACGGCTATAGATGTATTATGCACGACCCGTATACACACTGAACCCTATCTTATGGTCGGCACGAAGCAGGGTTTGAACTTATGCGCTCAGATGTTCTGCAAACGGCATCTGAAGATTCGTGTAAGGATAAATGTATACATAAGTAAAATTACCACACAATAGGGCGTTTTCCAATAGGGGCTCCAAAAGTTTGGGGCCCCAAAGCCCTTTTTGTATGCACGCTTTGGGTCAAGCATGGGAGCGATGAGTTTTCGATAAGGTTCCGTGGCACTTTGGGCACTCTAGTCTTCGCCGAGAGCCGTAACTTCAGTGGGTTCCATCAAGTTTTTCTAACCAATGCCTTTGGGGCAGGCCTTGGGTGCTCCCGCTAAATTCGAGAAATAGGGTCCCCAACCCAAAACCTAAACATGGTTTGGGTTTTGCGCATGCACAGTTGCCTTGGCGTCATTTCTTTGGGGCCCCTATTCGAAAACTCCCTATTAACGTGAGTTCGCAGCGAGCATACTGAAATCGTGGAAGCGAGAACAATTTCTAGAAATCGAAGCGAAATTCAAAGAGTCCCCCTCCCCCTTGTAACAGAGGAACGCCGAGGGAGAACCGCCAGCATATCCAAAGTCCTCTCTAAACCATACCCTTTTAGAGGGTGCGGATGGACAGAGGACGGATGGAACTTTTTTCGACAAGACCAGTTGGCCGATATAGCGTATATATGTTTGATGCGTGCGATTGTACATGCTTGTTTGACCACATATGTGGTAGTTGCATGAGCTAAGAAAAGTGTTATTGTTCATTTTTGTTTCCGCAATATCTCGTTATTTGAGCCATGAAACAAGGCATAGCGGGATGACAGTTTTAATTACAGCATTGCTTAGAACGTTTCTAGTAGTTATTATGAGATATTCCCCAAATCTTAATAGCGGTATGCACAAAACAAGGCCGCTGCTGTCCGTCTTTTTTTTTTTTTTTGAGTATATAAGCTGTTTGGCCACGCTAGACAACGCTGACGAAACTCCAAACAGCGAGAAGCAAATCCGCGTAGGAAATAATGAAAAGGGTCACTTGCTGAGAGTTCTTCTCTTGCGCTGCGATAGCCTTGTCTTGATACAGGGTGCCCTGGTATAAATGACTGCAGAGCTTTTGCGAAACGAGGTTACAGTGAGGGAAGATCAAGACTGCGTGTGAACCCTGCTCGGGCTTATTATAACTGCTCGGGCTCGGGCTTATTATAACGACAACGCTTGGCAGCATTGATGCCATTTCCCTCAATGCGAGCCGGAGAGCGCACATATACGGAAACGAGAACAGTGCAGCCCTAATTTCGTCGCGCGTTGCACAGAAGGTTGTAGATGCAGCCGCAGCTCGCCTGGAGAAATAGCTCGTTCGTCCGGGCGTGCAGCAATGTGTTCGACGAGGCATGAGCGCCTGTGCGAGTCATGTAGAGGCGCAAGATGGGACGCGCACTGTGTGGACCCACCGAAACTTCCAGAGGAAATCTCCCCGCTTTTGCTGCCGTTTTGTCAGGCTTGTGAGAAACAGACAAATACAGGCACTCGTGTTTATGACCCCGTGGCATGACAACAATGCAGCATTTTCAGAGTTAATTTCGCGACTACTTCTAATTTATTTTTTACACATTCACCTTTACGAAATATTCTTAAGGTATAGTGTCTTGCGGTTATACGCATGGACTCACAGTGAGATCATGACGCTCTGTTTTTTTTTACTTTCTTGTAGCAGAAAAAACTATCGGCAGTTTACATTATCAGGTGCGAAATGGGATATACGCCTCATAAAATGGCGCCAACATATTTATTTATTTTTTTCGATAGTAATCATATAGAACATCTCGGCAGTATTTTTCCGTCGCCGTTATAGCCATCTGCCGCAAAAAGTTGATATTGATAACATCAGCCGAGGCATCATATGTTCTACGTGCGAGCGCTGAAGAACGCGCGTGAAGCGATGATGAAACGACCAGCATGGTCATTTTCGTCGCACGCAAGACGTATGCAATAATTCATTGATATGTGGGTTTTAACGTCCCCAAACCAGCATATGATTATGACAGACGCCGTAGTGAAGGGCTCCGGAAATTTCTACCACCCGGGGTTCTTTAACGTGCATTCAAATCTGAGCACACGGGCCTACGACATTTCCGCCTCCATCGGAAATGCAGCCGCCGCAGCCGTGAGGACGTATGCAATAACAGCGTGCGAGGGTTAAAGCCCAGACAGCGTGTTTCGGCATGTTCAGTGCATCAGTTCACCCGCGCAGATATCGTATACACTGGGTACACGCAGCCAGCGACGGCGGCCAATTCGTCCATGGCCTCCGAGATCGTGGGCGCGCGGCAGAAACCACGCCGCGCGCCCGCAATCTCGGAGGCCATATTTCGCTGACATGATTCGCTGGCATGATTCAATGACATGACTGGCTGACATGATTCGCTAGCATGATTCGATGACATCATTTGATGACATGATTCGCTGGCATGATTCGACGACATGATTGGCTGGCACGATGAGCGCCCGAAGCGCCCGTCATGCCGTGGCGAGCAGCTTCGGAGTGGCGCATGCGAGCTGTCTTCGTCGAACGTGTCCGCGGCCTTGGCAGATCGGTGTTCTTCTAAAATAACGCGTTCACATTTTTCTCGCTCTCTGTTCTTCAACCCAAACGTTATGGTTGACGGGCGTGTATTTTCTCGCCCTGTTCGACTTGACATCGAAGCGTGTTTCCTCGCAAGCATTGCTTTAAACGCTCCGAGAAAGAGAAAACAGCTGCATATACTGCGAATGCAGGCACGTGCGATTAGCTGCTATAATGTTCGTTGCGTGAACGTGGCTTTTGCGTGAAGCGTAGGAGTCACCTTCACTTGTTAAACGGCTCATAGCAAAAACGTTTCAGAAACTGTCTCGCTTCGGCGTGCAGAAATTTGAGAGAACATGAGTACAAATGCTATTGCACGTCTTACTTGCTTAAAAGGAGAACGCAAACGTATGTTTCGGAAGCAGTAGGCGGAGAACATGCTGTAAACGTCGTCAGCTTGAAAAAGTAACAAGGGGCAAAGCTTACAGCTTACCTTTTTTTCTTCAGCATTTCGAGTGTCTCTCTGTGTGCAGCAAGGGACGCCGCATTATGTCGGCATTGCTATTATCAGCCAATAGACGCCCAACGTCGATACGCCTCACGTATACGTGAAAACACGCGTACTATGCGTGCTGCACCTCGCTGAGCCTCTAACATGGCGGTATGCACGCGACGGCCAACAGATGGCAGCAATTTTGCATAAAGTCTGTACATGCCAACTGTACATCCATAAAACTGAATAGAAAGTTGAGCGAGTTGGTGTATATTCATATTAAAAGAAAAGCGGCGCACAAAAATACGGAGACAAAGAAGAGAACCACACACAGCGCTGCACTCACAACTGAAAGTTTAATCCGAGCACCAAGACTTTAAAAAGTAATAGCCGCGCATGACAAGTGAGGTACAACGAGATTAAGAGATACGCTCATCAATAAAAGTGAACTCTTTTTTGTGCAATGTAACCGAGGTCTGGCTTACGCAAGCATCACGTGACTTGTTAATATGATAGGCTTCCGACAGCTCACGGGTGAATTGATCGTGGTGCTTAAAAATAATAACAGTGTTAGACAGAACAGGTGTGCACCCACACGTGGCACAATGCGAAGCCAAATGGGAAAGCGTGCCGTTATGCAAAGAGAGATAGTGCTCCCGCAACCTTTTATTGATACAGCGGCCCGTCTGTCCCACATAATGAAGGCCACAAGATAAAGGAATGCGGTACACCACCCCCACAGCACAAGGCACATACTTATTTCTATGGTTTACGGCACATTTCTTTACATCTGGCTTGTCCTTCTTGTCTAGCTGATTTGACACCAAAGCACATATCTTTCCCAATTTATTGGGTGCCCTAAAAACCACATCAACTCCGTAGCGGGAACCAACATTTTTTAACCCATGTGCCAGTTTATGCATATAAGGAATGGCTGCGAACTTCATTTTTTCCCGATTGATTTTCCTAGCTGCACGTCCTTTTAAACCACCAATTAACTTATCGCAAACAGCCACAATTATGTTAGGGGGGAAACCTGCTTCCTCTAGTCTTGCAACTTGCTTAGCAAAACCCGAGCCCAACACATGCCTGCATGATTTTTCTAGAGCGGATTTAAGGGAGGTGAAAGCGATGCCCCTCTTTACCACCTTTGAGTGGGCTGATCCAAAATTAAGAATTGGTTTCACTGATCGTGGCTCAAAACACCAGCAAATATGGGAACTCTGAAACCGAAGTTTAAGATCGAGAAATTGTAGACAGTCGGATTCTGGAACCTCCGATGTGAAGAACAGACCCATGCCTTCTGTCCTGAACACCTTCAACACATTGGAAACATTATCCGGGAACGTGGCATAAGTATGTGCCTTGTGCTGTGGGGGTGGTGTACCGCATTCCTTTATCTTGTGGCCTTCATTATGTGGGACAGACGGGCCGCTGTATCAATAAAAGGTTGCGGGAGCACTATCTCTCTTTACATAACGGCACGCTTTCCCATTTGGCTTCGCATTGTGCCACGTGTGGGTGCACACCTGTTCTGTCTAACACTGTTATTATTTTTAAGCACCACGATCAATTCACCCGTGAGCTGTCGGAAGCCTATCATATTAACAAGTCACGTGATGCTTCCGTAAGCCACACCTCGGTTACATTGCACAAAAAAGAGTTCACTTTTATTGATGAGCGTATCTCTTAATCTCTTTGTACCTCATTTGTCATGCGCGGCTATTTCTTTTTAAATTCTTGTTGCTCGGATTAATCTTTCAGTTGTGAGTGCAGCGCTGTGTGTGGTTCTCTTTGTCTCCGTCTTTTTGTGCGCCGCTTTTCTTTTAATATGAACATCCATAAAACTGTTTGATCCGGTTTAAAGGTTGAAAGATTCAAATGCCGTTTGGGCGTATTCGCGAACTCGGAACCTCGCCCATACAACTAATCCGCATTTAGTTCGATATACTACAATCTGCATGGCGTATCCAACATACTTCCCTCTTTTTCATGTTGCTTTCATAAATCCCTGACACAGAGAGAGAGGAATAGGTAGAATAAGATGAACCGTAAAAAACAAAACAAAGATTAAGCGGAAGCACAGGGTGGTTAGCCAGTTCTTGGACTTGCTGGCTACCTTGTGATGGGGAAAGGGGTGAGGGGAATAAAATATGATAGAAAACAGAGAGAAAGAAAATGGTGGCTAGATAAAATCGTTAAGACGTTAAGCAATAAAACAATATAAAGAACGGATAAAAAGTGCCCCGTCTGCTCTTAAGGGCACTTCGTCGCCACACAAAACTCCCCAAAAGAAGGCACTTTCTCCATCTCCGCAGAGGACTTGAGCAACAAACAGTAGAACAGGCAAACGTGTAGCCCCTGTAACCTGGAAGAACTCGCGAAGTGTGCGTAACACGGCGTAAACATGGCCGCCGCACGCCTTGAAATGACAAATTGGGAGCCGGCCCCCGTTCCTCGTGAAGTTCGCACTCACGATGCCACCGCGAGCGCCCCTGTGTATATTTCTGGCGGCCCGCGAGTCGGGGCCTTTGCGAATCCTCGGCCAACAAGCGGGCCTCTTTCTTTGCCGCCGCGGTGGCTGCAGCTTCGAACTCGAGCGTCGCGCACGGACAACCGCCCGCGCGCCACGCTGACGTGCCTTATCGGCAGCAGGTCCGTGGGTGGTTGCTATTCCGACGCTGACTGGCAGCAACAGGTGAACGTGCCCGTCGTTCCGCTACAATGCGCGCTAAGAACTTGTAAGCGACATTCTATGCATGCGCATAGATTTGAGCGTAAGAACTACACACACACACCGGGGAAAATGCACTGCCAGTATACCGGGACATCATCCTTCCAAATTATTAATATGAGGGGTTTAACGTTCCTAAACCACCATATGATTATGAGAGACGCCGTAGTGGAGGGCTCCGGAAATATCGACCACCTGGGGCTCTTCAACGTCCACCCAAATCTGAGCACACGGGCCTACAGCATTTTCGCCTCCATCGGAAATGCAGCCGCCGCAGCCGGGATTTGAACCCGCGACCTGCGGGTCAGCAGCCGAGTACCATAGCCACTAGACCACCGCGGCGGGGCACTCAAGAAGTGGCATGGTTCTGTAGTAGAGCACCAGCTTGCCATGCAGAAGTTTAGGATTCGAGTACCACTCGAACAGAACACATTTTTGATTTCTTTGAACCTGTCTCCAATTCGCACCAACGGACAAAACCAATTTTTCGCTAAAACCAATGACGCCAACGGAAACACCAACAGCGAAATTGGTTCCAAATGGGCTGTTCGGCGATATCACGTTTACACAATAGCGGTCACATGAATTAGAGGTGTGAAGTTTTTCTTGAGCAAACTACGCTGTAAAACCTGCTATCGTTGCCGTTTACTTCAAATCTGAATGCTGTTTTCTTGTTTTCTTTTGCTTGCCAGGTGTAGTACTGTTCAAGTATAGCTCATGTTGGCCATTTGTTGGTTTGCACTCTAAAAGTAGAGTGCAAAAGTATACGAGACACAGGAGACAAGTAGACGGGAAGAAAACTACTTGCCTCCTGTGCCTCCTCTTTTCTGCCCTCTGCTTTAATTTTCAGACAATGCACCAACGTGCCCAGCAACGCATTCTATTAAACCATTTCTTGAAACCAATAGTCACACATCGAGGAAGAGGTCAAATAAAAGGAGACGAAACAGTGCTGTCTCTCTGTGCTTGGGGATGAGCTTCAAGATCTGTTCAACATCAACCTTACCCAACTAACCCGTCTCGCCACCTTGTTGTAATGTGGTGTTAGTACGCGTCAGAGGCGCCGGCCGCAGTACTTCTACCCTGCATGAAAGAAAAGCATACACAACCGTGTTATTGTATATTCCCGTAACGTTTCGCCAATTCTCCTCAGCAAATGCACGAACAAATAAACCCGACCGAGTCATTTTTTCCTTCTGCATCGGACAATGGAAATAAACACGCTTAGGTCTAGCGGGTCTTGCGGTGAACGAAGGTGTCCGCGAGACAACGCTAAGTTATCCGCAAAGGCGTAACCGAGTCGAACTCTGACACAAGAGTTGCCTCCTCCTGTGGAGAGCATGCGCAGAAAGGAGACCGAGCCTGCATCCGTCTGTTCCCAGAGTACACACCTTGCGGGAAGTGCAGAAAGCCTCCCAGGGCCGCAATCGTAAATCAGCGGTGCCGCAGCCTCTCTGTGTTGTTTTGACCAACCGTCTGCAACTCCAAGTATTCCCCGAGCTTCTATCGCTCTTTCTCTTGCTCTCCGCCGCTCGTTTTCCCAGGTTCTTCACCGTGCGGGTGACCGCTGAGTGCTTTCTAAAGCACGACTCAGAAGTCCGAAACGGGAACCCCGCACTGACGACTGAGCAAACCTAAATTCAGTGCTGTTTCGACGAGCCCAGACGAGCGACGCTGTGCGCCTGCGCAATCCACACTGACGGAGACGTCCGGCGGCGTTCCAGTGCCCTCGCTGGGAAGACCTGTTGCGTCGTAAATATTTTCCGCCGCCACTGTTTGTCGAGTAGGGTGGTCCAAGTGCGAAATACGTTGACAGATGACGCCCGTCTGCCGGACCTTCCGAAGCTTCCGTCCCTGTCTGGAGGTTGCAAAAGTGTGTTCTTTAAAACTTACCGTCATTACGTTTTATTTATTTCTTTCGCGCGTGTGTGCACGGCTTCACATTGTGCACGAACTTTCACGATGACTCCTCTAGGATGCAACAGGAGTCGCACGGTCCGGCTACCTTCCTGCGTTGTAAACAGGAGGCCGTGATGACTCACACATGTGTTGGCTGCCCAACATAAGATTTGCCCTGACGTGAGAGAGGAGACAAAAAGGCAGCTGGAGAGACACTCGGAACAAGTATCCTGTGTTCGAAGAGACCAGTAGCGTAAAAAGAAAACAATGAGATTCATGAAGTTCAAAAATGCTTGTTAGCTCTTCGGATTTTGAAATCACAGCATAAATATATGTTATTAAAATCAGGGTAAGCCAAAAATTAAGTTAGCCTGTAGCGGTGAGCTTGCATTACATGGTTCCATTCTCTTCAGTGGCGCTGCGACAAGAATTTAGAACATATTTATGCATAGCAACATAAACATACACGCGTGCATGTTCAGTGCTTCAGTACACGCGTGCTAAGAAAGGCGTTAGCTGTAATACGGCTCAAGTACGAAATTGTGGCAGTTCATATGGTCGGCGCGGACACACTCGGGAAACTAAACATAATTGAACGAGAAATACTGCCAAACAAATTTTATTGACTTAGGTAGCTTCGGCAGCTTTTGCGAGTACGTATTGAATCTAAGCTCAAATGTTTTGGTTAGTACGACAACGCACCATTCTTCGGGAATCCACAATGCGGAGGAGGATGTGGGAAAGAAAAAGTTGTTACTTATTCAGAGTTGCACGAAATGAGAAATGGAAAACTGCCCGGGTATATAGGGGAGAAATGCTTTCGTCCAGGGGGGACCCTGAGCACATGCAGTGAATCCGTTATGTTGAACCGATTTGTCATATTTTTTAGTACAAATAATATGCCATTAAGCAGTTCTGCCGCTGAAAAGGAAACATGAATGCCATCCGCTCACGCATGTATGCGTGAGCAAGTATCCAACGCGCCATATATGGTGCGCTGGACACTTGCACCAGCAGTCGACTTGTGGGCACCGTCACACAGGAAAAGTTTCTCGGCAGGAGGGAGCCAACGTATACATGGTGACATCCACAAAGAATAGCTACTTAGAGCTCGAAGCTAGGGTTCACCATAAATTTCCCAATGCGTCATGGTAACACAGAAGATAGAGACAACACCCGTTCGCTGAATTGTTATGCTTCGAAGTATCCGAGTTCGCAGTTTCTCGTTGGTTTTTATCGAGGATCGGCAATCTTTACAGGCGGAAGGCCACTTTGCTTGATGCAGACATGGTGAGTATCGGACGGAAAATCAAAAGAAAGGCTCTTTGAAGACAAAAGTAAGTTCGGTGATTTGGCAATACTGTGTAAAAATTGAACATAAGTCATGTTTATTGTCGGCACGCGTGCCTCAACGTTGCAATTGACAAACTAGGTGACAATGCCCCGCCGCGGTGGTCTAGTGGCTAAGGTACTCGGCTGCTGACCCGCAGGTCGCGGGATCAAATCCCGGCTGCGGCGGCTGCATTTCCGGTGGAGGCGGAAATGCTGTAGGCCCGTGTGCTCAGATTTGGGTGCACGTTAAAGAACCCAGGTGGTCAAAATTTCCCAAGCCCTCCACTACGGCGTCTCTCATAATCATATGGTGGTTTTGGGACGTTAAACCCCACATATCAATCAAACTAGGTGACAATGATAACGCAATTTGAACTTGAAAGGGTCGTGTTGGCCTTCAGACACTGAGTGGCAAGGAGAGGAGGGTGGGTTCTGACATTGTTCTGAGGGCCACATAATAATGTCCCGAAGGCCTAAGGTTTCCAGACTCTGGTTCAGATCAACTGTATTTCGCTTTGCACAACCGTTTCAATGGCGAAGCCGTTTAAAACAGGCGTAATCTGTAAGGAGCAAACTGAAAAAAAAAACTTGCTGACTGTATGACGTCACTCCGAGAACACGTGCGCGTGGTTGGTGCCTGTGTGACCCGCCACCGAACAAGAAACATTCCGAAAAGCACGAACCCACACACGCTCTTTTCATCCTCTTCTTTATCGTCGTCGTCTTCTTCTTCTTCTTCTGGTTCGCGCTCGGAACACGAGCGCCGATTTCTCCGGCACGGAATGCAGTAACTGTCATTAACGAGACACCGAGTACAGAGAGAGAGAGAGAGAGAGAGAGAGGGAAATAAAGCGAAATAAAGATAGGGAAAGAGAGTAAAACTACGTGAAAACAATTTTTCGCGAGGTGATTTTCGAACCCACGATCTGAAGGTGAGCATCGCAAGCTTCGGCTATCCTGGAGACTAGCAGAACATGGCATATCCTTTTATGTGTAGTATGGTAAAGCAGGTGGGTGAGAAACGGAAGTGACGGTGATGAAGAAGTGTAGGAGGGGAGGGAGTAATCTATAGCATGGAAAGAGAAAGAGAGAGAAATAGACAGAAGAAAAGAGAAAAAAAAAACAGAGTAAAAATGAGACTCAAAATAATAAAAAGCTAAAATAGAGAGCGAGAGAAAGACATCAAAAGGAAGAAGAAACGAGCAATACCGAGAGAGAGAGAGAGAGAGAGAGAGAAAGATAGATAGATAGAAAGAGGGAGAAAGAACGAAAGCGATAGACAGGGAGGAAAGAGAAATATAGATAGACAGGGACAAAAATGAGATACACATAAAACGCATAAAAGAAAGCAATAGAGGAAGAAAGAGGAAACCTGTAAAGATCAACGAAACAGCAACAGACAGAACTACGTATAGGTGTCCCTTTTGTTCCGCTGTCTATTTGGCATTGAGCACTCAGTACGAGCCACGCTAAAATATTTTTTATCAAGGAAATATTGTCGCACTTCTTGCAAACATAAATGTTTTTTAGTTTCTTCTGACAGGAAACCGCACTGAAAGTCAATGCTTCGGTAGGGCGCTTCGTCGACGTCAGCACAGCAAGTGCTTTCCTGGGCATCGTTTTTATGTATACGCGCAGTTCGGGCCGTCCCGTGAGCCTCCTCCCCGAAACGTTGGCCGCAGCGACATTATTTTTTCGACATCTCATAACTCCAAGCATTCCATCTTCTGAAGGAATTAAATCTTTTGGTTTTCCGTTTTGTGACCCTGTTGGCTACTTTCATTGTCGATTTTTTTCATGCACGCGGACGCCGTTGGTTCGGAACACCATGGTTCGGACATTGCAGCTTCCATTTAGAAATCATTCTCTCTCCTTCTTTTTTTTGTTCTTCTTTATTTACTACGTCCCCTATGGTACGTACTTATGCAGCCTATCACACATAAGTAAAAATAAACTCAAATGCGTGCGAAGAATCTACAGCTGGTCTAGTTTATAGTTCTTGGACGTGCTGAAAGCGACGCAAAAAAAAAGACATGGACAAAAGAGGGATGAAGGACACATGGAGATGTGGTGTGTCCTTCATTCTTCTTTCCTCTCGCTCTTCTCAAGATGTCCGAGAACTCACACATGAGCAATAAATGCGGAACATAAACCGGTATAAGAGTCAACTGCAAGCAGTGGTTCCACTGTACAGTGCCTCCACGCGGTGTAATTTGCATGCATAACCCATCGCCTGTTATGCGCCATCATTTTTTTTTTCACGCGGAGGTGGTGTCAATTCCACCTTCTGACACCCTGTGCGGTTTGCACCACGCATGAGTGCCGTGAGTGGGGCAGAAAACACAAACGCTGCAGCCCCCCCCCCCCCGGCCACCAGCCGTGCAGTGTCCTTTCTATCACACAGCGACTCGATGTGTGCAATCTCAACTAAGGCAAAATGGGAGGGAGTCGAGAACAAAGGGGAGGTTCGGCTTCTCCGCCGAGCATGAAGCGATGGCCCGCTGGCCCGACGCCAACCGTTAGGGCCCCATTGAGATGCAGTTTAGGATTCGCGATGAGGCGGGCCCGCCTCCTTCCGCAAGAGAGCGAGTCGCTTTCAAAACAAACGTGTCGTCGTCTTCGGAGAAACACTGGGGAGCAGCTGATCGAGGGCGCCATCGACGCAGAGCGCAGTGGGCGAAGAGCACTCGGCTTCAATCATCCGGCCCACCACTCATCGTATCTGGCCACGAGTGTATCGTATGCGTGATGGCTGTCCCTCCTTGTGGATGCGTCTGCGAGTGGCATGGTCGGGCCTTGGTGCAGTAGTGCGTGCCTCTTGGCGACGTTGCAGTTCTCTCTCGCCTCGGCGTTCTTGAAGTGTCTTTCGAAGTCCCTCGCAGACCGCTTCCTTGCGCCAAGGTCAGATGAGGAAAGCCCCCTCTGTATGAACGTTTACTAAAAGCGCTTTTGACGTTTTGAACGATGGGCGGCGCGTGGTATGTTCATGCCTCCGCACAATGTTGCGTCTCAAGTCGAGAGCTCAAAGATCGATCAAGCGGCAAGTGGCACTCTGTGCGTGCTACACTGTCCGTAAAGCGACACCCTAAGTTCTTCAACAGCCGCATAATCGGTTACAGTGAGCCGTCCACATACTTATCGAAGGGTGAACCGCAGCGACCGGAGGTTTTCTCTTAATCGTAACGCTGTCGATGGAACGGAAACGCCGTTCTTGTGGTACAAAGTATACTGTCGAAGTCAGCGCTCAAGGACCAGAAAGCCTGCTTTAGCACGTATACCTGTTTCTCGTGAAATTACCATGTATCCTACAAAACATCGGAAAACACCTTGAACGACAAAATATAATGGCGATACCTATTTAACAAGAAGGTTGGTTGAGGCACTAGCAGTGATATGCTTTGTGCGTTGGAAGCACTTTACCACAGGGATACGCATAAACAGATATAGTGGTAGACAGTGACAACCCCTAGATATACGACACGGCTAAGAAATGGCTGCAGGCAACTTCGACGTGATCGCAGTACAAATAATAATGACGGTGGAAAAGTGACCGACCGACATTCGATGCAGAACCACAAAGTGACGCACAGGTGGCAGCTCATTTTATTGCTGGTTTGCAGATAAATATCGAACACGGGGAGCAGGTGTGGGCTCAAGAGTTGGGGGCTCCGATTTAACTCTCAACGGAGTCTCATTCTGTGCCCCTATTGAAGATCAACGAAGTTTTGCAAACGCACCTCGTAGGTACCTCAACGCGACGAGGCTGTGCGATTTATTTTTTCGAAGCAAACATATTTCCAGACGCTGTTCTAGTAAACACCAACCGAACAAGATTTGCGGCTAACAACAATTTATTATTGCCATTAGTCCATACTAATTATGGAAAACACTCCGGTTATTTCACATCGTTATCAACCTGGAACAGTCTTCCCCTTAACGTTAAGCAGTCTTCATCATTAGCTATTTTTAAAAACACATTATTCACTTTTCTGCTGGATACCTTAGAATTCTAAGATGTGTAATATCATCTGCACCTGTTCATATTCATGCACTCTTAATGGTGCCACAGCTACTCATCTTGTTCTTGGTTTATTCGCTCCTCTGTTTGTTTCGTCAAGTATTATTTGGGTTTTTTTCTTTATTTTTTATATGTCCTAAGCAGTGTTTTGTTGTACTTATGATTGTTAAAATTTTTTTTAGTCTGTATTCTAATTATTTGTATAACTTATTCCACGTTGCTGCATTTTACTTGTGCACATTTATCACATTTTCTGACAGGAGGTCCCCCTTCAGCCAAGTGCTCTGGGACCTCCTTCTGTATGTTTGTGTAAGCATGTATGTTTTGTACGAAAGTGAAAATAAACTGAAACTGAAACTGAACTGAAGTGACGCCTTGCTTTCTTAGTTTGTTTTTCTTTTTTGTTTTTGCTCGCGTCATCTCTTAGTACCTAATATAGAAAAGGCGTGTAATTGCTGCGTTGCAGGGGCGGCACCAAAGTTCCTTTAAAAAACAGCTGAGGCCGGGGAACTCATGCGTAGTGTTTTGACACCAGGAGGACTCTTCTGGGCTCTTTTGATTCTTGGGGGGGGGGGGGGGAGGAGTAAAGTGGCAGGGATGCAGACCGAAACCCGTGCCCTCCATCATGCTCCCAAGCAGCATTGTGAGAGTGAAAACGGAGACCGAGAGTGGAGCGCGGCATTTTGTCTGTGTGCTCTGTTTAAGTAACCTCTTCCCTCTCCCTCTCTCTCTCTCTCTCTCTCTCTCTTTATGTACCTGAGGAAAAAGTCCAAGAACGAAGAACCTATACGCACAGCTTCTATATTAAAAGCAACCACATTGACCGGAAGAGAGCCCGCTTATATACAAAGAAGCGAGACATGCTATACCCGGGAGTGGCTTTTAGTCATCGCATCCCCGCAAAAACAAGAGCGCAGTAACCCTTCTCTCTCCGTAGCGCCTCGGTGTGGCCGCTTACTCAGCCACTTACGTGGCACGGAGACTCGCTCGAAATGACAGCCGAGTCGCGCGGAGACTGACACGGCTCATAGTGCGTGCGGCACTGCCCCGGAGTTACGTGATTAATGTCAAGCGGTGGCGACGACTTGACCGAGAAAACGTTTGAAAACCTGGCACAGAACTCTCTACGACCCTCTCATAACTGCGCCCGCGTATATGCGCTATAGCTCGATTTACAGTCTCGGCAGCAGCTCTCTGCAAACACCAATCAGGCCCTCGAACAAGTACAGGTATGCAGACAGTCGCGACTCGTATAGACGTCGCTCGAACCACTCGCGTCAGTTGCTTATCTTTATTTTTTTTCTTCGGCTAGTAAGCTTTTCGAAAGAAGGGGAGAGGAGCAGTTAGGTCGTTACCTTTTTGTTCCTTCCTAGAAACACAGTAAAAAAAGAGATCGACAATATAGTTTTGCTTTACCTTGGTTGTTCTTCTGTCTTTCTATTTTTCCAACAGAAGGGTTGCCCCAGAAACCGCGAATTCTGGGAGAGACGGTACACGAGACGAATGACGAAAAGAGTGGGACGAGTCATGTCTGAGAGGCGAGGCATGGCAAGCGACAAACTTTTGGACCTCGACCAAACTCAAGAGGCGGCAGTTGAAGAGTCTGGCGGACGCTTTTTGGGGCGTTCGTTCGAGGTATAGAGGAAAGCGAAAACTATAATCCACGGTCTCACTCAACATTTGTTGTATTGTCGATTATAATGAACTTAATTATTCCAATATCCAATCAGAACTTATGAATATAGAAAGAGAATAAGATTGTAGAGAAAGAGAGAGAGAGATAAGCATAAAGAGAATGCGGGGAGATTAGTGAGGCTCAGTTTGGTTATCTGCCTTGCACTTGCGAAAGGAGCTATGCTGTGAGGAGAGGGCTCCGCACCTCGTACTGACACACGCCCAGAAAGGACCTTTCAGTTTCCAGTCCGTACAGTTTGGTTTGTCTCATAAACTTGGAGGATACTTGTTCGTTGCCTTCAAGGGGTCTGCTCGCATCGCCTTCTCAATCGCTAGTCCGGCTTCTCCACTCAGTGAAGGCCTCAACCATGCCGCAAAAAAATAAATAAATAAATAAGAACGTCTGCGCGCGTAGCAATGAGTGGTTCATACTATCTCCTACTGCAATTACAGTTGCGAAATGCACACTACGCTATAATCCATCCTTTTGCGAATTAGCAAAGTACCCACTAATCATTGATATGGCAACATGTACACCTGTTCAACTACACACTTCGCTGGTGCTGTTGCTTCTAATAATAACTAACAAAACTATAGAATGTTTTGTGATGAATGGGCCTTTAAACCACTCGTGGCGCCCCTGCGCAACCACTCGCTGCGCGCCAGTATGCTAGGCGCGACTCAACGCTTCAGCCACGCTTCGCAACTTCTCGCATTATTCCACTAGTAAAATGTATTTGTCTTGTTTCTTTTTATTCATTTGAGAGAGAAAGGGGAAGCGGGAGGGTTAAGCAATGGTGTGACTCTGTGGCAAAACGCCTGCTTGCGAAGCAATGGATCTGGTTTCGAGACCAACTCAGAGCCATGATTTTTTTTATTATTTGCACCCGTGGCGATTTTTCGCTCACAATAAACAACGCCGACACCTGAATTGCTGCGAAACAAGCTCACAAACGCTATCGCACTGAAAGCCATTGCGACGCAATGTACAGTAAAACCAGTTATCTATGCATGCGGTTATATATACACTATGAATTTACGGCCTTGCAGTTCGTTCACCGTCGCAAAATATAGAAGGTAGGGCGAGAGTACTTCACGCACACTTTTTTGGTTCGGGCCTTTTTTACGGCGCCGTGTCGTAGAAACCACTTGGGAGAGCCGTTAGACCTTTAGAGACGATGTGCCAAGTTTAGTGGAACCGTTTGACCCCGATCCGGCGCACCGCTGCGTTGCTGTTGTTAGCTCGAAACTTCAAGCACTTAAACCGTGTCCAAGTCCCTCCACTAACACGAAAACGGAGGGTGCGGGGATGAAAGTGGCTCTTTAATCTCATCCAGTGACGCAATTCAGAACGCGCCGGCAAATTTGTATTGTCTGGGTTGGCGAATTACTGGCAAAAAGAGAGAACAATAATTTTGGCAAGTGAGACAATGGAGTCGGCAGGCTAATTATGCGCGAGTCGGCGAGGATCAAGCACATGTCGCGAAGCAGTTGGCACGGCATTACAAGCGAGAAAGAACACAGACACGCGCTGGGAGTACGATGACCGATCACAAAAGGGGTCGCGCAAGCTTGAAGTCTCTTCGTCTACGAGCGAGCTTTTTTAAAGGCGTACTAGGCAAGAACCCTGAGTTATGCAAGATCACTCAAAAAGGTTGAAAAATGACGTGGTACCAAAGGCCACATTGCGAACTTAGAATCTCTACCTGCCCGGTTTTAGACCGGCCCGGCAGATTTTTGAGATAGCAGGATGGTGGCCGGTTCACACTCGAAACCGGCCGCAATTCGTGGATTTTTTTTTTTGCCATAATGTAGCACTTATTTATTGTCTGGGGTGTTTTATAAGTGTCATTTGAACAACTGCAACGGTGAATATCTATTGACAATCACCAAAAGTCTTACGCTATCAGTCAGACTCTTTGTAATATCGCTTCAAATGTAACGATTATTATAAAAGTGCAGATTATTGAACTTGTATGTAGGATGGGGTGGGGTCTAATGCGACAATTTTTTTAAATAGTGAATATTTCTTTTTTATTTCACTCCTTACAATCAAACATAAATGCACAAACTTTCTTTTTGGGCACAAGGCATGTGCTACATATATGTTGTCATGTTGCCACCATTCATACCCATTATTTTAAAAATGAATAAAAATGCTCCAGGTGTCTCATTTTGCCCCAACCGACAGGGCAAAACGAGACGCTGCGTGGGGTAAAACGAGACCGTGTGAAAAAACATTCCTTCTGTTTTTTGCAGCAGAAAGGCTCAAAGTTTACACTGCGGGTCCTTACGCAGCCTCAAGGAGCCCAGTCCTTGAACGCCATGCATTGAATCTAGAAAGAACGTGACGTTGTGCTGCTCCGAAACACCTTGCAGATCAAGCACCGCCAGTCGTTCTTTGTGCTAATGTTGTCTTGCGTTGAACCTTTGCACCTAATTGGATTGTTCACCATTTAAAGTCTGGATATTTTTTCTACATATGTTCACCACTTTTTGCCATTTTTGATGCAGAACTGCTCAGGCGTTTTATGGCTTTGTCCACCAGGCTTTGTCAGGCAATGAATTTCAAACTGTGCTATTCAGATTTTCTAGCGCTTGTTCGTTTAGAGTCGTTGAAACGCAACCCCAAGACGTGTTTGGGAAGTTTCTTGACTTAAAGTTTCCACGATATTTTTTTTACGCGTCTCTAGAGAGCATCCTTGCAACCGTGACGGAAAAACATTCACGTAGCGCAAATGGAAGGAGTCATGTTCTGAACGACAAACAGTGCTTTTTATGTGGCTTTTTTATGGAGAACCTCTATATATTGTTTTCTTGTATGTTTGAGCTTTCCTAAGCAAAGAACTATTTTATATCATGATTGTATATTTGTGGTTCAATAATTAAGACACTCTATACGGCAATAGAATGCCTTTTTGTCGCATTTTGCCCCTATCACATACCAGACTTTAAAAAAATACCGCTTTGTTCCCGAGCACCACACGAACTAAACTTTTGGTGTTGTGAAGTTCGTAGTCTAAAGTAACAAAACAAATATTTACTTTGCTGTACTGACGCAGGAGTAGCTTCACGCACGGATCCAAAAATTTGGCCGAACGGAGTTTCACCCTTTTGACGGGTCATGAACACGCTGACACCAGCCATGTAATTTTTCCCGCGCGAAGGCTGTGAGCAATCATTAACCTTTGATTGATATGTAGAGTTTAACATCCCAAAACATCAACCTTTATGCATGAAAAGGCAGACAAGGACCAGCACTTATTGCTGGAAAAGAGAAAAAAGAAAACTAGTTTTCGTATTGGCTACATAAGCCGGCAAAGTCAAAATGTCACGTTTTGCCCCATGTCTCATTTTAGACCACCCTATATACCCTATCTGATTATCCGATATTTTTTTCAGCATATGTGCTGATTAAATTTTAATGTTCTTTTATGTCTTAAATTTCAGAGGCCTTGTATATTCAGACGCAATGAAGCGCTATCAATCCAAGAATTATGTGTGTTCCCTTTTCAGTGCAGCACATTTAAGCTTTAACCAAAACCTGACTGCTTTAAGTACACTCGTCATTCGAATCGTACTTATTATTTCATCAATTAGACTAGTTGGTTAGCTCAGTGTAGGGTTTTTGTGTTCGCTAACATCAAGGCAGGGTTACATAAAATGGCACTGCGTGACTTAAAATGGCGCGTATTGATCAACATTAACTTAATCTCCTATAATATCCTACGGATAGTTGTTCGATTGATCGATTGATTGATTGATTGATTGATTGATTGATTGATTGATTGATTGATTGATTGATTGATTGATTTTGAAGAAAAGTGGCAATCCTAAAACACGGCCGCTTTTTTTTTTCATTTAGTGGTCGTGCCTTAACTTAACGAAGTGTAGACACCAAAATCACTCGGCAACCTCACACGAAATTGTACTTTACACGATTTTCGCGTTCCTGTAGCGAATGCCATGACGAGTTTTGACAAAGGACAGACAACCTAGAACTAATTCATTTGAATTTTCAAGTCGCTTTCTCAGACTTATCGTGACACACATTGACTAAAACGTCAAAAGAGAGCTGCGAAAGCTGTGACGTTGGAGATGTCAAAACGGCTGATTGAGCGGGTTGAGGATTCACGACATGGTACGAGCGCGTAACTTTTGTAGCTCGTGTACGTGTTTCTCACCACGTGTGGAACTTTATAGATGCATTGTGACTGTTCTCCCATAATAGAGCACCAAGTACTCTAAATCGTTCAACATTCTTTCTAAATACACAGGCTATATCGACAGGCAACACATGGTCATTTTTGTTTCTAAACACTAATGACAATTGACGCACGGTAATTTTTGTCAACAGGGCCTCATCAAGTGTGAGACCCACGGGATGGCTTTATGCTCTCCCAGAGTATAGAGTACCAACACGTGTACGGTCCATCAGGTCTGTTGGGACGGCCTTGTGCTCTCCCATAGTATAGTGCCAAGTACTATAAATCGTTAAAACACTTGTTCTAAACACTTAATTTGGCTTGAACTTGACCTGTCGCCACCTTCAATGCAGCGCAAAAGCATTCTGAACGCGCTATTCAGAACAAGTTAAATTCAAGTCAATGAGCATTTCTGAATGAAGCAGTAAAAAAAATACAAGACCTTGTCTTGCTGAGTTTTTGTCCTCCTATGTCCCTATTTAAGTTACGCACTCGTACTTAGAGCGTAGCAGATGACAATCTAAAGTGGGTGGGACTCATTATCCAGGTCTCTACCGGCTCACCGGGTATGGTCCGAGGCTGCTTGAGCCACAAAACACGCACAAATAAGGTATACGGTGAACAAATTCAGCCCCAAGCTTCCGCAATATAGCATCCACTGACGTAATGAATATCAACATCTCCTCGAAATTACGGTTATAAAAATCGGAAAGCGTGAGATCAGAAGTGAGAGGCTGCTTCCGCGACGTCACATGTAATCTGCCAATATAAACCTTGAGAAACTTTTTGAGTTAGCCTAAAGCATCACCCTGTTCCTGTGTGAACCTAGCTTTACAGCGCATCAGCCCGGAAAGCCACTCCAGCTCTTTTACAGATCTTGAACGCAACAAACCTAGTGAAAGCCTGTAAAGGAGGAAAAGGAGAAAGGAAGGAGGACGGCCATGTAGGTTGACTACCTGTCCTTCCATGTGAAACTGAGCGCTGTACCCCCCCCCCCCCCCCGCAGGGGGTCTAGTGGCTAAGGTACTCGGTTGCCAACCCGCATGCAGGCCGCGAGATCGAATCCCGGCTGCGGCGGCTGCGTTTTATTTGGAGGCGAAAATGTTGTAGGCCCGTGTGTTCAGATTTGGGTGCACGTTAAAGAACCCCAGGTGGTCGAAATTTCCGGATCCCTCCACTACGGCGTCTCTCGTAATCATATGGACGCTCTCTCCTTGTTTCCTTCTATTTCGCTCCGTTATTCGCCTCTCCCCACGTGTAGGGTAACATACTGAACGTACTCTAGTTAACCTCCCTTCACATTCTATATTCTCTCTCTTTCTCTCTTTTTCTCTCTTTCTCTGGGTTATGCCTACGTACCCACAATAAGGCGAAGGCTTGTTGCCATTAGCAACCAATGTGAATTCAAGGCCGGCATTCGGAAACCACGATGATGTACACCTTTAATGCTGTCTGCTTTTTCAACAACGATGCAGATGGTCCAATCGGTCCTGGCGATCTCCCTGCGGTGATGCACCTCGGTCATAACTTCAGCCTGCCTTCTATAGAACACTGCAAGGCGTCCAAATCGGGAGTGTGGTTCAGGATCACATTGTTCCCGTGTCTTCACACCCACCTCTGACCTTACGAGACATCTGGGAGAGGCCGCAGGAGCAAGCTGACTAGGCATAGCTCTTTCAGTTTAATATATATGTTTTGTCATGCACGTAGATGTTCTTATTCTAACAGTGCCGCAGCACCGTCGAAGATGAACTGTGAAATACAGTGCATGCTAAGAGTGTCTTGCAAGCACTATACCCCAATGTGCACCTTTTAATATATCAAAACCGTCGCGTAATTAGAGGGACCTGAATCGTGCGCTACACAGAAAACGAGCGCTTCCATGGTATAAAATTCGACCATGCCGTCGGTATACTGACATGCAATACGTTGAGAGAAAAAGTTGTATGGATGTTAGTGTCGATCTTCGCTTTGCAAACTATTGTTAGTGGTTAGCTATAAACGAGTGATATTTCTTATCGGACACTGCTTATCAAAGTAAAGCGCCTCTTCTGCTATAGGCAATGTGGAGCGCTCATCTTGTAAGAGTTAAAAGCATGTTTGTGCACTGTTGCTATTCTTATAGTTGCGATTTCGTCATCGTCGTCGTCGTTCATCTTCTTCATCTTCATCTGAATTCATCTTCTTCATCTTCATCTGAATTCATCTTCTTCATCTTCATCTGAATTCATCTTCTTCATCTTCATCTGAATTCATCTTCTTCATCTTCATCTGAATTCATCTTCTTCATCTTCATCTGAATTCATCTTCTTCATCTTCATCTGAATTCATCTTCTTCATCTTCATCTGAATTCATCTTCTTCATCTTCATCTGAATTCATCTTCTTCATCTTCATCTGAATTCATCTTCATCTGAATTCATCTTCTTCATCTTCATCTTCATCTGAATTCATCTTCTTCATCTTCATCTTCATGTTGGTGGTGGTGGTGGTGGTGTTGTTGTTGGTGTTGGTGGTGGTGGTGTTGGTGTTGGTGGTGGTGTTGTTGTTGTTGTTGTTGTTGGTGGTGGTGTTGTTGTTGTTGTTGTTGTTGTTGTTGGTGGTGGTGTTGGTGTTGGTGGTGGTGTTGTTGTTGTTGTTGTTGTTGTTGGTGGTGGTGGTGGTGTTGTTGTTGTTGTTGTTGTTGTTGTTGTTGTTGTTGTTGTTGGTGGTGGTGGTGGTGGTGTTGTTGTTGTTGTTGTTGTTGTTGTTGTTGTTGTTGTTGTTGTTGTTGTTGTTGTTGTTGTTGTTGTTGTTGTTGTTGTTGTTGTTGTTGTTGTTGTTGTTGTTGTTGTTGTTGTTGTTGTTGTTGTTGTTGTTGTTGTTGTTGTTGTTGTTGTTGTTGTTGTTGTTGTTGTTGTTGTTGTTGTTGTTGTTGTTGTTGTTGTTGTTGTTGTTGTTGTTGTTGTTGTTGTTGTTGTTGTTGTTGTTGTTGTTGTTGTTGTTGTTGTTGTTGTTGTTGTTGTTGTTGTTGTTGTTGTTGTTGTTGTTGTTGTTGTTGTTGTTGTTGTTGTTGTTGTTGTTGTTGTTGTTGTTGTTGTTGTTGTTGTTGTTGTTGTTGTTGTTGTTGTTGTTGTTGTTGTTGTTGTTGTTGTTGTTGTTGTTGTTGTTGTTGTTGTTGTTGTTGTTGTTGTTGTTGTTGTTGTTGTTGTTGTTGTTGTTGTTGTTGTTGTTGTTGTTGTTGTTGTTGTTGTTGTTGTTGTTGTTGTTGTTGTTGTTGTTGTTGTTGTTGTTGTTGTTGTTGTTGTTGTTGTTGTTGTTGTTGTTGTTGTTGTTGTTGTTGTTGTTGTTGTTGTTGTTGTTGTTGTTGTTGTTGTTGTTGTTGTTGTTGTTGTTGTTGTTGTTGTTGTTGTTGTTGTTGTTGTTGTTGTTGTTGTTGTTGTTGTTGTTGTTGTTGTTGTTGTTGTTGTTGTTGTTGTTGTTGTTGTTGTTGTTGTTGTTGTTGTTGTTGTCAGAACAAACCTATTTCGATGCTCTGAGAGACCCCGAGTGTGGTGAATTCTTGGTTAATTTCGACCACCAGTGGTTTCTTAATGTCAACCAGTTAAAAGCCCGAAACACGGGGGCGCTTTCGGGCATTCTTTTCGATCGCGATGAAGCCGCGGCCACCGGAAATTGAACTCGCGACATTGCGTTAAGACGTCACAGAGCCCATACGTGTGCGCAGGGTTTCCGTTTGGGGGGAGAAGTCAGAATCACTGTAGCCAATCCCCCGCCTCACCCCATCGGATCTTTACGACACCCTCTTACTGATGCTCTTACGACCCGAATACAGTGAGAAGACTAGGTATAGAGGGAAGGGGTCACCTCCCATGCCCCTTATATGCGCGAGCCTATACGACAATGCCATAACCACTTACCTGAGAGAAAAGAAGGGAATAGGGAGGAACCGGAGAGAAGGAGGACAGCTAGAGAGGGCGGATGGTGTGGGGCTATATAAATAAGAGCCGCCAACCACAATGTCTTCGCAGCGTAGTAAAACGGGGACGATCTTGGGTGTTCGCCCAGGAGCACAAACCGTGCTGACAGCGGCAGTGGCTGTGTGGTAGCGGCAAGAGGAGGGGATTCGCTATTGTTTCGCCTCGGAAACGAAGTGGAGCTCTTGGAGGCTGGGGAGCCGATTCCGTTGTCACCGCGCCGCCTATTCTTGGCTCGCTTTTCTGACCCTCTCTGTCGCGACGAGGGTAGAAAGACAGGTAAAGAAAGAATGAAGGCAAGACGACTAAGGATGCGACCCCCGGGTCCTATACAGTGCCTCGCGAGCTTTGTTTTCAAGCTCTACTCCTTGAGTGACGGCCAATGACCCAGCGACGCAAGTGGGATGAAGTAGGCGACAAAAGACGCGAGGCCCTGCTCCGTCATGACCCCCTTCTCCTCCTTTTCCTCTACTCATTGCCCTTTTCTGCTCAAGATGAGCAAGAAGAAGCTGAACGAGGAGAGCCGTAAAAGAAGCCATTTCATCCGGAAGGAGATCACTATTGTATTCGCCAGATTCTTTCGCAGCGCTCGCGTCGGGTTATGCTGTCTTCTTGAAATGAATGAATGGCTGCGTGGATCGCGTCATTTTTAAGTTTTAGCTGCCGCGTGACATGAATTTAATCTGCATTATTCACTCAAACAAAGGACGTAAAGATTATAGAAGAAGCGTTACGTAACGAGTCCAAAGGGAGTGATACTGTGTGCCCGACCCTATAGTAAAAGGCTGCTCCCCTTCTTGCAGAAACAAAAAGATGTATTAGACTTCCCTTTAGTATTTTTTTGCGCAACACTGTATGGCTTCTTTTGTTAGGCGACATCAGAGAAATCAATCAACGTGTCTCTGCCCTTAATGTCTTTCTTTTGAAGGGGGAGTGGGTAGGAGAGTAATCACTGGTTAGTCGTCTGTACAACCAGCTTTTACTTGCATCTTGAAACGAAAGTGCGTAGCTTTTGAATGAAAGTATACAACATTTTACTTTCACTTTATTCATTACATTACTTCAGTTTTCTTTCTTTGCAAAGTGACAACGGTGGCAGTACTATATTAAACTAGCACTCGCGTCACGTCGACGAGATTGCGAAAGATGTAACGCGAACAAAACAATGCACGGTGAACTCCTGCGACAATTAACAACAGGGAGCTCCCTCACAAACATTTTGAGACGGAGCTCTACGAAAAGCCACGCTGGTGGCGACATCGTAGCTTCTTGCTCGAACAGATTGTACCGTAACGTTTCGTGCAGTCCGGTGTATATACATGCTCAAAATTCTTTATCGAGGGGGTAGAGGGGAGGCATGTTTTACTCCAGCGTCTATTCCCTCTCCCCGACCCCAAACCCTGCATGGGTCGATTTTTAAGGCAGATTAACTCCGCAGTGGATGCAAAGAGTCAAAAGGAAGCGATGTCGGAATGAGAGGCGGAATGTTGAGCGCAGCCGTGGTAGGATGATAGTGCCGCTCGGGGAGGCGTCTGGGTAAAGGTCGATGGTCCTACTTGCACACCGCGCATCGCACGATATCGGCCAAAAAGTGAACCATTTTCCAGCCTCACAAAGTTGCCTCAACTTTACCGATGCCCGCTCTTGCTCCTCCTGGGCCATTGCCAATTTCTGTGAACAAGAAAAAAACGCTACAGAAAATGCGCGACAAGCGATATATATGTACGAACTGAGGCGGCCCGCTTAGCTTGTCGACGCTTCCCGCAACGTCGGTGTAATATCCACACTTTTAAACACTTGAAAACATTCCTGCCGCCAACCGTATTATAGCACGCGTAAGATATATGAGGCGTGAGCCTGGATCACCGCCTCGAGAAACGTTTACGCGCTATTTTCTTTCACGCGAAGGAAAGATGGCTTATTTATGTTATTTATGTCCACATATTTCATGCGGTGCTTCATTCACTGAGCCTCTTGGCACAGCACAAAACAACTCAGACATCTGAAAGTGCAGCACTTAGTCGGAAGAACCTTTAGCGCCCTGGCACATCACCGATATTATGGGCAGGCATATCGTGGTAGAGGACTGTATACAGGACGGAGGTTTTCAACCAATGGGGTCCCAGAATAAAGATTCCACCTAGCCTGCATGGACCTTTAAATAGGTTCTACGCCTCTCTTTTGTAATTAAATGTTTCCCACCACCAGCACTGCACCGATGAGCAGACCCGTTTAAACCGATTCACTACTTTGAGTCCGAGTGGTCTCAGCTGAGTAGCATTCTGGCGCGTCCGAGGCAAATGCCTAATGAGCAATCCAGGCTTGCAATCAGAAAGCTCCCGTCAACTACTTCAAGACGGTCCCCACTACAGTCTCACTACCGGATACAACCGATCAATACATGGGTTGCACGTACGCCACATCAGGGAACGAGAGGACCGAGGACCGCCATGTTTGTCAACATAAGCAGCTGCGTAGAAGCGTATAGTCGGGAGCTTTGCAGCTGTGAAATCTGGTCTTCAGTCGCGCTACCGGCTTCACCATGACTATTTGTGCCGTTTTTGCATGCAGAATGATACCCGCCACGGTGGTCTAGTGGTTAAGGCACTCAGCGGCAGACCCGCAGGTCGCAGAATCGATTCCAGACCTCGGCGGCCACATTTTCGGAGGAAGCGAGAATGCCGGAGGCCCGTATGCTTAAATTTAGGCGCATGTTAAAAAACCCCAGATGGCCGAAGTTGCCGGAACCCTCAACTACGGCGTGTCTCATAATCGTATAGTGGTTTTGGGGACGTTAAACCACAATCCGTAACTGCGGTCATCACTTCATCACAGGTAGGGGTATTTTCGAGTCATGTCCAAGTTTGCCACGTTTACTTACGTGATCACGTCACTTTCTCGAGAATGCCACCTGGATTCACAACGATGTACAGCCGACCTTTTCTACTTGAATAGCCGCGTCTCGTGTTGTTAACTGAGGTTAACAGTGCAAAATAAATGAACGTGTCTGAACCGCGACTGAGCACCGAGCCTACTAGTCCCTGGGCTACGGCCGTTATGACCAGACTACTGCCGCAGCATCGGCGCGCTTTCACCGCTCTAAATAGCGACAGGCTAACACGCTGGATGCATTTGCAGTGGGCACACCGTCCACAAAATCGGGAACATCGCTCGAACTGCCTGCCTAGACGCAGTACCAGAGCGTGATGAACCACCAACAGTATACATCCCACGAAACCGTAGCTCCAGAGGAGAAAATAAACCAAGCATTGCAACACTATGGAAATGAGCACAACTGCGGTGACGTCTGAACATGGGCTTAGACAGGAGCGTGCAAAAGGGGCCTCCTAAACAACACCAAAGAATTGGGGGACCCTTCACCTTTAAGGGGAAAATGCACCTTTAAGAGTTGAACGCGATAGTGAAATCCGGCCTCTTAAGTGTGCACTCAGCCTTCAACCGCTAAGTGCACACTTAATAATATGTTTTTGTTACACACACACGCACGCACACAAACACGCACACAGTAGATTGGACCAGCGCGCGCTATTATCGTCGAATGAGCTCGTTTTCATCGTGACACCTGTCGAATAAAATGCGTTAAAGGGGCCCTGAAACACTTTTTTAACTAACCATGGAATGAATTCAGTAGAAGAGCTTATTGTCTCACGAATTCAGCTGCACGAAAATTTCAAGAATTCGTTCAGTGCGAGTGGAGTTACAAAGGTTTGTCGCATGCTGCAATTCCGTTATCTCTTCTCTCGTCCCGACGGAGGCGCTGGAAGATGAGCAGGCAAGGGTGGCAGGGCAAAGAAACTACCACGCCTCGTGACCTTGAGCAATTTTTTTTTTCTTCGAACGCGCGGCTTTCCAGTGTAATCGCGCGCCCACGCATGGACAAGTAATGGCCTCCGGTGGCTATCTCGGTAACTTGATTTTTCAGTCACAGGCGGGCAGACGATCTTTCGCTCACAACCAACGGGGCAAACGCCGGCGGCGGGTTTTCTGCGACACGAGCTCTCTAACGCTATCGCGTTAAAATTTCCCCCGCCACGATGCAACATGGGTTCGCACTCTTCACTACAAAATGCCGTCGAAGCCGATGTTTTACTTCAACCGGGAAAGAGCGTCCTAACTATCCTCGACTAGAACGATGACACGCTGTGATGGAAGCTGCTTTGCTGCTATGCTCTTCACCCATCCACTGCATGGTGGAATAGTTGTGGCCGTCCGACTTGCGGGCCTTCGTTTGCGTGACGTGACTTGTCGAAAGCACCACTAATTGACGATGTCGCCGTGTCTCACGGAACACAGCAGATCGGTGTAGCATTCTTACCGGTGCGCAGTTCGTACGGGTCGATATACCACCGCACATTTCAATTTTCGCTTGGTATAGCGTACACGAGTCGGTCCCACAAGTTCTTCGAAGTACGACGGGCAAAGCGTGGGCACGTTTCCTTTCGCCATATCGCATGAATGACACCGACAAGCTCACAACCGGCGGTAAGCTGCCCGTGCAGCCTGAGTAGCGTCACTCAATGTCGACAAACATGACGGTCGCTCAATTTTCCAGCCGGAAATGACGTCACGCGCAACCAGTGTATGCATGACTGATTTTATATCACACTGCTTCAACCCATACACAACACAAGCCTTCCAGCATACATGCAATGCACGTATGGCGCATGACAACATGCTCGCCGTCAGTTGTACCTTATAGGGGTTCATCTTCATCGAAATAAAAATAGGTCATTTTATGTGATCGAGTGAAGTCCCTTCATCACAGCTTATGAAGCAGCCCAACAACAATTTGGAGCAGTTATCAAGCATTCTCAAATGCAAATACTAGGGGAGAAGCACCTTAAGAAGGAACAATGTCCCAACCCCATAAACCATCGTCCGGCGTCTACGGCAGATGTATAGAAACCGAAACATCCGTGAACAAAAAAAAATGTTATCAGGTAGCTATTAACCATAACAAACAAAATAAAAGTCCAAATCATCGGAAAAACATCCACGTTTAATTACCCATCAATAAAAACATGTGGCAGAACAAAAGATTAACAAAAACAAAATAAAAGCTGTTAACTAGAACAAAATAGAAGGCCACGATTTACGATGCAATGCACACAGCTTCGTATTATTATCAGCATTTATTTCGTGGAATCTTCTACTTTACTCTACCTTTTTTAACACATCACAAACTTCGTGGTTCTGTCAGGACCCTCATCAAGTGCGAGTCCCAAGCGATGGCTTTCAGCTCTCTCATAGTAAAGTACCAACAACTCAAAATCGTTAAGCACTTTTTCTGAACACACAATCTTTCATACAGTATTAAGTGTGAGGCACACAGGACGGCCTATAGTGGAGTACAAAATACTATAAATCGTTCATCCCTCTTTCTAGACACAGTTCATCGAATTAGCGTTGCTATTTTCAAAACCCACGGGACGGCTTTATGCTCGCCCATATTGGAGTACCTAGAACGCTAAATCGTTAACCACATTTTCTAAACATGGCACTCCCTTGCTGCAGTGAAATAATGGTCAATGTGTCGCTGCGAAACGTTAGGATTATTTTCTGCTTTCCCATAGTGTAGCAGGAAGTACTCTGAATTGTTAAATATTTTTTTCTAAACACACAGGTGTTCGCCTTGCGTGTCCTCTTTGATTGGGACGGCTTTCTGCTCTCCCATAGTAGAGTAACAAGTAATCTGATTTTTTAAACACTTTTTTCTAAACATCTATACGAGGTGCACTACATCCTTAACTTTGCACAAATACGTGCATCTTTATTTTTAGTGCCCCGAATACAAATAAGTTTCTGCTCATAGTTTTTCTGCGGACAGTACCACAGGTTTCTTTAGAAACGTGCACAACCACAAACCACATGGCGAATTCCAGGAATACATGACATATCTATAAATTAATGTAACTTTCTCTGGTGCTTGAGTTGCAGTGTTGTAAGCGCAAGCTGAGAAAGCCTTCCATGCATTCTATTCGTTATCCAAAATAACTAATGAAAGGAAGGAAGGAAGATAACTTAAATTTGGCCTTGCGGAACGCAACTGGGTCACACACCCGGCTCAGTCCCACTGTGCCGGGTGACTGACAGTGGTGAAATTCTGTACAAACTAAAGGCTTGGTTGTGTGGCAAAGTTTTGCTAGGCTTTATGGACACAACCGGTAAGGTATTGGTTCATGGGCGGTTCATAAAATGCAAGTTTTAACGATCAATTTTTCGTTACCAAAATTTAACTTGCTCTTCATGAAAATTGGGGCTAACGGGAGGTTTCTGTTCAACCTCATGAGGTTTTCAAGCCCGGACACCGTACTCAATAAAAAAAAAGGTCATAAATACCGAAATTTTGAGACACCATTATTTTTTCAGCATAATTCCCTCGTCCACTGCAGTGTGTAAAGTTGTTGATAATATTGTGATTGGTTGAAAAAACTTGAAAATAAAACTTCCAGCACAAACTTATACAAAGGTATATTGCAACAAATGGTATTTTTCACCAAAATGCCACACTCCACTGCAGCGTGTAAAGTTGTAGATAATATTGTGATTGTTTGGAGAAACTTGAAACTTAAAATTCCGGCACAAACTTATACAAAAGTATATTGCAACAAATGGTACATTTCTTTTGAAGACGAACTATACCTAAATGGTATATTCAGAGACAAAATGTGCAACGCATTGTAGCTGATGTAATCAGTCAAATAACTTGGTTCACAATGGTTAGAAGCTTGACGATAGTTATAGCGCGAGAACAAAACGACGACACAGAGACAAGAAGGACACGAACAAAACGTCGACTTTTTACACGTTTTGTTCTCGCGCTATAACTATCGTCATGCCATACCAACTAGCCCAAGCTGCCACACTTCTATGTTAGAAGCTACTTTACTGAACTTAGTGCAATCTCGCTGTATGGCCTAGTGCTAGCATAGAACTTTATTTACGCAGCATGAGCCAGTCTCAATCATTTAGCATGGCTGTGCAACAACTTGAACTACACAGCACTAGCTAGTGTGCTCTAACTACCACTCAAAATTATAGTGGTAATTGACGCACGGTTTGAAAGTAATTTTTCCAACCGTGTGCAATTTGCGAGACCGCAAGAACGACATCGAAGTGCATGCTAGGTTCAAATTATGATACTTATGCAAAATTTCAGCAGGATGCAGCAGGTGTCACCTCATGGCGCAGTTTGGCGCAAGTGACGGAGCTATCACATCACTGCATGTTCAGAGAGGAAACAGGCGTACTTATAGTGCCAGTTTACATTGAGTGACAGAAATAGATGGGTGCAGGACAATTAACATTTTAGACAAAAAATCAATTAATGCCTTAATGCCCTATTTTCTGAGAGGAATCGATTTGCTTAATGGTAGTACTTACATATTAATATATATATATATATATATATATATATATATATATATATATTCCCAGTTTCGGGAGGGGTCCTCCCGAAACTGGGAAATAAATATATTTATCCTTGTTGACAACGCTCCTGTTGTGCTGTGCCATATCCCATACCTTCACGAAGACTAACTGGCCCATTGAATTATTACTCCCACTATATATATATATATATGCTGCAGCGGCAGAGGCGGGAGATGAAGCCATCGACCCGAAGCCGTCCATCAGATCTAGGCTTGGCCCACGGCCAGTTAACGCTTTGAAACTTTCACCGCTCACACCTACTGTGCCGCTCATATCAGCTCCTGACTGTGCTTCCGGCATCTTTGGAAGGGGCTGGAGTGAATGAAAGACGGTGTTGTTGGGTTTGCTGGTCCATATCTAAGCTCGCCACTCCTGATGCAACGGATAGCACACGACACGGGTGGTTATAACACGTGATGGTGGCAGTACTAGAAGTAGTAGTAGTCGTCGCAGTAGTAGTCGTAGTAGCAGTAGTTGTTACTAAAATATCTTATAATGCACAAACTAAATAACTAACTTAGAATTACAGAGCAGTGAATGGGAAATCGTCTACTGCATTTGAAAGGGTATACTTTCTCCTGAACCGCTCAACGATGCCGCCGCCACCATCGAAATCTGTGACTCCTAATGAAATTCTTTTGAAAAATAATCAACCACGAGGGGTGAAAATCATGACGACGGTTCATGCCCATCTGTTCCTGGCTTTATTTTGTCGTTTGAGGTCCTCGCTCCTACAGAACGCGGCCTCAAATATTTTTCCTTCCCTCTTTCTTTCGCCCTCTCATTCATTTTATTTGTTTCTCCTTTTGCACGACATATACTGTACTTCACGTAAAAGTTTTGTTTTGGTTAGTAAGAGGGTGTGTACCAGCTCAACGACCAGGAAACGCAAACAGTGAGGTTCGCTTTAATCAGCAAGGCCAACCGGTTCGAACATCGAGGTAAACAACGCCAGGCCTGCGTGGAAGGCGCAGCACAGTCACAGCGAAAGCTGTCAGATCGGTATTTCAGAGCCTTTTTTTAACACTCATTGGGTACCTGCTGCAAGCACACTCGTTTGGTACCCACTACGGCATTAATAATGAAAAATTTTGGGTACCAGGGCGGCATTCGCTATGCTATTTTTCGTAATTCTTCTTAGAATTGTGGTATCTGTTAAACACTTGCAAAGCATTTTGTGCCAGTCGTTCATGCAGCGGCTGACGACAATGAAAAATTATGCCTGTAGTGGGTATGAGCCACAGTTAATATGTGAATAAAAACAAGCTTTTGTAATGCTTCGAGCATTGAACGACTCCCTAGTCACGCTATTCGCATTGTGCGACGACTGGTTCTTCTTTCGCTGTTTTAAAACGCTTTATAAATCGCATTAACGCGATTCCATTCCCGACATCAAGCCTGCCTAAGGCAAGTTTACCAGTAAGTTCCAAGCACCGGTGTGGTTCAGTGGTGGAATATTGGGCTGGCACCAAGCTTATCCGGGTTCGAGGCGCACTGTGTCATGGGTGCTAGGTTTTTTAGGGGCGAAGCTCCTCAAGGAGTGGGCCTGAACATCCTCTGATGTATGTAGTTGTAGCAGTTGTAGTAGGTAGCCACCCACAAACCAGTGGCCCATATTCGCCCTCGTACACATGTCCGCATGTCCACATGTTACGAAAAACGTGGCATGGTGTCAATGTCACGCTCTCGGTGTTAACAAACCACTGACAGCAGGAATGTGGTACATACTCTCGTTTAGTCCTTGGATTGTCCGCTGGATGGTGGTACTTGTATATGATGAATATATGATAAAAAGAAGGGAAATAGAAAGGAAAAGAAGGGAAAAACAAGGGAATAGACGGACTGAGGCACGGATGGACAGACAGACAAGCAGACGGACAGACAGACAATACACGAACGGACAAACGGATGGACGAACGGACGCAGGCACAGACGGACGCATGAACGGCCGCACGTATGGATAGAATGACGCCCGGACGGACGAATGCATGGACGCACGTATGGACGGAAAGAAGCACGGACGGATTGACGGACGCTTCGTCCTACTCATCATCATTCATTCCGTGGATATGCTGTGATTCTTTTTTCTAATTTTGCGCGATGTGGTTACGGACACTGGCGGCGGCTGCGGACAACTGCGCGTGACCCGAGTAGTGATCTCATATCTTTCGCTGTAAAACGGGCTCTGTACGCCATCGTAGTCGTTTTTTGGCTGAGCCAATGGACGTGATCCGCGAGAAATGAGTTCAGCTTTTAGGGGCGAAACAGGGAAGTTTACTGCAAACTGGTAATATTTCAGGTGAGTACAACTGTCTGGTGTAACAAAGCTCCTTATAGCGGCACCCGTTCATCTCTCGCTGTTGTAGTAGTAGTCGTAGTGTCTAACCAGTATTACATTTTGACTTCTAAGGTGGTGCCGGTGAGAGATTTCTTCTGCGCGTTGTTGAACAATAAAAAAATTCGCAGCGTGCGCGTTATTTAAATGCCGAATTCTTTTATCCCTCATTCCCCCTTAGCAGCCATTGGCATGTACATTGAGCACTATCTGACAAGAAAGGTTTGCTACGTTATACTCGTTGGGCGTAACCTCCTAGGTTTTAGAAAGGTTTAGCGAGCGTTGGGCCGCAGTTGCATGAATACAGTGATCTAGTATATACCATGAACTCGAGGTGGTTAAAGGTGGGAAGTAGATACGAAGCGCAAGCCGTTAAGTGTGCGTGTGCCTCCTCTCGTTCTGTCCTTGAAATGTCCGCTAGATGGCGGTGCTTCTATATGGGGAATATATGATGAAAAGATGCAAGATGGTGGTACTTAGAGTGTTGAATAGATGGACGAACGGCAACACAGACAGATGCATGGACGGACGCACGGATGGCTGCACGGAAGGATGGACGCATGGACGGACGCAGGAGTGGATGCACGGACGAAAGCAGGGACGGACGCACAGACGAACGTGCGGACGCACAAACAGACGCACGGACGGGCGGGTGGACGCACGGGCTGCAACACAGCCGCACTTATGGATGGACGGAAGCAACAACTAATGGACGGACGGATGCTTCGCCCCACTATCCATCATTCACTCCGTGGATATGCTGCCATTTTTTTACTCCAGTGCGCAGCCCAGTATGATTCTCCTGTGTAAAGGACTATATACTTGAAGTGTCAAGCTTCTACGCTGAAAGACTTACATTCAATTCCCAGTCGTGGCGGTCTCGTTTCGAAGCAATGCGAAATGAACGAACACCTGTGTGCGTGTGCTTACAGGTTTACGTAGGCACTAAGAAACCATGAGGAATCGTTCTGCAATTTCCTATGGAGAAGTGCCTCACACTCATACTGCGACTTCAGAACGCAAGAACGCACAATTTAATGAAAGGTTACAGCACTTATATGTATATAGACAGGCATGAGAGGAAAACACAGAAGACAGAACACACAATAAGGAAGAACACATAATACGTCAGCGCATATGTCTTGTGTGTTCTTCGTTCGTCCCCGTCTATGTGTGCGTTGAAAGCCTTTCATGACGCATTACCAACTAGCCCACCATCGCAAGCCATCCTCGTGAACTTCGCATAACTTCTTTATATTTCAGGACCCAAAATGCGGCGCCTAACTTAATAAATGGGAGTAGATTGTTTTTTTTTTTCACGTATACATAGAGATACTGCGTCCATCATAATTGAGTCATCTAAACAAAAAGAAAACTGCGTTGCTAACCAAAAGCTGTCACGTTATGGTGGTTCGTGTGACATAATTCTAGCTTACATACTCTGGTAATAACAAAAGCACAGGCGGTTGGGTAGAAAGAAAGACAACTGACGAGGGAAAAAAATCTGCTTTGTGAATTTTTACCCAAATATTCGACCAATTGCTTGTGTCGCTGCGTTGTCTTCGTGTGTGAGGAAAGCTCAACCTGCAGTCACTTTTCTTCAACACATTCGGCTCGTGGAAGTAAATATTGAGGAACCGACACCATGTCGCACCGAGGTTCTAATTCAGTAGATGGAACTTTGGCATAATATGGATCCGCAGGCAAGAGGGTGATCGTCTAGAACGAGGAGAGGGTCGCAATCTGTCCAGTGGTTTTATATCATCAATGACTGCTTGTTTTGCTCGCCGCGACATGACGCGACAAGAGAGTGGTTGCTCCCGCTCCCGCTTGAACGCGCTGCCAGCAACAGCTGGAGCACGCGGGCCACGCGCTTCTGTGTTCCCTTTCATAAAAATTGACACTGTACATACACCACAAACACTGAGACACGAGGCCTCGACCGTGACATCAGTTTTACGTATCTTAAATCTTTCTTAGGGGCGAAGCTCCTTAAGGCGTGGGCTTTGCGTCCCCTGTATGTAGCCACCTCTCGTTTAGTTCTTGCAGTGTTCACTAGATGGCGGCACCGTCTCCTGCATGTAGCCACCTCTCGTTTAGTTCTTTCAGTGCTCACTAGATGGCGGGACCTGTAGCTGATGATGAAAAGATGCAAGATGTTATAAACTAGACGGTGGTACTTGTAGTTGATGATGAAAGATGCGAGATGTTATAAAATAGGAATGATGTCACATATGGCACGTGTCATTGGTGGAAGGCAATCGTTCGATTTAGTGCGGCGACGTACGCTAGGGGGAGCATTGTAATAAAATCGAGTAGGCAAAATGTACGGAAGATTCATGGTTTACCAGGTTTTCCTCCAGAGCTTCGCCCACTCATCTTCATTCACTTCGTGGATATGGCGGCACTTTTTTATGTTTATCAATTTTTCTACATTGAATTCTTACTACCTAGCTCCAGGAGCGTAAATTCCAAAAAGTTACGACGAGAGTGGGCGGGGTGACATCTTTTTATGGCGGTCATTTTGTTTTTAAAATAGGCATACATTTTAATATACATTAAGCAAATCAATATGCGGTCTAATTTTTAATGAACAGAAATTGATAACAGCGTTAAAAATAAACATTTGAAAACATGCATGGCTTCCCACCTGGCGCAAATGTATTGTGCTATTGAGACTTCTCGGAAACCAGTCGAACAACAAAAAGGAAATTTTATAGTCTTACATAGCTAGCGCATTTTCAACACAGAATGGAATGAAAAAAACTTTATTTCAGTCCGGCAGGACGCGCTTGGCGCGTAGCGGGTGTCTCCCACGTCAACACAGAAAAACACCGTTATTTAAACAGGCCTTAAAAATATGCCAATGCGCCATACTTTACTGTCAATTAAAGTGTGTGATGTTTGAGAGAAACCTGAAAGGTGGGACAATTGCTTGCCCCCAGCCTGAGCACAAGAAGCATTAAGACCGCACTCTCTGCCAGCTCACTTTCTGTTCTAACCATAAGCTGTTAGTGCCGAAGGTGCACTTTCGCTTATGGCCACTATACCAGTCAACAATACATAGAGAAACGGCCAGACAAATGAATGTCTGGAGTTAGTCTCCATGCCAAGTGAGTGGCATGTCTGATGACTCAGCTCCAGCCGCGTTAAAAGCAGAGCTTCGCGCGGACAAGCCTGGCGCTGTTTGCAAAGCAAGCGAGCTCATTCCGGAAACCGAGAGCACGTGTTCGCTTGGAGCGCGTGCCAATTTCATTCTTCTCTGCATGCAGATGAGCGCAGCTCGGACTGCGGGCCACGCAGCGTTTACAAGACACGCTGTTGTGTACACAAAATCTTTCTTCTGGCAAGTAGCAACTGGGCCATGTGCGTTATGGCTCCGCAATGACGGGCCTTATGTAGTACGTGTTTAATTGATTGACAAAAAAAAGGAAATATTCATTTCTTACTTCATAAGGCGCGGGAATATTTTGCAGGGCGAACCTGTAGGTAACTCAGACTCCGGGATCATATTTATTTCATAGACAAAAAAAAAACATTCCGTGAATTGAAGTAAAGCGTCTACCATCTCCATAAAAACATATATGTATCTACCAATAAATGATTTAAATACTTGGTTAATTATAAAAAAAATTGACATATTACAGCTATGAAGTAAAAGATAGGTTTAGTTTTATTTTCCGGGGGTACAGGAAAGGCGCAATCGGATGGTATAGAAGTTACAAATACCTAAAAGGTGAATAAGTGCCTGAGTGAAAAAAGAACATAAGAAAATGGTGAAAATACTATGAATATTAGTTACATATATTGGAATTTTTATTCAAATATTATTTTTGTCCCCATTCATAAGCTCTCCCATCCACGCGCAAAGCATCTGCTTCGGTTTGTACGGGTTTATCCTGGCGGACAGAGTTGCGCAGCAAAGTATGTGACGGGTACTACCATAGTGCGCAACGAACAGTGACAATGATAGGAAAGAAAAGCTCGAAAATAAAAGTTAATGTACCTTATCGAGAGGAAAAAGAAGCTACGTTTCAGACAGGGACTCACCGATGGTTGTAATAACGGTGATGCTGTAGAGCAGCGATCCCGAGAAAGACCACTGGAGGGCCTCTTCCTGGACGTCCTTGCCGTCGTAGCCGTCGTTGCGAACAGCCAGAACCACCTCGTCCTCGAACTCCTTGAGCTTGACGCCCACCTCGTCCATCCACTGCTCGTCGTGGAACACGTTGAGCCGTTCGGTGACGTCCCACATGTCGCGTAGGTAGCGGCGTCGCAGCTGGGAGACGCGCTGTCGCTGGTGCACCTCCTTGTCGGCCTCGATGGCCCGGAAGATGAGCGCGCCCACGATGGCATACGCCACCACCAGCAGGCAGAGGCCCACCTGGGACACCAGGTGCGTCAGGAAGATGCGGGCGCAGCGCCGGACCCGGGCGAGCCGGGAGCGAGGAGTCGGCGACGCCTCCGTCGGCATCGTCGGCTTTACTTAACTCCACACGTCGCAATGTACTGGTCTTCACCAGGAGCTCTCACTGGCGACTCGCGGTGTCCGAGCGCACATCACACCAACTCCGTGGCACGGTAAGGGCCCGTTCTCCCGAACCGGCCAACAAAGTCGCACAAAACACTTCCAGTCAGACGCTATGTCCAGGTGTAGCCGAAATGTGTTCACGCGATGAATACACAGTCATACCAAACGGAATCGAGTCAATCAATCAGTTACAGATTTCTTCGCGGCCTAGTCGCCACAGTAACTCGCAATTTCCGAACTCGTTCGATGCATTGTCTCGTAGAGAAGGTGAAGAAATGAAATGAAAACAAACGACCACGCAAGCAATCCACTTTACGTACTTCCAGGTGGATGGGGGTTCACTTTCAGGCACCACACTACATAGCACTCTTGTTCGTCGAGGTCGCACCGCGGTTTCGGTGAAAGCACGTCCCTTCCGAAGAGCGCAACGAACGCACGTGTTCTGAGCCGGAGTGCGAGGGGAGAACGAGTTTTGGCCCGTTTGGCCACCACGCCACGCCTGCGCCCCCCGAGTCCGGACCCCGCGATGGCAGCGCCGCGAGCTGCCGTTCCGTTCGCGTCCTGCCGGAGGAGGTCTCGAGGTAATTGCGTGCACGCGCCTTGTCGGATAGCTACGAGCTGTCCGCTTTCTCTGCCCCGACGGTAAGCGGGATCGGCGTTTGCTCAAGTAGCGCAAATATTCGAACGCGATATCTTGAAAGTCACACGGACCCTCAGACATTTCGTCAAAGCGACTCGCTTACGAGAACGGAAGTCGGACTTGTAAGCATGCATTCTTGAACAGGTAGCGCACATGAACCGACAAGTGAGGAACGAAGAGACTGGATGAGCGCTAAGTTTGAATTAAAGTTTATTCTCGGAATCCACGCCTTTTTATCACTCAGCAAAGATCAGAAGCCACATTGTCACCCAGGAACTGCGCACCTTAACGATAATGAACAGCAAAGCGGTACACCATCTTAATCTCCCCTACGCTGATAATCACATATAGCGACGCAGTTCAAGACACTATAAAGTAAAAGCTTCCGGTTACGTAATGCATGCTCCAACTCGAGTCTTTTTTAACGAGGAAAACGAAGGTGTCATGTTAGGTGCAAGAAAAGCTAACTCATGGGGAAAGGTCGGAGGGGGGGGGGGGGGGAGGGTCTATTGATATGCTTTCCCCCGAAAGCTTTCTATCCAACGAATGCATCTGGAATCGGTCTACCTTTCACCAAGTGCAAGCGACGACATTATCATAGACGCCAGCTTTTGTGAAGTCACGATGACGTCATCAGATTTGACATGTGACATCAGGATGATGCACATGATATTGATGCCGTATACTTAAAATCAAATGCGTGGTCACATTCAGCTCACATTCAACTTCGGCACTGGCAAAGGTGCACCCGCGTGCGCTTTTAAAGAAAACAACGTCATGAGGCGCGGTGACCTGTGGTTGTAGCTCCGTGACCCTTTGTCATTACCTCTCCCTCCACCCCGCCCTCACGCTCTCTAGAAAGAAAGTATAGAGAAAACACTGAGACCTTGCGACAAGTACCTTTATTTCTCTCGTACTTTTTTTATGCGAAGCATTTCATGGCAAACTTCGGCGACATTGAGTCTATCTATCTATCTATCTATCTATCTATCTATCTATCTATCTATCTATCTATCTATCTATCCATCTATCTAGCCGCCTACGACTTTTAGCTCTCCTGCCCATTTGGATAATGGTATCGATACCAAACTTGGTATGATATAACATGACTGTATGGCAAACATAACTGAATAGTCATAGCATGAAAATCATATGTATGTCCTAAATGTCATAATTTACATGCCAAGGGCTTGCTGCTCTTGCGGTAGTTTCATTCACATGATATGTTGCAAAACTGGTATGGTATGACATTCCTGCATGGCGAACACAAGCGACAGACCCTAATATCAAAATCATGACATGCGTGTCATGTAGCAACATTACTACATGCCACACTCATGATGTGCTCGCGGCCGTTTTCCTAGCTTTGCATATACCGAATTCGGTATTACGGAACGTGAATGAATGACGAAAGTATGTGACTGGTGCAAACACGATAATCATGAGATGCGTGCCATGTAACAACATGACCACATGTCATGCTTATGATGCGCTCGCGGCCGTTTTGCTAGCTCCTCATGAAACGAATTCGGTATTACGGGATGTGAATAGATGACATAGTAAATGACATGTCTAAACATGATGACCATGACATGCGTGTCATGTAACAACATTAGTACGTCCCACACTCATGATGCGCTCGTGGCCGTTTCGCTACCTTCACATATGCCAAAATTTGGTATTACGTCATGTGAATGGATGACGAAGGTATGTGACTGGTGCAAACACGATAATCATGAGATGCATGACATATTAGAACATTAACACACGCCACACTCAAGGCGCCAATGCACTTCGACGTGAGCCGGCGCGCACGCCCACCAGCGTTCGTTTTATCGCGTTACGCCGGCGATGCCACGCCAGGCTCCGATATTCCCTTAGTAGAGATCAGTGTATCTGCCCACTAACCTTCATTGTGGATCTGCATGTCATATACTCGCATGTGTGCGCCACGCTGCGTTGCTTTGACGCATGCGCATTTGAGCGCACACGGCGTCCCTCCGTCACGAAGAGAGGCAGGCACGGTCTAAGCAACGTCGTCGGCGCGAAATGCAGCATGTCGCATTTAGCGCCGGTTGCGACCGGGCCGCGCCGACGGACGCTGGTCGCGCCGATCACGCCTGGCGTCACACTATGGAGTGCGCGCGTTTTGCTAGCGTGGCGTCGCTGCTCCCAGCCTGCGTGTGCATCAACGTTGCGTCAGAGTAGATTGGGCCTTTCATGACGCACTCGCCGTTGTTGCGCTAGCTCCACGTGTAACAAATTGGTATCACGGGAAGTGAATAGACGACGACGGTAAATGACACGTCCGAATCTGATAATCATAATATGCGTTTCATCTGAAACATGACTACATGCTACGCTCATAGCATTCTCGCGGCCATTTCACAAATTCCTCATATACCAAATTTGGTATTACGTGACGTAAATGGACAATGAATGCAAATGACACGTCCAAAAATGATAATCATGATATGTATTTCATGTAAAAATGACTACATAGTACTCTCATAGGACGCTCGCGGCTGTTTCGCTAGTAACTTATGTGCGAAAGTTCGCATCAGGTGACATTAATAGATGGCGAAGGTAACTGAAACGTCCAAACATGGTGATCACGATGTGAAAGTCATGTACCGCATAATTTACCTCCAGCTCTCAACGTTGTGCTGAATTTAAGTGACCTATCACCCTTCCTCATTCGTGCTTCGCATCTCATCGATTCGCACTCTACGTGGGATCCGTCAATTTTTCGCCACGAACTTGTGAAGCAATAAACTCCTAAAATGAGGATTTTTCATGGTTACTTCAAAAAGCGCTGTGGAATGCCAGTAAGTTAAAGAAAAAACCGCACCTCCCCGAATGGGATCGTGAGGGAATGATAATGCATTGGGGTGCACGCGAGTCGCCGTGCGAAGAGCGCGATCCCGCTCGCGAGCTGCCGCTCGTCGTTGGCGCTTGGCCTCCCGCTGTTTCACTCGAAGGCCGGAGGCTCTCCGTTGACGTTTCCCCGCCGCTTCTCGAACACGAACCACTTCAACGTTCTTGGCTCGTCGTTGACGTTCATTTGCAGCGTTCTCAGCTCGCCGTTGATGCCGCACAGCAGCCTGCACGAGCAGACATGTCACGATCTTCGACTCGTCGTTGGCGTTTCACAGCGGCTTCCTGACCAAGAAGTTCCGCAACAGCGACTCGCTTCAAACGCATGCGTTCGGCGTTACGCGCTCTTCGCTTCGCAGCAGTGTCTTCTTCTCCAACCGATGATGACGTTGAAGCAACTGCAGTGACGCAAGCACCAGGGAGTGGCGTAATGCTCGAGTGGCATTGTGATACACTTCGTTCTAGTGGTATCATCGCCGCGAAAGATTCGACTTCACCGACTTCCGTCGCTATCAAGGCACGCAAAGCGCGCGCTCTGCATTATATACATATAGGTCCGAGTGCGGAGAGGAGGAGCGCCTGGGCTCTGTCTCCGCCGTGCGAGCTCCGCGATGCGAGCGCCCTCACCCGGTACGCTCCTGGGGTGAATGATGATGAGCGGGGTGAAGCCTCCATCAGTCCATCCGTTCGTTCTTGCTACCGTCCATCCATGCGTCCATCAGTTCATCCATGCGTCCGTCCATTCGTGCATCTGTCCATGCGTCCGTCCGTTCGTTCGTCCATGCGTCCGTCCCTGCGTTCATTCAAGCGTCCATTTGTCTGTCCATCCAACCGTTCATCCATGCGTCCATCCGTCCATCTGTGCGTTTGTCTATTTGAGCATCCGTCCATGCGTTCATCCGTCCGTCCTCTCGTGCATCCACCCGTGCGTCCGTCCACACATGCGTCCATCCATCCGTCCGCGCGTCCCTCCATGCATTTATTTATGCGTCCGTCTGTCCTTTCGGGCGTCAAACAGACAGACAGACGACGGATGGATGCGGCCAGCGGATGATTCAAGGTTTTACGATAAAAAGTATGATACTCACAAGGCGGCAGCGGCTCGCATTCGAAGACGGAACCCCGATGTTCCAGTGCATGAGAAAATAGAAATGACGTGACACGAAGACGTTGGCGATCGCGTGTTCGTCGGCAACGCCATACGCTAGGGGGCGCGGTGAAGTAAAAGCCACTTTAAAGCTGCTTTGGTGGTTCAGTTCAGACTGGCACGGTGGACGGACGTGTTTTTTAGCGCTCCAGATCGGCTGCACAGATAAGTGGTTTTGCATGTTTTGAGCTTGCCTTTATAATTAATAAGACCGCAGTTAAAATCTTTGTAGCACTTATTACATTGTACGGCTTTTTCGGAGCTCAGTCATCAGGTATTTACTAGTTTGTGCGTGTGTGTGTGTTTGTTTCTGTGTGTTTTTTTTTTCTCTTGCAACCCCGTGAGGGAAGTTCACGTACATTGAACACGCGATTTTTTTTAGTAGAGCTTACACTGTCTCTTTATCGTAGGGCAGGGATTGTGTTTTGTAATTATCGAGTGAGACAATTCATAAAGACAATTGGTGTCAGAAAGACATGATTAAAAAGGCTGTAAAGTGTTCAGGATGCGGGGTGGGTTTGAAAATAGACCCAAGTGCAGAAGCTAATAGAGAGGAGACTGACGTCAAGTGTAGGCTATGTGACGTCGAGGAAAAAAGTGGAGAAAATGATGGTTGCCCAGAGTGAACTGCTGATGAAAATCACCGAGCTGCAGACTGCACTGGCGACAGAGCAAGAGAAAAGTATAGCTATGGAAGGAAAACTCAAGTCCGCCGAGGAAGCACTAGTGAAGGTGAACAAAGGAGCGGCTGACGGAGACAACAGTAAGGCACCGGCAACCAGAACGGCGGAGAGAAAAGAGCAAGCAAGTTTGGAAAAAACAGGTTCAGCCGGCCGCGAGCATATTCAGCTGGTCGGTTTAGCCAGCTGGTTCAGCCGGCCACAAACAGGTTCAGCCAGTCGCAAGACCCAGCTTCAGCGAAGTAGTGGTGGGGCTGCGAGGGGACAAAGCATCCGGCGTCACCGGTAAAGTAACCCCCAGGTGCAGGACACTCCAGCTGAAAAGTCACAGCATGTGATAATCGCCAGGGACTCGAATTTAAATTGATGCGCAGAAGCAATCAAAGTGAGGGTAACAGGGGACAAGAGGGTTGCAGTAAGGACGTTCCGAGGACGCAAGCTGGAAGCAGTCATGAGGCAAGCGAGCGCTAAACTCAAAACTACAGCTGGTAGACGAAACCTCGTGGTTATGTCAGGTGGTTTAAACGATGTCTTAAATGAAGATACGGCAGGACTAACGACCACACTGGTGAAAGGGGTCGATGGCATGCGCGCCACTTCTCCTCAGGTACAGGTAGTGATATGCACGATACGCGAGCTACCGGTGCGTGACGGCAACCTGCAAAGAGCGGTTGTCAACGCAAACCAAGAGATATGGCGGATGAGTCGAGAGAAAGGCTTTGACGTGGTGGAAATAAACAGAGAGGTGCATAGGTGGTGGAGTTTTCAACGAGACAGAATTCACTTCAATGGGCGGCTAGGTCATGAAGTGGGTTGGCGACTTGCAGAACGCGCAGTAGCTTTTGGGGGGCACGCGGGCCCTTCGTGATGCAGGATAGCTAGTAACGAGGAAAACAACCAGGGAGACTCTTTGACAGGTGGTATGGACAGATACGATTCTAAAGTGGCACCAGTATCTAAGATAGGTAGAGTCCGGGACAGAAATAGACGTAGCCATGAAGGCCGAGCCAATTCAGACATAGGGTATATTAACATGCAGGGTGGTAGGAACAGGCTGAAGTGGGAAGAGATAGAAGAACAGCTAAGGGAAGAGAGGCCGATGGTATACGGTTTTGTAGAAACACACCTCAGGGACATGGAACAACCTCCGAACAATCCGGACTACGCGTGGGAATATTGTAATAGAACAGAAGGCAGCAGAAAGGGGGGTGGTATTGGGGCATTCATTCATAAAAGTACAGACTGGCAAATGGTCAAGCAGGAGTGCAAGAAACATTTTATGGCTAAAAGGGAAAGTGGCAGGGCAAATGACATTCCTTGGTTCGGTGTACTTGTGGACGGCAGCAAAGGCCAGAGAGGAAAACCAGGCAATAGTAGAGTGTATATCAAAGGACATTGGGGAATCAGGAGGAGAGAGCGAGATAATTATACTAGGAGATATGAATGCGCATATAGGAGATATAGATGAGTATACCGACCCAACAGGCAAAATGATCATGTATATGTGTGAAATGCATGATTTGATAATTTGCAACAGTACTGAGAAGTGTGAAGGGCAAATAACATGGGAGGTAGGAAGGCTACAGTCGACGATAAATTACGCCCTCATGTTACGTAGGATGTATGATAGGCTCAGGAGAATGCGCATAGATGAATGTGGCTCCAGAAGTCTGGGTAGTCATCACAAACGTATCAAGCTAAGTTTTGGAAGAGCAGCGAAATTGGGAAGGAGACAAGATGAGCAACTACAGGAAAACTTTCATTCAGAAAGGCAAATAGAAATTGCTACTAAAGAAATTGAAAAAGTAATCACTGAGGATAATAAGAATGTGTGGACATACACAAATCTAATTAGACTGTTTGGGCTAGAGCTTGCTAAGGTACGTGACAAGTCACCTCGGAAAAGAAGACACAAGCCCAAGAGTTGGTGGGATGAGGAAGTTAAGAGAGCCATAGTAAAACGTCAGGAAGCCTCTAGGAAACACAGACGTGCTAAGCAGCGGGGTGAAGCGACAGATGATGTTGAAAGAAAATGGGAAATCTTTCTAAGCTTTAAAAGGGAAGAATCTCTTCTTATCAACGAAAAGATTGGAAGAAAGGGGGCTGAGTGGCTGGCAGAAGTACATAAAAAGGATAGAAAGGCAGCTGCGAAATTCTAGAACCATCTCAACTCCCTAAGAAATGAGACGAGCCTAGAGCAGAGGTTTGTCACTACAGCTCAAGGTGCTAGGTTAGAAAGGGACGAAGCTATTGAATATATAAGAACAAGGGTGACAGAAAAAATTCAACAAAGAAGTACCTTATGCACCACCATAGACGAGGATGAATCAAGTGGCGCAATGGCTCCATTTTCACAACGAGAGTGGGAAAGGGCTGAGAAGAGGGTTCCTAGTAGTACATCAACAGGCCCAGATGGCATTCCAATTATGCTGATAAAAACATTGGGTCCGAAGTCTAAGCAGACTTTGAGAGAGGCAGTGAGCAAAATAATAATCGATATTGAAGTCCCCGATGGATGGAAACTTAGCAGGATGGGCATGATCTATAAAGGAAAGGGGGACAAAGCTGGCATAAACAACTACCATCCTATAACAGTGACATCACTGGTCTACATTGTGGGAATTGAGGCTAGCCCGCTGCCTTTGCGCGGGCTTTGCCGCCTTTTCTGCCGTTCTCATGTCCCGACATGTCTGCCCTCCTTCGCTGTCTGCCGTGGTGGGAGAGCGGAGTGACGTTTAACTCCCTCACCCGGTAGCGGATGTTGACGGTGGCGCCGCGCGCGGGGACTCCCAAGAGAGGTTTTCGCGCGCTGCGTCGGGAGCGGTCAGATACTCTCCGGGACAGCAAACGGTGAGCCACGCTATCTTTTCGTCCGTCGACTCCCGTCAGTCGGGGCTCGTCGGACTTCGCTGACGGCGCCTCGCGCCCAAGGCGAACGCTCACCCGCTGTTGCCCCGCTGCGTACGCACGGCCTACCAACTCGGATTGCTCCATACCTCATAGTACTAAACGCCTGTTACCCAAACCATTCCCCATCTTCATGCAAACTTTGCGGCAAACCAGGAGACTTCCTCCACATATTTCTCACAGGTCCCACCTTCCCTCATCCCCAAAGCTGGCTGTGGCAGTGTCATATTGCGAGAACATCATGACCAGCACTTCTGCGTTCGATCAGCGCCGGATCATCTTGTGCGCCATGAAGAGGATCGCACTTCAAGGGCCTTCCTTTGCTTTGTAAGGGTGCCTCCTCATCCTGAGGGAGCACTCACGTGCCGTGAGGAGGCTCGGCCCCCGCGCTCTGAAGTGGCAATAAATGTATCTACCACCACCGAAGACGGAACCCCGAGAGCGCGAGGTAGAAGCTTGCCGGGAAGCGGCGCCGCCGCGCCGATAAGATCCCGGCGTACGAGAACGGGAGGCTGAAGTGGCGCGGCAGCGGCGTGCGGACCCAGCTTAGCGCCAGTCTCCATCAGTCACCCAGTTGAATATGCTGTCATTTTTTTTCTTTACTTCAATAAAAAATAATGTAGGAGTTGTCTTGAAAGCTGTTCGTCGCACTATAATGATGGCAGTGGTGTTGCAAAAAGCTTGCTGCGCCGTTGCCTAGCAAGTGCTCTGCAATGGAGACCACCGCGCAAAGCGACCGATGGAAACGCCGCGCATAGCGTCTTACCGCAGTTTGACGTCATGGACGCAAACAGCGTGAAAATAGGTAATACAGAAGAAAAGAGGAAGCAAGAACTGTGACCGCATGCTGCACCACCTGTCCAAGTTGTTCATGCGCGGTGAATACAGAAATGTGTGTATCGAAAATCACAGCAGATCCACGGAGTGAATGGTGATGAGGGGGGAAGCTCAGGATCAGTAAACCGTGTATCCTTCGGGAATTTCGCCCACTCAATCATCCAAGACGTGAGAAGTACTGCATATTTACAAAACGTAATTTAATTTGTTAATGGTAGCGAGACGTGGCTGTCGTTCCCCCTTCGTTATAACTGGCTTATGGTCGTTAAGATGAACAAACACTGGTTCTTGAATCGGCCGTAGGGGACCAGGGAAAGCTACATCCGAGGAGGCTTAAGAAGCCTGAAAAATAAAACTCAACGCTTCCGCATCACTTTTGACCCGTCCCAAAGGAGATTCAGTGTGGAGCTCATTCACTCATTCATCAATTTATTTGTTTTATGATTGATTGATTCGTTCATTTTTATGAGTATACCACGCTTAATTTCGGTTGAACATGTCTTTTTCTTTGTGGATACAGTGAATTATAGTGACAGATTCAAGCATTTTTTTAAAGAAGGATTTGCATTTTTACATCGTGTTTAAAAGTAAATAAAATCTCCGCCTTATCCACAAAGTGAATGAACATATAGGAGCTTGCTCAGAGATGGTCGGGTAACCTGAGAATCCTCCGCACAGATCTCCTACCATCATATGTAGACGTGACAACGTTGTCATATATAAATTACATACACAATGTTTATTAATTTACTTTTGGGTGCACGATATACACCATGATTAGCTATATATTTTATATACACAAGAGATGTTCTTTACAAAGTACACGTTGAACTTCACTGCATGTACAACATATGGACGTGATCGAACGCAAGTAAGTTTCTTTGGAGTGACTGTTACGCCAACTGATAGTTAGGTCTATTGCCATTAGATTCCCAACAAAGAGACGCAGGCCTCGTCTTGCGAGTGGTCTCAGAACTTCCTTTTAAATGCGAAGCATTTTTTAGCGAACTTCGGTGACTTTAAGCGTATCTATCTATCTATCCATCTATCTATCGATCGATCGATCTATCTATCTATTTATCTATCTATCAGGCCGCCTACTACTTTTAGCTCTCCTGGCCGTTACGATAACGGTATCGACACCAAACTTGGTATGTCTTAACGTAACTGTATGAAGAAAATATCTGACAAATGATGACGTGAAAATGATGACATGTCTGTAATGATTTACATTTCATGGTCCTGCAGCTCTTGCGGTGGTATTGTTCACATGTAATGGTACAAAACTGGTATGGTATGACACGATTGCATGGTGAACACAAACGACGGACCCAAACAGGAAAATCAGGACATGCGTGTCATGTAACGACATGACTACATGGATGCGCTCGCCGCCGTTTCGCTAGCGTTACAAATACCAAATTTCGTATTACTGGACCTGAATGGTAGACGAAGGTATGATACTGGTGCAAATATGATAAACATGAGATGCGTGTCATGTAACAACATGACTACATGCTACGCTCATGATGCGCTGGCGGCCGTTTCGCTAGCTTCACTTATATCAAATTTGGTATTACTGGACCTGAATGGTAGACGAAGGTATGATACTGGTGCAAATATGATAAACATGAGATGCGTGTCATGTAACAACATGACTACATGCCACGCTCATGATGCGCTGGCGGCCGTTTCGCTAGCTTCACTTGTACAAAATTTGGTATTACTGGACCTGAATGGTAAACGAAGGTATGATACTAGTGCAAACATGATAAACATGAGATGCGTGTCATGTAACAACATGACTACATGCTACGCTCATGATGCACTCACCGCCGTTTCGCCAGTTTCAGATGTACAAACTCGGTATTACGCGACGCGAATGGACAACATAGGTAAATGACCCCCCCAAACATGACAACCGCGACATACGTGTCATGTGACAACATGACTACATGCCACACTCATAATGCGCTCACAGCATTTTAGCTAGCTTCATATATGTCAAACTCGGTATCACGTGACGTCAATGGATGACGAAAGTATGTGCCTGGTGCAAACATGATAATCATGAGATGCGTGTTATGTGAGCACATGACAACATGTCACAGTCAAGGCACCAATACATTTCAACATGAGGTGGTGCGTGTGCTCGCCTGCGTTCATTTCGTTGCGTCACGCCGGCGTTGCGACGCCAGGCGCCGGTTTTGCCATATACTCACAGGCATGCACCGCGCTGCGTTTCTTTGACACATGCGCGTTTCAGCGCGTCCGGCGTTCTCCGTCACGAAAAGAGGGATACACAGTTTTGTCTGGGCTACGCATCGGCGCAAATTTCGTGCCGGTTGCCGTCGGACTGCGCCGACGGACGCTGGTCCCGCCGGCCGCGCCTGGCATCAGACCATAGAGTTCTCGCATTTTGTTAACGTGGCGTCACTGTGCAGAGCGTGTGCGTGTGTCAACGCTACATTGGAGTTTATTGGGCCCTTCATGATGTGCTCGCGGCCGTTTTGCTAGCTCTACATGTACCAAATTTGGTGTTACGTGACGTCAATGCATGACGAAACATATGACTGTGCCAACATGATATTTCTCACACGCATGTCATGTAAGAACATGACAACATACCACGCTCATAGCGGGCTCGCTGGCGTTTCGCTAGCTCCACATATACTAAATTTGGCATCACGTGACGTAAATAGACAACGAAGGTAAACGACATATACCACTTGATAATCATGACACGGAAGTCATGTACGGCATCATTTACCTCCACCTCGTAACGTTGTGCTGATTTTAAAGTGACATATCAACCTTTCTTATTCGTGCTTCGCATATCATTGATTCCCACTCTATGTGGGATCACCCAATGTTTTGTTAGTTGATCGGTATCATGTCTGCACATTTGACTGGTCGTTTCAGAGCCACGGTAACTCACCCAGCTGCACGTTTTACTTACTCTGTTGGATCATATCGTTTTAACGTGGTGACATCACCGCTTCAAAAGACGATCACATGTGAGAGACTGACAAGGGCAGAGACGCACGACAAAGTTCTCTGTCGCGTGTATGTCGTAAATCTCACCTGTTCGTCTTTTGCATCACTAGAATCAACAGGTTATGTAACCCGCCCATCAACAAGTTCTTGCTAAGCATTATCTCTGCATGTCTCCGCCTCCAAGTCACGCCATTGGGCGGAAATATATATATATATATATTTATATATATATATATATATATATATATATATATATATATATATATATATATATATATATATATATATATATATATATATATATATATATATATATATATATATATATATATATATATATATATATAGGACGCGTGCCACATCTCCTCCATCATATTGCAATCAGCCTTGGTGGAGCGCAAATTGAACGCATTCAGCGTCAGTCATAGATGTCATTAAAGTGTGCCGAAAAGCGGAAACAGGAACAGTTTCCGGAACCATGTGAAGTGCGCTTGAAGAAATATTGGTGTGATCTCATAATAATATCATAAATAATGTCATAACAGTTCAAAATTGTTGTCCAAAAATTTCGTATATATACGTTTATAAGAGAGGGTTGCGAGCTCCGGGAATTTCGACCTTCGGTTGTTCTTTAACGTGCACTTCTTTAGCTATACAACGATCATTTCACCTCCAATGAGGCCGTCGCACGCGGTATTCAATGTCGTAACCATCAGAGGCATTCGAGAACATAACCACTGGGGCGGATCGCGGTGGGATCTGCAGATGCAGAATGTTGTTTGGCGCGTCTCAAGAATCGCATCGACCTTATACGTCACATCCTTGAAGCCCGATTCTTCCATTGGAGCCATGGTCGGTCCTCATTTATTGGCCTGATACTTGTCGGAGGTGCAAGCCTGCGATGCACTACTAAGCTTCGATTAAACGACCCCGTTATGTAGCTTCAGAAGCGGGCCTACTGTGTATACTGTGTCGTCTTCCTTCAAGTAGGCATTGACACATCACGGCACAACTGGCATCCTTCAGGTCAAGGTTCAAGGTTGACTCACCAGAAGCTGCTAACTTCCGGTATGGTGGCTTCCGGGCAGGCTGCGAAGACAAGAATGCACCAAGGAATGTGGGAAATATTCTCGTATACTGAGCCCAGACGCTCGGCTCATTGCCCGGTGTACCTTGATGATCCAAGCAACGAAGAGGAGACGACAGCTCAGACTGCAAGTGTTCCCCAGTGGCGAAATTGGTTAGCGCACGACACTTATAAGCTCAGACTGCAATCGCCCTTTCAGGCAGTCCATCGGTTAGGCGTGTCTAAAGGGTTTCAAGCGAGCGAGCCGACGGCTCTGCGGAATTCGTCGTATCACGAATCTGTTGACGCCACTTCGGAATGTCGCTTGACGTAGAACGACGATTTCTGGTGGCGATTAGCAGCTGCAGAACAGTGTCCATCCGTTCGTGCGTCCGGACGGACGGGAAGACAGAGGTGCGGACGCACCGACGGACGCATGGACGGAAGCAAGAACGGAAGGATGGACAGAAGCATGGATGCATGGACGGACTCATGGTTCTAGTTACAGTTATATCTAGTTATATTATTCCTAACATTCCCAAGACCACATACAAACTACGCCATCTGTTGAGCAAGTCATGAGCTAAAGGTGGCCACGCACAGCTGGGCTAGAGGAGCGGGCCACGGCCTGCGCACCCAAGGAGAAAACAATAGGGCAGATTATTCACAGTTCGTTGCAGGCGAGGGTCGGGCTGCAGTGCTATGACCTAGCGGCGGTATATACAGGAGGAAACTATAGTCACTCAGCGCAGGCCTCAGTAGGCGTCTCGCTTCTGACCAGCCGCACGTGTTTGGATTTGAATCAAGGAGGAAACACGCGCACGTTAATCATAATTTAAAGGGTACTTGTTTCTGATGAAATAACTCACACAGACGAGTATCGGTGACTTAATCTTCAACAAAAATTGCCTTGAATCTGAGGTTTACTAAAGAAACCTAGTAACAGAAGGACGCACTTTGAGCACTTTGACAAGAAAAGGTTGTCACGTTAAACACGCTGGGCATTTTTCTTTAGGGGGCGAAGCTCCTTACAGCGGCACCCGTTCGTCCCTCATAGCCATTGTAGTAGTGTGTAACTAGTATAACATTTTGACCTCCAAGGTGGTGCCGGTGAGAGATTTCTTCTATGCGTTGTTGAACTATGAAAGATAGTGCTCAATGTACATGCCAATGGCTCCAATAAGGGGGAATGAGAAACAGGAAAATTCGGCTTTTATATAACGCGCACGCTGCGATCCCCATTAGCAGCCATTGGCGTGTACATTGAGCACTATCTGACAAGAAAGGTTTGCTACGTTATACTCGCTGGGTGTAACCTCCTTAGTTTTAAAAAGGTTTAGCGAGCGTTGATCCGCAGTGCCATAAATACAATGAACTAGTATATACCATGAACTCGACGTGGTTCAAGGTGTAAAGAAAATACGAAGCGCAAGCCGTAAGAAAGTAAAAGCCGAATTCTCCTGCCTCTCATTTGAAGCAGCACACGCGGCGGCGCGAGACCTCTCCAACCACGCCTCCCCGGGGATGCATTCTACCGGTGAAGGGGATACCTGGAAAAATCTTACAACATATACCCAGCTAACTAAACATTTCTACCTATCTTGAAGGATTTCTTCTCCACCTCACAAAAATCTAACTGGGCCCCAAGCACTTACATTAAGGCTTTTGCAAACGTGGATGTACCCTACTTTTAAAATGTTACACATCATGTGCTCTGACGTATACACAAGTAATTTTTGCCCACATTGTGGGGACATAGCTTCATTAGAAAATATGCTCTGGCAGTGTACCTGATTCGCTCATTTATCGAACATCACCTCTGCCAGATCGGAGGCGGCAATCCACAGCTCGTCCTTGGCAGATCAGCTCTGGGCTGTCCACCAAGCAATCGCGGCGGCTTGGGAGCTCGGCATCTCAGTCCCCACGTGGGAGCTTCCCGCATCACAGTGATCTGTGTTTTGGAGGACCAAATAAAAGTTTATCCAATCTAATCCTGTCTCTCATTTTCCATTAGCAGGCATTGGCATGTACATTGAGCACTATCTGCAGAAAAGGTTGCTACGTTATACTCGCTGGGCGTAACCTCCTTGGTTTTGTAAAGGTTTAGCGAGCGTTGGGCCGCAGTGCCATGAATACAGTGAACTAGTATATACCATGAACTCGAGGTGGTTAAAGGTGAGAAGTAGACCCGAAGCACAAGCCGTAAGAAAGTACGCGTGTGCCACCTCGCGTTCAGTGCTTGGAATGTCCGCTGGATGGCGGTCCTTCTATATGGGGAATATATCATGAAAAGATGCGAGATGGTGGTACTTGGAGTGTTGAATAGATGAAGGAACGGACACACAACACAGACAGATGCGTAGGTGGACGCATGAACGGACGCAGGGGCGAATGCATGGACGAACGCAGGGACGGACGCACGAACAGACGCACGCACGCACGCACGCACGGACGGGCGGATGGACGCATGGATGGTCACACAGACGGATGCATGGACAGACGGAAGCAAGAACGAATGGACGGACGAGTGCTTCGCCCCACTCTCCGTCATTCACTCCTAGATATGCTGCCAATTTTTTTTTATTCTTCAAAACGCACAGAAGACAAGAAAGGGTTGCTCCGTTATACTCGCTGCGCATAACCTCCTAGGTTTTAGAAAGGTTTAGCGATCGTTGGGCCACAGTGCCACGAATACAGTGGACTAGTATATACCATGAACTCGAGGTGGTTAAAGGTGGGAAGTAGACACGAAGCGCAAGCCGTAAGAAAGTGTGCGTGTGCCTCTTATCGTTCAGTCCTTGGAATGTGTGCTGGATGGTGGTGCTTCTAGTGAGGAATATCTGATGAAAAGATGCGAGATGGTGATACTTGAAGTGCTGAATAGGTGGACGAACGTACACACAGACAGATGCATGGACGAACGCACGGATGGCTGCACAGATGGATGGACGCATGGACAGACGCAGGAGCGGATGCATGGACGAAAGCAGGGACGGGCGCACAGATGAACGTGCGGACGCACGAACAGGCGCACGCACGGACAGGCGGATGGACACACGGGCGGCCACACGCATGGATGGACAGAAGCAAGAACGAATGGACGGACGGGTGCTTCGCCCCACTATTCATCATTCACTCTGTGAATATGCTGCCATTTTTTTTTAGCCTCCTTGGTATTACCAGAGTCCGCTCTGGTATTACCAAGACTTAGCGAAGGTTGGGTTGCAGTGCCACGAACTAGCGGTGGTGAAAGGCGGGAACTTGAATCGAAGCTCAAGCCGTAAGGAAGTGCGCGCGTGCGAACATACGGAGGAAAGAACCTCCTACGACCTAGAGCTTCCCTTCTAAAACGCACGAAAGAAAACGATATCAGTTGGTCTTGCTCAAGTGTCACGCCCGATATATATATAAGAACATGTGGGTGGCTGCCTAGGAAAACATAAGAAATAATTCGTAACTGATATTTCGCGTATATAAACTTATAAATATTCATGTCGGGAAACACTGCGCTTGCGCCACGAAGAGGGCCAAAAAAGAAGATAAGCGCCAAAAAAACACATTGCAGTCATTCTTTGAATTCAGCAATGTTAAATTAATGTACGCCAGCTTGATTCGGGACGGCTTCAAGCTCTCCCATCGTAAAGCACCCTGTGCTCTAAATCGTTACACCTTTTTCATACCCCCCCCCCCCCTGCTTGATTCCGATGGGTGTAGTAGGGCCTTGATATACAGGCCTACAGGACGGCTTTAAGCTCTCCCATCGTAGAGCACCCTGTGCTCTAAATCGTTATCCCGTTTTTCTAACGCCCCCCCCCCCCCCCGTCGTGCGTGCATTCACGGCGTAATCATCGTAAATAGGGCCTCATCAAGTGTGAGGTCCTTGGGATGACTGTGTGCCCTCTCATAGTAGAGTTACATACTCTAAATCGCTACCCACTTATAGATGCCAAGTATTTCTTAGCGAACTTCGGCGACTTTGAGCGTATCCATCCACATAGCCGTCTACGACTTTTAGCTCTCCAGGCCGTTTCGATTATGGTATCGATACCAAACTTAGTATGGCATGACATGACTGTATGAAGTACATAACTGACTAGTCATAACATGAAAATCATGAAAATATTTCATTATTTATATTTCAAGGTCTCTCTGCTCTTGCAGTGGTTTCGTTCACATGAATGTTGCAAAATTGGCCTGGTATGACATGACTGCATGGCGAACACAAGTGACAGCCCTAACGCAGAAATCATGACCTGCATGTTATGTAAAAGCATGACTACATGCCAATCGCATGATGTGCTCGTGGCCATTTCACTAGCGTCACATATACCAAATTTTGTATTACAGTACGTGAATGATTGAAGAAGGTTTAAGACTGGAACAAACATGATAATCATCAGATGCGTGTCATGAAACAACATGACTACATCCCATGTTCATGATGCACTGGCGGCCGTTTCGCTAGCTTCACTTATACCAAACTTGGTATTACGGGACGGGAATAAATGACAAAGGTAGATATTAGTGAAACCATGATAAACATGAGTTGTGTGTCATGTTTCGACATCACTACATGCTGCGCTCATGATGTGCTCGCCGCCGTTTCGCTAGCGTCACAAATACCAAATTTCGTATTGCGGTACGTGAATGGAAGACAGAGGTATGTGACTGGCGCAAACATGATAATCATAAGATGCATTTCATGTAACAACGTGACTACATGCCGCGCTCATGATGCGCAGGCGGCCGTTTCGTTAGCTTCACTTATACCAAATTTGGTAATACTGGACCTGAATGGTAGACGAAGGCATGATACTGGTGCAAACATGACAAACATGAGATGCGTGTCATGTAACAACATGACTACATGCTACGCTCATGATGCGCTCACCGCCGTTTCGCCAGTTTCACATGTACAAACTCGGTATTACGTGACGCGAATGGACAACATAGGTAAATGACACATCCAAACATGATAATCACGACATGCGTGTCATGTAACAACATGACTACATGCCACACTCGTAATGCGCTCGCAGCCATTTGGCTAGCTTCACATATGCCAAACTCGGTATTACGTGACGTCAATGGATGACGAAAGTATGTGCCTGGTGCAAACATCATAATCATGAGACGCGTGTTATGTGAGCACATGACTACATGCCACAGTCAAGGCACCAATACATTTCAACGTGAGGTGGTGCGTGTGCTCGCCTGCGTTCATTTCGTTGCGTCACGCCGGCGTTGCGACGCCAGGCGCCGGTTTCGCCATATACTCACAGGCATGCACCACGCTGCGTTTCTTTGACACATGCGCGTTTCAGCACGTCCGGCGTTCTCCGTCACGAAAAGAGGGAGACACAGTTTTGTCTGGGCTACGCATCGGCGCAAATTTCGTGCCGGTTGCCGTCGGACTGCGCCGACGGACGCTGGTCACGCCGGCCGCGCCTGGCATCAGACTATAGAGTTCTCGCATTTTGTTACCGTGGCGTCACTGTGCAGAGCGTGTGCGTGTGTCAACGCTACATTGGAGTTTATTGGGCCCTTCATGATGTGCTCGCGGCCGTTTTGCTAGCTCCACATATACTGAATTCGATGTTACGTGACGTCAATGGATGACGAAATATATGACTGTGCCAACATGATATTTCTCACACGCATGTCATGTAAGAACATGACAACATACCACGCTCATAGCGGGCTCGCTGGCGTTTCGCTAGCTCCACATATACTAAATTTGGCATCACGTGACGTGAATAGATGACGAAGGTAAACGACATATACCACTTGATAATCATGACACGGAAGTCATGTACGGCATCATTTACCTCCACCTCGTAACGTTGTGCTGATTTTAAAGTGACATATCAACCTTTCTTATTCGTGCTTCGCATATCATTGATTCCCACTCTACGTGGGATCACCCAATGTTTTGTTAGTTGATCGGTATCATGTCTGCACATTTGACTGGTCGTTTCAGAGCCACGGTAACTCACCCAGCTGCACGTTTTACTTACTCTGTTGGATCATATCGTTTTAACGTGGTGACATCACCGCTTCAAAAGACGATCACATGTGAGAGACTGACAAGGGCAGAGACGCACGACAAAGTTCTCTGTCGCGTGTATGTCGTAAATCTCACCTGTTCGTCTTTTGCATCACTAGAATCAACAGGTTATGTAACCCGCCCATCAACAAGTTCTTGCTAAGCATTATCTCTGCATGTCTCCGCCTCCAAGTCACGCCATTGGGCGGAAATATATATATATATATATATTTATATATATATATATATATATATATATATATATATATATATATATATATATATATATATATATATATATATATATATATATATATATATATATATATATATATAGGACGCGTGCCACATCTCCTCCATCATATTGCAATCAGCCTTGGTGGAGCGCAAATTGAACGCATTCAGCGTCAGTCATAGATGTCATTAAAGTGTGCCGAAAAGCGGAAACAGGAACAGTTTCCGGAACCATGTGAAGTGCGCTTGAAGAAATATTGGTGTGATCTCATAATAATATCATAAATAATGTCATAACAGTTCAAAATTGTTGTCCAAAAATTTCGTATATATACGTTTATAAGAGAGGGTTGCGAGCTCCGGGAATTTCGACCTTCGGTTGTTCTTTAACGTGCACTTCTTTAGCTATACAACGATCATTTCACCTCCAATGAGGCCGTCGCAAGCGGTATTCAATGTCGTAACCATCAGAGGCATTCGAGAACATAACCACTGGGGCGGATCGCGGTGGGATCTGCAGATGCAGAATGTTGTTTGGCGCGTCTCAAGAATCGCATCGACCTTATACGTCACATCCTTGAAGCCCGATTCTTCCATTGGAGCCATGGTCGGTCCTCATTTATTGGCCTGATACTTGTCGGAGGTGCAAGCCTGCGATGCACTACTAAGCTTCGATTAAACGACCCCGTTATGTAGCTTCAGAAGCGGGCCTACTGTGTATACTGTGTCGTCTTCCTTCAAGTAGGCATTGACACATCACGGCACAACTGGCATCCTTCAGGTCAAGGTTCAAGGTTGACTCACCAGAAGCTGCTAACTTCCGGTATGGTGGCTTCCGGGCAGGCTGCGAAGACAAGAATGCACCAAGGAATGTGGGAAATATTCTCGTATACTGAGCCCAGACGCTCGGCTCATTGCCCGGTGTACCTTGATGATCCAAGCAACGAAGAGGAGACGACAGCTCAGACTGCAAGTGTTCCCCAGTGGCGAAATTGGTTAGCGCACGACACTTATAAGCTCAGACTGCAATCGCCCTTTCAGGCAGTCCATCGGTTAGGCGTGTCTAAAGGGTTTCAAGCGAGCGAGCCGACGGCTCTGCGGAATTCGTCGTATCACGAATCTGTTGACGCCACTTCGGAATGTCGCTTGACGTAGAACGACGATTTCTGGTGGCGATTAGCAGCTGCAGAACAGTGTCCATCCGTTCGTGCGTCCGGACGGACGGGAAGACAGAGGTGCGGACGCACCGACGGACGCATGGACGGAAGCAAGAACGGAAGGATGGACAGAAGCATGGATGCATGGACGGACTCATGGTTCTAGTTACAGTTATATCTAGTTATATTATTCCTAACATTCCCAAGACCACATACAAACTACGCCATCTGTTGAGCAAGTCATGAGCTAAAGGTGGCCACGCACAGCTGGGCTAGAGGAGCGGGCCACGGCCTGCGCACCCAAGGAGAAAACAATAGGGCAGATTATTCACAGTTCGTTGCAGGCGAGGGTCGGGCTGCAGTGCTATGACCTAGCGGCGGTATATACAGGAGGAAACTATAGTCACTCAGCGCAGGCCTCAGTAGGCGTCTCGCTTCTGACCAGCCGCACGTGTTTGGATTTGAATCAAGGAGGAAACACGCGCACGTTAATCATAATTTAAAGGGTACTTGTTTCTGATGAAATAACTCACACAGACGAGTATCGGTGACTTAATCTTCAACAAAAATTGCCTTGAATCTGAGGTTTACTAAAGAAACCTAGTAACAGAAGGACGCACTTTGAGCACTTTGACAAGAAAAGGTTGTCACGTTAAACACGCTGGGCATTTTTCTTTAGGGGGCGAAGCTCCTTACAGCGGCACCCGTTCGTCCCTCATAGCCATTGTAGTAGTGTGTAACTAGTATAACATTTTGACCTCCAAGGTGGTGCCGGTGAGAGATTTCTTCTATGCGTTGTTGAACTATGAAAGATAGTGCTCAATGTACATGCCAATGGCTCCAATAAGGGGGAATGAGAAACAGGAAAATTCGGCTTTTATATAACGCGCACGCTGCGATCCCCATTAGCAGCCATTGGCGTGTACATTGAGCACTATCTGACAAGAAAGGTTTGCTACGTTATACTCGCTGGGTGTAACCTCCTTAGTTTTAAAAAGGTTTAGCGAGCGTTGATCCGCAGTGCCATAAATACAATGAACTAGTATATACCATGAACTCGACGTGGTTCAAGGTGTAAAGAAAATACGAAGCGCAAGCCGTAAGAAAGTAAAAGCCGAATTCTCCTGCCTCTCATTTGAAGCAGCACACGCGGCGGCGCGAGACCTCTCCAACCACGCCTCCCCGGGGATGCATTCTACCGGTGAAGGGGATACCTGGAAAAATCTTACAACATATACCCAGCTAACTAAACATTTCTACCTATCTTGAAGGATTTCTTCTCCACCTCACAAAAATCTAACTGGGCCCCAAGCACTTACATTAAGGCTTTTGAAAACGTGGATGTACCCTACTTTTAAAATGTTACACATCATGTGCTCTGACGTATACACAAGTAATTTTTGCCCACATTGTGGGGACATAGCTTCATTAGAAAATATGCTCTGGCAGTGTACCTGATTCGCTCATTTATCGAACATCACCTCTGCCAGATCGGAGGCGGCAATCCACAGCTCGTCCTTGGCAGATCAGCTCTGGGCTGTCCACCAAGCAATCGCGGCGGCTTGGGAGCTCGGCATCTCAGTCCCCACGTGGGAGCTTCCCGCATCACAGTGATCTGTGTTTTGGAGGACCAAATAAAAGTTTATCCAATCTAATCCTGTCTCTCATTTTCCATTAGCAGGCATTGGCATGTACATTGAGCACTATCTGCAGAAAAGGTTGCTACGTTATACTCGCTGGGCGTAACCTCCTTGGTTTTGTAAAGGTTTAGCGAGCGTTGGGCCGCAGTGCCATGAATACAGTGAACTAGTATATACCATGAACTCGAGGTGGTTAAAGGTGAGAAGTAGACCCGAAGCACAAGCCGTAAGAAAGTACGCGTGTGCCACCTCGCGTTCAGTGCTTGGAATGTCCGCTGGATGGCGGTCCTTCTATATGGGGAATATATCATGAAAAGATGCGAGATGGTGGTACTTGGAGTGTTGAATAGATGAAGGAACGGACACACAACACAGACAGATGCGTAGGTGGACGCATGAACGGACGCAGGGGCGAATGCATGGACGAACGCAGGGACGGACGCACGAACAGACGCACGCACGCACGCACGCACGGACGGGCGGATGGACGCATGGATGGTCACACAGACGGATGCATGGACAGACGGAAGCAAGAACGAATGGACGGACGAGTGCTTCGCCCCACTCTCCGTCATTCACTCCTAGATATGCTGCCAATTTTTTTTTATTCTTCAAAACGCACAGAAGACAAGAAAGGGTTGCTCCGTTATACTCGCTGCGCATAACCTCCTAGGTTTTAGAAAGGTTTAGCGATCGTTGGGCCACAGTGCCACGAATACAGTGGACTAGTATATACCATGAACTCGAGGTGGTTAAAGGTGGGAAGTAGACACGAAGCGCAAGCCGTAAGAAAGTGTGCGTGTGCCTCTTATCGTTCAGTCCTTGGAATGTGTGCTGGATGGTGGTGCTTCTAGTGAGGAATATCTGATGAAAAGATGCGAGATGGTGATACTTGAAGTGCTGAATAGGTGGACGAACGTACACACAGACAGATGCATGGACGAACGCACGGATGGCTGCACAGATGGATGGACGCATGGACAGACGCAGGAGCGGATGCATGGACGAAAGCAGGGACGGGCGCACAGATGAACGTGCGGACGCACGAACAGGCGCACGCACGGACAGGCGGATGGACACACGGGCGGCCACACGCATGGATGGACAGAAGCAAGAACGAATGGACGGACGGGTGCTTCGCCCCACTATTCATCATTCACTCTGTGAATATGCTGCCATTTTTTTTTAGCCTCCTTGGTATTACCAGAGTCCGCTCTGGTATTACCAAGACTTAGCGAAGGTTGGGTTGCAGTGCCACGAACTAGCGGTGGTGAAAGGCGGGAACTTGAATCGAAGCTCAAGCCGTAAGGAAGTGCGCGCGTGCGAACATACGGAGGAAAGAACCTCCTACGACCTAGAGCTTCCCTTCTAAAACGCACGAAAGAAAACGATATCAGTTGGTCTTGCTCAAGTGTCACGCCCGATATATATATAAGAACATGTGGGTGGCTGCCTAGGAAAACATAAGAAATAATTCGTAACTGATGAAGCGTACGCATTTGGGCTGGTTGGTTCATGTTCACAGAAGTTAAAAAACAGCGCTAAAAAGACGGGACAAGAAAAGAAAGGACAACAGGACAGAGCGCTGACTAGCAACCAAATCAAATCAAATGATGAAATGATATTTGGTTGCTAGTCAGCGCTCTGTCCTGTTGTCCTTTCTTTTCTTGTCCCGTCTTTTTAGCGCTGTTTTTTAACTTCTGTGTTCGTAACTGATATTTCGCGTATATAAACTTATAAATATTCATGTCGGGAAACACTGCGCTTGCGCCACGAAGAGGGCCAAAAAAGAAGATAAGCGCCAAAAAAACACATTGCAGTCATTCTTTGAATTCAGCAATGTTAAATTAATGTACGCCAGCTTGATTCGGGACGGCTTCAAGCTCTCCCATCGTAAAGCACCCTGTGCTCTAAATCGTTACACCTTTTTCATACCCCCCCCCCCCCCCTGCTTGATTCCGATGGGTGTAGTAGGGCCTTGATATACAGGCCTACAGGACGGCTTTAAGCTCTCCCATCGTAGAGCACCCTGTGCTCTAAATCGTTATCCCGTTTTTCTAACGCCCCCCCCCCCCCCCCGTCGTGCGTGCATTCACGGCGTAATCATCGTAAATAGGGCCTCATCAAGTGTGAGGTCCTTGGGATGACTGTGTGCCCTCTCATAGTAGAGTTACATACTCTAAATCGCTACCCACTTATAGATGCCAAGTATTTCTTAGCGAACTTCGGCGACTTTGAGCGTATCCATCCACATAGCCGTCTACGACTTTTAGCTCTCCAGGCCGTTTCGATTATGGTATCGATACCAAACTTAGTATGGCATGACATGACTGTATGAAGTACATAACTGACTAGTCATAACATGAAAATCATGAAAATATTTCATTATTTATATTTCAAGGTCTCTCTGCTCTTGCAGTGGTTTCGTTCACATGAATGTTGCAAAATTGGCCTGGTATGACATGACTGCATGGCGAACACAAGTGACAGCCCTAACGCAGAAATCATGACCTGCATGTTATGTAAAAGCATGACTACATGCCAATCGCATGATGTGCTCGTGGCCATTTCACTAGCGTCACATATACCAAATTTTGTATTACAGTACGTGAATGATTGAAGAAGGTTTAAGACTGGAACAAACATGATAATCATCAGATGCGTGTCATGAAACAACATGACTACATCCCATGTTCATGATGCACTGGCGGCCGTTTCGCTAGCTTCACTTATACCAAACTTGGTATTACGGGACGGGAATAAATGACAAAGGTAGATATTAGTGAAACCATGATAAACATGAGTTGTGTGTCATGTTTCGACATCACTACATGCTGCGCTCATGATGTGCTCGCCGCCGTTTCGCTAGCGTCACAAATACCAAATTTCGTATTGCGGTACGTGAATGGAAGACAGAGGTATGTGACTGGCGCAAACATGATAATCATAAGATGCATTTCATGTAACAACGTGACTACATGCCGCGCTCATGATGCGCAGGCGGCCGTTTCGTTAGCTTCACTTATACCAAATTTGGTAATACTGGACCTGAATGGTAGACGAAGGCATGATACTGGTGCAAACATGACAAACATGAGATGCGTGTCATGTAACAACATGACTACATGCTACGCTCATGATGCGCTCACCGCCGTTTCGCCAGTTTCACATGTACAAACTCGGTATTACGTGACGCGAATGGACAACATAGGTAAATGACACATCCAAACATGATAATCACGACATGCGTGTCATGTAACAACATGACTACATGCCACACTCGTAATGCGCTCGCAGCCATTTGGCTAGCTTCACATATGCCAAACTCGGTATTACGTGACGTCAATGGATGACGAAAGTATGTGCCTGGTGCAAACATCATAATCATGAGACGCGTGTTATGTGAGCACATGACTACATGCCACAGTCAAGGCACCAATACATTTCAACGTGAGGTGGTGCGTGTGCTCGCCTGCGTTCATTTCGTTGCGTCACGCCGGCGTTGCGACGCCAGGCGCCGGTTTCGCCATATACTCACAGGCATGCACCACGCTGCGTTTCTTTGACACATGCGCGTTTCAGCACGTCCGGCGTTCTCCGTCACGAAAAGAGGGAGACACAGTTTTGTCTGGGCTACGCATCGGCGCAAATTTCGTGCCGGTTGCCGTCGGACTGCGCCGACGGACGCTGGTCACGCCGGCCGCGCCTGGCATCAGACTATAGAGTTCTCGCATTTTGTTACCGTGGCGTCACTGTGCAGAGCGTGTGCGTGTGTCAACGCTACATTGGAGTTTATTGGGCCCTTCATGATGTGCTCGCGGCCGTTTTGCTAGCTCCACATATACTGAATTCGATGTTACGTGACGTCAATGGATGACGAAATATATGACTGTGCCAACATGATATTTCTCACACGCATGTCATGTAAGAACATGACAACATACCACGCTCATAGCGGGCTCGCTGGCGTTTCGCTAGCTCCACATATACTAAATTTGGCATCACGTGACGTGAATAGATGACGAAGGTAAACGACATATACACACATGATAATCATGACACGGAAGTCATGTACGGCATCATTTACCTCCACCTCGTAACGTTGTGCTGATTTTAAAGTGGCATATCAACCTTTCTTATTCGTGCTTCGCATATCATTGATTCCCACTCTATGTGGGATCTGCCAATGTTTTGTTAGTTGATCGGCATCATGTCTGCACATTTGATTGGTCGTTTCAGAGCCACGGTAACTCGCCCAGCTGCATGTTTTACTTACTCTGTTGGATCATATCGTTTTAACATGGTGACATCACCGCTTCGAAAGACGATCACATGTGAGAGACTGACAAGGGCAGAGACGCACGACAAAGTTCTCTGTCGCGTGTATGTCGTAAATCTCACCTGTTCGTCTTTTGCATCACTAGAATCACCAGGTTATGTAACCCGCCCATCAACAAGTTCTTTCTTGCAAAGCATTATCTCTGCATGTCTCCGCCTCCACGCCTCCAAGTCACGCAATAGGGCGGAATATATATATATATATATATATATATATATATATATATATATATATATATATATATATATATATATATATATATATATATATATATATACAGAGGACGCATGTCACATCTCCTCCATCATATTGCAATCAGCCTTGGTGGAGCGCAAATTGAACGCAATACGCGATAGTTCGTTATATAGTCACGCCTTTCAGCGTCAATCATAGATGTCAATAAAGTGTGCCGAAAAGCGGAAACAGGAACAGTTTCCGGAACCATGTGAAGTGCGCTTGAAGAAATATTGGTGTGATCTCATAATAATATCATAAATAATGTCATAAATAATATCATAACAGTTCAAAATTGTTGTCCAAAAGTTTCGCATATATACGTTTATAAGAGAGGGTTGCGAGCTCCGGAAATTTCGACCTTCGGTTGTTTTTTAACGTGCACTTCTTTAGCTAATGAACGATCATTTCACCTCCAATGAGGCCCTCGCAAGCGGTATTCAATGTCGTGACCATCAGGGGCATTCGACAACATAACCACTGGGGCGGATCGCGGTGGGATCTGCAGATGCAGAATGTTGTTTGGCGCGTCTCAAGAATCGCATCGACCTTATACGTCACATCCTTGAAGCCCGGTTCTTCCATGGGAACCATGGTCGGTCCTCATTTATTGGCCTGATACTTGTCGGAGGTGCAAGCCTGCGATGCACTACTAAGCTTCGATTGAACGACCCCGTTATGTAGCTTCAGAAGCGGGCCTACTGTGTATTCTGTGTCCTCTTCCTTCAAGTAGGCATTGACACATCACGGCACAACTGGCATCCACCAGGTCAAGGTTCAAGGTTGACTCATCAAAAGCTGCTAACTTCCGGTATGGTGGCTTCCGGGCAGGCTGCGAAGACAAGAATGCACCAAGGAATGTGGGAAACATTCTCGTATACTGAGCCCAAACGATCGGCTCATTGCCCGGTGTACCTTGATGATCCAAGCAACGAAGAGGAGATGACAGCTCAGACTGCAATCGCCCCTTCAGGCAGTCCATCGGTTAGGCGTGTCTAAAGGGTTTCAAGCGAGCGAGCCGACGGCTCTGCGGAATTCGTCGTACCACAAATGTGTTGACGCCACTTCGGAATGTCGCTTGACGTAGAACGACGATTGCTGGTGGTGATTAGCAGCTGCAGAACAGTGTCCATCCGTTCGTGCGTCCGGATGGACGGGAAGACAGAGGTGCGGACGCAGAGACGGATGCATTGACAGAAGCATGGATGCATGGACGGACTGACAGTTCTAGTTGTAGTTATGTCTAGTTATATATCTTGTTATATTATTCCTAATATTCCCAAGACCACATACAAACTACGCCATCTGTTGAGCAAGTCATAAGCTAGAAGTGGCCACGCACGGCCGGGCTAGAGGAGCGGCCCGCGGCCTGCGCACCCAAGGAGAAAACAATAGGGCCGATTATTCACAGTTCTTTGCAGGCGAGGGTCGGAATGCAGTGCTATGACCCAGCGGCGGTATATACAGGAGGAAACTATAGACACTAAGCGCAGGCCTCAGTCGACATCCCGCTTCTGATTAGCCGCACGTGTTTAGATTTGAATCAAGGGGGAAACCCGTGCACGTTAATCATAAAGTAAAGGGTACTTGTTTATGATTAAACAACCCACAAATACGAGTATCTGTGACCTAATCTTCCATAAAATTTGCCTTGAATTTGAGGTTTACTAAAGAAAACTAGTAACAGAAGGACGCACTTTGAGCACTATGACAAGAAAAGGTTGTCACGTTAAACACGCTGGGCAAGTTTTTTTTTTTGTTTGTTTTTTTGCCTCCTTGGTATTACCAAGGTTTAGCAAAGGTTGAGTTGCAGGGCCATGAACTAGCGGTGGTGAAAGGTGGGAACTAGAATCGAAGCGCAGGCTGTAAGAAAGTGCGCGCGTGCCTACATACGAAGGAGAGAACCTCCCATGGCCTAGAGCTTCGCTTTTAAAACGTACAAGATCTCGCACAAGAGCCATGCATGATATATATATATATATATATATATATATATATATATATATATATATATATATATATATATATATATATATATATATATATATATATATATATATATATATATATATATACATATATATATATATACATATATATATATATATATATATATATATATATATATATATATATATATATATATATATATATATATATATATATATATATATATATATATATATATATATATATATATATATATATATATATATATATATATATATATATATATATATATAAAAGAACATGTTGGCGGCTGCACAGGCAAGCATTAAAAGTGGTTCATAACTGATATTTCACGTATATAGACTGATAAATATTCGTGTTGGGAAACACTGTACTTGCGCCACGAAGCGGGCCAAAAAGAAAAGCACTGCCAGCAAAACACATCGTCTTGGCTGATCCAACTGAGCAATGTACTTTGCCGGTGCTAGTTCACGGAAGGGACGGCTTTCAGCTCTCCCATTGTGGAGTACCCTGTGCTCTAAATCGTTACCCCCTTTTTCTAACCCCTCACGGCGTAATTATTGTCAACAAGGCCGCATCAAGTGCGAGTCCCTTGGGACGGCTGTGTGCTCTCCCATAGTAGAGTTCCATACTCTTAATCACTACCCACTTTTAGATGCACCCATTTCATAGCGACTTCGGCGACTTCGGCGACTTCGAGCGTATCTATCCATAGCCGCCTACGTCTTTTAGCTCTCCAGGCTAGGTGTTCTGTGTTCAGGCCGTTTCGATTATGGTATCGATACGAAACTTAGTATGGCATAACATGACTGTATGAAGAGCATAATTTACTATTCATAGCAAGAAAATCATGACAAATATGTCATGATTTATATTTCAAGGTTTTGTTGCTCTTGCGGTGGTTTCGTTCACATGACATGTTGCAAAATTGTCATGGTATGACGTGACTGCATGGCGAACACAAGTGACAGCCCTAACGTAGAAATCATGACATGCATGTCATGTAAAAACATGACTACATGCCACGCTCATGATGCGCTCGCAGCCATTTCGTCAGCGTCACGTATGCCAAGTTTGGTATTACAGTACGCGAGTGATTGAAGAACGTATATGCTGGTGCATGATAATCATGAGATGCGTGTCATGCAACAACATGAATACATGCCACGTTCATGATGCGCTGGCGGCCGTTTCGCTAGCTTCACTTATACCAAACTTGGTATTATGGGACGTCAATCGCTGACAAAGGTATGATATTGGTGCAATCATGATAAACATGAGTTGTGTGCCATGTTACATCACTACATGCTACGGTAATGATGCGCTCGCGGCCGTTTCGCTAGCTTTACATGTATCAAACTCGGTATTACGTGACGTGAACGGATGACTTAGGAAAATCACACATGCCCAAACATGATAATCACGACATGCGTGTCATGTAACAACATGGCTACATGCCACACTCATAATGCGCTCGCGGCGATTTCGCTAGCTTCACATATGCCAAACTCGGTATCACGTGACGTCAATGGATGACGAAAGTATGTGCCTGGTGCAAACATGATAATCATGAGATGCGTGTTATGTGAGCACATGACTACATGCCACAGTCAAGGCACCAATACATTTCAAGGTGAGGTGGTGCGCGTGCTCTCCAGCGTTTATTTCCTCTCGTCACACTGGCGTTGCCATGCCAGGCGCCAGTCCTGCTATATACCAACGCCTCCTCTAGAAAGATGCCTGAGGAATGGCTCGCGCTCCCAGCGGAGTTGGCCTGCCTTCAGTTTTCAACAAGCTCCGCGCGGTGGCGGTCTCGACCGACACTATTAATAGACTTTATAGGGTAGACTTGACTAAAAGGAGGTTATCTGATTGGTGGCTAAAGTCAAGGCACGAGTGAAAATTAAACCCTTCACTGCAAAGTACGAATCCTCAAACTCACTTTTTAAAGAAAAAAAATAAATCTAGTTTTTGGTTCATTAGGTATTACGGCTTGGTGGCGCTAGCCACCGCCCGATCTAAAGGGTACAGCCATATCCATCCATCCATTCATTATCACGGCGACGGGCGGTGCCAGCTAAGCGTTTTTCATCTGCGGCCCATAAGGGCGCGTCAGTCAAGAGTTGTTCGAGACCTGCAACTGTGCATCACTGTTTTGGAGGCTATGCAAAGTGCTGCATTGTTGCACCGTCCGCCACAGGTGACGCTAGCGACCAAGAACATTTTCAAAATGAAAGAGGGAAAGAGTATGTCAGCTGTTTTCTTTTTCATGCGGCAGGCATCTTCCTAGAGGAGGCGTTGCATATACTCGCAGGCGCGCGCCGAGCGCGTCCGGCATCCCTCCGTCACTAAAAGAGGGAGACGCAGTGTTGTCTGGGTAACGCATCGATGTGGAAAGCAGTATGTCACATTTAGCGCCGATAGCCGTCACCTGGCGTCAGACTTTAGAGTACTCGCATTTTGCTAACGTGGCGTCACTGTGACCAGCGTGCGCGCGTGTCAACGCTACATTGGAGCATATTGGGCCCTTCATGATGCGCTCGCGGCCGTTTTGCTAGCTCCACATATACTGAATTCGATGTTACGTGATGTCAATGAATGACGAAATATATGACTGTGCCAACATGATATTTCTCACACGCATGTCATGTAAGAACATGACAACATACCACGCTCATAGCGGGCTCGCTGGCGTTTCGCTAGTTCCTCATATACAAAATTTGGTATCACGTGACGTGAACAGATGACGAAGGTAAACGACATATACACACATGATAATCATGACACGAAAATCATGTACGGCATCATTTAGCTCCACCTCGTAACGTTGTGCTGATTTTAAAGAGGCATATCAACATTTCTCATTTGTGCTTCGCATATAATCGATTCCCACTGTAGGTGGGGTCTGTCCTTTTTTCTTCTATACAGAAGAGACAGACACGTTACTCACGATGTGCGATTACTTGTTCTTCAGATTTAGGGATTTGGTATGAACGACAGGCTATATTGTCATATCTGAAGGTAAGTAATTTTCGTTGCGTTGTATACTATCTATTCGAGTCACCAAGGATAATATAAAGTAAAAACCAAATAAATGTGTAGCGTTGTATCATGAATTGCTTGTGCGACATGTTTCAGCAGTGTGTAACTGCTTCATTCATGCAGAATAAATTATTTAGCTGTTAAAACCTAAATGTTGGCCTTAGTTTTCGTTCGTGTTTGAACGCACATTAACGAAACTATTTTTGTTATAGATGACGTGCATTCGTTGAACTGCATGACCCCATATAACCTTCATTGGCCGCTTGACAGAACTACTTTATATATGTGAATTAGCTTTAGCCCTTTGTGCCACGTAAGAAATTTAAAGATACGCACACGTGTCACGTGATTTTGGTGTCCGTGCAACAAATTTGTGGATAATAAAACCTCGATAACGACGTTCCTAGCACCGGCGTGCATATGATGAGAGCCTGGATGCGCTCTTATATTGCGAATATTTCAAGCCGTGAGTGTCAAAGACCCTTTTCAAGAGGAGGAGTTCAGTGTTTTTTGTTGTTGTTTTTTTTCTGTGTCGTGATGACACTTCACCTTGACCGTCTCGACGCGCGCGTTGATTCTTGCGGCATATATTCTTCCCTTCTCTGTGGATCTCTTCCTTTCTCTTTAAGCCCGGTGCCTCATGCAGTATCGATAGATTTTCGAACAGGTCGCTCACGCCTGGTTAACTCTAACTTGCTTACTCTCAGAGTCTCTGTCATCATATAGTGCAAGGAAATTTCGCCTTTCCACGCGGTCATCTTTAAGGTAATGATGGATATACCGAAATTCTCCTTTCTCCTAATTTTCGCAGTTTGTTGTTGGCCTAGATGTTTAAAAACCATCCAAATTATGACATCTTTATTGATGAAGTTATTTGCTCTTTTTCGTATCAATAAAGATAGATGTCAAAACATTCTAGTTTTTTTTTTTTTGTATTCTTCTTGGGGACCTTTAAGCAAACAATAAGTCGCTCTACATTGATAAGCTGTGTGGTCTATAATAATGGTCTCAAACAGTTGGGGAATTCTTCAAGTGTCTGTGTGTTATGGCGACGTAGAAAAGTCGTGCCGCGAAGTGACCTGGTGAGACGTTTCAGCCAATTATCGGTGCGCTTTGTAACTTGTCGTACACGCTATGCGCCATTCATTAAAAGGTATTCACGTGACGTCATCCGCAAGGGGTGCTATCGAGGTGGCCATATATGTGCTCGCTTAACAATGTACCTGATTTTAAGCTGTGCAAGATTTTAAAGTTAGAACATGTGGAAAACGAACAGAGGAAAACGAACATCCGTGTTGTAGAAGTTTTCTATCCCTACTTTTCAAGACTTACGGTGGTCTTCGAGTAGTTCCTTAGGGGAACAGATTTTTGAGACCTCTTTAAAAAAAATGATTGCAAAACCTGTTCCTATTATCTCCAGTCAGGACATTATAGTGGAGATATACGACTGCTACCGTCAGATGAATGGATTTTAAGCGCCCGAAAACAAACGTTATAAGAAAACATTCGTTTTGGATTGACTGATCCGCTTCGAAGCAGTCTTATATCTCTTTTGTGCTAAGAAAATAAATATACCATCAAAATTCATCGTCCATCATATAAAAGGGTAATTGATTAATATGTGGGGTTTAACGTCCCAAAACCACCATGCGATTATGAGATACGCCGCAGTGGAGAGCTCAGGAAATTTAGACCACCTGGGGTTCTTTAACGTGCACTTAAATCTAAGCACACGGGCCTAGAGCATTTCCGCCTTCATCGGAAATGCAGCCGCTGCAGCCGGGATTCGATCCCGCGATCTGTGAGTCAGCAGCCGAGTACCTTAGCTACTAGACCACCGCGGCGTGGCATTTAGAAGGGTAATGCAGATATTTATTCTACCTTTAGCAGTGCCACTTACTGTGGGGTAACAAGTAAGGCTATTTGGATAGGCAGCCTAACTCTGCGATGCAACCAGATCAACAAAAGAGGCTCTTTAAGACGACAAGCGACGTGAATTCTCACGTAGCTGGCTCTATCGATGAAATAGCCTGATGCATCGTCCCGGTAATTCTACTGCCTATAACGCTCATAACTCCTGGTAGATTAACCATTTCTTTCAACGGGACGGCTTTAAGCTCTCCCATAGTAGAGTACCCTGTACTCTAAATCGTTACCCACTTTTTCCAACCCCCCCCCCCCCTCCCCGGATTTTTGATACCAAGTCTTTGGGACGGCTTTCAGCTCTCCGATAGTAGAGCACCAAGGAATCTGAATCGTTAACCACGTTTTCTAAACACACATTCCGCGAGTTCTGGGCCGTAGCTGTGAGGCCCACGGGACGGATTTTATGCTCTCACATAGTCGAATACCTCGTTCTATAAATCGTTAACAACTTTTTTCTAAAAACAAACGTAGTAGTTCTGCTTTTAGTGGGACGGCTCAGTGCTCTCCCATAGTTGAGTATGAAGTACTCGAAATCATTGAACATTTTTTTTTTGTAAAGACATAGGTGGTGACGCCCAAGTGACGGCTTTAAGCTCCCCCACAGTTGAGTACCAAGTACTCTAAATCATTGAGCACTTTTTCCAAACACACTGCCCTCCCATAGTTGAGTACCAAGTACTCAAAATCGTTAAACATTCTTTTCTAAACACAAAGCCAACAGGGACTCATCAAGTGTTAGGCCCTGGGACGGCTTTGTGCTCTCCCGTAGTAGAGTACCTATAGTACTCTAAATCGTAGCCCACTTTTTTAAACACGCACATGGTACTCAAAATCACGAAACACTTTCTCTAAAAACAGGGTGAGCTCCGCACCTTCTATGGTAGACCATACTGGTTCAAATAACAAGTAGCATGACAGCGTGGTAGAGAATGAACCCCGTATTCGGAAACGCTCCTTGACTTGACTTGTCACCGCCTAAAGGCAGCGCAGTTCGCCACGGTAGACCAGTAGCTACGGTGCTCGGCTGCTGGTCCGAAGGTCGCGAGTTCGATCCCAGCCGACTTCCGGTTGAAGCGAAATGGTTGAGGCTCGTGTACTATGTGATGTCAGTGCACGTTAAAGAACACATGGTGGTCAAAATTTTCGGAACCCTCCTCTACGGCGTCTCTCATAATCATATCGTGGTTTAGGGACGTAACACCCCAGATATTATTATTATTATTATTATTATTATTATTATTATTATTATTATTATTATTATTATTATTGTTGTTGTTGTTGTTGTTGTTGTTGTTTGTTGTTGTTGTTGTTGTTGTTGTTGTTGTTGTTGTTGTTGTTGTTGTTGTTGTTGTTGTTGTTGTTGTTGTTGTTGTTGTTGTTGTTGTTGTTGTTGTTGTTGTTGTTGTTGTTGTTGTTGTTGTATGAAGGCAGCGTGTTTGAAACGCACTCGGGCTGCATTGAAAGCGGTGGCAAGTCAAGTTCAAATCAAGGAATCAAGGAGCGTTTCTGAATAGGTGGGTAAGGCTTTTTTGTTCAGGGCGCCACTTCTTCAGTGCAGAAAGCAAAAGACACTTCGTTATACAATGTGGCTGCCTCAAGGTTTATGCGTGTCCATTTGCTTTCTCGTGAGAGAGAGAGAGAGAGAGAGAGTGAGTGTGTGTGTGTGTGTGTGTGTGTGTGTGTCAACGTCAACCCCAGCGCCTCCTTCACGTCATATGACATCGGTCGACAACAGAATCTACACACCTTCAGTGAGCACGGCGGACCTGCTACGGGCATGTGGCCTCGCAAGCCATTTCTCTGCTTTATGCAGGTTAGTTATTATTACTCTACTTCATCCAAGAGCGATTAACGCTGCCTTTTCGTCCTGCCGTGCCAACGGCGCTGTGCTAGTATAGCTTATGACATGTATTGTACGTGCTTACTTCTGCTGTGTGGTGATATTGATACAAATCCAGGTCCCAATGTAGAAAAAATGCTGCAGGAACCACTACTAGTACAAGCCAATTCTGTTGACGACGTGGCGGCTCTTAGAACTTAGCAAAACAATACACAGTGTGCACGTGCGTCACGCAGCGCCCCTTCGTCACTTCCGAAATGCGCCGCCAACATGCGCGGGTACCTATACCGACTCCGTCGCCTACCGCTGCCGTGTTGTCTCCTCGTGCTTGCGCCCGTTTAGTTTTGCCTAACGATGCAAGTTTGAAAGCTGCTAGTGGGGCAAGTTGATTTAGTAGTCCCCGAAGAGGGAGCAGAGCTTCGGGGTGTTTTTTCGCCGAAAGTTATTACCCAAAATTGAGAACGCACATTGCAATTTCCCGAAAAGTACCGGCGTGTTTGGCTGGCGCGGATTAACGAAAAAAAACTATTAGAAGAAACTTGGTGATATTTGCGTCTTCAGGTGTCACTTCATTCCGGGTAAGTGCTATAGCCAAGCACTTACCTGCAAACAGAGATAGCTTACCAGGATACTGATGTACATACAAACTTGTCTGCGACCACTGCGTGCACAATCAGCGTGTCAGGGAGGCGGTTAAAATCGTGATGGCGATCGCGGAAATTCGGGTATTGCATTGAAACAAACTGTGAAAATGGATGCGAAACAATATTACTTCACTTTGAAGTATAGCCGATCGGTTCGATTGGGGGGTCAGGTTTTGGAAAAGTTGGTCATTTAATTCCCTAACACGGTCTTCATCATTTTGAGGGACACCACTGTACATTAGCATACAAAAAAAGTAAAATACAAGGTGAAAAAGGTGTCAAAATATGCGCGAAAAAAAAAGTGATGACCGGCATTACCGCGGCATGCACCACGCGAAGTCTCTATCTGCCTCGCATAATATTTTCTTCGGCTGTTTCCACAAATTTCAATCAAATAGGCTCAACATCATCACTGTTTAAAACACTTGGGGGGGGGGGGGGGGGGACGCTGCTACCTTAGTGGCGTGGGCCGCAGCAATACATTAATATTATTATTATATCTCTTGTAAGCTTGCCTAGCTCTGCACGACTCGTTTTCGATGGGAGCTGCTGCGCTTCGCTCACCCACTCTTAAAATTGCGGCTCGAGAGACTTTGGGCTTTCACTTGTTCTGGGGCCACGCGATTTGAGGTGTTGGTAGCGATAGCGAGGTAATGGGCCCTCGTAGGTCGTGTCGAGCAACCGGTGTACGCGGTGGCTGGTATACGTGTCGCACATATTGATTTTCTGGTCTTGTATCTAGTGAACAAACGAGACCTTCCTGATCCGATGAGCTCGTTAAAGTACGACAACAGAAACCACAATGATTTCCTTTCAACATCGCACACAGCAACAGATGACGAGCCCCTAACAAACCACGCTGCAGCACGCAAACTGCCGTAGGTACCCAGGAAGGTACCCAGGAATGGCAGGAGATGGCGACAATGGCGGAAGTGACATCACATGAACACTATGTATATGGAAAAGACTTTCGCTGATTAGGACCGTCAGTTCACTGACTTAGAAAAGCGTACTGCTCGTGTCGATCATATTGAACGGACCGTAAAATCTCTAGAATCCGAAAATGTGGATTTATAGGACAGAACCTGTTGATCTTCGGCCTTCGGAAGAAAACCGGTGAACCAGAAACCGAGCTTAAGCAAAAAGTTGTTACCAGTATATTCTCCGAGAAATTAGATCTAAACTGCAGTTTGATTGGAAGAATTCATCGTCTGGGGAAGCCGGGTAAATGAATACCAGTTATCTTTTTTTTTTCAAGACTTCAATGAAAAACGTGATGTTCTAAACAACGCCTATAAGCTTAAGGGACAAGCCTTTCCGTACAAAACGATTACACGCGTGAAACACTTAAAAAACGTAAATCGCCATGGGACAGTGTGAAAGTAGGGGAAAAAAAAAGGAAGCAAGAAAGTCATTTCGATATATTAGAAACTTCGAGTCTATAGTGATTACTTTATATGGAGCAACACCACAAACAGCAGGGTTAAAATTCATAACTATCACAGTACTTCTAAAAATTACTTACTTTCTACACCTCGTGACATCCGAATTTCGAATAATAATGCTCGAAGTGTTCCTAATAAAAGTGATAAGCTTGAAGCGATTATTCTCGGGCATAAACCGCACGTGGTTGTCATCACGCAAACTTGGCCACATGACAAAATAGATGATACGGACGTCTTTCCCTTTGGTTATCACGCTTTCCGTAGGGATAGACACACTAGGGGAGGTGCTGTTGCTGTCTTGGTGAGGCTAGATATCACCACTGTTCACCTACGTCAAGCAGCTAATATTGAAGTGCTCTCTTCAAAAATTTTATGCCGTAATACGTCTTTTCTATTACTTGCGGTTTACCAAGCCCTTGATTCCACTTCCCAATTTTTGCAAAATCTGCAAACACGCGGCATCTTTTTTACACAATGAAATTTTTAATAGGGGATTTCATTCTTCCGGGCATTGACTGGATTCGCGGTGCATATAGCGCTGATGTCAGCGTAAATAATGAGCATTTGCGTGACATTGCTTTGATGCACAACCTACAGCAAGTGGTTACTGAGCCTACACGAATTAGCGCTGCTTCCGCTTCAACACTTGACCTTATATTTATTAGCCAGACTTTTCGATACTTTGCTGTTTCTGTGGCACAAGGCATTTCTGATCATGAACTTGTTGCTTTTTCCTGCACCGTCGATCTTCCCACGTCTACTAGTTGTAAAACTATTTCTGTAAAGGACTACTCACGCGCCAATGATCAGAGCGTGCTTGATCATCTTGGCGATCGTATAAGTATTCTTGAAACATGACGCAGTCAAACTTTGGGAAGAGTTTAAGAATATTTCTACGCACTGTATCGACGACCCGCAGGTAGTGGGTTCAAATCCCGGCTGCGGCGGCTGCATTTCCGATGGAGGCGGAAATGTTGTAGGCCCGTGTACTCAGATTTGGGGGCACGTTAAAGAACCCCAGGTGGTCAAAATTTCCAGAGCCCTCCACTACGGCGTCTCTCATAATCATATGGTGGTTTTGGGACGTTAAACCCCACAAATCTAATCTAACGCACTGTATCGACAGCTTTAGTCCAAACATAACTAAAAAAACATCCAAGCCTACTTCCTGGATGACGCGGGGCATAGTGCATGCGCAAAGTCAAGCGTCTGCGACGACGGGGTATTTCTGGTGACGTAATAGTGCCATACCAAGCTAAACTTAACGAGGCTGTTAGAGCTGCTAAACTTCGTTACTTTCAGTTTACCCTGCCAAAATTCATCCGAACAGCTCCCAGTAAGTTTTCAGCAAAAAAGGTAAACCAGTCGACCATACTATGCACGAGGGCAATCCTGTCGTCGCTAAACAAGAGATCGCAGGACACTTCAGTGCTTATTTTATTAGCATCTTTTTAAGTTCGCCTGTTCCCCGTCGCGTGAATAACGCACCAGTGAAGGATGACTATAGTTCTGTTTCTTTGCCTGGCGTCTTTTCTATGCTCTTGAATATAAAAACAAAATCATCACCTGGGCCCGACAACTTACCAAACGTGTTTCTTCACAGATATGCCGAAATGCTGTCACATTTTCTTGTTATTATCTTTCGTGCATCACTTTCCTCAGCTGTGCTCCCAAACGACTGGCTATATGCTCGTATTATCTCAATCCTAAAGAAAGGCGATCCATCACTAGTTCAAAACTACCGCCCCATATTACTAACCTCCTCTTGTTGTAAATTCTTAGAACACATAATCGCTAGTGAAATCACAGGGTTCCTTGATGATCGAGCAATTCCAACTCCTATGCAGCATGGTTTTAGAAAGGGCCTCTTCACTGTAACCCAATCAACTACTGTTATTCATAGTCTTGCTAGCGTTGTCGACAAACCAAGACAAACTGACATCATATTTCTGGATTTTAGGAAAGCGTTTCATCTCGTGTCACACGCAAAACTAATCGATAAACTTATTCATCAGCACGTTCCTTCATACCTAGTAGATTGGATTTCTGCTTAACTAACTAACCGTAATTGGTTGATATGTGGGGTTTAACGTCCCAGAACCGTAGGCAATTCGTTGCAATGGATAACTGCTCTTTAACTAACCTTCCGGTAACTTCTAGCGTTCCCCAGGTAAGTGTTCTTGGACCTTTATTACATTGTTGACTCTATTTCTGAACCCGTTCAGATAGTTATTTGCAGAGGACTGCTAACTCTTTAACGAAATCACCTGCCAACAAGATCAAGTCACATTAAACTCCAGCCTTCAGAATATTTTAACGTGGTGCAAACGCTGAGATATGCAGCTTAATATTGATAAAACAGTATTTATGAAAATCACCAAAAAATTAATAAACTTTTCTTCACTTTGCGTCCATGCCATTTAAAATGGTTAATGAATATAAGTACCTAGGTATCATAATAAGTAATAATCTCAGTTTGAGTTGCCACATCTCTCACCTTTGCGACTCGGCTTTCAAAAAACTCTGCTGCCTCAGACAAATTAAAACACGCTCCTGCCGAGACCCGTCTAACCAGCTATACTTCTCTTGTCCGTCCTAACTGACTGACTGAAGTGAACTTCATTTCGTCCTGAGAAGACGAGTCCCCCTAAGGGGGCTCGTCCGCGGGCCGCGTCCACGACGAGACCGGGAGGTGGAACTCGACGGCCAGGTCGTGGGCTCTCTGGACAGCCCGAAGTTGATCTTCCTCTTCCGGACTTGTGAGGAGAGCGGTCCACTGTTCCTCCGTGGCTGGAGACCCTGCAGCCGCGCGCAGCATGGGGCATCGCCACAGCATATGTTGCAAATTGCATCTCAGGAGCCCACATCGAATGCAGCCCAGCTTTATTTCACTAATAAAACGTGAATAAGAGATAGGTGAAGGGTAAACACCTGTTTGTAACAGACGTAAAGTAGGAGTTTGCGGTCTCGTTAGATGAGCACGAGGTAGAGGAAACTTTCTGCGCTCAAGGCGGTAGTGCTGACAAATTTCGTTGTACGTTAGGAGCGGGTGCCGCTGCCATGGCTCGCCCTTGGGCCTTGGGCCGCCCTCTCTCTTGGCGCGGTGAGTAAGGTCTCGCGCCTGGGAGAGAGCTAGCTCGTTGTCGTTAGGGATGAGGGGGTGAGCATCTTGGCCCACGTGGCCGGGGAACCAGATCAAGTGTTTAGTATCGGCCCACGTTGCACGCGAGAGCACGCGGGCTGTCTCTTTACAAACCGAGCCGGCGCGAAAGGCCCTAGCTGCGGCTTTGGAGTCTGTGTATACTGTTGTGCGATCCGTGGTCGCCAAAGCTAATGCTATAGCTACCTGTTCCGCGTGGTCTGCATTCGTGTTGGGGAGTGTTAGAGAAGTGAGGTGTTCTCCTTGTAGCGACGTAACGGCTGCTACGAAGTGTGTGAAATTAACGTAGTGACCGGCGTCTACGAAAGCTACGGAATCAGGCATTGCTGCAGCCGTTTTGAGGAGGGCGGCTGCTCTACACTCTAAAGAAATATCGAGTAAAAAGGGTGTCTTTTTGTCCCACAACAATAATCGTCATCAGGCTTGTGTGCGCTTGCTTTCTTGAAAACTCGGCGCTGGCCACTTTCCTATCGAGAATGCAATGTAACCCTGATAATGGGCATGTCGATCGTGACCGGAATGTACCGGGCGCTGGGTGATAGCGCAAGTATGGAACGCAATATAGATTACGATTATTGTTGTGGTACAAAAGGACACCTTTTTTACTCGCTCTTTTTTTAGAGTGTATCCTTACGTCGGCTGGGGTTGTATTGCGGGTGCATGTTACGTGGGAGCGGGGAAACGATGAGGCGTTCGCGAAGCTCTGACGGCAGCGTGCACTCTCTTTGGTTGATGATTCGAGAGCTTATCTTGAGATACGCTAGGAGTTCACGTCCCGCCTCAGTCGAGGAGAGTCGAGCAATCTAGGCTAGCTTCTCGGCCTCAACAATCTCACTGAAAGGGTTATGAAGGCCTAGCGCCAAAAAATTCTGTGTGTTGGTTAGTGCGGGCACGGCCGGTCTGCAGGCGCGCGCTCGCTCCAGACCGGCCGTGGTATGGGGAGCCCAAGTACATGTTTGATACTCTTTCTAATGATCAGATTAAGCCTGCTCTCATCTCCTTTAGTACAGGGGTGAGCTACGGCTACGTAATTGATGTGGCTAATGACAAAAGCGTGGAGGAGACGCCGTAGATTTTCTTCCGATAGTCCACCTCGTTTGTTGGCAACGCGTTTGATTAGTTTAGACGTGGAGTCTGCTTTAGTCGCTATGCGCTCTATGCTAAGTCCGTTCCTGCCGTCCTCCTGCAGAATCACTCCTAGTATACGAACCGAAGTGACTTGTGGTATTTGCTTACCGTCTTCTGTGTATACAGAGATGGGTGAGTTGGGGATCTATTCAGGGCCTAGTTTCGGCCTGTAGAGTAAAATTTGTGATTTTTTGGCCGATAGCCGTAATCCCGCCTGTCGGAGGAAGGCATGCACCTTGTCCGCCGCCGTCTGTAGATTGCGCTCGATGGCCCCGTCGCTACCGCCCTCAAACCAGATGGTAATATCATCGGCGTAGAATGCGTGGCCCAGGCCATCGATTGAGCTCAATTCTATCGATAGAGCACTCAAAGCTAAGTTAAAGAGAAATGGAGAACTGCTCCCTGCGGCGTGCCTCTGGGACCCAAGTCGTACATCTTGGAACCCAAACAGCCTAGTCTAATGGTGGCTTTGCGGTCTGTGAGAAACGCACGTATGCATAGAAGCGGTTACCGAGTCCAGCATCAGCAATCGCTTGTAGTATGTGCGAGTGCTTAACGTTGTCGAATGCCTTTTCTAGATCTAGTGCAAGCACGGCCCTGGTGTCCCTGGACTTGCCCGTTAATTGCTAATTGCGTTAACTTGCTTCAGAATAAGCATAACGTCCTGTGTCGACATGGACGGGCGGAAGCCTACTTGATTAAAAGGGAGGAGGTGTTTCTCTGCCGCATGTTTCGTGGCCCGTTTGAGAATGACGTGCTCAGCCGTCTTGCCCGCACACGAGGTGAGGGAGATGGGCCTGAGTGAGCCAAGATCAAGGGGTTTGCCCGGCTTAGGACCGCGGCTTCGCGCCACTCGATCGGGATTTCGCCGGACTCGCATACCTCGTTGATGTGTTTAGTGAGGAGGTCTATGTCTTCGTCCGCTAAATTCTTGAGTAGTTTGCAATCCCGTCTGGGCCAGGGGCTGACCTACAGTTCAGCTCAGCGAGTACAGCTCACACCTCCGCACTCGTGAAGGGAGAAACCAATGGGTCCTCTTCCGTGTGCATTGGAGGCGGGGGGTAATCCGTGTAGAGCTCGATTCGGTACAGAGGTAGCGTGAAGAGAGCTCGTGAGTAATCTGTCCGTCCGTAAAATTTTCGTTGTGAAGCTCATGAATTAAGCGATCTATGGTGAGTTGCTGATTGGATTTCGTGGGTTTGTTCCCCAACAGATGTTTAAGCGGGTTCCATTTAGATCCTTTACTCATTTGGGCGTCTACCGAGTTGCATACCTCGTCCCATTGCTGTCTAGCTAAAGTGCGACTGTGCTCTTCGATTTGCTTGTTGAGCTCCGCGATCTTTTTGCGAAGACGGCGGTTGAACTTTTGAGTTTTCCATTTTGCCTGTAGGGCTTGCTGCGCCTCGATGAGGTGAACAAGTCGGCTATCCATGCGCTCTACATCGCGAGTGGTTTTTATTTCTTTTGTGGCTCTCGTTACACCCTCTTGTAACCAAGCGAACAGGTCTTGAACAGAGGTGTAGGTGTTGTCATCCTGTTTTCTAAGGGCGCGAAAATGATCCCAGTCGACTACCTTAAATTTACGCGGTGGTAGACTGGATGCGGCTATGGTGATGCTACAGATGTAGTGATCACTACCTAGGTTGACCTGTGTGTTAATCCATGTAGAGTTGTGGATGTTTCGCACTAGTGCTAAGTCTAGAGTATTATCTCTTGTTACCGAGTTACCCGTGTGTGTAGGGAACGCGGGGTCTGTGAGTAGAGTGAGACAGTGGCGTGCTATCTGCGTCACAAGCGCTTTGCCTTTCGAGTGGAGGCATCCGTAACCCCAATCGGGGTGCGCAGCGTTAAAATCGCCTGCAATCAATAGCGGGTTGTCGCCTGCTATCTTGCATGCCTTCTGAAAGAAAGCTATGAAGGTTTGTCTGCTGTCGGCAGGTGAGCTGTATACGTTAAGAAGAAAGACCGACTGTTTGAGGTGCGCGTTCGGAATTAGTTCTATCAAGATGTGTTCGACCTTGAGGTCAGGACGAACTTCATGCTTAGTGTACGAAAAAGATTTTGCAATACAAGTGGCAATCCTTCGTTCACCCTTCTGAAAGATTGACTCTATGCGGTATCCTCGCAATGCGGGACACTCGGTGAGCGTCTCCTGAAAGAGGAGGACAGAAGGGTTCTCAGCGTTTGAGCGCAGTAGTTGTTGTAAGGCGTCCTTCCGTTTTGGGAAGCTAAGGCAATTCCATTGCCAAATGGTGAGATTGTTTGAGGTAGCCATGATTAATGCTGAAGTATTGGTCAGCCCTGCATCTGTTGTGCCGTCCTAAGCTAGAATACGCAACTATCGTGTGGGGTCCTTATACTAAAACTAACATAAATGCGCTAGAAATAATCCAACGTAAAGCAGTAAGGTCTATCTTTTCTAAATATCGTACCACTGACTCTCCAAGTATCTTCATGGCCCAACACAACATTCAGTCCTTACAACTAAGAAGAAAAATTCACAGGCTTGAATTTCTGTTCCTGCTGTATAATAAAATATTAAGTTGTCTCTTTTTCTTGAACCTTATATTAAGCCTCTCACTGCTCGCCAAACAAGACATCGCCACTCTACCACATTAACACCTTACAATGCCAAAACCAACCTATTTAAGTATTCCTTTTTCCCTCGAACTGTAGCAGACTGGAACAGCCTACCTCTAAGTGCACTCAGCAACACCGGCTCTATCGCATCGATTACATCTTAAAACCTAACCTTGTACCGATACCCTTGTACATTGATTAGATAGTTAAGCATTGCTGATTTTTTCATCCTGTACATTCTTTTTCATTGTTTCACATTTTTAGTGCTTGTTTACTCATTGGTAGATTCATTTTGTTGTCAGCATATACTCTTTGATATCTGCACACTTCTTACTGTTTGTTTGTACTTTTCCCCTCCTGCCTGGGCCTTTTCAAGGCCTGCAGTATTCCTAAATAAAATAAAACAAATTGCAGGAGATTGCATTTCTAACATGGTAAGATTGTTCCCGTTGTTTTAAAAATCCCCTGAGTGGTGTAGTGAGTTGTAATACCTGACGAGTGCACAATTTTACACTGCTTCTCTGAGTCGGTCTTTGCACTACAACCGGTGTTGTTGGTACACTGAAAGGACCTACACTTAAATTGTCCTTGCTTTCATGGTGCATTTCTGTGGACCGATACGTCAACTCTTGGAATCTGCAAGTTTGGCCTGGGTTGTTGGCCTCGTTCGCCTCGGGATTCGGTAGTAGGTGTAGATGTCGTTGTACGAGGTCAACGGTTTCCGATATGAGGTTCTCCAGATGCGATGCCCTACCCACCGCAAGCATACTTTCGCGAAAGTATATTTCTCTGTGAAAGCTCTAATTGGCTTATTGCGAGACCTCACCACTTTAACGAAGCTGCGGCAGAGCATGTGAACATAAATTATGTCGTCTTCGAAGGCATGTACGTGTTTCTTCGAAAACCCAAACTTTCTGGAAAAGAGTGAGAATGCCAAACTTTGGAAGCGATTGACTCCAATTTACTAGAGATCCGCACAAGTCCCCAACAATGCCAAAGGCAGAGCGAGCCCGATGATCTGCATCGAAGCTACGTATACCTTCTGGCTTATTTCACTAATTGAGGCATTACGTAATCGCTATCGATGCAGGTTTTAACAGCAGAGCTGTTTATGACGGGTGATGACGTCACTCCCATAACAAGTGCGCACAGGCGGGTCTCTCAAGTCTCAATACGATAGCCGCCCTAAAGGCGACATTGGCAGCCTGTCAGCCTTCAGCAACACCAGTTGATTTAAATACTGCAAATGGAAATTGCACGTATAAAGGCAATGACTCTTTCCATAAATTACGTTCAATAGATGGTCATCTTTCGATTGCCTGCTATTGCTGATACAATCACGCTAAAGATTGCGTACTGTAACACTGTACCCATCAGCATCTACGGCGGGAGCGGTTCTCGGCCCTTAGCGATGGCAGTGGTTTTCGAGAGAAAAATTCCCAGTGCAAAGCTCTGCCGGGGCAACCGGCACATTCATGCCTGCTATGCGGCTGACTCTGCAAAAACAGCGTTCTAGGCCAAGAAGGGAGTGCGCTTCCCCTGCTTATATCTCCGGATTGCGAGACGCCCGCTCTATACCCACTCGTAACCAGTCATGGCCAAGATTTCGGCCGCTCGCCGGTGCCTTCGCACCCACAAACGAAATAATGTGAGCGTCTCCAGAAAGTTTTTGCGTCCCAAAAAGAAGGAAAATGATGATGCTGACCCTGTATTCACCCAAATTTAGGGCATGGTTTCTTGCCATTTCATTGCATCTCCTATCACGCAGTTTCTGCTTGATAGTGCTCTCTTATTCCCGAAAAAAAATAAATCTCGATCACCATTTCCATAAAGCTGATTCCTGTGTTACTTCAATTAAGAATATTTTATTGCTTTTCAAAAAAACAAATGCAAGCATTCCTGTATAGCCCTCGCCTTGCACGCGAGCTTGAATCGCTGCCAGATTATCGTATAATGAAATAAGTAGAGGAGCGCATGATTTCTTGTATTTTTCCAGCGTTGGTGAATGTATGAGTATCTCAAGGATTGTCAATATTGATTTACTATATGCGGGATTTAACGTCTCCAAACCACCATGTGACTAGGAGAGACGCTGTAGTGGAGGGCTCCAGAAATTTCGACCACCTGGGCTTCTTTAACATGCACCTAAATGTGAGCACAGGGGCCTGCAGCATTTTCGCCTCCATCGAAAATGCAGCCGCCACTGTCGGGATTTGATGCCGCGACCTGCGGGTCAGCAGCCGAGTACCTTAGCCACTAGACCGCCGCGGCGGGCCTCGAGGTTTGTCACAGCTTTCGGTTAAAGCTATAGATTGAGCTTTTAAAACACTGTTTTGAAACATTATAAACCTTGGATGCTCGTGGAAAAACGTACATATTAGATGCGATTGTTAAACCAAAACCAAAGTCAAACCCAAACAGACTACTCAGTGTAGTAACACATGTGCAGAAGTTCTGCCCACGTGGCTTTTTGCTGTGCTGCCAGAGAGAGTGGTCGCGAGCTAGCTGTACCTCAAAACTTCACTTTACCTGTAAAGTTGGTTTCACTGCTGCGAAGAAGTGCTAAGCCATGAAAACACCTATCTACAGAAAATTCGCACTGTCATGAAGCCTCATTTCAAAGTTAAATGAAAATATTACCCTCACATTCATTCATTGTTCAAGTTTAAAAGCTTGCTATATCGGCATATATTCGCCAAGTACAGTAAATTTTAAAACGTATATTATTACAGACTATCACTCACATTCTACTGGCAATCAAATCCTGCTCCTATTCAAACTTTTTTCTGGTTTCATTGAACGAAAAAAAAAAGGCCTTTGCACTGGCCTTGTTTCCTTTTTCTTTAACGTTGTGCAGGTTAACCAGTTCATTAAAATTATGCTCTTTTTAGTAGTATTTGATACCCATTGAATTCAATTCAAAGTTATTCAACAAAAATCACCATTCGCTTTTAATTCACTTCAAGCCTACAATTGGCTATTCGCACAAGCCCAGTACACAGCCTACGACTGTACTCAGAACCATATTTCTACATGTTTGCAAGGTCGATCCAGAAACATTGAAGAAGCTAAGTCAAAACAGCTCAAACACAACACTCCCAGCATTTCCTGTATTTGTTTTTATTTGTAATCACAGAGTACAAAACTCTCAATCCACACACAAAAAAAAGAGAGACAAGGCTTAGCTTTAAACACAACATGCTGTTTTCTAGGAGCAGCGGTTAGTCCTCGTCGCCTGCAAGAAAACATAAAAACGATGTGGCTACCAGTGATCACTGCAATACCCCTTCCAACCACTACCACCACACCCTCCTCCCTTTTAACGTGCACAAATCACTTGAGCAAAAAGCAAAACAAGAATATCAAAACATGAGAAAAAAAAAGGTGTGCAGCCATTTACAATTGAGAGGCATGAAAGTACATTATGCGTCATAAACTTCAGCAATCTCCACTGGCTCGCAACACACACCGACAATGAATGTAGCCTGTGTACACTGGGTACTGTGGTGATCAAGCGACATTCCGTGAACCTTTTAAACCCTTTCCCCCGATTACAGATATAGTCATTATAAACAACACTTTATCTACACCTTTCCTTACTCCTTTAACTTTGTACAATTTTTTACAGTGCAATGGCAGAGGATGTTTTCGGGGAAAACATCTCTTATAAATAGTTGTTGCCCAGTTGTTTGCAGGTTCGTGCATTGTCTGTGGTGCACAAAACTAGACAAAAAAAGGTAAAAAAGCTTCCATTTCTAAATAATAGTTCAAGAACAGCATGTGCACAAAAGTGGCACTTAGAAGTGCCTCATGTAGAAATACACGCATCCATTTGCACCAGTCTGAGAATTGGAATAAATGGCAAAGTTGCAGCGAAATTTCAGCTTAGAGTGAATAACTCAATGGCTTATTCACGGCCTGTTCCTATATTAGCTAATCTTGTAACCCATTTGTTCAGTGTATAGTTTATCATGATAGGCACCCCAATGCCAAAGGCTAAAAGTCAACCACAGCTGTTCTCAGCCTTAAAATAAACTCAGGATATGGCCTTGCAGAAACGCGTGATACAGCACCACAAATTATTCTTAATTTCCACAGCCACCCTAAATGTGGACAACAGCCTTGCCTGAAACGCCAACTTTCTGCCCTCAACCGGCGAGTTCAAGCAAAGCCGAGCAAGTAAATGTGAGGCTCTGGCATCAAAAACACCAGATAGATAGATGGGTGTACAGTCGCCGACCGATTTTCTGGACCTGGCGGGGCTCGCAAAATAGTCTGAAAAATCGAACAGTCTGAAAAAATGGTCAAGCCATAAAATTGAAGTTTATTTAGATTATAAAAGCCTTAAACGAGCACTGACATCAAATTTCAAGATCGAGATGAGCCCATCATTCGATCGCTTGGTATGCATAGGTCTCCTTGGCCAAATTTTAATGGCATGTGTTGCATGGAAGTTATTTTAATTCGATGTCAAACAACATAGAAAAGCTAAGGAGAAAAAACAGAAAACAGACTGCCCTGCGACATCGACACCAGTGCTACATGTTCGGTGTGATACATTTCACAAATACTATCCTGAGTGACGATACGCTAGTAACAATGATGTCGACGATCTGAGTGTGTTTGGAGCCAACTTCCGGCCATGCTCTCACTAATGGCTCTCCTTGCTGTGTTGAAGCGTGCGTGCGATTCATTGTGTCGCATAGGCTGGTTTGACGTGTGCTCCACAGCGCGAGTACGATCATTCAGAGTGAGAATACATGCCAGAATGTCGGGGAACTGCTGCGCAGTGAGAACCTGCACATCGAGGAGCGGTAAAAGCAGAAATTGCGTGGCGTTTCATGCCTTTCCAAGCCATGAACCTCAATGCAGCCAGTGGGTTGACTTCGTACGCGCCGATGGACAGAGGGACTGGACGCCTGTGAAGAACAGCCGCATTTGCTCGCTTCACTTTGCGCCGAGTTGCTACAGGGTAAATCCTGTGTTGGGGAACCAGTTGGGTTTTATTGGCAGAAAGAGACCCCTTCTCGAGGCCGGGTCTAAAGGGAGAGTGGAAGAACGAGTTGGCGCTACTTCACCTAGCCGGCCGAAAACGCGTGAAGGGGCTGTAGTCTACATCATCAGACACACAGCTGGACTGACTGCACGTGCGCTCCTAGCAAACGAAATGCCAGTGTGCGTGACGTCATCCTTTTTGTGGAAGTAGCATCAGCTGTGCAGCGACCTCGACGTGGCCGCGAAGTAGCGCTGACAGCACTACAATTTGGTGGCCTTTCCACCCATTTTGAACCACGTTCTATAGCAGATATATTAATAATATTTCAGATATTCATTCGTAGCTCAGATGCATTTTAGGTCGCGAATCACTACTAGGGGGTCGATAGCTACTCATTGACGCAAAAATCTTGACATGAGTAAACTTGATGTCAGTGCTCCTTTAAAAATTTCAAATAATGCCATGCTTCATGCTGTTAAGCAAATTTGGTTTTATTTGGGCTACACTAACATTGCTGGCAAGCGCATTGGAAATCCCTGCCGCCGAAAGTCGCAGGCAGCAAAGTTGTTGGCTCCATGGAGTCAAGAAAACTTGATACCGGTAGCAAGAACATGCATGCTTCTTTTACCTGCACCGACACCGCAAAGCACGTGAGCATCCATTGACAAAATGCTACCTCCGCAGCCACGACCAAACCGGTGTGTTCCAGGTCAGTAGCCGAGCACCGTGACCACCCCCAGAGTGCTACTAAACAACTGTGAACAGCAGCGAGCGTGTGACGCGCACGATGGCTCAAACACACTTGGCACTAGCATGACCACGTGCACAATGACGACCAGAAAAATAAATGCTCAGAAAATAAAAACAACCTGCTGGCGGTATTATTGATGATAAGGCTGACTGGACAAAAAAAGTTTTTCCATTTTGCTAGCCAGAAAATATCAGACAGGGCCTCTGAAATTGGAAGATAGTAGGGTGGCTAGAATGGGGAGGTGTGATGACCGCGGCGGCGCTCTCACTGCCTAGCGAGGCCCCACTGCGCGTTCTCGCCGCCGGGAGAAAATTTAACACGTCAGTCAGGGGCAGGCCGTTGGCATGTGCCCACTGCGAGCGTACGTTTCTCGTGTCTCATACGGAGCAGCGCGTTAGCGGTCGCTTTCAGGGAAGTTCGGCTTCTTTTTCTATCACTTCCAGATTCCTTGAAGGAGATAGTGCCAGCGGATGTCGTCGATTTTTTTAACCACTCTTAAATATGCCATCGACGGGGAATAAAAACGCAGAGGTGGTGTTTTTGGATATGATGGCGGCACAAAGTCCTGCATTGAAATAAGGCCTCTTCCGTTTGGCTGCACTGGCGGCACCAGTTCAATGATTGCAGCACCTTTCTCCTCAATTTGCTGGTGCTGCGCGCGAGCTTTACACTGGCAAGCTTTGCACTGTTGCAGTACAAGCGTAGTGCTGCACGAGTTCTCCGCCGGCCTGCACTTGCTCAAAAGGACGTGCAAAGACATGCAGCATCGCGTGCACTCCTTCCTCCTCCCAAGCTTGAAGCAGATGACGCTGCGTGTGTTTCAGGGCATGCGTGCAAAAACAGTTGAGTCAAGCCAATGCAATAGGAAGCCTTCAAAAAGACATTTAAAACATGTATTCAAGTGAGCTAGCGTACATGTCTTATAATGATATAATGTGAAGAAAAGTGCTGCTGTGGGTAAAAAATTCACCGGAATTTTTCCCTTTTGCTTGCTCTATGGCCTCACACGCACTTAAATAGAAGGCCCAAAGTATGGGATTGAATACTAAACCGCTAAATCGTCGTTCTGAGTCTACATGAACAGTCTCTTGAAATCCCATACTCATGAAACCGTGCGACAGCGTTCCTGTACCCGGGAACATGGCTGACATTTTCACGTACAACGAGCAGGCGATCAATTAAAACACGAACCCCGTCAACACCTCCTCTGCTACTGCACAGACCATCGTTGTCGGAATCATCAACCTGTCAAACAGTTTTTTTTATATGACACGAAGACCGCCATCACAGCAATGTTTTGGTAAACAATGCCATCGATACACGTCGCGTGTATCAATGGTAAACACCGCGATACACACAACGAACTCTTCCTGCACTTGCACCTTTGTTATGGCAGTAGTCGCTGCGCTTTAGTGTCGCAGCTGCACGCCCACAGCATTGCTGTGACACTTTTCAGAACTAGTGCAGGCAGTGCAAGCCAAATTGAAAAGACCCCCTGTTTTATGCACCTGCCCGCAAGGATGATTTATAAAAGTAGGCACGTGTCATACTAAGGGCCGACAAGCCACTGCTAGAGAATTCTGCAGTTTGCAAAAGGCATTTTGACTGAAGGTATGATGTAATTCATACATGTTTAAGCCATTAAAAAAGTGGAGGTTTCTTTAATTTAACACATTGGTGTGTTTGACGGCTTTGTAGGAGACGCGCCTCATGAGCAGCAGAGTTGCAATGGAAAGAGCCAGACGAAAGCATTCATGCTCGTTTTCTGCTTAGAGGGCTAAACCAGCATGCTATGCAGAAAAAAACCAAGAAGGTGAAGCCCTGTGTTATGTAATGTTTTCATGTACTGTTTCCAATAAACTTGTATCAAACCACCAGTCTCCTATTTTCATACATGCTTCTACTGCATTTCTTCCACTCTTTGAATTACTATAACAATCCAAACACTATAACTAATTTGAGAGCGACACATGCAGGGTTGTTCCAACCAGCCAGTCTGCTGGAGCGATTCCTCTAAACTGCTTTTCACATGACACGCTTTTTATAGTTTCTCGACGTATACAACACTAAACAAATAAGCCCATCAGCATCGAAAAAGCTCGAGCGTTAAAATTGAGCACAGTCTAATTCCTTGCCTGCCCAGAGGCAAGCAGACAACGCGAGAAAAGCACGGCGCCCCTGCTGACAACGTTGTTGCGGGTCAGGAACGCACTTTTGGGCCAGCCTTTGGAGGCCCGGTCATCACACCTCCCCATTCTATCCCCCTTAAAGATGGTGCGGGCTTCCAATCTTGGAGGCCGCGCAACTAGCCACTGCAAGTTAAACTGGACCAAGCCAACCAAAAATCCAACATGGCGGCTATCAAAATCGAGCATTGATCAAGCGGTATTGCTAAAACCAGATGATTCAGTCCGAAAATCAAACTTTGGAACCTAAACTTGTCCGAAAAATCGTTTGCAGAAATGCATTAGTGCGATGGGAACCTTGACGGTGCATTTGTGAAGTCCAAAATATTCAACAAGTCCGATGGAGTCCAAAAAATTCGTCGGCGACTGTATACACCAGGTCAACAGTACAGCTCGATCGTGGCTGTCTGTTAAGTATAGTGTTCGGTGCATCTATTTTTTATCTAAAACTGTTAAGTATAGTGCTTTGTACATCTATTATATTCTAAATAATTCACCACTCAAACGTGGCTGCAGCTTTTTTATGTGGCAGCGGTGAGTGACGAATGCACACTCATACCGAGGAGTGTCGCGAAGAGAGAAAGAGATGTGGTGAAAAGGAAGATTGGATTTATTTAAAAGGAAGATTGAATTTATTTCTTCAATGTGTATCCAAGTTCATGCAAATGCCCTCATATTCACGCACATCACTCACACCCCATTGCAAGCAGTGGACTCTTGCGTACAACACCGCACTCAGAAATGCAGAAAAACCAATATCCTTTCAAGTTATTAATTAACCTATCTAGAAAAGCAACCCAAGCCGTGACATTTAATTTAGTGGCACACAGTAGATGGTTGGCACCATTTCAAAGAATTCAGGCTACGGCCATGGCCAGCACATGTCTTACAATGCCCACCCTCAAAGAGCCCATTAAAGCGCTTTCCTCGTGCACTTAGCCCACATGCAGGTTGAATTTTTTCTTCCAGTCTTGCGATTCCTGTACACGCACACAATGGTCACACCACGCGTAATAAGGGTACTAATGAATGCAGCAAGAATTAATGCCAGCTCCCACCCCACAAGTGACACTGCCGGACAGAATCGTGCACACAGAACACACCCAACGTAGGCAGACAGAAAAAAGTACAAACAGCGAGAGAAAGCACACAGCCTAGAAAAAGGAAAAGTAGACAGACTGCTCCACCGAATGTAATAATTCCTAATGTAACACACCACAAGCTCTTTCGGTGCCAGTGGTGACAGTGGATAAGTCCAAGAAAGAAAGGTGGGTGAAGTCCCTTGCACACAGTTCCATGGAGGCAGCAGCCGCAGCCCCAGAAAAACAAAGCCAGCAGCGAGAGAAAGGAAAGGAAGAAAAAACAGGGGGCCGAGCAAGGAGGGCCACGTGGTTGCGGTGGCAGCGGCGGCGGCAGCTCAAGAAACTCAGTGTCCTCCCCGCCGGGAGGCAGCAGCCGAAGGAGGCCCCGACGGGCGGAAGGCAGGCAGAGAGTCTGAATGTGAAGAGGAGTCATCACCTTCGGAGGTTTTGCGGCCCTTCTCGTACACCTTCTCATCACGAGGCTTGGCCCCGCCAAAGATGGCTGAGCGATTCGACGTGTCGGCGAGGTCGTTCACTGGTGCACGGACTGTGCGTGGAAGCAGCTTGAGCCGTGGCCGTTGAGACCGCTCCTCTGCGTTTGAAAGAAAGAAAAAATATGGCTTCGTACAACAGCAGTGAATGCCTTGCAACCACAATAAAGAGCACGTACACAGTCTTCCTGCATGTTTTTTTTTTTTTTGTGGTGTGGAACCTTTGCAAGAGAAACTTATTGCCCAAAAAAGTGAAAGACACCCTGACAGTGCGAATGCCGATTTTCAAGCCCTGTGTAATTACAAGCTATTAAGCAAACTTCACAAGCATTTAACACGGTTCATTTTCTGCTATGGTAGCATAATTCCTGAGAAATGACTACCCTTTTCTGATAACAGAACTATCAATGCTAGAACACTTTGGGAACAGGGTGACTGAAGTGTGACTAAAGACTGCTGACCTGCTGTAGGCTCCCGAAACTCCTCACTGTCAGCAGGCCGCCTGTCCCCACCACGAGGTGGCCCCCTGTTGAAACCACCACCACCTCCAGGTGGGCCCCTGTAATGCCAAGTTGCATAAACACAAACAAGTGCAGAAAGTGCGAAAAAGCTCAAGTACCATATTCACTTGTTTGATCGTGGTCAACAAGGTACTGCAATTTAAACAAAACAAGATTGCCGAAAGGCTGCAGATGTGCAAAATATGACTAAGAGAAAGCTGCACGAATCTATCGAGGCATGCGACTGGGATGTATGTTTGCATAAACGAACCTGAAAAAAAAAAAAGAATGTGCTGCAATGGAAAGACGTCGACCAACTTTCTCGACCTCCTCATTTTTCTGGACTTCACTGCCATTTCACATCAAACAGCAATTGAAATTTCTGCACACTTTTAAATTTTCATGCAAGTGCGCGATGTAGAAAACGGTGGCGACCGTGAACAACCACACAAGTACTGAACATAAACATCTTTTTCCCTAAATATGTAACTCACCCTTCTATCAGCGACAACTGCAAAATATTCTGGTGACTCGACACCAAGTCACAGTTTCGATAGTCCATGGCCACTACCCAGACTAATCGGCTAGCAATCTTTAGGCCTAGCGTATGCATTTCGAGCAAGCATAGATAAGATCACACTCACGAGCACACGTGAAACGAAGTTTCGGTTTGCGGGCGGGAGAACAGCTGCCGCAACTATCTTGAAAAATGACTTCCAAACTTGTCAGTACACCTGTTGGTGGTCAAAGGTGAAAGCGCGATCCCGTCTCAAAGCATGGTTACTAGCGCAGAAATCATACTCTCATGTTCCCCCCCAAAACCTTTGTCGCCACCCCTTTCTCACTACGTGTTATCACTGTGCATGAAGCAACAAGCACAAGAATCCATAGAGGCAGTAGCAATAAGCACAATGAACTCAGCTATCTTTCAAACGATTGTTGACAAGACTAGTAATGAGGACCTTGCAAATGTTCTCCTCTGATAAGAAAAAAAATACATCTCTGCTTGTCCGACGACACTAAAGAAAGCATGGTCCTTGCCCAAGCTGGAAAAAAGTAATTCTGGGCTTTGTAAAAAAAGAATACAGTAAAAACGTCATTAATTACAACTCGGTTATTTTGAAATCCCACTTCAAAATATTTCTGCTGTACCGTATTTTGCAATGTAAGTCCAAGCGAATAATATGAAGCGGCAGTCAGCACCAGTCCAAGTAATTGAAAAACTTTTGGTGCCAATATAGTCGAACAGGGTTATATCGAACCCACATATATCGAATTTTTGGGTATATCGAACGTGTAAGTTATCTCCTTGAAATTCCTTTTAAAGGTATAGAAATTCGCACAATTACATCGAACGATATTTTTACCCACCTTCAGATATGTCGAACATCGCGCGTGCTGGAAGGTGTGCTTTGGCACTCACCACGCCCTGCAATCTATGCGGCAGTGCGGATCCGTGTGAAAATAGGAGGGCGTGCTTTGACACTCGCAGCGCCCGGCGACCTTCACGCAGCATCACGCCTCTGCCAAAACCCGAAACGCTCGTAAGGGCGAGAGGGCTTGGACTACAAAATCTTTAACTTGCGGAACGACTTTTTTTTTTCCCGTTTCTCTTTCTCTCCTTCATGATTTCTCAGCGTACCCGTCTGCTCGGAGAGCAGGAACGAACGAGCCGACGTCCTCCTTCTTTCGTGTTTTCTTTTAATTTTTTTTTTGTTGCTGTTTTGCGAAACTTCGAGATACCACAGAGCACTAGTACCTTGTTGAAAAATAAAGCAGATATCAAGGCAAAGGTGGCGAAGCAGCGAATGTCGCTTCGGGAGCCTGTCATGTGCGCGCTTCTGCCCAAGGAAATGTAAAAAAGGCACTCTATGCCTGGTTTTAAGAAGTGGCCATTTACCTGAAGAACATTCAGGTAAATGGCCCGATGCTGATCGTCAAGGCCAAATAATTTGCCGCTGCACTAGGCGAAAGAACAGCCACCCGGCAACACCCGGTGGCTTCACCAATTAAAGTAGCACTATAACATCGTTAGCAAAACCAATTCTGGCAAAAGTGAAGCTGCCAGCAGCCAGGACATCCAGCGGTGGATGGTGAAGGAGTGGCCAGAAATCTCCGCGAAGTTTTCTCCCGCGCATATCTTTAATGCCTGGCGAGACGTGAAGACGGAAACAGTGGTCAACTGCTTCCGCAAGGCAGGCTTCGAGAGGGCGCAACTTGCAGAAACCGGTGAAGACAACGACAACGAACGTGTATAAGACGTGTTTTGCAAATTTTTGTCCCACTTTTCAGCAGCAATTCCACACGAAGTGTCTGGGGACGACTTTATGGAAGCAGACTACTATGTCCAGGCCGTTGTGAGCCTCGCTGAAGAGGACCTCGTAGCTGCAATAGCAGGGACCCAGTATACCCAGGCCGTTGTAAGCCTCGCTGAAGAGGACTTCGTAGCTGCAATAGCAGGGACCCAGTATACCCAGGCCGACAGCTCAAGTGTTGAGGATCGTCCGGACGAGGCGCTGGCTACACACACGTACTCCGCCCGGCAGCGTTCGGTGTCATTTGCCGTTGTATCGGCAACATGGAAGGAACCGGACTGTCGCACCTGGACAGCCTTGATAAGATAAAGACTAGAGTCTTCAACTTCATTTCGAAAACAAAGCAGCAGGTCAAGATAAGCAATTTTATTTCACGCAAATAAATCATTCTGTTGTGGCTTGTGTGCGGAATTAGTTGCGATTCTTGAATGCGTCTATTGTAGGCGATGATCCGCAACAGGTAAGCTCTTGGGGCCTCTATATCTTTATAACGAATTTTTCGTACATCGAAATAATTCGCGATCCCCTTTGAGTTCGATATAACCATGTTCGACTTAGGTACTGATACCCGATGCCGATTTTGCCGCAAATCCGTGGAAACGATGACCCTTGAGAGTCCCAAGGCAATGCGACATAGCGGTGCTAATGATTGGCAGCTGAAACACCCCAACCTCGCTACTTCCAGCATAAAAAAAGAGAAGAAAAAGGTCTCGTAGTCAACCAAAATCGCAAATTGAGCATTTAATGCTGCCAACACGAATTCCCCTACTTCTACCAACTCGTGTTCTGAAATGAAGTGAATACGTGAGAGTTTACCTATATTCAGACCTGGTTGTTTTGTACCGAATGCTAGTTATGCACGCGAAACACGGAACCAAATTGCTTTAATTCTTTCAAGTTAATTGGGAATATTGACTAACAGAAGCTTTATACCGTATGTACTCGCATAATCCTCGCACTTTTTCCAGCGGAAAACCGATGCAAAGTTGGGGGGTGCAAGAATTGCGCGGGAAAAACTTTCCACAAAAAGGTACAGGGCGAAAAAGAAAACGAAGTGGCCGCAAATCGGGATTCTCACACTAGCAACTAACAGCAAGCTTTGAGAAGTACCAATTAAAATTTACCTAAAAATAAAAGCAGAGTTGTCAACACAAGGCAAGATTTATTTGAGACACTAAATGTGCAAGCAAATAGTCGAGAATTAGAATACCATATGCAAAGCTTGTGGGCATTGCGGGCGTAGCGGTAGCGTTCGTCACTCAACAGGAGCCCTCAGAAGGTAAGCGCAGGATGTCAGTATTGGGCTGATCGCCATTTAACAAAATCGTCCGCAGTTTCCTACTGAAGAAATGAAGTTTACCATCAATCCCAGTCTTAGACACACGGCAGGCCCAACGCGTCTTGGTGGCTTTCAGCTGCCGTCACCAGTAGCAAACACAAAACTCGTCGACTCCAAAGGGCCTAACGGCGGCCCTGTTGCCGTTGTTTAGTGCATGATTAACCACTTTCAACTTGAAAGCAGCCGTGTAGCTTCAGTATTGCCCCATAACGTGACAAGATTATCGACACAACATACAAAACACGCCGCAACGCACACTTGCCGCTTTGGCCTGGCTTGGATTGCATTGAATCTCCGTGCAATAACAGTACACTTCATGCTTACGGGGGGACACGGGTCTTTGGAGCCGAAAAATCGCCAAAAAAGCAATTTTTTGTAAGCAGCATTTTCAGAAACTACAGGTATTTTTTTACAGGTGTACTGACTTTCATATCTCTCCGATCAATATTTTAGCTGTAATATTAAATTCCTAGCCCGTGCGCGTGCGGAATTCGCACAGCTCCGGACACCAAAAACCAGTTTTTTATCAATTCGTAACTCCATGTCTACAGCTGCACTCGCGGCCATTTTGGTATCGTTTGAAAGAGCAGTTTTTCGCCTTCAAATTCCCGCCACTGTGGCTTCTGTGCGTTCATTGGTTGCGGAGAAAACAACCATCAAAAAAGAGTAAAAACGCATGCTACGATTGGTTGTTTAGTGCACGTGACCGTTTCTCAGAGCATGATTGCCTGAAGTCGGCTTGTGGCGTCTGCTCTGGCTGCGTTGTGCGCGCTTTGCTGGCCCCCGTCGGCGCCATTCCTGAATTCTGCGATCGACGATGGAGCGGTGTGCGTCGGCGTCTCGAGCGGGAAAGTTCCACTCAGTGCACAGATTCGGAAAGAAAAGAAAAAAAAGCCTCATCGCTAACACCACGAAGCGTCGGGCAGCACCAGCAGCGAGCGTCGAGGACGGCCGGTCATCAGCGCCAAGCATCGCCGCCGCCGAGCCGGCTGGTGTAGGCCTAACGGCTCCACCAGCGTGTGAAAGTGCGAGTGGAAGTGGCCGCGTTCGCATTGATACAAAAATCCTGCAGCCAGCAGAGTTGCACGAAAATGCGAGAAATGCCGAAGCCAAGCTACAAGAGCTGGCGTCAATTTCAGCAACGACGCGAAAACAAGATCGCCTGGCTGCTGCCGGTGACGGTGCCGCGGCCGACTCCGACTCGGCTGACAACGTGAGCTTCGTCGTCATCAGCTTAGACTGTGTGAATGACTTGTTGAGGTGCGTGAAGTGTAAAACTTGCGGCGGTGATGTGAATATCAGCAAATGCGATCGGGAGTACGGTCTGGCTGTGAAGCTTTTGATTACGTGCGTCAACTGTGGTGACATTTCGTCAGCGTGGAGTTCGCCGCGTGTGGCCGGGGACCAAAACATAAACCCATTCAGCGTCAACATCCTCGCAGCGCGTGCAATGCAAAGCACCGGCAATCGTCAAACGGCGCTCAACGACATTTGTTCTGCCATGAATATATCGCACCGGGGTCTGCACACGAAGACGTGGCAAAACTATGTGAAAAAAAAAACTGACGCCTGCAGTGGCCTCTGCTTCCGAGGAGTTGATGACCGAGTGCGCGAGTTCCGTTCGAGAGCTCTATCGCGAGCTCGGTACAAACATACCTGGCAACATCACCGTTTCCTACGATGGGATGACTCGCGGACATTCTTCCCACATCGGCGTCGGAACGGTGATTGAGCTTTTTACAGGGTTTGTATTGGACTATGTTGTCTTGAGCAATTTCTGTGCAGCCTGTGAGCAGAAGCCTAAGGAGAACGACCCTTCGTACCAAACGTGGGTGGAAAACCACCAATGTCAAAAAAACACCAGCAAGAAAGCTGGTGAAATGGAAGTTGAGGCCGCACTTATCCTTTTCCGAAGGTCTCTCTCCAAACACAACCTCCGCTACACAACCGTGTTGTCAGACGGAGACAGTCGGGCCTACCTCGCTTTGCAGGAAGAAAAGGTGTACGGCTACATGGACATCCTGAAGGAGGACTGCGTCAACCACGTCCAGAAGCGCATGGGGACAAACCTGCGAAAGCTGCTTTCCCAGCACAAGGGGCATGGCCTTGGGGGCAAGGGCAGACTCACTGGAGATTTGGTCAACAAGTTGACATCATATTATGGGTGGGCCTTGAAGTCCCACAAGGGGGATGTAGATGCACCGCACAGGGCTGTTATGGCAACCTACTTACATGTCACTTCACGTGATGATGCACCCAACCACAGCCTTTGTCCAACAGGCCCTGACTCGTGGTGCCGGCAAAATGCAGCCGAGGCCAAAGGACAGCCGCCGCCAAAGCACCGCTACAGCTTGCCCGCCCATGTGTGTGAAGCGTTGCTGCCTGTCTACGAGCGCTTATCGGATAGGAAGCTGCTGGAGTGGTGCCAGCGTGGCAAGACGCAGAATAACAATGAAAGCTTGCACGCCATGATCTGGGCGCTTGCACCAAAGGAGCGGCACGCTTCACTGTTTACTGTTGAGGCTGCTGTCGGTGAGGCCGTCATGAAGTTCAATGCTGGCTATACAAGAGCTGCAACAGGCATCCTCAAAAAGCTCAGCCTGACCCCTGGCCGGCAAAACTCGAAATGCCTGGCAGAGAAGGACAAGCGCAGGATGACCGCATCTGCTCGAAAGCATGTGTCGGCTGAAAATGTGAAGCAGGCCCTGGGAAAGTGCCACAGAGTTGACAAAGGTCAAAAGGACTATGTTCCTGGTGGATACTAGGCACTTGCTAGTGTAAGCATGTAAATATTTCCAGGTGTTTCTCATTAAATTTGACGTTTCGTGTTTTTGCTCATTTTCTCAAAAGCTGAATTTCTGACTTCTTGCAAGCTTGCCGAAGCAATATCTCAGCACTGCGGGTAGATAGAGCTATAATTCTTTTTTTAGGACAAAGCCAATGGGGTGGTGTTTGAAATGTAGCAAACAGATTTTTGAAATTTCTTTCGAGCAAATTTTAAATTTGCTTTATTTCTGGGTGACTGGTGGCACTATTTCAAGTGCTCAAGTTCAGTTAGCTGTAAAATCTCTTACAAGCAATTAATCAAAAAACTGCTTGCTATGTTGCAATCACCAGTGTTTCTAGTATCTGACATATGCAGATTATAGTTTTTTGATGAATACTTTTTTTTCTATTGTTACGGAAAAACATGGCGGATTACCTCTAATTATCTTGAGAACTAATTGGCTGATGGAAAAAATAATTGCATATTGCAAATCAGCAGAAAAAAAGCAACAAGACTGGCAAGTTTCGTTAAGTTTGCTTAAAAAGTAAGCGAAATTGTTTCAAGACCCATGTCCCCCCTTAAGAGATGGCACCAGATGGCCCGCGCTATCACCAACGGCTGGAACGAGCAGACGGCATTATTGCGGCAATTTTCGCGGGTGCGATGATTACCCGAGGAAAAAAAAAACTTATTTTTGTTGGGCGATGTGGGGGGTGCGAGGATTATGCGAGTAAATACGGTAAGCAATTATGCCAGCGGCGGCAGCGGAAGGTTAGCACAACTGTGTGAAAGCGAGATCTGTTGGACCACGACAAATCCCTGCTGCTGCACCTTCTGCTAATTCCACTACTCCTGGCAATATTGATAGATATGTGGGGTTTAACGTCCCAAAACCACCATATGATTATGAGAGACGCCGTAGTGGAGGGCTCCGGAAATTTAGACCACCTGGGGTTCTTTAACGTGCACCCAAATCTGAGCACACGGGCCTACAACATTTCTGCCTCCATCGGAAATACAGCCGCCGCAGCAGAGATTCGAACCCGCGACCTGCGGGTCAGCAGCGGAGTACCTTAGCCACTAGACCACCACGGCGGGGCACTCCTGGCAATATTATTCTAAATGAAGATCTTGAGAAACTCGTAGAACCTGTGACTTTTGAGTGCAGCACCGGTATTTTGTGACTGGGTCGATAAGAATCACTACTAACTATTTGGTGACCATCTTGAATTTCCAGCTGGATGCTGAATTTGGGACTTGAAAAGCAATCCGCAATTGCGTTGTGGAAAAATCAGCCACGAACAGATTTTCGTGCCTGGAGCACGCAACAGTTTTCCAGCTATTTAGGTGGCAAAGAAAGTGATTTCTAATGATTTTTGCCCGTTTCATGCACCTTTCACCCTGGCCGCCTTGCACACATTTACGTGCACACACGAGTGCACACTGTCACTGGCGCTACATGCACGCCAAGCATGTGATGCCCCTTTACGTTCCGTTTTTGACAGGCAACAGTAGAAGATGCATGCAGCTGCTGCTTGGTTGGGCTGAAGAGATGAAATCGGGAGCAAGATCAATGGGTCGTTGGTGGAGGGAATTCATTATTTTAAGGTTGTCTCCCACTGTCACTCGGTTTCACAAAGGTGACAAATACATGCATTTCTATGGAGTAACCACAGGCAATTTAAAACTTTGTAATATCAGAGAATTCACTGTACGGAGGTTTTCCTATTTTACAACTGGTGTTGCAGCACTCCAGGCAACTCTTTGGGATTTGAAAAGCTACGGCAACAGACTATATGCAGTAGTTCCACTAAACCCATTTTATCACTGCTCTTTCAACCTGTATCTCTTTCAGCTTTGCACGTGATAAACACACATGGCAAAGAGGACTTCAACGACATAGCGTCAAGGGATGGCCACCGGATCTCAGGTTCAACAAAATTTATATTTTTAAGCGCAGAGCACTTTAGTGGGCCGGGTTGCCGTATGCTGTCGTCAATGCTTGGTGTGATGCTCTCCATATGTAGCATATCAATCACGCGCTCACACCGAGAAGATGTCCTCTTCTCTTGTTCTTCGAGTGCCTTAATGACTATCATTTATCAGCAAAAAAAACAAAAACAACCTACACTCAAACGTCACTATAACATAACGGGATATAACGAAACAATAGATACAACAAAGTAAATTAAATTCCCCTTGAAAGCTCCATTGAGAACCATGCATTTTAAACCTCGTTGTAACGAAATAAAATTGACTGGTAAATATATATAACGAACTAAATTAGTCTATCAAAAAAAACAACCATTTTGTGTTAGGTATATCGTTTTCTGCGGAGTTTGACGCTCGTTTGGCGCGGCTCTTTCAAAATTCCCGCGCCGACCTTACAGCCACGCCACGCGCGGCTGAGAGAGCCGTCCTCCTCACACAGCCAGCGGAAAGGACTGAGGAAGCGCTCAGCGGGTCACATGACCGAGATGCGAAGCCGCGATGCAAAGGGATTTCCCTCTCACGATGGGGAAGCTTCAGAAGACTTACATCTATTCACAAATCAGAGGACATCCTTCATTAATGAAGTAATTGGGGATGCGCATCTGCACACGTTTGCCCTTACAGCTTGCAAAGCAGAGTAGCTTGCAGCTAAGTCCAGCGCCAACTCTCTCTAAAGACGACGGTAGCGACTTCGTCTCCGTTACTATAGTACCCTCTGAACCAAGAAAAGAGGACCGTCTCCCCACTGAGAGAAGCAGATCGGCATTTGAGAGAGAGCCAACTCTCCGCGACAGCTTTTTTTTTTTTTTTCCTCTCTGTGCACGGCCTTGAAAAGAGAAGGGTCTCTACGTGTAGAGACGGAAAAGGGATAAGCGTGGCACAGGCGCGTCGCAGATCAGCATTTGAGAGAGAGCAAACAATCTGCCACAGGCGTTTCTTTCCTTTCCTTTTCTTTCTTCACGCGCATCGTTGAGAAGTGCCGCCTCGGAATCGGGCATGGTGCTGAGAGCATTTTTGGAGCGCAGTATGTTCGAATCAACCGTTGCAAGTGCTTGCGCATTGAAATTACAGGGCGTTTTTCTTTTATACACATAGCTTTGATGGGACCACAGTGCGAGTTCGAATTAACCAGAAGTTTGAACTAAGCGTGTTCGAATTGATGAGATTAGACTGTGTTTATTTTAGTCACGTAGCGGTACATCGGGCTGCGAGGCGGTTTCCTTCGTTGCATGGTTACAGGTGTGTGCCCATCTGCCACAAACTGTTGTAATCGATATAACGAAATAATGAATATAACGAGGTTTGAGTGTAGTTCACTGGCGTGGTGAAGGCAAAACCAGATATAAATATAGAAAAAAAGGAAGTGAAAAATAGAAAATAGAGTGAGAAAGCGAAAGAAATAAATATACAGAGAGGAAGAAAAAATATTAAGAGAGAAAAATGAAGGAAGAAAAAATTAATTAAAAAGTTGAGAAATAGAGGGAGGAGGAAATAAAAAAAACTGAAAGAAAACTGAAAGCTACCTAAATTTTGTCCTTTATGCAATTATTTTTTTTTGTGAGTGCTGCAGTATTATTCGAACGTCCTCACAGAATTCTTCACGTAAAAATGAGTCCTGCGACAACAATGCTTTGTGCATAAAGTCAAACTACAACTTAACAGTGTCTCTAAAAAACGAAATAAAGTTACATCAAGGTTTAATCATCTTTAATGTAGGCAAAATTAATTAAATTCAATATAAACTTAGCAACATTTTCCTGTCTATTTTAAAGTACTTTTTCTGATTAATGGATTAGTTTCAGACTGGTTAACAGAAACTTATCTTTACTCCTAGAATGTGTCTGACAATGATTGTTCCATTGTAAAATTACAAACTGTCGACAACTGCTATGGCACTTACACCGATAAAGTAGCACTGTGGTCACCACAAGACCATTTGGATTCATTAGATTCTATAACGCATTACTCAAGTAGCACTTCCTTTGAAATACACCAGGCCCATCATTATGGAGTTCCAATATTGGCATACAGATTTATTCAAGCTCAAAATAAACATCGAAAATCAACCTTACTAGCTCTTGAGGGCTGAATCCAACAACACCTAACCTGTCTAGGAATAGTAAGTCACTGACATAATGTAACCTAATGCATGAATTGGCCCCTGGGCACAGCATAACTAGAGTTAGTTTTGTCACACATTACCAGACAACCATCACAGTTCAGCCACACTAAGTAAACCATCTGGAGTTGTGTGAAAAAAAGAAACGGGGTTTTGGCGTTGGCCTCATCGCAGATCAAGAACCAACACGAGCACAAGACGAGCAACTGCTGTCAGGTCCTACTGTCGACTCGCTCTCGTGTTAATCCTTGACTTACGGTGCGGTTCAACAGACCAGGACCTGTCAAAGTCACGGTCGCTGGGGCGGTCCGAGAAGCCTCCACGGAAGCCCCCACGGTCACCTCCTGGTCGTCCTCCTCGATCTCCGTAACGAGGTGGCCCACCGTCCCTGGGCCCGCCCCCTCGACCGCCGCCCCGGTCAAAACCTGCAGTTGGAGGACCCCACAATTGCCTCAGCGCACACACGACCACTAATAGAACGCAACACTTACAGTCACACTATAAAACAGATCAATAAGGCTTCAATGTGGGCTAGTAGCTATGGCATAGTTAATCTGCTGCACACTACTAATGCACCAGGACGAACAACAATAAGACAGAACACATATCTGTGCATATGCCTTTTCGTCTCGTTTGTCCTGGTCTATAAGTACTGTCGAACCCACTTATAACGATCCCAAATATAACGATCTATCATTCATAACGACCATATTTTGGTGCACTTATGAGTTTCCTGTGCGACCCAGAAATTGTGTCCACATATAGCGAACATTTTTCAAACCCTCCTACTGTTACAACGAACACTTTCGACATAGTCGCGGTAAATATATGTTGCATATGAAGGAAAAAAAAATTTAGTTAAAACAGGCATTCTAAGGCACAGGAGAGGCGCGTGCCCACGCGTGCCCCGCTGCAGTTTACCGTATATACTCGTGTAAGGGCCGCACTTTTTTTTCGAAAATTTTGCTAGGTGCGGCCCTTACACGAATCAGGCCGATTTAGTACAGGCAGTACAGGCCAAAGGTCTGTACTGTTTATGCAACAGTAGCAGAGTGCAAGAGTCACAAATGACATGCCAGAAATGTTTTTATTCGGATTCCATTTCGCTGTCCTCGTTCTCGGAGGAGCTCGCCTCGGCGTCCGCGTCTTCCCAGAGACGGTCATCTTCGGTGCCGTTCATGGAGTTCGAAATTCCCGTTACCTTGAAGCTTTTAGCAACTACTTCTACTGACATGGCACGCCACGCATTCAAAATCCATTCACACACCTGTTGGAGCGACGCCCGCTTCAGCCGTCCTGTAGGGGTCTTCTCGTGGACGCCTCCAGCCATCCATTCAGAGTAACATCGGCGAAATTCCACTTTGAATGGTCTGTTGACGCATACGTCGAGCGGCTGCAGCACACTCGTCAGGCCACCGGGAATGACGGCCAAGTCCGTACGAGTTGCGGCAACTCGGTTCTTGACGCGGTCGGTCAAGTGGCCCCTAAAGCTGTCCAAAACAAGGAGGGCTTTCCGTTGTAACAGCCCTCCAGGTCTGTTTGCCCAGACGGTCTTAATCCAGTCAACGACCAGTTCCTCGGACATCCAGCCCTTCTCTTGCGCACGTACGACGATTCCCTGAGGGAACTTCTCTTTTGGGAGAGTCTTCCTTTTAAATACGACGTACGGCGGAAGCCTCCTGCCGTCTGCCGTGATGCACAACATCACAGTGCACCTTTGGCGTTCTGCACCAGTCGTGCGCACAGACACACTTTTCGCACCTTTTAAATCCACTGTGGTGCTTTCCGGTGCATCGAACCACACAGGTGTCTGGTCCGCATTCCCAATTTGGGACAGGTCGTATTCATGCTCCCTCCTGAGAGCATTCACGAAGCGATGAAACTTAATGACGTGGTCTTCGTACTCGCGCGGCAGTTTTTGGCAAATCGTCGTTCGGCGCCGAATAGAAAGCTGGTTACGGTTCATAAACCGCGTAGCCCAGCCCCGACTTGCCTTGAATTGTGCCGGGGGTATTTCCATGTGGCGAGCGATGCTGAGGGCTTTGACGCGTATCATGTCAGTCGATACGGCGTAGCCGTCCCTTCGTGTGTCGACGACGTAGTTGACGAGCTCGCTTTCGAGTTGCGGGTACTTGCACTTTTTCCCGCGAAACGCCTTTCGGCTCCTGTTAGTAGCGGCGAGGGCATCTTTCTGATTCATCCAGTAACGCACGCGCTTCTCATCGACGTCGTACTTTCGTCCAGCTTCCCGCTTCCCGTGCTCCTCGGCATAGTCAATCACTTGCAGCTTAAATGCTGCAGTGAATGATCTCAGATGCCGGCCCATCGTCCGTCACGTGCGCTGGCTTCTGCAGGGTTCACTACAACCAACAAAGTGACACCGACGACACCGATCTGAAGTCGCGCTGCCAACGTATCGACACGATGCTAGGAACGATGCCAACAAAGAGGCCGCACAAGGCAAATATGGCGGCGCGCTGTCAACAGCGTGGTCGGCGGAAGTAGAATAAAAGCGGAAAAGCGTGCAGCGCCATCTGGCTGTAAATGAACTAACTACACTTTTCTGGCGGGACATTTTGAACTTTTGTTTTTTTTTTTTCGAAATATCCGCTTTCAAAGTTGGGGTGCGGCCCTTACACGAGGGCGGCCCTTACACGAGTATATACGGTACTCGAGATGAAGGTATCGCTGACCGCGGCGAGCACTGCACGCAGACTTCGGATGTTGCAAGCAAGGTTGCTCCCTTTCGAGGCATTTCTTCCCTGACAGAACGGCAGTAAGGTAAAAAAGAAAAAGGAGGCAGCATGAAGATTTGCGGTCAGTTACCAAACGGCAAACTTTTCTGACGCTGTTCTCCACACCTAAAACCGCCGACGATTAACGAAACAACGCCTTCGAATGCAAGAAGTCATAAACGCAAGAAGAAATAACATTTTCCCATTTGAAAGTTCACTGTGACGCTCCACTCGCCAACACCACAATGTGCCGCGAAAGTGTGCCGCCTTTGGGTAATGGCAGAGAACGATTGGTCAGTGATAAAGACTTCTGCACGGTTGCAGTGGTGCCTTAACAGATAAGCATATCTAGAGAGCGAAGGCGAGGTTGCTGCTGGCGAATAACGTGCCATTTTCACTCGTTGCCAACAATCTTAACACAGTCACCTGCAAATATCTGCTCAGCTGCGTGTGTTTGAACCCCGAGGTGTGACGACTGTACACGCATGTCATGTTGCCGTTCGCAGCAGCAGCATTGTGCGAGGCTGCTTGTGTGTTGTCGCTCGCAAAATGCGTGAAGGAAGAAGAGCGGTTGGCTGAGTGTCGTGTTGAATGATGAAGGCACGCACTCACCGCACCAGAGCACGATACGAGGTGGAGCATATGTGAACGCACGCATACATTAGACTGCAAACAGACCGGCATGCGACGGCAAAAGCCAAGTAAGCGACCCGCTGCACGCAACTAGCCAGGGATGATTGGTTGCGGTACTGTGCTTCAGTGGAACAGCGCGAGCTCATGGCAAACATGGTTTAATTCGCACGGGAGCCCACAGTGGGAGTCGCTTAAGGGAAGACGTCGGTCGAAAAGTTGCAGTTTTTTGAAAAACTTTCTTTTTGGGGGGGGGGGGGGGGGGGGTTGTACTGGCATCCTTGGACTACAGTGAAACCTTGTTAAACCGTAGTTGGCCGGAGCTTGGAAAAAGTACGTACTAAACGGTAGTACTGCTTAACCGAAATAGCATCAGGTCGCTCACTTACCTGTCAAAAAAAGAAACCTTCAGGGAGCGCAATGAAAGAACAAAAAACGTGCAGCAATTTATTAACTTCGCATGACAAAGTCTCTAATCTTCATTTGACGACGCAGCGGCCTAGCAACAACGACAGCGGCCTCAAACTCACTTATGCTGTGAGCCAGCTTTTCCGCCAGCCCCCTCTTCTCGGCAAATAGCCGCATGATGCTGACGCAATGCTCAGCTTAGGCCACTGTCAGACCTGGATCACCCGTGTTGTCGCTTTCCATGTCGTCCTCATCACTATCATTTAGCGAGACTTCGACAACCGAGGCAACAATGGCTTCGTCGGACATGTCCGGAGATCGTTTGTCTGCGTCTCTGAAGTCGGGGAAGGAAATGCCTTGCGTAACGCCCTGTCGCTCTAGCTCTTCAGCTAGCAGAGTTTTGCAAGCTTCGTCTACGATGTCCAAAGTCTGGTCGATGGTGTCACTGGCGTCATCTGCGTCGCCCGCACACACAATGAAGCCAGCACGTTTGAAGCGATTTTGAACTGTCGTTGCTTCAACCTGCTGCCACGAGTATTCGAGCAGGTGAATCGCGCCAATCAGGTCGATGGAGAATAATTTGCCACATTTTATGGCGAGAAAAAATCTGCACAGCAGATTCTTCTTGTAGAGCTGTTTTACAGCTCGAATGATGCCTAGGTCCAAGGGCTGTTGTGTTTGGTGGCAGAAACGCCAACTTCACAGCCGTCAAGTTGTCCAGGGCGACGTGCGCCGAAGCGTTGTCTAAAATAATAACAACTCTTCTGTTCTTAGCCGCAAAACGACGATCGATGGAAAACGACGCGAGAGCTGTACGGCACGGATGAACCAGAAAACACCTATGCACGGCGCCAAAGGAACAAAGAAAGCAAAGCAAGCGCACACCGTGTTTGTGTGTTTGTGCAAAGCGCCATCGCGTGGACACCACCAGGAGCCTAGCCAGCCGAGTGCTTCTTGTTGCAGAAAAATCCAAGAGATGGCGCTCACCGACACAGCCGCCATCATCATCAACACAAACAAGCGAGGCGTGTTTCGATCTCTGGAGCTTGCTGTTCTGTCGGGGCGCCCAGTGGGGGATGACATGCCGCGGCGAGTGCGCAACGAAAATTGGAAAGCTACTTATTAACCGATACATAAGCGATAAGCTGGTACGGCTTATGCGGATACAAAATGCATTATGTTCAATGGCCTCGGAGTCGGGGATTTGACTTCACTACTTTTAAAACGAAACTACTGTTTACGCGGGTACGGTTTAACGAGGTTTCTCTGTATAATCGTTTACTTCTGAAAATATCAAGCTGAAATTCGCACGATGTGGGAATTGAGGCCGCGCGCTGCCTTTGCGTGGGCTTTGCGGGCTCTTTCTCCATTCTCATGTCTGGACATGCCTCCCCTCCTCCGCTGTCTGCCGCGCTGGGGGAGCGGAGTGACGTTTAACCCCCTCGCCCGGTAGCGGATGTTGACTATGGCGCCGCGCGCGGAGTCTTCCGAGGGGTTTTCGCGCGCTGCGTCGGAAGCGAGAGAGACCTCTTCGGGGACGACATTGGGTAAGCACGCTTTTCTTTTCCATCCGTCAGCCCCATGTGGGGCTCGTTCGGGGGCTTCGCCAACAGCGCCTTGCACCCGCGGCGAACGCTTACCTTATGTCGCCCCCCCCCCCCCCCCCTTCCGAACGCTAGGCCGAAGGGTGTTACGGTGTCCTAGTGCGTGGCCTAGCTACGCCGGCCCGTCTCCCTCCGAAGCCAACGCGAGCGCCTTTGCCCTCGCTCGAGCAACTGGGCCTTGGTCCCGGTGTCTCCGTGGATCACCTTTACCGAGGAGATGTGCTCGTGGCACCCTGTGTAGTACTTTTATGCCTGTGGCGTGAGTAAGCCTATTTGGTTTCCCGCCGCACCTTTGCAATGGACTGTGCTGCGTTTGGTGTGCCACAGACATTAAGTGTTGCGACTTTGACCAGTATCGTGTTCTCGCCACGGCGACGGTTAACGCGTGCCCTGCGGCTCGCTAAGACCGGACCCACACTAGTGGCCGTACTCCTTCGGGATGCGTGTCACTACAACGAGAAATCATCTAAAAATGCTTCCAAGTAGGGAGCGGTAACGCGATAAATGCGCGAAAGCCGCCAAAAATTGCATAGTTCGCATTGTACTGTCGCGAAAAGGACGCGTTGGCCGCCATTTGCAATCGTGCACGCATGCTGCAAAAGGCCTTCCCCTTCACAATCTACCAACCAGTCTCGTATCTTCACGAAGAACGAACCAAAAACAAGAAAAACAAGGCCTGTGTTAAGCATTTTGAATATCGCGACAAGCAGCGCAAGGCCACCACGAGGAGGCGGTTCGCTCCGCCTCCTCCTCCTATCCTTCCGGCAAAAGAGCGAAGCCTCGGATGTCGCAATCGAGTTGTTCGGTGTTTCTCTGCAGTTTTGCGTCATGGCAAGCCCCGAGAAGCGCTGTCTAGATAATCGAAAGTTCAGAACTCGCCCCAAGTATCGAGAGAAACGGCGTCGGGCGCTTCCCAAAGCGACAGCGAATGCCGATGTCACTAGAGTTACTGTATATGCTACCTTTAGGTAGCAGAGTTGCGCAGCTGTTTTCCAGGTGCAGCTCGCTCCGCCTACAGGAGTTGAGCCCCCCTATTCGCCGAGCACCATCACATGGTCATAGGTGGTTCATTTGCACTGTGGAGAAGCCAACGCTACGCAGATTCCGGGCAGATCAAGCGTGGTTGACAACAGCTGTTGTCATTCTCGCCACGCTTCTTCGATAATGCAGCCATGCTGCCTGTTAGTCACGAGAAATGCGGCAGCAAATGCATTCTGTATTGAATTCTACTACGTAGAGCCCATGTGATTAGACACGGGTGCAGTGGGTGTTGCTATAGAAAGATTAGTGTTCAGTCGGAAGGAATACATGCTTGGCCATTGTCGTCTGCAGGATTTTCTCTTGGGGGAGCGCAAACCATTGTTGCATCGCGGTTGAAAGAGAGCGAGAGCACTGGTCTAGCTTGGGTGAGGGCAAGTGCTGTAAGTGCTGTTGTGGCCGTAACAGCACTTACGAGGCTGTAAGTGCTGTTGTGGCTTGAGGGGGACAAGTGCCCCTTTTCCACTTCTCTGCTGACGCCCATGCACTTGGCTTTTTTTTTAATCTGTCCACGGCACTGCAAAACTTGCTCTATTTGTATTAACCACCGATGCAGTAGTGATTATGTTATACATGCAGAGTTGGCCAGCGTGTGTCAGCTGCATACGTCGAAATTTGTCTGGCAGTTAAAATGCTAAAAATAAAGGAAAAATTTAAACTAGAACTATTTGAATCGGCAAGGTGTTGCTGCTAGTTCGTGAATTGAATGCAGCTTTGAAACCTTAAGTGAAAAGAATGTTGAACACGACAGAGTTGTTGAACAAAGATTTAGGTAGCAGGTAGCAATCGTGTTAGCCACAATTGTAATACGAGCGTTATACAAGAGCCGCATGTTACGCGGGCCTCGCACGGCCACTCTCGATCGCTATCCAGCTCGATTTAGTTGAAGACTACAAGGCTTCAGCTGGTTAACTCACACAGTTAAGGAATGCCCAACGCAATGAAAATATTTCATCCCTAACTCCCTCGATAGCGATCAAGAATGAAAAATAATTTTATACATGTAAATGGGAAAAACATCGCAAAAACAGCCGAAGGTAATGAGCGGCCTACCAGAAATATACATATGTATCACTGGTTCAATGAGCTGACGCACGCTTTTTCATTACTGCATACCAAAAACGTCAACATAAAATCAAGGCTTCCAGGCGTGATCAGAGCAACCGAGTTTTTCTTGTACTTTCATAATAAATAGAGAGAAAAGAAAGCAAAAAAAAAATAAAGCAACGCTAGTACTCTAGAGCGTCAGCACTGCTCCTACGCAGGTGGTGAGTGGCTTTCCCGCAAGACACTTGAACCCAAGATGGCGTACCTTGGCGCAACTCTGCTACAGAAAGGTAGCATATGCAGTAATTCTAGATGTCACCACCGACCGACGCCCCGACTTCTGATAGGCCTAATTGACACCGAACCCCACAAAGACAGTGGTTGTGAAATAGCCGCTGCCGTGGAACTCGTCAGTGCAACCCGAATGAAGAACGGATTCTCCGAGAGTGAACGTAGAGTAGTAGGTGCTGCTACTGCCAACATGCTGCTTTGCAAAATCGATGCGCTGACTGCCTTTGTGGCGGGTGCGCAATGCCCAACCTGCCGCGAACGGGAACTCTGCGTCCGAGGTAGCTGGAAAGCGCAAAGGGCTTTTGACATTCCTCGAACTGTGCTATGAAAATACTGATTGCCCTGAAGCTACACTTTCATTCACGCACGCGTCGAGACGTACTACTTCGGCCAGGGACCAAGGGACGACCATTCGTTTTGACAACGGCAGCTCGCGTGATAGCTTTGCTGTAAACGTTGAAGGCAGTTCTGGCAGCACGCGCTATAGGCACAGGCCATGACCATTTTTCACAATTCTGTGCGATTCTCAGTCTTTTGAGCATTCAGTGCAAGATGCTTTTCATTGTGCCCCAATTTGATTTTTAAAAAATGGTTTCCTAATAAATACCAACTTTTTAAACTTTCATGCTTCTTTTTTTCATTTTCATTTTTCTTGACAATTTCGCACTTTCCGGGCAGCCTTTTAGACACTTATACTTATTGTACAATAACGAAACTTGGCACGCATATTCTTCAACACATACAGAATGCAAGTACCTACTTGAAATTGCAATGCCTATCAGAACTAGTTCTGAAAATAACAGGTTATTGTTTCAAGGGAGATTGAAAATAATTAGTGATTCAATACGATTTTTTTTCCTTGGTTTCAATATTTCTGTGACATATCTGGATAGATATTTGCACTTTACAATCTACCAAGAGCCAAATAAGATCAGAGACAATGCTTTCACTGAAAGTTAAGTACATGAAAGAGTACCCACAAAACATGTAACTTTTTGCTATTGTGCATGGCGTAACTCAATAACAATAGCAGCTACACAAAAAAATGATTGCATATTTGAAATCTCCATGAAAAACTGTAACAACAACAAAATTTACAAGAGTCTACGGCTAGAAATAAAACAAAAGTTCTCCCCTTAACACGTAAAAAGGCCTAACCTGTCACTGGAGGGGTTGCTTGCACTCTTTAATGGAAATACACACACACAAAAGCCCAATTGAGTCCCTAAGTGTACGATTCAGGGGCAAGTCCATACACAACGTACTACTGATATAACGACCACTTATCAAGGCACTTTCGGGTACGTTATACACAGGTTCGACTGTATAACCTAGCAAAAGTATAAATAAAGAAACATACAATACACCAAACTAGACTGCTGTGTGATAATTTTAAAAAGTTACCATGCTTACAATATAAAAAATTAACAATTTAGTTGCAGAGCATGTTGCAAGAGAACTGAAAAGTCTTTTTCACAGAACACTTTCTTGCACCAGGGTGATGGAGGTAGCATTACAGCATGAGCCTAAGTAATTTATCCCTTTTCTGAAGAAAATGTTTGTGAGAAACATTGCTCCTAAAACCAATACGAGGAATTGAGGCAATTTCACCGATGAGTGTTTTCGAGCTTGCACGTTCTAAAAATGTGAAAAGCACAAGTGGGCAAGAGTACCTCCACTGAAACTCGTAAGGCAATGCTAAATGTTGCAAAATTCCTGTCTGGTGCCACTCGTGCTGTGATACACTAACTGCTACCACATAATTCTGAATACCTTAAGGAATATACAAAAGGGATTGAATTGTGAAACTGCAGGACGGCAAACGAGAAACATGGGAAAAGAACATGGGAGACCTGTGGGTCAGCAGTCGAGTACCTTAGCCACCAGACCAGCACGGCGGGGCAAATGAAGTGTTCACTGAAGACACGGAGCAGTAGAAAGGAACTCGGCGAATCTCATCTGTTCCTTCTTGGTGCATTGAAAACGGTGAATGAAATTGTAAAACAAACACTGAGTAGTAAACAGCCATATGCTTACCTCCTCCACCTGGTCCACCTCGCCTGTTGCCAAAGCCTCCACCCCGATCACTCCGCCGACCCTCAGCGATATCCACTCGCAGTGATCGGCCCTGAAGATCCTGCATATACAAGCCAAGGTATTTCACTGTACAGGTAATTCTGTATACTTCAAATTTGCTAGTGAACTTATGCTGTTGTGATTACTACAGCTGCTTTAAGAAATCCAGACAGAAGGAATACAACTTGGTTGATTAAGCACAAATAAAACAAGCCCAATACGAAGTAGACGAAAACGGGCACTAGGCCCCAAAAGCTGCATTTATTATCTTTTCTGAGCTGAAACAACCAAGTTACAATGCAAGGCCAACTCAACTATCACTGCAATCAGTTCTACTGGAGCTTGCATGAGACTGGCATAAGAAAGACAAGAAAGCAGATAGCAGTACATTCAGTTTTTTTTTTTTTTAGCCCTTTCTACTTAAAAATGAAAAATTGATGAACACGAGGTGCTGCTGGAGCCAACGTTTTCGACAAGCGAACTTGCTTATTTCAAGGATGCAGTCTTAAAGAAGACAATTGCAGCCTTGAGGTCGACAATTCCGTTTTTCGAAATGTCAACTCCAGTGACACTCCATGTTCACAAACTTTTTATTTCCAAACTTTCATCTTACCCTGAACTTCTTTTTCCACAAATACCACTTGACGAGAAATCACAAATGACTGTACAGTAAACCTTATTCTAAATTAACCCATAATAAACCACTAATACATTATTTCCGCACATTTTACAAGCAAAGCACAGCAAAGGTACACAGAACTGCCAGTGAATTATTCCTGATAAAGGTTTTCCAGCGAGAAATGCTTGCGAAGCCTGAAGGTCAGTATTTTCTACAGTGGTCATGGAGAGAATGCAGTAGTGACACTTAACAACAGTTTGGCTGCATGGGTCCATGCTTGCAGACTGTTTGGCTGGCTGCCTAGCATTGTAGCGATGCTTTCCCGTGCCCTAATAAGCCAACAGCAGAACTTCCATTCACTATAACATACGTGACAATCACAAGACCTGAACAAATGCGCCACACAGGACGTTACTTGTGAGACGACACGTTGCTGGCGACTCTGGTTCTGGTAGCAGTGATGCTGGCACAATAGTGAGACAGGGGAAGCAGCATCCCATATATTACTGACCCCACAGTGACACTGGCAAAATATCTATGCTTATGCAATATGCCACACAGAACCTTTCCCTTTTATTCGAACTTTGGCGCTGCTATGACATCATATGTGAAGTTTCCTTTCACGTCGCATGACTCCCGCATGTGACGGCCACCGGAAGCTCCGTTGTTGCTCTTTAGGGTACAGTAACACACATCAGAATAACAGCAGAATGAAACTGCATAACATATTTATTTTTAGGACGTTGGAGTCAAGCATTGCATAATTAACCGCGACACTGTTTTGTCAAGAAACTAGCAATTCCACCACTGCATAGTCACTCAAGAAATCAAGAATATCATAGTTCATCAGAGTATGGCATGTTGTGATAAATGATAAAGAAATGCTTGATGATAAAGAACTGCTTGAATGTGTTTGCAATGAAAATATTTTTTTCAAGAGGGTCTACTACTTTTGTCTTGTCAAAAAAATTGACTTTGCATTAGAGTAGCATGTGCACTGATCTTTATTTTTGAATCCATAAATGTGAAACTGCATTACATCCCAGTATCCTTTGAACCATACAGGCAAATTCTACTACCGTAAAAACCAGAAAATAGGTCAGACCGGAATATTGGCCGACTTCTCAACTGCTAACTACTGCAAATCAAAAGAAAAGAAAGAGTATAAGAACAGCCAAAGCAGCAGAAGGGGCCTTTAGTAGAAAAGAAAAAAAAGAATGCAATTTCAAATGATGCACATTTAAAATTCCATTTCTTTGCATGTGTGCACATGTACGTTCAGACTGGCAGAAAGCCAAAAAAGATAGGCTCTCAAACGTCACAACTGTATTGAATATTTTCATTCAAATGCACTTTGAGGTCACTGGTAGCAACCACGACACGAGCGCGACTATTTGATGACCTCTGCGACTTTTGTGTTCAGCTACAGATATGTTGCTGCGTAGCAAGCACCCCAAATATTTTTTTCTGATCGCTACCTGTCACGATGCGATCCTTCAGCGTCCGCCAGAGAAAATGCTTTTGTGGAGCACTAGATCTGCCCGCTGATCATAGCCATTCATGTCTGCTGCTGTAATCTGAGCTGCTGTCATCACAGGAAGCAACAAGGAAAGAGGCAGCGAGAACATCCCGTGCAAAAATAAACTTTCATTTTGTGACACACGGCTCTTCCTCGCATTCATGTGGCCAAGAATGTCAAAGCCTTTTTCACACACATCAGACAAGATTTGTTCACTCCTACGCAAACTAGATCGCTGTTTTCTTTAATGCTACGGTAAACTGTCATTGGGCACCAGTTGAGAACCAGAAAAAAAAAAAAAGTCCCTTAGAGCCCTGATAGATTCACAGGACAACAAAAACTTAAAATGAGAACACTCATGGCACACGGCTGAAAGTAAACAATGCGATGGCGATGGTAGGCGGCTGACTTCAGTTGCCCATAGTGGCCAGGCTCAAGAATTTTTTTTTCCAATGACCCGTATCTAAGACGGGGGATCACTTTTAATGTGTTCTTTTTCATTTTTTTTTTTAATTCTACCTATGTACAAGTTTTTATGGTAAGTAAAGCAGCAGCATGCCAACACGCTTCTTCTATGCTTTTTGTGGTTCAACCCACTGGACAATCCAATTAATTTGCTATTTATCTTTGTGATAAATGAACAATAGTTAACTGTGTTCCAAAACTGTTCCACAGCAATAATTCCTTTGTGACAAATTAACAATAGTTAACTGTATTACAATACCATTACACAGCAATAATGAAGGTGATCAGATAACTGCTCTACTCACAGCTGAGTCAAAATCCAATGCCTCTTTCAGGGATTCAAGGTCAAAGAACTCCACATAGCAATAGCCTAGAAAAAAGAAGTCAAGTAACTCGAAAGCCCGAAATGTAACGTGACACTTTAGCAGGAGCAATAACCAATAATCCAAAAAGTCAAAAGCTAAGAGTCAAGCTCAGCAGTAAGCACTAGAACAACGATGACTAATGTGACTACAACACGCTCGCAATAAGTAAAGAGTTACTCTGTTAAAGAACCTTGCCATAGTTCATAATTTAGTGCATAAAAATGAATCCTGATTATAACGACAGACATATTACAAAGGACACTTTTTTTACTACACGAGAAAAGTGTCCTTTGGAATTTGTTCTCTGTTGTCAAAGCAACAATTCAGCCCCAGGTACAATTGCAAAGAGATTGCTGTGGCAGCGAAGGATAAACTGTGAAGGCAAGGCACACACAAATAAGAAAGTACCTGATAAGTCAACTAATCATTTGTGTGTGGCAGGGCACATGTTCCGCGCGCTATGGACACCAGGCCTCTTGTTCATGATTTATTGTTAGGATGCTCCTTAGAATTTCCTACACATGCAGTAATGTGCAGACTTCTCAACTTGATTGACATCTACCAGCTTTGTAATAAAGAACAAATATAATGCTACTTCATGCTAGCAATAGCTCCAAGGTGGTAGCAGAGGACAACAGTTCCTGAACCACCGCAAAGAAACCAGCAGAATGGCAAGGGCCTGCAAGCACGTAAGCTTCGGAGTGGGATGACTTCTTAGCAGGGTGGTACTGGCAACTCGCCTGGCCAGGGCAGGTTTGGTGAACCAAGCCACCTCTTTCAAGGCTCGTTCACACCAAAGGCGGAGAGGCCAAGCAGAAAAAGCCTCGTCTTCGTTCTATATCTGTTCGAGACAAGGCGGCTGATGCAGGTGGAAAATAAGGCGGCTAGCTGGATCGCTTGGGGACCAAGTGGTCTTACCTGCCAAAGGTTTCTGTTTTGCTGCAGCCAATCATAACAGCACTCTTGTTGTTGCTAATGGACGTTGCTCATTGCTGCAAGGTGGGATACATTGGCGGCGCCAGTTTTCAAGAGCTTCCAGTTGTTCTTGACATGCCACTAACCTTAGAACATCAAGTATACGGTCTTCCTAGTCCAAGCTGACCACATTTGACAGGCACCCATGTGCGAAACATCTGAGACAAGGAAATGGCATGAGAACTGTGCAGGTAGCTCAGGTTCAGTGGTACTCTGATGGCGTAGTGCACAATCAGCGCCACGCCACGGCAGCACGTACACAAGTGCGTGAAATGCCCCACCTACGTGGTGGAGCAGGCAGCCAGGCAAGCTGTGCCATCCGAGCAGGAAAGCACACTTGCCAACTCAAATATCTGCTTCACCACTAAGGCCACTCTGCTTTTGCAGTGAATGAGCCTTTAAATGGGGCATTGGCAGCTTTCCACAGCCACTACACTGGAAAACCCTTTTCTTGGGGCACTTATAAGCTGCTTGAAGTTCAATGTATCTGAGTCCTTGCTATGCTTTGTAGATGCAACCATTCATTCATGCTATGTATTATCATTGCAGCATTATATTATTGAAATCGTTCAATGTAATGGATTTCTCAATGTACACAGCTTTGATAAACAAGTTTGACAATATAGTAGTATGGCAGGTACAAGCTACAACATCGTGGTGCTCTGTTTGCCTACGTGTTATTTTTTTTATTGTGTACCATTTTTCTATTGCCCTATTAACACCATACGAACCCTTTGAAGGTACCAGAGTGAATGTTTTCAGATCCCATTCTCACCACCTCTCCACTGCCCACCTCTTGTTAGGTACAGTAATTGAATTGAAGTTTATTTCTTTCTGATACAGAAAGAGGAGTAAGAGCTAAAGGCCGTATTGCCTGACAGAGGCTCCTACTCCCATGCGCATTCGGCATGCGTGTACATGTTTGCATGCGATGCAAGTATACAAACAATAGAGCAACCAGAAAAATCAAAACATGCATGTACATAATTGTCACTGCAAATAAAGCATTACAGATAGACATCATACATGAAAACTCTTCATGAAAACAAACATATCATACAGACACTCCAAGATTATATACCTATACACATCAAATTGTGAACTTTCAAATTGTAGCACAAACTGTATATGCGGTACACGTAGAAAATTAGACAGATATATTTTATTGATAAGTTATCGTGGAATGTAACAGGAAGTTCTTTATAAATTTTTTAAAGCGGGGTGCATGAAAACCTATAAGATGTTCAACAATGTTCAATAGCCGGGGTACTTGATACTCAAGGTCATGACGCCCGTAGTTAGTTCGCATAAGTGGTGGCATTCTCGTTTGATGGCGTAATTGATATCGAGGGGGAGAAACGGGCAAGCTAATTCAATCTCGGTTAAATCGAAATTTTGATTCATATAAAGAATCTGAGTAATCCTGTCATATTCAATGCAAATTCTACCGGATTATTTGAATAGCCCGTGAGGCTCCATCCGGATAATTCGAAATTTCCCGCCAGCAACAACGTACGAGAGCTGCCTCCTGGTAACCCATACCTTGGAGGTCGCGTAGTTGGTTGAGCGACAAAGGCATGCTCAGTTTTTCCACTAACTTTCTGGCCAGCAGCCAGAGTCACCTAGCCGGCCAAAGTGTATTCCTTTTTTTTTTGTTGTTGTTGTTGTTTCCACCCCCCCTCCACCCCCCTGCAGAATCTCCGAGCCAACGTTCGACATGGTTTGACTTAAATTTCGTTTCCTGTCAGTACCTAAAACCAGCTGGTTTTCATTTCTGGTTTTTCATGCGGGCCACGCTACACGGACTCAGCTTCGCGGAGCATTCAAATATTGAGGCAGATATCCTAACATTGTACGCTGAGGTGCACGACGAAATCGTCAACAGAGGGCTAGTCGGCGATGATGACAACAGTGACGATAACAAACAAGCCCGGTTGCCCACTTTAGCGGCTGTTGTCGATACCATGAAGACTTTCCGAAGCTTTGTCAAGCGCAGTAGTGGTGATAGTGAAAAGCCTCGTGTTGCGAGCAGGCTTGAGAACATGAATCCAGCATCACTGATTATTCCAAGGAACTGTTTTTTCTCACATGGAATATGACTGCGATTTCATTTTGTAGTGCGTTTTTTCTTGCTTTTTTTTTTCTTCATTTTGGTTCATTCCAAAATTCGCTTATTTATAAGAATTTTCGAGGTCTAGCAGCTTTCAAATCATCGAGGTTTTACTGTAGTTTTTATCAGCCAATGAACTCCCTTCTCAGCCGAGGAATCAACCCCACAGCCTTTCGCCAATTGCAGAGGTCCATCAACACAACTCACTGCAACTGTTACTGTGCTTTTCAAACTGTAACGCTCACAGAGCTAGTCCCCTCAATGCTAAGCGCATGTTCAGAATGTTTGGCTTTAAAGACTAAAGCATAAATGTGCCCACATTTTTTTTAGAACGAAGAAATACTACACAAGCGTTATTGCCTCTGCCGGAATGATAACGCAGCACGATACAAAGCTGTCACTAGTTTAGCTAGCCAAAAGCGTGTCACACCTTTGAATTTGTCAGTCTCCTTGTCTCTCACAAGGCGGGTGCTCTTGATCTGCAAGAAGATGCACAAGCCTTATTACAAGGGCGAAACAGCACATGTTGCCACTGCACAATGAAGTCGTGAAATAAACATTAATTTCAACAGTCAAATCTTTTTGTTTTGAACACCACGAAAGTACATGGGAGCACAGGGCTTTCTCAGAAAGATAGGTTCTACCCTGCCTGTAGTTCAATCGTAGCTATTCTTTCAATGTGGCTGGTGATAGGCCATGCCAGAACATGTATCATAGTGTACTACAGCATGCCTAACTGACAGAACCGTAACTATGTAAACACATATGGCTCTCATTATTCACAAGGTAAAAAAAAATGAAACCATGCTTTTGCATATTCGTCGATGCAACCAGCGCAACACGAGGTCAGAGGGAGTTGCGAATACATGGGTGTGTCGTCGTACCTTTTTCTGTCTTTGTATTGCGCTCGTTGCATGGTGTACTGCGTCTTTTCCTCCCATGTCCATGTTTACAAAGCGCAGTTTTGAAGACGACTCAACTCCAACTAGACCACTTTCCAGCCCTTCCGAAGAAATGCTCCCCAACGCATGTCTCTTAGAGCTGTATGTATGTATACGTAAAAGCCACAAATAAAAAGAATTCGGAAGAAATTTTCGAAGAGTGCAATCAGGAATGCAAACCTGCAACCCCTCACTCCACAGTGCGCTGCCTTAGACAATTACACCATTTGTTCTCCAGGATACTAATGGTCAAATACAAATGCATGCGCCATTGGGTAAAACACGCCGGATGCCACACGCAGCGAAAATTTGAGTATGCGAGACGTGGGCTATGTTACACTCCATTTGGCATAGTGTTTCTGGCCACCCACGCTAGTTTTTGCTTTTTAAGTTGTAGCAGCGCGCCACTCATGGCCAGGGTAAAGAAGAGTGCCAAATGGCTCACAGTGGCGCAAGCTTGTGGGAACACTATGGCTCTTGTAGGCTTATGGCACAGTAGAGAAGAAACGAGATGGCTGAACCAGAATCACAGTATATATGTCACATTGTGCCCAGAATTGACACCAGCAGAAAATGTGCCAATGCCATCTTTATTTTAATCTCTAGGGGTCACAACCTCTCCAGCTTCATTTGCAACCCAAAGAGGGGTGCTACAGGATCTTGGCACAGCGTGAGCACAAAATTCCGAGAGTGGCTAACATTCTTTGCATACACCCCTCGCAAATTTCTTGGATTCCCTGGCTCCCAGGGTCACACATTATAAAGCACTCTAGTGTTTCGCCAGAGTTCGGATGTGCACATCAGACTTGTACTTTGACATACAGTGTGTGGTTGCCAGTGCGCACATGCTAACCTCTTGAGAGGGAGCTTTCACCAAAGTTTGTGCTGAACCTATAGAACGCACTAAGGCAACTTTTCTCGCTGCAGAGGCTGTGTTTACAGAAAGAGTGGGCTACTAGGTAGGAGAGCGAGAGTACGGGCTCGAAGTAACAACTGTGACAGTTCGTGCTCATCCTGTCTTTACCTGGTGTCTTTTTTGTGCCTTCTTGTTTGAGTTTGAATAGCATGCTGCAAGTGTGAAGATGTGACAGCTGTTAGTGTGCACTCGTCCAGTGTGTGTTTTTTTCCTGCGCCCTTGTGCTCGAGCAGCACACAGAAAGTTTTTAGCTGCTTGCCATTCTTCCTATGACAATTCAATTCTTTGCTATCGCATTCACTGCTTTGCAATTGAGGCGGAACTGCGATTTTTTCTAAATGCACATGCCTGTCTCTTTAAGACATCTACCCAGCAACTTGGTCACCCTTCACTGTTGTTATGTATGGATGAACTCTGTGTAGCATAAATGCGTGTGCATGTGAACTTTCGTGAAATTTGGAGATGTTTGTATGGGCGTCCCAGGAAGAGAAGGATGGTGACAAGAAGCCGAGCCAGCACTAGGTGGCACGTGCAGCGGTGGCACAAGAGGAAAAAGAAGAGAGGCGCATGAGGAACGCGCGGAGAGCCGATCCAGACCTAGCCGATGGACACGCCGGATCAGGGCGCCGTCCTTGGAGGTTTTCTTGAACGTGCTAACAGAGGGCCTGGTGCTCGCCTGGTGGTCCTGAACATTGGGACACGCCTAACCAGGGCGCTGTCCATGGAGCTCCTCCTGCCTGTTCCCTGGGGATCAAGGTCCAGGAGCAGAGGTACCTGTCTGGGGCTATTGACACCGGGTGTAGTTCCTGCTACGTCGGCGTGCGCGACAGGGACGACGGGTTCCGGATCGTCCTTGCCACCTGGTACTGCTGAAAACCGTCTACAAACGTGAGGCCTGACCGAGGCCTTGTAGCTGCTGAGACCGCACGTGGGACGTGCCACCTGCGCGTCTGAGCTCACTACGAACAAGGGTCACCGCAGTGCGTGGACTGTCACTTCCTTGGGACGCTGGTTCAACCAACTGTGAGCTATCGTGTTGCTACGTAGATTGGACAGTAGCCACTCTGACTTTAGGTAGTTTAAGTGTGTTCTTCTATGCTTGTCATCGTGATATTCGATCGAGTCCCTTGTTGTTATAAATGCTGTTCAAGAACTCCTCCTACGTCATCTCGTATTGTTCGTTTCATTGACCACGCATGGGCAAACGTGACAAATCACCCGTCATTACAACTGCAAATAACGGTTATTTGCACAAATGCAATGCAGTACACATAGAGCCAGGCTATTCATACAGGTGCGTGCCTTAATGCGATTCACCCAGCAGAACACACTATTGATTCAGATCAAGGATAAATCAAAAGTGTCATGTGGCTTAGCAGCATGAAATCACAAGGCAAGAAAAGGCCACAGTCAACTGGCAATTAGTGACACAATCCCACTCTACCACATCACACTACCTGTGGGTAGAGATTTTATCATGTGAATCCACCTTTTGCAAGAGCAGCTCTAAGGATAAGTTTGCGATGACTTTACAGCTATGTTCGCCAATACTGTGATGCTAAACACAACAGAAACAGCGCACCTCAAAGCAGTGAAAACATCAATGTGTTCCAATGCCTTCTCACCCTGATGCCCTGGAAGATTTCATCGATGTCGCTCTGCACAACGCCATCTGGGAGGTTCCCTACGAATGCTGTGAAAGGGGGCTCTGTGGGCATTGGTCTAGACGGCTTGCCATAGTGATCTCGATGGCCTCCAAATCTATAAAACGCACACAGGTTGTTTCTTCAGCAACACTTCATTTTAAATGCAAAAGCTTTTACAGAGCCACAATTCTTATCACACAAACTCTTGGCATCAGTGCATATGAACACTTAACCATACCACTTTCGTAAAGAGTGAAACAGTGCGCTCAACACGCAACGTACAAGTTAGCTAATTTGATTGTTGATGGGTACTTGGCTGTAGATTGAACACGAATGGGTTGAATGGAATACGTAAGGCTGTTCTTTTACAACGACATTATCACACTGCAAACACTTTATCACCCGTATCACAGCGCTCGCGCCTGCATTGGGCGTCAACAAGCGGTCACGTATCAAGCACGTTCAAAGATCGCCGAACACTCGCCCGCTTGACATGTAGGCGGCATCGAATATTTTGCTCCCTGACAATTTTTCGATTTCCGTCCAGCAGATCTGGCGCCGCTCGGTGAAAGTTGCACGGCTGCGCTGCGTCTCACGCCGCTCCGCGCGACAGGACGCGAGTTCAACTTCTCTGCATCCAGTACTGTCACAGAGTTGCAACGGATGCGTTGACGGCCTTTTGAAACGACACAGCGTTCGACACACTGCCATACTTTTCTGGCAATGGGCCATCGTAGAGGCAGCGTGGTAGACCGAGTAATGCAGCCGGCGCGAAGATGCTGCATGGTGGAGTAGCCGTTTGTGCATTCCGGAACACGACGCAGCGAGAGCGCCTCAGAACGCTCGCGAGTCGAAACCGCTGTGGCTCTAGCCCGGGCAGGTGAAGTGAAACGTAACGTTTACATCATCGGCACGCGCTTTTATTCATTATTATTTTCATCCAGCGGTGATCACGACTCGCCTCTTCCAAAAAGAGAGCGAGCCTCAAGCACCTCGTTTGCTAGCTTGTCAGCCGGTCACAAGAACGTCGCTAAATCACTACGCTCATGCGCGAAAGGCGGACAGCATTCGGAGTTGACACGCTGTTATACGAACACGAAGTGCGTTTAAGCCAAACGTGTTGCCGTGGAGGGGGGAGCTTTTCTCCACGCTAATGCCGCATGCACCGATATTCGTTGCTCGAAACCCGTCGTACGCTGCACATCCGTATATTTCCGAATTTTCGGGAGACCACGGTGTCACACCGCTGCGATGACGTCGCTAAATCAACCGTGATTACACAAAAACAGCGATTTATTGCTTACCTAGATCCGAAGTCCCCATCATACCTGTCCGCCATGATACAATACAAAAGCCGCTGGCCAAGTATTTTACATAACTCAGTTTTTAAATATGCGAAGTAACGCGATTGCTTAGTTTTTAGAAAATATTTATTAAAGTGCACTTTGACTTGTTGAATTCAATAAACTATATTTGGCTTTACCAACCACGTGCACCGGGCGACATAAGTGGCGCCGCCCACCTAAGCAACGCCTCCTTTAGAAAGATGCCTGAGGAATAGCTCGTGCTCCCAGCAAAGTTGGCCTGCCTTCAGTTTTAAACAAGCTCCGCGCCGTGGCGCTCGCAACCGACACTATCAGGTCGGTCGGAGGGGTTGTTCGGGCTGTCAAGATGGATGGACGTGTTTTTTGAGCGCTCCGGATCGACTGCGCAGATAAGTGTTTTTGCATGTTTTGAGCTTGTCTTTATAATTATAAGGCAGCGGTTGAAATCTTCGTATCACTTATTTTATGGTACGGCTTTTTCGGGGGCCAGTCACCAGGTATTTATTAGTTAGTGCGGGTGTGTGTGTGTTTGAATTTTTTGTTGTTGTTTTTTTTTTTCTTTTGCCATCCCGTGGGGGTGGTGCGCGTACATTGAACACGCAAATTTTTGTAGTAGAGATTATACTTTTTTTTTCTCGTAGTGCAGGGCTCGAGTTTAGTAATTGTCGAGTATAGGGACAATTGGTGTCAGAAAGTCATGGTTAAAAAGACTGTGAAGTGTTCAGGATGTGGAGTGGGTTTGAAAGTGGACCCAAGCGTAGAAGCGGATGGAGAAGAGGCTGGCGCGAAGTGTAGGCAATGTGAGGTCGAGGAAAAAATGGAGAAAATGAGGGTTGCCCAGAGTGAACTGCTGATGAGAATCGCCAAGCTCGAGACTGAGTTGGCGACAGAGCAAGAGAAAACGAGGGCAATGGGAGAAAGACTGAAGTCCGCTAAAGAAGCGCTAGCGAAGCTGAACAAAGAAGTGACCTACCGAGAGAACAGTAGGGAACCGGCAACCAGAACGGTGGAGAAGGAAAAGCAAGCAAGTTTGGAAAAAAACAGGTTTAGCCGGTTCAACTGTCGCAAGGCCCAGCTTCAGCGAGGTAGTGGTGGGGCAGGGAGGGAACAAAGCAGCCGGCGTCACAGTTGCAAGTAGCCGCCAGGTGCAGGACGCTCCAGCTGAAAAGTCACAGCATGTGATAATCGCCGGGGACTCGAATTTAAATCGATGCACAGAAGCCATCAAAGAGAAGGTAAGAGGAGACAAGAGGGTTGCAGTAGGGGCGTTCCCAGGACGCAAGCTTGAAGCAGTCATGGGGCAAGCGAGCGCAAAACTCAAAACTACAGCTGATAGACGAAACCTCGTGATAATTTCAGGCGGTTTAAACGATGTCTTAAATGAAGATACAGCAGGACTAGCAACCACACTGGCGGAAGGCGTCGATGACATGCGCGCCATTTCTCCTAAGCTACAGGTAGTGATATGCACGTTAGCGGAGGTACCGGTGCGTGATAGCAACCTGCAAAGAGCGGTTGTCAACGCAAACCAAGAGATATGGCGGATGAGTCGAGAGAAAGGCTTTGAGGTGGTGGAAATAAACAGAGAGGTGCATAGGTGGGGTGGTTTTCAACGAGACAGAATTCACTTCGATGGGCGGCTAGGTCATGAGGTGGGTCATGAGGTTGTTCCTTTCTAGAACACTTTAGTACTACCCATCATTCCCATAGCTCCTTTTGAAAATTTGTTTTAATGAAATGACCTTTTTGCTGATTACCACCTTAATTAAGGGCCTAGAGTGTACGGAATTGGGCCTCCTGGTAGCCTATGGGGTGCGGTTTATTATTATATTAAGCGGACAAAATTTAAATGCGTTTGCGAGGTGATATTATCAATTTATTCTTTTTAGGGATTAGGCTTAATTTTGATTGCGGAACAACTCTGGAACTATTAAACCTAGCCTGATCAAACTTCAGTAGCGTCAGGTCTACCCTAAGGACTTTCAACTTTATAAGTAAGAAGTTTCCCGGTAGAATATTAACGAAGCTACAAGCGATCGTAAAAAACACGTGGTCCGACTGTTGTTGTTTTCACAGATTCACACTGTTTTCCGCTTCTAAAATTAAAAATTTTCGTTTGTAATAGCAGTATTTGTAGCGGTTGAACTCCTTGTATCTTCACGAACAAATAGACACCACTCTGACCCTCCTAGAACCAAAATTGCTAAAGTTATAGGTAGATATGTGCAGAGCTCACCCGTGCTGCTGACGCGGCCGCTAGAACACAATAGTCCGGTTGTTTCCGTGTAATAATAATTTTGATAACTTAATGTTACCGGAAGATACAGAGTTAGAAAGAATATAACGAGAACCGCTAATAAACGTGTGGCGCCCGCGTCTTCCCTCGCTCAGAGGAGGAGGGTGGCTCACTGCTCGGAAGAAAGGTACGCCCGTCAGATCAAAGTCTTGAACCATGTGTTTTTTTTTTCCTTACGATCGCTTTTAACTTTGCTAATAACCTACCGGGAAACTTCTAACTCATACAGTGCAAAGCCCTAATTGTAGACCTGTCGCCGCTCAGGTTTCAGCAGGACAGGAGTAATAGTACCGAAACTATTTCGTGACCAAAATTAAGCCTAATCACTAAAAAGATTAATTTGGTAACATCACCTCACAAACAAACTTAAATTTTGTCCGCTTAATATATTAATAAACAGCACCCCATAGGCTAATCGGAGGCCCAACTCCGTACTCTCTAGACCCTTGATTAAGGGGGTAATCAGCAGAAATCTCATTTCATTAAAAATTTTTATAAATCACCACAAACTTGACTGATACACCGCTGAAACCTACATTTAGAACATAACAATCCGGGTGCGGCGATGGCGTAGTGGTTAGAGCATCCGCCTCGCATGCAAGAGGTCCGTGGTTTAAATCCCGGTGCCGCGCAGTTCCCAACCGGAAAAAAAAAATCCGCATGGTGATGAAACTGCATTAAGAGGCCCGGGGTGCGGCCTCACTGGTAACCACCGCCGGGAACGCACTCCCTCACCAGAGAAGGATTGGCCACCCTGATGCAGTATCTGGCCACTACCTCCCACATGCATACGTCAAATAACTCACGGCCCTCAGTTCCCAGCAGCTGCGAAGCAACTGACCATGGCGGCGGTCAGATCTGCAACGCAGCAGAGTGTGCTAAGAATCTCTGGATCCGGACAGGCCGCCATTGGAACCTGAACTTGACAACGTTTAACGCTAGAACCTTATCTAGTGAGGGAAGTCTAGCTGTACAATTCGAGGAGCTAGAAGGTGTTAAATGGGATATAATAGGGCTCAGTGAGGTTAGCAGGACAGCTGAGGCCTATACTGTGCTACAGAATGGGCACGTCCTTTGCTATCGGAGCTTGGCTGACAGAAGAGAACTGGGAGTGGGGTTCTTAATTCACAGAAACATAGCTGGCAACGTAGAGGAATATTATAGCATCAATGAAGGGGTGGTAGGTATTGTAATTAAACTGAATAAAAGATACAAGATGAAGGTAGTACAGGCTTACGCGCCTACATCCAGCCATGATGACGCTTCAGTTGAAAGCTTCTATGAAGACGTGGAATCAGCAATGAGTAAGGTAAAAACACAGCATACTATAGTGATGGGCGACTTTAATGCAAAGGTAGGGAAGAAGCAGGCTGGAGACCAGGCAGTAGGAGATTATCCCATCGGCACTAGAAACGCCAGAGGAGAGCTACTAGTAGAATTCGCAGAACGCAACAATTTACGGATATTGAATACCTTCTACCGAAAACGAGAAAACCGCAAGTGGACATGGAGGAGTCCTAATGGCGAAAATAAGAACGAAATAGACTTTATAATGACTGCACACCCAGGAATCGCGCAGGATGTGGAAGTGGTTGGCAAGGTACGATGCAGTGACCATAGAATGGTACGGTCTCGAATTCGCCTAGACTTGAAGAAGGAACGACAGAGACTGATACGCAAGAAGCCAATGAATGAGCTAGCACTGAGAGGGAAAGTACAAGAATTCAGAGTGTCGCTGCAGAACAGGTACTCGGCTCTTAGTGAAGAAACCAACCTTAGCGTAGATACAATGAATGATAATCTGACGAGTATCATTACGGAGTGTGCAGTGGAAGTTGGAGGCAGGGTAGTTAGACAGGACACTGGCAAGCTTTCCCAAGAAACGAAGAATCTCATTAGGAAGCGTCAAATCATTAAAGTCTCAAGTACAACAGACAAAATAGAACTGGCAGAGCTTTCGAAGTTGATTAATAGACGTAAAGTATGCGATGTAAGAAGGTATAACATGGCGAGAATTTAACACGCTCTGAAAAACGGAGGAAGCGTCAAAGCAGTGAAGAGGAAACTTGGGATAGGCAAAAGTCGGATCTATGTACTAAGGGACAAAGAAGGCAAAATAACTACCAATATGGTTAGGATAGTTAAAACAGCGGAGGAGTTTTACAGAGATCTGTACAGTAGCCGAGACAACCACGACCTTAATACTATAAGAACTAGCAGTAACCCAGATGACACCCCACCAGTAATGATAGAAGAAGTCAGAAAAGCTTTGGAGAGCATGCAAAGAGGCAAAGCTGCTGGTGAGGATCAGGTAACATCAGATCTGCTGAAAGGTGAAGGACAGATTGTGTTAGAAAAACTAGCCACCCTGTTTACGAGGTGTCTCCTGACGGGAAGGGTACCAGAGTCTTGGAAGAACGCTAACGTCATCTTAATACATAAGAAAGGAGATGACAAGGACTTGAAGAATTACAGGCCGATCAGCTTGCTCTCTGTAGTGTACAAGCTATTTACAAAGGTAATTGCTAACAGAGTAAAGAAAACATTAGAATTCAATCAACCAAAGGAACAAGCAGGATTTCGAACAGGCTACTCAACAATTGACCACATTCATACTATCAATCAGGTAATAGAGAAATGCTCAGAGTATAACCAACCACTATACATAGCCTTCATAGATTACGAGAAGGCGTTTGATTCAGTAGAAATATCAGCCGTAATGCAGACACTGCAGAATCAGGGCGTAGATGAAGTATATATAAACATTCTGGAAGAAATCTACAGGGTATCAACTGCTACCATAGTGATTCATAAAGAAAGCAACAGAATACCAATCAAGAAGGGTGTAAGGCAGGGGGACACAATCTCCCCAATGCTATTTACCGCGTGCTTACAGGAGGTTTTCAGAAGCCTAGAATGGGAACATCTAGGGATAAGAGTTAATGGAGAACACTTTAGTAACCTGCGCTTCGCCGATGACATTGCTTTGCTGAGTAACTCAGGGGACGAATTGCAACTCATGATTACGGAGTTAGACAAGGAGAGCAGAAAGGTGGGTCTTAAAATTAAACTACAGAAAACGAAAGTAATGTACAACAACCTCGGAAAGGAGCAGTGCTTCGAGATAGGTAATAGTCCATTTGAAGTTGTAAAAGACTATGTCTACTTAGGGCAGGTAATAACCGCAGAGCCTAACCACGAGATTGAAGTAACTAGAAGAATAAGAATGGGATGGAGTACATTCGGCAAGCACTCTCAAATTATGACAGGTAGATTGCCACTATCCCTCAAGAGGAAGGTATATAACAACTGTATCTTGCTGGTACTTAGCTACGGAGCAGAAACCTGGAGACTTACAAAGAGGGTTCAGCTTAAATTGAGGACGACACAGCGAGCAATGGAAAGAAAAATGGTAGGTGTAACCTTAAGAGACAAGAAGAGAGCAGAGTGGATTAGGGGATAAACGGGGGTTAAGGATATCATAGTTGAAATAAAGAAGAGGAAATGGACATGGGCCGGGCATGTAGCGCGTAGACAGGATAACCGCTGGTCATTAAGGATAACTAACTGGATTCCCAGAGAAGGGAAGCTGGTTAGGGGAAGACAGAAGGTTAGGTGGGCAGATGAGATTAAGAAGTTTGCGGGTATAAATTGGCAGCAGCAAGCACAGGACCGGGTTAACTGGCGGAACATGGGAGAGGCCTTTGTCCTGCAGTGGACGTAGTCAGGCTGATGATGATGATGATCATCATTCCCATGCTCGTTGAAGCGCCGTGTGTTGCAACTCCCATAGACACTAGCGCCAGAGTTCCCTTTAGTAAGTATTGTGGGGAAACTCTATGCTGCAACTGTGCACCACTATTTCGGAGGCTATGCGAAGTGTTGCGTTGTTGCACCGTCCGCAACAAGTGACGCTAGCGACCGAGAACATTTTCAAAATGAAGGAGGGAAAGGATGTGGCAGCTGTTTTTCTTCTCATGCGGCAGGCATCTTTCTAGAGGAAGCGTTACCACAGAATGGCGTTACCTAAGTCGTAATGGCTGCCGCACCGGCCAAGCATTTGGTTCGGAATCATCATTGTCCTCAGTTTTTCCTATCGCTTATCACCATACCATTGAGCTGTGGGTTCTTTAATGGCTATCGAATGCACCTATATCGTACGATGTAAAGTGGTGACACTTGGGTATCCGCAAAGTGTCCTACCCGCTCCGGCGTTTTGAAGGTTACCGCGCAGATTATATGCAATAGACCCGAGATAAACAGGATAGGACTGTACCATATGATGCGGGCCTGCCGAAATAATCGGGCCTGCTGTAGCACAGCTCATCGAGGTAGCTCGGGCCCTTGGAGTCCCACACGTATATCAATCATTCACGTGTGTTAACGTTGGGCGTCAACAACGCTGTGCCGGCAGTCCGTTAAAACAACAATATAATTGATGTTAACAGTGCTTTCTATTATTTTCACGCACAGGTGCCGCCGAAACCACCTCTTTTATCATATCAAATATCACCTCTTTTAGGCCACGCTGCCATAAGAATACATAGGATAGCTGGGATACATGGGAACTTTTGACGGCCCCTGTACGTAGATTACTTTGCGGATTGACCAAAAAGAGGATATGTTTCTATGTCGCCGTTCTTTCTTTCGCTCTGAAACATCCAATTATGAAACCCCAACTAGCTGAACCTAAGATTTGTCTTTTAGTTTTAACTAACTTTTGGAGTAAATCCACCTAGTGTACTCTAAAGCCTCTTTGCCGCTGGGGAAAGCGAAGAGGAGTTTTCGAATAGTGTATGCTAAGTTAGCGGGCGTAGCGTTGGGTTACGGGCGCAAGCACGAACGCAAACCGCCGTAACGCGAACCGCCGTTCACGGTTCGCGTTACGACGCATGCCCAACGGCAGCGACCGCACCGCAAAGGCTTGCGAATTGCCATTCGAAAATTCCCTATTAAAAGGAGAAAGCGGTGGGGAAAGAAAGGAAGTTGGTGCCTGGAGTGGTGAGGGTAAAGCATATAGTAGAGGGAGGAGGAGGGAGGCGAGCGTTAAGCGAGAACTCGGCGAAGTGGGAAGTGGAGAAAAAACTGGCAGCATATCCACGGAGTGAATGATGGAGAGTGGGGCGAAGCATTCGTCCGTCCATCCGCCCGCTCGTCCGTGCGTCTGTTCGTGCGTCCGTCCCCCCGTTTGTCTATGCATTCATCCATGCATCTGTCTGTGTGTCCGTTCGTCCATCTATTCAACTTTTCCTTCCTCCGTGTATTCAACACTTCAAATACCACCATCTTGCACACGGAGGAAGGAAAATGATCTTGCATCTTTTCATCATATATTCTTTCGATGGATGGATGGATAAATGTGGCTGTACCCTTTAGATCGGGCGGCGGCTAACGCCACCTAGCCGTAATACTTAGTGAACTAACCATTAGGTTTATCTTTTTTTTCCTTTCGTTAGTGAGGTTGAGTATTCGTACTTTGCAGTGAAGGGTTTAACTTTCACTCGTGCCTGACTTTAGCCACCAATCAGATAAACTTCTTCTAGTTAAGTCTACCCGTTTAAAGTTCTCTCCCTGTCCCTCTCCCTGTCCCTAAACCCCAGTGCTTTGAAAAACTCTGCGCCGTCATCCTGAACTATAGGGTGAAGCCCTTTACAGAACATTATCAAGTGTTCGGCAGTTTCTTCTTCTTCTCCACATGCACTGCATACCGTGTCAACCTCTTCGTATTTGGCCGATATGACTTGGTTCGTAATACTCCCGTCCTGGCCTCAAACAGTAGAGAACTACCCCGAGTATTATCATAGATCCTTTCCTTGGCAATGTCCTTCTTAAAAGTTCGATAGATCTCTAGTGTGGACTTCTTAATCATGCCCATTTTCCACATGTCAGTCTCCGTTTTTTTTTTCACTTTCTTGTTAACCGATAGTTCTTTTTGGTTTGGCCACCTGCTGTTTTCTAAGTATTTGTATTTACCAGTCAACTTCCTGGTTCGCTTCCTCCATTTTGTATCGACATTCTTCATGTACAAGTAGCTGAAAACCTTCCTAGCCCAACGCTCCTCCTTCATTTCTCTCAATCGCTTCTCAAATTTTATCTTGCTGCTAGCTTCCCTGCCCTCAAATGATGTCCATCCCATATCACCTTGCATTCTCTGATTTGGTGTATTCCCGTGAGCTCCTAAAGCAAGCCTATCTATTCCTCATTGCTTAATTTCTAATCTTGCTTGAACTTCTGATCTCATGCACAAGACCGCATTGCCGGACGTCAGCCCAGGAATCATGACCCCTTTCCATATTCCTCTCACAACATCATAGCTATTGTAATACCACAGTGCCCTATTTTTCATCACTGCTGCATTCCTGTTACCTTTAGTCGTCACATATATTTTGTGTTCCCTTAGTTGCTCGGTCTCATTGCTTATCCATACGCCCAGATATTTGTATTTATCTTTTATTTCTAGCATGACCTCCTGTATTCTAAGCTCACTACCTTCATTATCATTAAAAATTATGACTGCTGATTTTTCCTTACTGAATCTAAAATCTAACCTATCTCCCTCATTACCGCAGATGTCCATCAATCTCTTCAAATCTTCTTTGTTGTCGGCCATTAGCACTATATAATCTGCGTACATTAATGCTGGTAGTGCCTGATCAATGAGTTTTTCTTGTTTGACTAAGGAGAGGTTGAAGCCAAGTCCACCACCCTCTAATTTGGTTTCTAATCCTTGTAGGTACATTATGAATAACAAGGGTGACAGTGGACACCCCTGCCTAAGTCCCCGTTTCAACTCTGTGGGCTTGGATACCTGTTTTTCCCACTTTATAACTACCTTGTTACTTTTATAGATTTCCTTTAAAAGATTAGTGACTCCATCTTCCACACCCAGTGTGTCTAGTATTCCCCACAACTCCTCTTGAACCACGCTATCGTACGCTCCCTTGATATCCAAAAATGCTAGCCACAGGGCCTGAGTTCCTTTTCTGCTGTTTCGATGCACTGCGTCAGTGAGAACAGATTGCCTTCCAACCTCCTGTGTTTCCGAAACCCATTCTGCAGTTCCCCCAGCACTCCCTCATCCTCTATCTATGCCTGCAGTCTTTCCTTTATAATCTGCATCGCCAGCCTGTAGACCACTGATGTCACTGTTATAGGACGGTAGTTGTTTATGTCATCTTTGTCTCCCTTTCCATTATAAATCATGCTCATCCTGCTAAGTTTTTATCCATCAGGGATGTAAACTTAGCGGTGCTTCTATATTTTTCCATATAGAAGCACTGCCATCCAGCGGACATTCCAAGGACTAAACGAGAGGTGGGACACGCACACTTTCTTACGGCATGCGCTTAGTATCTACTTGCCACCTTTAAACATCTCGAGTTCATTCATGGTATATACTAGTTCACTGTATTCATGGCACTGCGGCCCAACGCTCAGTAAACCTTTCTAAAACCAAGGAGGTTACGCCCAGCGAGTATAACGTAGCAACCTTTTCCTGTCAGATAGTGCTCAATGTACATGCAAATGGCTGCTAATGGGAAATGAGAGACAGGAGAATTCGGCTTTTACTTTCCTAGGGCTTGCACTTCATATCTACTTCCCACCTCTAACCACCTCGAGTTCATTCATGGTATATACAAGTTCATTGTATTCATTGCACTGCGGCTCAACGCTCCGTTATCTTTCTAAAACTAAGAAGGATACACCCAGCGAGTATAACGAGGCAACCATTTCTTCTCAGATGGCTGCCAATGGCTGCTAATGGGGATCGCAGCATGCGCGTTAACTAAAAGCCGAATGCTCCTGTCTCTCATTCCCCTTTAGTAGCCATTGGCATGTACATTGAGCACTATTTTTTAATGTTTAACAACGCACAGAAGAAATCTCTCACCGGCACCATCTTGGAGGTCAAAATATTATACTTGTTACATCCTACAATGGCTACAAGGGACGAACGGGTGTCGCTATAAGGAGCTCCGCCCCTAAAAGAAAAATATTAAATAAGTATTAAATGTCTCAGCAGAATTCGAACCTCGGTGCAGACAGTTCGTAGGTGAGCGTCGTTACCATGCACTTGGCTATCCAGGTGCTGTAGCTGAACAAGCACTTCTGGGAACCGTACGATTGCATTGCTATGGGGGAGAGGAAAAAAAAAAGATAAGACATAAATAATAAAATATAATAGGGAGTTTTTGAATTGGGGCCCCAAAGCCCTTATCGTATGCACGCTTTGGGTCAAGCAGGAGCTAAGAGCTTTCGAATAGGCTCTGCGGTGTTTTGCACATCGTCCCCCTATTCTAAGTCAGCCGTCACTTCAGTGGGTGATGTCAAGTTTGTCTGTTGCAAAGCTTTTGGGGCAGGCTTTGGGGCGCCTGCTAAATTCGAGCAATAGCGTCCCCAACGCAATACCCAAACTTGGTTTGGGTTTTGTGCATGTGCAGTGGTCTCAATGCTTTTTGGGGCCCCTATTTCAAAACTCCATAAAGAATGAGAAACAGAGACAAAAAATACAAACAGAGAGTGAAAGGGATAGGAAGCATATCACAGCTATATACTGCGTTGAACAGCAAAAGGGTGTGGTGGTCGGGCTAGCTGACTGTGAATGCAAGCCAGCCGCCGACTGAAGGTGGGACAAAACACCGTGCCAGTATAGCGGGATATCAGCCGCAAGACCAGGAAATGTCCCACGTAAATTGGGAAGTCTGGTCACTTTAGTTTAAGCTCACCTCTACCCCCCCACTTGAGATGTTATTTTGTGACGAAAACCATACATCAAATATTGGCTCACGCATGCGCACCTTTTCTTTATTGCGACATAGACTTGCCCTTAAGGCGTTATATTTCGCGTGTATAAGTGTATTAAGTGTATTAGGCTGGTGTTGTGCGTGAAGTAAAGGACTGTCTTGGGGAATGTGTTGTCATAAGTCCAATGGTCGTAACTCGTGTTGCTGTAGCGAAGGCCCGCTTGCAGGAGGTGATAGGAGCATTCAGACTGTAAGGCTTGGCATGCCCATACAAGGTGTTATGCATCTGCTTCCATCGCTGGAGTGGTACAGTACAGACACAAATAACCAACTGGTAAAAGCAACCAGTAGCCTCATAAAATATACTATTTTCAATGCGTATACATCAGTATGAAGACAAAACTGCAGTGCATTTTCGAGACCTTTATTCACGCGGGATGATTCTACCAATGAAGTAGTATAAATAAATGTGACACACGTGCCAGAAGCCCACATTATCAACTTGTGCTTTTTGTGGACTGGTGCGAAAATTTTTCGGATGTCTTGGGAGTTGGGTAGTCAACTGCTTTGTCAATCAGCTGGAGGACAAAGGAAGCAAACAAATGCGCAATTTTCCAACATGCACAAAAAAGGACCAGCAAACTTTCCCACCATCTTATCTCACTAGAACAGCACAGTCCTGATGCCAAAAGATAAGGCCTAAAAAAAAAGGCTGTAACAGAAAAGCAGTTTCCCTGATGACTTTATTTCTGCACAGCACTCTAAAGGAAACACATGAAAAAGCATTTCACTCCTACACTTCATCCTTAGGCTGCATTTGCAATTCCCGAAGGTGCATAAGATGAGACCACAGGTTTGTTTGTAAAAAAAAAAAAAACAGATGGACTGTCACAGCAAAGAGGTGGCTGGAACCATCCACGTGTAATACTTGTGTAACACAGGCACTTTTGAAAGGGAATCGAAACCTCACAACCCTATCGACTTGGTCGAGTCGTTGCGTTACTACACGGCAGTTTGGACGGCCGCCGAGTGGTTCAGCCATTTCTCCAAAAAAATTGTCGAGTACTGCAGATATTTTTTTTCTGTATTCATGCAACCGAAAGTTGAATAATGTAGAACTTCTTGAATGCCCAAATGTATCTTTTCTTTTTGTTTAAACATTTTAATAAATTGTTTATACATGGTTACGAATATACATGTTTGTTTTTAGGCTGTTGAGCAGAAAAACTATGGCAAGCAAAACACAGCAAGGCAGCATGCATGTCACTATTTCCAAGAGTAGTATCTGCAATTGGCACATTTCAAGTAGCATAAATGCATCGCTAAATAATTTCTAACACTCAGATATACTGCTTTTAAGGGACACTACAGAGGAACAATGACTTAGCTTAGATTAGCAAACTGCACTCTGAGAACTCTAATGCCATATGTTTCACTATCATATGTTCATTATTAGCAAAGAAAAGCAAGATTGAAGTTTCATTTTTGAATTTCGCACCAAAATCTCCGCACCTGGCAAATTTCAAAATGTATTTTTGGTATTTTCATAGCATTGGCTCAATGAAATTTTCTAAAACTTCATATGCTAAGTCTATGGCATTCAGAGATTATAACGTACTTCATCTTAATCGATTGGAAGCCACGTAGTACCCAGAACACACCTTCACAATTTCTTACCTCACAGCGTTTGGTGCAGAAATCTCAAGGCGGCGTCGCAACACACATTTTATTTTCAAGTGTTTTTTCACATACTAAGCGTTGCATTGAGGTAAGGGTGATGTTTTCGAGGGTGTGAAATTGTACTTTACTAATACAATTTTGCTGTTTAGTGTCTCTCTAAAGCATACTGGTCAACTTTCTTCTTTATAATCATGAGTACAAGCACACTGTGAGTGAGAGGGCATCGCTCAAAGGCCATCGAACTTTCGATGTTGTAGAGTGCTCGGTTAACTAGATAGACTACTGACTTGATGACTGTTGAAACGTTCTGTGCAGCAGCTCATGCTTGACTGCTGAGTTAATAAACCGTCGGTTGAAAGGCCACCCCAAACACCAGAGTGACACAAATATAACTTGTGCTCACCTTTCTCCAGAGTTTGTACGTGGCCTCGAGCCAATGTTAAGAAATCATAGGCCTTTAAAGCAACATGTGTGAAAGTGAACTACAGGGTCATGCATATTTCAATTAGCATCATAAAAAAGACATTCTCGTACTTACCACTACTATGTTCTTGCTCTGATCTCACAGAAAGATTATGCCCTGCGGTCATTATCATTCATGCTATATCACTTGCTTAGGTTTTAATGAAAAAAATAGTTGACAATTGTCCTTGCAGAGAAGGAGAAGCTAGATGATGCCAACAATGCAGTAGCATAAACTTCCACCACTGTATACCAGCAGCTACAGAAAGAAGCCATTTTTCGAGGGTTGCCAAGTGTTTCAGAAGAGCGAGCAACATTTCTGATACAAGTGCTAACTTTCGTTTTCTAATGACGGCTTCATTGTACTTTGGTTTCTCATCCACTGTATACAGATGTCTCGCAAACATGGAAATACCATCATCAAAAAGAAAACACAGAAGGCCTGACCTCATCCTTTCCAAGAGTTTTCCTCATTGGCTTTTTGAGCATCTCACTAGAGCTCCGACTGTTTTTATAATAATCGGCATATTAAGCTAGGATATAATGCTGAAAATCGAAAATGCAAAAGTTCATAATCTGTATTCACCGTGAGAGGGAGCTCGAAACGCTAGCAAGCGGAGACGTCTTCACAGTCCACTAAGCCAATTATCATTAATTATACGTAAATACCCAAAAAAGACAGAAAAAAAAGAGAGAGTAATCCAATGGCCACTTCCAATAATGCATCCTGTTATAAAGTAAGTTTCGAAATACTAAAGAGGACTGCCTAATACCTTATGCGAGAACAAGGACAAAGTGTACTGAACCTTCCAGAGGTCACAAGACATCTGTATAAAAGTTGAAAAGGGCGAAATCGGTTATGGCAATGACATTCATGCAATAGCAGACTACTCACCGAATTGGGCCTGATGTAAGAAAGCACAAGGTGGGTGACGTGGAGGATTAGAACGACTAGCCAGAAGATTTGAGCAAAGACGAAGCCACAGCGTTTCGCCCTGTTCGAAAATACCATTGGTCACATTTTGAGGAAGCAAGCGACGGCACACGTATATTTTTTTTAAAAGACCCATATGCAAGGAAGAATGCTAAATGTAGGCAGTCACCAGTATGACGTGTTCACCTTGACATGCCCTCAGCAAGTTGTTTAGAGCAGCAGTCAGATAGTACAAACATCCCACCTTATTCTTTGAAGTCCTGCTGGCTATCATCAATAAAACCTGTGATAAAGGTCTTACACTTTGAAATTACCCTTAAGGTAATGCATGCAGTATCACCCTTAGCCTTTTTATATACAGTTAATCCACTCTTAAGGTGAACACAGCACAGCATGGCTGCAGAGTGCGAGTATATCCACTGCAACAGCACATCACAGCAAAGCGGCACAAGTGCACAAAGATCCAAGGGAAGCACTTGGCATTCTGCTACAGCACTGGAGTGCAGGGCTCTTGCGCTGCTGTAGTACAGCTCAAGTGATGTGCCCATGTTTGTTTGCACTGCCACACCAGATGCAGTGATGCTCTCCGCAGCGCTATCACGCTGAACCATGTTCATCCCAAAAGTGGACGAGTCTACACACTATACGATTCTACGTGAAATACACTGGACAAGGGCCCACCAAGCATAATAACAAAGAAAATGTTGACAGCATTTGCAGAAAAGCTCACAGCCTAAAATAGTTCATCTTGTACAGACTACCCTCAAACGTCGATATAACGAACCCAGATATAACAAAATATTGTTATAACAAAGTAAACAAAAATAGCCTTGCAATAGATATAATGTTAGGAATAAGCCTTTATAACAATTTTTTTATATAATGAACCTAATTTCATGTAAGATGTAATATTTTTATATAACGAAGTTTGAGTGTATACTTCTTTTCATTGTTTTTCTTACTTCAAGTGGAATCAATCCTAGTCTCTGAAATACTGCCAGTCCTAAGCTATGCATTCACATAGTTAGTATCACTACCCAGCACACATTTACATGCAGTGCTTCTAAATACCAACTTACTTGATATAGTTGGATTCAAGTATTTCACAGGGCTACACATGATAATTATTCTACATCAACAAGGCAATTTCCAAGCTTTACTTTTTCTATTCTGCAAGACATAATTCTGCTCAAGATGGTTACCTGTCAAGCCTCTGACGAAGCGAAACTGGAGGTTCATGGTCAATGGCATCATAGACGCGTTGTGTTCGCTTGGCCACGTTTTCCCAGCGATACATCCTGCTAACTCGTGAATGTGCTTCTGCAGCTGGCACAACATCACCTTGTCGATGTCGCTCAATGGCACACTCCAATCCTTCCAGAAGACCTGCAGAACAAAGTCATCCACAGTTATACCAATAATTTATAATCTCACACAGTAGTATGGCTCCCGCAAAGCCCCAGCTTTGCAACAGTATCAGGTACTTCAACTGTAGTTTCAGAGTCAAAATAACACATTAACAGCGTGAAACATGCCCTAGAGCAGCAAAAAGGTCAGCTCTGATAGAAAGTCCATCACCAACGCAAGCCTTCACCTTACACCAAAGCGACAGCCAAGTATACCGATCTCATGTAGTGCAGTACAATTGATGTCCTAAACGTTATCTACATGGGTATGGTATCACATGTTATTTTGTTCAATGTCATGAAGGAAGTATTGTCCCCCTGAATAAACACATGGTATGTGTTAACTGGTATCAGGCAGTTTAAACACCAGACATTTACATAAGGCAGCACAAATGCACAGCATCAGCGTATTTCATTGTGCTCATAAGCGTAGGCCTGTGTGCTGTGTTCAGCACATACACATCTAGAGTCTCATATGCTAAGAATATAGAACTTCACTTGAATTCCTCATGACTCAAAGAGACTCTTTTTCTATCACTCACTAGTTGCATCACAGTGTTTCAAAGACGTGAGTAATGCGACGCATCTCATGGAAGGCACTTTCATTTTTCACAATGCAGCAGTTGCAATAGGCCATCAGTGCAAGATGACCTACATGACACTTGGCACGAATCATGGCTTCTTGTTCTCAACTGTAGGCACAATGCTTGTCCACACATCTTTCAATACAACTTCCTCACTTGGCACCATATTGCACAGGAGAAAAGTGGACCAAAGAAGGTAGACCTTTTTTTATTTTACCCAGAAAGGACATTGACTGTACCTAAGCTAATCAAAAAATAGCTCAAGCCAGGGTCTACTTGCCTCGCACACTAGGGTCACAAAGGAGGATCAGGTCAGGTGGAAGTACCTCGGGCACACCTCCAACTCTGGTGCTCACAACCTGCAAACTTTAGTGCCAATCGTACAGGCAATCAGGGCAGCCGGAACGCTTAGCAGCAAACAGACATGTTTGTGCCTGCTTAGCAGCAGGCACAAACATGTCTAGCCCTCCTTCTAGAATGGGTTGCCGACCTCAACTTGCCTTATAACGGTTAAAGCTTTTGATGATGCAAATTGTTGGCTCTATACATCTCAGAGGGGTGTTGTACATCACTTGCATTACCTTAGGAAATGATTATGCAGACCTTGCTTTTAACAGCCAAAAGTTTATCTAGCTGCCTCGCGATTTACTCAAACTTGCCATGACTGCAATTAGCTCCTTGTATACTGATAGAAATCTCTCATTATGAAATTATAGATTTTAACTGTAACTATTTATCTATTAATTCACTTTCACATTCAATTATGCCAGGACAAAAAGGGCAAAAGCTAAAGTGGCATGACACAGTGGTATGTTATTCCTTTAGAGCAGCATGCAACTGTTTGCAACTGCAAACTTCTAGCGAAAAAAATGACAATATGGAGCCCCCTTTTTTTTCTCTCTCTCTCTCTTAGGCAACAGCCCACTGTAATGATTACTTGCCCTGTAAAACACAGAAAATTTTTTCTGGCTGTGTTGTTATGAAATTTCACTCATTTATTGCATGACCTCCCAAGATGAGTTTTATTACACCACAGGTGTTGCTAAAGATGACAATAGTTTAGGCTTGAGTAAATATTCAATGTTATTGAATGTCCGATCGAATATTATTTGATGAAGTATATTTGAAACTCAAGAGCAGAATGAATATACAAACTGACTTTTGTGTAATTAACTTGAAAAGGTGGTTTCACAGCAGTGCTATTCACAGTGCCATTAAACTACTTAATCGGGTGCAATTTGATCTGCCACAAAGCCACACCTCAAAAAATGCTTGTATGTTTCTCATAACTCAAGTTATATATGTCAAAATTTTTTGCAGTAAATTAAACACGAGTCATAGAAACTTATAAAAACTATCACGTTTTACTGCTGATAACCTCAATGACATTTGCAACTAAACGGGAGAAAAATTCTCAGGTACAACCCATGAAAATAACAGTCTATTGTTGTTTGACTCAAAAACAAATGTAGCGTAATTATAAAATTATGAAAATAAACTAACTCCATATTTCTTACATAGTCAAAGCATTTGCAGGGGTGGCCCAAATGTGTTATTTTGCTACAATTCTATATCCTGCACCTTGCTGCGCACATTTGAATTTAGCATGTGCCAACTGCACTTGAAGGGACACTAAAGGCAAATTAAGTCGATGTTGACTGCTTGAACATGAGTCCAGAAACCTTGTAGCGCTACTTTTGTGCCAAGGGAATGCTTATTTTGGAAAAAAAAATCACGTTGCAATGGTTCGCCTTGCATTAGCTCTTCAAATCCCCTGCCTGGAAGCGATCTGTCCCACGCCACTGTTGTCGTGCCCAACGTTGCCCGCCTTTGGTGTGCGTCCGCCGACACTAGTAGGAGCAGAGCAAAAATAGTGGAAGCCAAAGCAGCAACAACGGCCATTGAACAATATTCTGCTTGCTTGGTTCAACTGAGCCCCTCTAGGTGGCGTCACCTATTCAGCCTAACCAGGCGAAAATGGAATTTTCAGACCACTCGCGCCATTCCCCATAGTAATGCCAGGCAGTTCTTTTTTCTATAAATCAAACAGAAATGCACAAGCAGCATTTTATTACGTCTCTTGATGTTTTGAGTCCGGATCTTGCAATAGCACCCTCCCATTTGGACGGCGTGATGATTTCTCCACAGCGTAACAGCTATGGGCAAACCCCTGGGCCCGCGACGCAGCACAGAGACTTGGTCTTTCTGTTTTGACGTGGGAGCGGCAGCAACGAGCTAAAGCACGTTCCGAAGGACCAAATAAAGTTCATCCATCTATCTTGATGCTTAGAAAGTTCTTTTTTTATTGCAGCTAGTTTGATTACTAGGGAATAATTGTAGTTAGACACTCTCACATCATCGAGATCATTTCCTGAATGTCCCACTTGTGGCACACATCGTGTGATACCTTTACCTTAATTTCTTTGTAAGGCACTGCTGTTGATAATAGTGCCATTTTAGACATTGTCATACATTGAGATTTCCCTCTGACAAATTGTTATTTGCCTTTATGTCCCTTTATGTTCACACGGCATCGGTCTGTTTATGGCACAAAACTATTCTTGGTCACAACAAACACAGCTAGAGCTTTTCCATAATGCCATCGCTGCCCTCACTCTATTTCAGTGATGCACTTTTCATCATTATATTCAGCCTAACCATAGGAGCGCGTAGGTGGGGGAAGGAGGCAAAGGTTTGTTGCAGCGCCCTCTTTCCTCAATGTACACGGCAGGCTTTGTGCCCCCCCCCCCCCCCTTTTATTATTCTAATGTAAAGGGCTGACTTCGCACCCCATCCCCTCTTAGGTGACAGATGGTGGGCGGCCATCCCCCCCCCCCCCTGTCCCTCCTTGTGCACGCCTATGAACTTAACTGAAGTGTCTATACCGCCGCGTGTGTCTGTGAAAGTTTAGAATGACGTTCTCTCTTATTTGTTAGGGAATTTGCCATAAGATGTAGAAAAGTTATCTTTTTCATTTGCGAGTCACTCGGCATATCGTAATGTAGCCACTGCGGCCAAGCAACAACAGTTATTGGCACTGCATGCTATAAACGGTGTTGTCATGCAAATTAATATTCGGCAGAGTAAAAGTATAATATTTTGCAAAAGAAAAAGTTCGTGCCTCTTTATAGCACTGTACAACATTATTCCATATGCCTATCGCAAAGCTAAGCCCAAATGCGCTTTAGAAGGGCATGATGTAGTGCAACTGCTGCTCCCGTGTGTCCGAGGAATTATTGCGCGTCTTGGTTGTGAAGTCGATGTAACAACGCGGGAAGCCACCGACTGTGGAAATTAAACCGCATGCAGTCAGCCACAAACAATGAACAAGTGCTGCATCCTAAATGCGTTTAGAACAATCAGCAGGTGTTGTTGTCAATTAACAAAACAAAAAAGGTCAGTCTCTTCCCGTCTTGCAAATCTTCCCAACTGATTCCCTCCAGCGCTTGTCAAAAAGTACACTTGCAAGTGTGCTCAGCGCAGCCATCGTTTATCCACAAATCGGGAATTGACCAGCATTGAGTGGCACAGTCGTGGGAATTTCTCGCTCCTACGGAAGCGTGAGGTGGCTTCACTACGGCCAAACTGCATTGCAGAACTTTGCATCAAGGAAACAGACCGGGTGTAGTGGCATTAGTCCTAAGCACTTGCTAAACCCCAAAATGTCCTTCTATGGCCAGGCCTTAGGACCCCTGTCAACGGTGGGTCCAAGGGGTGGGGAAAGAAAGTGTTCACACCCCTGTCCCCCCCCCCCCCCCCCCCAAAAAAAGAAAGAATGCCACTGGTACTCTTTTCTCCTCACCAATTGGTTGTCCTCTGTTATCTGGCCTGTTTATTGGATGCCACACCTATTCCCCAACCGAGTGAGTAACATGGGGACTAACATCTACCAAGAGCACCTTGAGAGCCTATATTAGGGTAAAAATATTGTGAGCGAGGTGTGTCACTAATGCCAACATTTCGACAAGGGGACTTCTCCTCAAGGATGTCTTAATAAACAGCCTCCCTTATTCCCTTAACCCCTTATTCTTGGTTTGATCACTGACACCATCCCCTTCGTACCAGTTCACTTTGTACCAGTATGTATTACTCTGTAGAAGACCTTTTCACAATATTTCGAAAACCACACGTAAGTGCTCAACCCAAAGTTGTTGAAAGTGAAGGAGATTGTCACTCGGTGCTCACGCCTCTAATAATTATCGAGCACGACAAAGCGTAATAAACTGTGAGCTGTGGCAAATATTGAGTGCACTGTCTACGCAGGCAATTTCAAACAGTGTGTTCTAATTGGCAAGAAGTTTTCTTTGTCTTGTTTGTTTAATTGTTAGACTGCTGTTTTTCTGGTTAGAACTTTTGTTTCCTTTTTGGTCTGACCTTATGACACTTGTCACGTTCAGAAAGTGTATGTGCCACGCTTGCCTCGTCCCTAGTGCTTCACGTCAATGCATACCTTGTGCCGCAAAGCCAGAACATGACCCTCTTTCATACTAAGAACTTGATTCATGGCTGCTCTCTGTAAGTTGACCTTGTCTCCTAGTTTACATTGCAGCTATTTGTACTATGCACACCAATAAGAATATTCACAGAAAATTTTGACACAGTCTGCTCCAAAAAGTCCTGAATCCTGTTTTACCGCTCCAAATTTGTTCTGTAAGACATTTTATTTGCCTCCAAATCATGAACTAGTTGGACCACCCCTGTATTTGGAGTTACAGTGCTTAGCAAAGAAACTCTTTTCAGGCAATGCACACGTGTGATCCTCCTTGTGTGGGTGTGCAAAAGTTTCTGCTCTAAATTCTGTAAAAGATATACCCCTCCAAACAGGCTCGCAAGTCCAACCCAACTCCATAGATTAAGCTGTTTTTTTTATTTCTGCTGAACCAAGAGTTTGAAAAGTTTGTCAACATCAGGCACTTGTATCAGTGTTTCATGCAAATCTTATGATTCGAACATGTTTCAATTTGGCTTTGATCCAAATAATCATTATTCACACTAGCCTAGTTGCAGACAAGCTACATGAAATTAGTCAATTTAGAGCTCATTTTGTCTTCAAACAATAATTAATCACCAGTGGTATTGCGTGCCTTTTCTTTTCCTAATGCTGCACATCCGGTACATCCCAGACTTCACAAAGGCAATAAACGTAATGCAAATCACTTCCCTTCATTTATAAGATGGTCAGATCGACATACACCTGCAAAGGGTTACTTAGTTTCTGCTCTCACTCTCTCTTTGTTGTTACCAAGACAAAATGTATCAAGCCTCTAAACAAGGAAAAGAAAAGTGGCCAAAAAACTGTACTACGAGTAGGGTCAAGGAATCATGCCTGCCGGAAATCTTCTGCTAATAAAAAATTTGACGTGCAGCTAGCCTTAGAAATACCAAGGCTATGCGCTGCTGTTTGTAGCACTAGACCTTAGTAGGTGCAAATTGCATTGTCACATGTGCATAGTACTACTGTTCTGACAGTAACATTTTTTTACCAGATTACCACTCAGTCAGCTGGTCCATCACTAACAAGTAGCAACGTATGACCTTGTCATAATCATGTTAGGCATTATGTTTGTACACAAGGTCCCAAATTATTTTTTTCTTTTTGAAATCAAACTGTTTAAATGTTTAAACCAGTTTGCCGCAGAAAGTTGCAAAGGCATGATACTGCATGAAAAGATAATGAACTCAGAAATGCTCCTCTTAATCTTTTTTTCTCCTTCAATAGCTACATTTGGAAAGCCGTACTCACCCACACGCACAGGCTTCTACAATAGCCATGCAGAACGCCTCTGTTAATGAAGCATTGAGGAAGATGTCTCCTTGAACCATCACCTAGAAAAAGGCAATGCAACAATGTAGGCTCTACATGCACAAAAATTATGCTCTGAAACAGCTCTGTTTCTAAGCAGGAAATAAATTTGAATATTACAATGAGGTTCAAGGGTCTATTTCCTGTAACTGCTTTATGAAAACCTGTGATACCAGGCAAAATTTTCTATCATTAAGTCACATGCAAGCACAAGCCAGCTGAACACCTTCATGTGACACGTTTATAATGTGAAAAAATCTGTTTTTGACTCTGCCTGAAACATTTCTTTCATTGTACATTTCCACCTACTAAAGTGAGATCAGACTCAACTTACCCTACTACAAATATAAATCTTAACTCTTTCCTTACCGCGCCTATTCAATTTCGGTCAATCTGATCGATGGGTTCAAGTTGAAATTCCCGCACCTCAACGCGCCTAATGGACATGAGGCGCCATCTGAAATGAAGCTCAGGAAGCACACAACCCGTGTCAGTTTCGGTTTTGGTTTCCGAAGACCCGGTGATTTTTGACCTTGCTTGGAAGATAAGCGAGCGTCTGGCGATAGCGGCAGCCATGGCGTCGTCGCGCGCTGGGTCTGAAAGAAATCGTCGTATTTCTCGTTATTCTAGTGTTGTTACAGTAGATTTTTCGGATGAAAGTGGTAGCAGTGGCCCTGAAGAAGATTCCCTATCATCGGAGTTTAGCACCGACAGCGATGAGGCCCTCAACATACCGGGAACGTCTTCGTCAGCTCGACGGTGAGTTTTTTTTACGGGATTTATCGCGTTGTTGAGCGCCTGCGAGGGGACCGAGCGTGTTGTCACAATTATTATCTCTATCCGCAGGGTCTCTACGTCCTATGGGCGTGATTCAATGCCTCCCGCTGCACAGCGCGTGCAGTTTTGTCCAAGACGGAAACCGGGAGTCGATCTGGGCATGGCGCGACGGAGCAGCGCTAGTCGGTTTCTTCGAGCCCTGGATTTCTTCTTGCTGTTTTTCACAACGGAACTCGTCACAGCGATGTGCGAGAACACAAATGAATACGCCTGGGCGCACATTCTCGAGAAACCAACGTACTCGGAACGCGACGGATCGTGGAAAAATGTTTCCCCAGATGAAATGATGAAGTTCATCGGATTCCTCATCTACATGCCTCGCCTCGCCTGCACCTCTATTGCCTCGCCTGCACTGCCTCGCCTGCGCCTCTATTGGAGCACAGCAGAGTTGTTTTCTGGGCTAATCCCACGTGGGGTTATGCCAAGAAAACGTTTTTTCTCCTTCCTCGGTATGCTGAGCGTGACGGATCATGAAGCTACCAATCCCGCTACAGACGGCAAGCTGCACCGAATTGCTTTTTTACTTCGGCACATCAATGATGCATCTGCGCTCCATTTCCAGCCAGACCGTTACATTTCCGTCGACGAAAGAATGGTGAAATCTAAAGGCCGTTCGGGAATACGACAGTATCTTCGCGACAAGATTGTCAAGTGGGGATACAAGCTGTGGGTCCTCGCCTACTCCAATTCCGGCTACACAGTGCAGTTTAGTGTCTACACCGGGAAGCGTGAGACACCGAGCGTAAATGGACTCGCATTTGATGTCGTGACTAGCCTGTGTGAAATGTATTTTGACCAGGGATACACACTATTCGTGGACAATTTTTACACGCCTACGTCTCTTTTTTTACACCTCCTGGAGCGGAAGACTCTTGCTTGTGGAACGACACGGAAGGATCGTCGCACGTTCCCAGCGGAATTGAAGGACTTCACATGGGAGAAAAAGGCCAAGAGGGGAGATGTTCGCTGGCTGCGGCATCAAGGCGTCTTGTACCTTCAATGGAAGGACAGACGCGCAGTGCACATGATGAGCACTGCCCACACTGCGAACAGCCATGTGACTGCAACACGGAAAGTAAAGGTCGCTGGCCAATGGAAGAAGGTCCCAATTAGGAAACCAAGACTAATTGAAGAATATAATGCAGGCATGCTTGGAGTAGACAGGTCAGACCAGCTCATCGCATCGTACAATGTGTTGATGAAGTGCATCAGGTGGTGGAAAACTTTGTTCTTCCACTGCATCGACATCGCTGTTGTGAACAGTTTTATTCTTTTTGAGGCCCATAGGAGAGAGCACCCCGAAATTCCAGAACTGCACCGAGCGCCTCGTTACGACCAGCTTGCCTTCCGAATGGAGCTTGTGAAGCAGCTACTGGGAATTGAAGCCACAGGTTTTGGCAGCGCCCCTCCCCCTCGAGAGTCTGCGCACAAGCCAAAAGTGATGGAAATGAGGCGCAACTGCAAGCTCTGCTATGCGAGCCGCAAGGTTGAGCACAAGACGAGCGTCTTTTGTGAAACGTGTGGCGTTTACTTGTGCTTCATCGCGACCAGAGACTGCTTTGGTGAGTGGCACCGCCACCACAAGGGATAACATTTTTGTGTGGTCTCACAGTTGTTTACCTGTACTCTTGTAACCTCTGTGGTCTTTAGAAGTAACTACTACCTAACCAGTGTATATTCAGAATTTGTATTGCCATCTTTTCGCTTGTTACACCCACTTTTTTTGAAAAAAAAAAAAAACTTGTGTCCTTGAGAATTTTTTGTTTGTTATTTTTTTATTCTTACTGTGTAATAAAAACTTGTTCTAAATTTATTGAAATAACTAGACCATTCATTCCTCTGCATTTTCATGGGCTGCAGAACATCTAAAATATTTTTTATCTGCAGATAAAATTTTTTTTCTTGCACCCTCAGAAAATTGTCCCGTAATCACAAGTGCTAACTTTTTTTTCTGCTGTGCTAACAATTTTTTATGTGTACTGTTGAAACTTTTAGGATAGTTAGCTATGTAAATATGCCACAAAACGCATATCTTGAATTTTTTTTACTGAGATATTTGTGCCCACCATGCTTACTTTTCCACATTTTTTTTTGCGGTAGTTGCGAAAAATTTTTTGTTTGGGATTTTTTTTCTGCTATTAAGTTGCAAACACTTGTTTTGTATTTATATCATTAAAAAGCGCATTTCTTTGTCTACATTTTGGTGTATTACAATTAACAAAAAAAAACATTGTTATATAACGATAAACTTTTTTTTCTGCACCACATGAAAACGGGTCTTTTCCTGGCGGTAAGGAAAGAGTTAATACAAACCTAGGCAAACAGGAGTTGATAAGCACACTTACACGCAGTGTGCAACACCACATGCAATAGAATTAAATGGGACCCAAAATACAAGACCCAAAAGGCAGCCCCGCATATAGATACATTGAGCCTATCTTTTTTTGCATGATATTATCTCATGCAGCAGATGTTAAAGCTATTTCTCCACCACTTACATCTCTCACAGTGTCATGCTCAATGGCTCCCAGCATTGTGATTCTCTCCTGGAGCCGATGCCGTTCTCGGACTTCTTCAATCACAAGTCTTTTCGGGCCGTCACCACCTAAAAATAAAACAGTGACATGGATGACGCGAGTAATGGATTCCAAAGCACATATTTTGACTAGTATAGGCCGAATGAAACAAGATTTCCATGAAAAAGGGCTATAAATCAGTAGTGTAGTTAAAACTTGATATTATGAAGTTTCCGATCTAACGAAGAACCTTCCATTCCCCAGAAGGTACCCATACGAGCTCAACGTTGCGGTTACCCCCATATTAACCCTTTACTGCCTAATGTCACGGTTTCCCAACACACCAAAAAACTGCGAGCAAGTAAGTCATAGAATGCGTGCCGCCTTTAATTTCAGCTGTCAAGTACTCACAGAGAACATAGCTTTCAGCATGAAAAATCTAGCACAATCTTGTGGAATGTATTTTATGCTAGAACCAATTGTTCTATAGCTGATGACGGAGAGCGTGAAGTGCATGCAAGAGCTCGTCATTTTTTCTTGCCGGGCTGATGCAAGTTCCATCTTCAATAATTTGTTTATTTGGTGTTTACGTGCTCAAGACGTGGCATACACCATGTTGTGTAGTTTTGAAGTGCGTTTTTCATTGCAAGGTGCTCGCTCCAGTGGCATTTAGAGAATTCGTGACATACATACAAGTGTGCATTAAAGGTGCACTTTAGATAATTTCACTGTGGAGGTTGCTATTTAATGCTGTAAGATGAAAATAACTTTTATTTTTTTGGCCGTTTCATAATTCAGGAATTAAAGGGTGAATGTGCACTTGTAAACATAATAATGTAATGGTTGGCTACAAACTGATGCGGAAAACCTTCCAGAAGTCCCAAGTGCCTGTGCCTTGAAACGGTGCCAACTTTGGGCACACCAATGGACGCCGGTCAGGTCGTTTGCACCTCGCGGCGAAGCTCAGGTTTTGCTAGCATAGCGTCGCTGTGCACATCGGGCCCACACATGCAAGAAGAAGAATGTGCGCCTCGCATTCCATTCTGACCCAGCAATTTGCTCCAGAGAGTGTGTGTGTGTGTATGCTATTGGTGGATTCACATCAGCTGCCCTCCACCAGAGTGGAGTGCTCCGGAGCAATGTTCGTTGGCCACTTTGCATTCGCCAATAGAGGGCACCGTTATTTACCGCCAATATGTGGAAAAGATTCAGATGATCTGTTAGAGCCTACGATTACTACTAAAGGGCTTGGTTTCTTGTTTTTGAGCTTTATGTCACTTTTTAAAAATTTTTACTGTGGTATATGCAGTTGAAACTTGATTTAACAAAGTGGCGACTATGCTAAAATTATTTCAATAGATCTAAAAGTTCATCAAATCTGAAAATAGATTTCTTGGTAATTTGGAATCTGAAATTGTAACATAGCAATACCCCAAAGCTACTTCATGCCTGCACGTGCGGAAAGTCTGTGAGGGTGACCCACACAAAAAGCCCATCATGTCGAGGTGATTCATGCAATGTAGGCAGTCACATTGAGTTGTGACAGGCTACGAACAGACGGAAGAGAAAGGGTACATAGCAGTGATGTTAGCAGGCTGACAAGCAAGAAAGCTGTAAGAAGGTATTCAGCATCATCTGTCGCATAAACCGTAAAATAACAAAGGCGCTTACCACTTATAATGATCCTGTGGGAACACTTACAGGAATGTAAACTACCCTCTCCCTAATGACCACCTGGTACGAAAGAGTGCTGTCGACTGTTCACTCTAGTGTTTCGTGCATTGATGAGGTTTTGGTCTTGTCAAAAAAGAGCTACAGTCAGGACTAGTGCAGCTATACCTGTTAACTCGGCAGCACAAGAGAGCACACCTGAAAAGAACCTAGTACATGATGTAGTGCAACCAAAATGTTGCGGACAACACTTAACACGTGAAAGGCAAAAATGCTATTTCCTCAGCATCTTTCAACTTCTGTGGAAGTCCACCTGATGTGGCAGGCAAGGGTGTGCTCCCTTTGAGTCCGTAATTCCAAACCAGCCTCATAGTCAATGTATAAAACATCTGAAAATTTGGACGCGAAAAATCCTTGGCGTCTTCATATTTCAGACTTCCTGCAAAATTTTCGAATCTAAAACAGCACTAATTGAGCCCCCACCTTTGCCACATCTATCTTCTCCCATGTTGGAACCAACATTTTCTTAAGCCAATACATTTTCGATTGTTGTGGAGCCTGAGAAGCAGCTTGGCCACAATTTGAAAGTGTGGTGATGTGAAGTATTTAAAAATCTGAAGGGGGGGTCACTTTTAATTGGACGTTAAACAATGCAACCGTAGCAAAACCTGAAAAGCAGCCTTGCCGCAATACGACAATGTAATAAGGTGAAGCATTTTGAAGATATGGGGGTCAATTTTAATTTGACATTGACTGCGTTAGACTTTGGGGAGTTCAGATAGTTCGAATACTAAAAATTCCCGTGTAAATTGAATCGAATATAAAACAATATTAAAAAATATTCGTAATTTCGAATATTTACCCACCTTAGTAATTAAGCAATGGTGGAATTCTCATATTCACATCTTGGCCCTTTTATTACCCCGCCTACTTTTCTTTTAAATGCGAAGCGTTTTTTAGCAAACTTCAGCGACTTTGAGCGTATCTATCTATCTATCTATTTAGCCGCCTACGAGTTTTAGCTCTCCTGGTTGTTTCGATAATAGTATTGATACCAAACTTGGTATGGCATAACATGACTCTACGAAGAACATATTTGGCTAGTCATACCATGAAAATCATGACACGTATGTCATGAATGTCATAATTTACATTTCATGGTCCTGCAGCTCTTGTGGTGGTTTCATTCACATGGTATGTTGCAAAACTGGTATGGTATGACATGATTGCATGGCGAACACAAGCAACAGACCCTAACATGAAAATCATGACATGCGTGTCATGTAACACCATGACTACGTTTCACGCTCACGATGCGCTCGCGGCCGTTTCGCGAGCATCACATATACCAAAGTTGGTATTACAGTATGTGAATGGATGACAAAGGTATGTGACTGGTGCGAACATGATAATCATGAGATGCGTGTCATGTAACAACATGACTACATGCCACGCTCATGATGCGCTGGCTGCCATATAGCTCGCTTCACTTATACCAAATTTGGTATTACGGGACGTGAATGGATGACGAAGGGTGATACTGGTACAAACAAGATAAACATGAGATGCGTGTCATGTAACAACATGACTACATGCTAAGCTCATGATGCGCTTGCGGCCGTTTCGCTAGTTTCACATGTGCCAAACTCGGTATTACGCTACGCCAAAGAATGACGAAGGTATGTGACTGGTGCAAGCATGATAATGATGAGATGCATGTCATGTGAGAACATGACTAGATGCCATAGTAAAGACTCCAATAGATTTAGACGTGCGCGTGCTTGCCGGCGTTCATTTCGTTGCGCCACGCTGGTGTTGCCCCGCCAGGCACCGGTACTGCCATTTACTCGCAGGCGTGCGCCGCGCTGCGTGGCTTTGACGCATGCGCGTTTCAGTGCGTCCGGCGTACTTCTATCACGAAAAGGGGGAAATGCAGTGTCTGGGTAATGCATCGATGCGAAATGCAGCATGTCGCATCTCACGTCAGTTGCCGTCAGGCCGTGCCGATGGAAGCCGGTCGTGTCTGGCGTCCGTCTATAAGTGCTCGCGTTTCGCTAACGCAGCGTCGCTATGCCCAGCGTGCGCACACGCCGACGCTACATAGTAGTATATTGGGTCCTTTAATATGCGCTCGCAGACGTTTTGCTAGCTCCACATATACCGAATTCAGTGTTACGCGACGTCAATGGATGATGAAACATATGACTGGTGCAAACATGATAATCCTGACACGCGTGTCATGAAGGAACATGACAACATACCACGCTCATAGCATGCTAGCGGCCGTTTTGCTAGCTGCACATTAACTAAATTTGATATCACGTGACATGAATAGATGAAGAAGGTAAACAACACATCCAAACATGATAATCATAACACAGAAATCATGTACGGCATCATTTACCTCCACCTCGTAACGTTGTGCTGATTTTAAGGTGACATATTAACATTTTTCTTTCGGGCTTCGCATATCATCGATTTCCACTGTATGTGGGATCTGCCAATTTTTTTTTTTTAAAGATTTGTTACCATTCATTTTTTATGAAACAGCAGGTAACTAGATGCATGACTCCTTCATTTAGTTACATGATGTTTTACCAAAAATGAACTTCGACCAATTTGCCCAGCTAACCATTTTGTTACCGTTGCCACGAGGCACACTTGGGATACTGATTGAGCATAAGTGAAATTGAATTTTTTCGGTCGCAGATACTTAGTTTGCATAAGCTGCATAGGGGAGCCGATTACAGTCAAGAAATTCGATACAGAGTGGGCTCAACCACTATTGGAAGTGGCCATGTGACACCACGCCAAGACGAGTAAAAACTGTAATGAAACGTGAAGAGAGAACAGCCAAAGCAAACCGGGAGTGTTGCGACACTACAAATGAGCAGCCCTGGTCGTCTCACTGGCTGCACACTCACCTATGATGAACTGCACATCAGGGTGCCTGTTGCAAATCACCGGAATGACACCTGCCATGAGGTCAACGCCCTTGCGGTACACCAACCGACTGACCACGACGATGGTAACTGAAAGCAAGAAATATGTGACACTCAAGCAGAAATGCGACAATGTGCCCTACTTCCCCGCAAACTGTCAACGAAACTTATTTTAATTTATTTGTTTACAGATTACCTCCATCGCCATATAGGCATTGTATGAGGGGGGGGGGGGCACATAAACATAATCAGTACAAAGGAATGCGTAACAAGCATATATAAACACATATAAAAAAACACCATCGCATTGATTAGAACACAACTATAAATCAAAAAATACATTTTCGATAACTATTCAACAGCAGAAACTTGCCAAGCACGAAAAGATCTGGTATTTAAGTTCGGCCATGTTTGTATTAACCAAAAACACAGTTACGAATTGAATTTTGACATCTGCACATCTACACAAGATATGCTTGATCGATTGATTGATTGAATGATTAATTGATTGATTGGATTGATCGATCAAGCGGGCAAGCAAGAGATCCAAAGCAACCGTGTGGTGCTGGGAAACACCACAGTATGAGGCTTCATATGAACACCCGATACTTTTTTTTTACATGCCCATAGGTTCTCAACATGCATTTTCCCCAATTAGAACATGGTTGCTGTGGCTAGGCATCGAACCCCCAACCTAGTACTGAAAAGCAGAGTGTTCTAGCTCCATCAGTGAGTGAGATGGCAGCAAACACCAGTGAGAAGCTCAAGTTTCATATGATGGCTGCCTGAATTGCCATTGTTCACACTTACATACACACAAAAAAAAGAGCAGTTTCTCACCTTTGTTCGACGGCTTCTTGTTCAGGTCAGGAAAGAATACTGCAGTCTCTACAGCATTCGGTATGACGGACACCCTGGCAGGCGGCACATTTGCCCTCAGAACAGTGTTCTCCTTTCTGTGGATATCATCCAACAATACTATCACAAAGGTGAGTTAGGCATGGGAGGTCGTTATTTGCAGCGAAATTGAAACAGCTAAAGAAAGGCAATTTTGTTTCTTCTGAAATAGACTAGCGACCACGAGGGTAGGCCACGCAGAGACAAACTGAGCATATGCCTGCCTCCCCCTCCCCTTTTACCACGAGTTTCAGTGTACCATAGGTTCGACGACGTAAAGCGATGCACTTCTACATCTGCCTACCAAGCCTTCCCCCTTTATCTTTATTTTGGAGGGGAGCACACACTTATGAGTGTCGTTCTCCATGGAAAAAATTCCAGGCCGAGCCATTGCATGAGAGCAGTGAATATATTTCTTTAGAATTCGATATGCAAGCATTAGCAGCAGCAATCAAGCCAGCTGCAAAGTAAAAGAAAGCCTTATCATCTGTATAACAGGCACAATACACTAACAATTTGTGCCATAAAAACGAAAGCTTCTCTGTAAGCTGAGGCCCTCTCAATTTTTATTTTTTTGTTTTAGTGCTCAAGCTTCTTGTTTCCTATTAAGAACATTTTGGTATTCCAGGAACAGTAGAAATTGAATTAAAGCTTCTGAAAAGACAGGCAGACTGCCACGGTGCCTTCAGCCCATTTTAATGCAAGTCTCCTGCATGACACAAGTGGTAAGCAAGAAGATAACGAAATGTTATGGCAGGGATGTGAGAATGACGTGTTCTAATGTAAAAGAGAACAAAAAACATGGGTGCCTGTAATGTGTACGTTAGAGAATGATTGATAGCCCTTTTGAAACATTAGTCCCGAAATACGTTGAGGTATTGCGAATTTTCAATTAGACTATGCACTGGTGCCTAGTTGCATATGAAAAGGCTTGCAAATGTTTACTTGACTATATCATTGCACATGTAAATTTGTGTAATAAAAAATAAGGACCGTGAAAAGCAAGCACTCTGCAACACAAAATATGCATCGACATAGGCAAACTGCCTTCCGAAATAAGTTTAATTTAGAGAGAGAAGAAAGAATAGCTTTTATAATTACCCAGTGTGTGACACACATATGACGTGGTTGGCAAAGGACAGAGACATGCTGAGCAATTTGTTTGTGATGATTGCGCTGGCATCGGCAAAGCCAAACAGCGAATGGTCCGTAAAGACGGCTCGAAGACCCAAAGTGGAAGCATGCAGCATGACCTCCAATGCCAACGAGGAGAATGCCTTTACAAGAGAATAGAAATTACAATCAATGCAAACAAATTTTAAACTATCCTACTGTCTCTGGTACAGTGGCCAAGCGATAATAAGTTTGGAAGGTGAATAATGATAATTCATTTCAGAATTCACAACAAATGCTTTTAAGGGGACCCGCAACAGCCTAAAGCTGGTTCAGGCATTGTGCTTGTGACCATTGATGCATTGGCACCATGTTGCATGGTCTGCTAGGATTACATAGTTGCAACGCTAGCGCAATCATAAATCACACTTGGAGAGAGGGATCACGTTTAATTGACACATGCTCAACGCCACATCTTGTGCTACATAGCTTACTAGATTATGTTGTTGGGATAGTTGGTTGCATTCTAAAAAAATGTCAGGGACACAACCCACATAGATGAAAAAAAGGAAGAAGACAGAATAGAATGTAGTTTTTTGTAAATGCCCTATCCTGTCTCCTTTCTTTTTTCGTTCATGTGTGCAGCATCCTTAGCATTTTTTTCGACATGGTTTCTTTCTGCTGCGTCATCCCTCCCTCCCTGCTTAGCTTCCAGTGCTTTCGTCAAGTCAAAGGGTGAGAGAAAGCATTTAAAGCAGCAGCGAACTCCTGTAGCTCTGTTCAATCGTGAAGGACGCAAATAATTTTTTTGGAAATCGATTGGAGGAGCTCTAAACTTCGATAATAAGGACCATCGATGATTAATAAAAAAAGTGGTCGGAACCCCTTTAAATGCAGTGCTTAGATACAGGTACGGCGCTCATGATGCACGTTAGTGCTTTTGTAGTATTAACGCTGGCACATAATTTTTCTTCACTCTGATGAAACAAACGGACAATGAGGCCAAGGAAAGTGTAGGGGACATTATCTGCAGTCGTTAACTGTAATGTAGTGATTATGACATAAATGTAAAGAAATTAAAGTGGACAAAAAACGATAAAGCATCGGACGCATCATCCGGAAGTTGTATGTTCAATCTTTAACGGTAGCTCTTTTCTTCCCTTTCACTCTTTTCCAGTAGCGACGTCTCGCATGAACGAAGAGCTGCGTTGGTTAACATATGAACTACTCAATTCTTTTGTATTCATATCATAATTTCTACACTGGAGTTAGACTGACAATTAAGCCCCCTATACTTTCCAATGCCATCACTGTCTGCTGGTTTCACTAGGTTGCTTTAACCAAAAAACGAGCTTTTAATCCAATCCCTTTTCTTTGTCATTCTAGGAACAAATGACAATCAAGGCATCCGGAGTTCTTTCTAGAAATGCCGTCCTCCCAACCCTCACCCTTTTTTTTTTTTTCAACTGTGAAGACACATGCGCATTCTATGAAAGATATATATATATATATATATATATATATATATATATATATATATATATATATATATATATATATATATATATATATATATATATATATATATATATATATATATATATGATTGATTTGATTGATTGATTTGTGGGGTTCAACGTCCCAAAACCACTATATGATTATGAGAGACGCCGTAGTGGAGGGCTCCGGAAATTTTGACCACCTGGGGTTCTTTAACGTGCGCCCAAATCTGAGCACACGGGCCTACAACATTTCCGCCTCCATCGGAAATGTAGCCGCCGCAGCCGGGAATCGAACCCGCGACTTGCGGGTCAGCAGCCGAGTACCTTAGCCACTAGACCACCGCGGCGGGGCATATATATATATATATATATATATATATATATATATATATATATATATATATATATATATATATATATATATATATATATATATATATATATATATATATATATATAGTGGGAGTAATAATTCAATGGGCCAGTTAGTCTTCGTGAAGGTATGGGATATGGCACAACGGGAGCGCTGTCAACAAGGATAAATATATTTATCCTTGTTGATATATATATATCCCATATATATATATATATATATATATATATATATATATATATATATATATATATATATATATATATATATATATATATATATATATATATATATATATATATATACGTAATTATAGATCTGAAATAGTAGGTTATTTTATGCTCAGAAATATGCACTAAAATTTTCAAACAAATAGTTAGCAGAGGGACATGCTTACGGAATGTGCGTGAACAACCGTGATTTCTTCTCTAATGAGAATGTTCCTTATCAGCGGAAAGGAAATCATTATGGTTGGCAGAGTGCATTGGTTGTATATAACAAGGAAAGGAAGGTAGTACACCTGGAAGAAAAACAAACATGAAAGGTGGAGGCCTTGCGTGAGTGCTTCGAAAGAAATCGAAGTGAGCAGGCCTACCTTCAGCCCAGACGTCATGTATCTAACCCCTTGCCTGTCGCCATAAGCATGCGTGATGACACAAACTTTGTGTCCAAGTGCTAAAAGGCACTGCGAAAGCTGGTAGATGTGACTTTCCACGCCACCCGTGTTGGGATAAAAGAAGTCCGAAACCATGCTGCAAGAAATGGAGGATAGTGAGAACGCTCTGTTCATGTAAACAACGCATTTTCTAGGGGACTACTCCGCCAGAGCAGATTATTCACCATATCCTATGTCGCTTTTGTTCCATGTTCGCGACAAGATGAGTTACTTCCAGGTCACAGAATGCACCGCAGACTCATCGCCGCAAATGAAGCGCAATAGTAATTGATGGTAAAACGAACAGGTTGGTCCATCACATCGCTTGCAACACTTGCATTGCTATTTGGAGCAGGCAACTGGACGTGAGCGACGTGACCACGATCACGGTTCACGAACCGCAATGAAACACGCAGCCACTGAACACCTACTCAACCTGCACGCAACCCACACGATTGCACGCTGCGTCACGTGACCAAACAAATGTAGAAAAACTTGTCCTTGTGTAGACAAATGAACGCACTTCTTCGCCTAGTGGTAGCAACCATGGTAGCAAGTGCACCAAAGCGGTAGACGACGTTACTCGTCTTTCAAACTGTATTGTGGCGCCCCACCCAAGGTGGTGTCAAAACAGGAAAATGTTTATCATTGCAAGCCGCGCTTGGAACAACTGTGGTTCCGGCGTTCGGTGCGTCGTCTATCTCTGGCGCGGGTCGCGGTGTCAAGGGTGTTCAAGGGTACGAACAGTGCCCTCAGCTGGGGTCGGTTGATTTTCGCTAACAAGGGCTTCAGTCCGGGACTCGTCGGTCGTCCGCCCCTGCGCAATATGACTAACGTGTGCTTGATCGTCATAGACGGCTGGGGACTTTCGGATGAAGCTCACGGTAATGCCATTCTCAACGGTTATACGCCCGTGATGGACGCCCTCAGTAAAAATGAAGGTCAATTCATCCCATTGGAAGCTTCCGGCCTTGCGGTCGGCTTGCCCGCCGGTCTGATGGGCAATAGTGAAGTGGGCCATCTCAACATCGGCGCCGGACGGGTCATTTTGCAAGAGATCGTTCGGATCGACCAAGACATGGATAGCGGAGCCATCCAGGAAAACAAGAATTTTGTGGAGGCCTGCGACCGCGCCAAATCCAAAAACGGCCGCCTTCATCTTCTCGGTCTCTGCAGCGACGGTGGAGTTCACGCGCACATCAAGCACATCTTTGCCCTACTAGACGGCACCAAGAAGCACGGTGTGCCTCACACCTTCATCCAGTTCTTCGGCGACGGCAGGGACACAAGCCCCACGAGTGCTATCAAGTACGCCCAGCAGGTGTTGGACAAGTGCGCTCAGATCAAGTACGGCTCTCTGGCCACTGTGATCGGCCGCTACTACGCCATGGACCGAGACAAGAGGGAGGAGCGCGTGAAGATCGCCTACGAGGGCCTCGTACAGGGCATTGGCGACAAAGTGGAATCCGGCGAGCTCATCAAACACATCCAGGGCCTCTACGGCGCCCCCGGCGACAAGAGGCAGACCGACGAGTTCTTCAAGCCCATCATCGTCGACCCGAATGGTCGTATCAAAGACGGCGACACCCTGCTTTTCTGCAACTTTCGTGCCGACCGAGCCCGCCAGCTCACCGAAGCGCTGGGAATCAAGCCCCTCTTTGAGACCAGCGTTATCCCCAAGGATCTGAAGGTGTACACGATGACCGTGTACAAGAAGGAGTTCCCGTTTACAGCTCTTTACCCCCCAGTCGTACCCAAGAACGTCCTCGCAGAATGGCTTGGTACCAAGGGGAAGACCCAGTTCCACTGCGCCGAGACTGAGAAGTATGCCCACGTTACCTTCTTCTTCAACGGAGGCCAGGAGAAGGCCTTCCCTGGGGAGGACCGCTGCTTGGTACCATCGCCCAAAGTGGCCACTTACGACTTGAAGCCTGAAATGAGCAGCGAGGGAGTGGCCAACAAGATGGTGGCAGTCATTAATGAAAAAAAGTACCCGTTTGTCATGTGCAACTTTGCTCCCCCTGACATGGTCGGCCACACTGGAGTCTATGAGGCAGCGTTAAAGGCTGTGGCAGCCACCGATGTGGGAATTGGCCGCATCATGGAAGCCTGTGCCATGAATAATTATGTGCTGCTTGTCACTGCAGACCACGGAAATGCCGAAATGATGATGACTGCCGACAACAAGCCTGTCACCAAGCACACCACAAACAAAGTGCCCTTCTGCATTAATGGAGGTGGTTACAAGTTCTGCAAACCCGAGCATACCCCCGCTCTCTGTGACGTCGCTCCCACAGTTCTGGACCTGTTGAAGATTCCTCAACCACCCGAGATGACTGGAAAGTCTCTACTTGCTCACTAGAGGCAAAACTCAAGAGTCACCCACTTTCCCGGTGCTGTAGAAGTCATACTCTGTTCCTGGCCAGACACCCTTGAGGCACTGTTAGGTTTAACCTTGCCCAAATATTTATCTGCCCCTAAATGTCAATAAATTATGCTGTCAGTGTCATTGGGTCTTGTTATGGCACCACATTTAAGCCTTTTAACCAATTACTTGCTTGGCAAGTAGTCTTGTAGCCCTGACTCAGAAATCATGTAACTAAAAAGCATGGCGGTTTGGGCTAGTTGGTATGACATGACGATTGGTATAGCGTGAGATCAGAACGACAAACGGACAAGAAGACGAGTGCTACTTTCCAACCGCGTTTATTGTGCAGAGCGTGAAAACATATAAAGAAGACAGTATATTATGTGACAAAGAGCAATGCAAGAGTAAGGGAAAAAAATCATCGCATATCGACGGAGTGAATGATGACGAGTGGGGTGAAGCGTCTGTCAGCCCGGCTGCGCGACCATCAGTGTGTCCCATCAGTGTGTCCGTAAGTCCTTCGGTCCATCTGCTAGCCTGTCTGTCTGTCCGTACAGCTTTCTTGATGTGAGGTCAAGATTCTTGACGATGTGGCTCACATCCACGCTGGGGAATTGGCCAAGAACCGGATAGTTTCATGAATTACTCTTTTAATAACAGGCTAAGATTAATCTATTTATGATAAATGAAAGAAAGATGCAACGGGACGAATTCGATAGTTGAATTGAAAGTCGTAAACTCTACCAAAGAATGATTTCAACTAAACCTCTTGGAACCTTTGACGAGACGAACTCCTGCAATGCGTCAACAATCTATTCTTGCTGTGTGCTCCCTCCTCCTTTCTTTCAACCTTCTTTCAAAAAATTTTTTGGGATGTGTGATAAATGTGCATTTTTTTACAGCGACCAAAGAAAGCCAATTGATAGTTTGCCCTCTTTCTGTTTATGCTTCCTTCCTTCCCGCGTTTGTCCGATTGTATGTACAATGTTACATACCATTGACATGCACCAACTCGCATAGCAAGAAGTTCTTAAAAACTATATAACTAGTTGCACGTGCCAATGCTTTCAAGAAACCTTAATTTATTCTCTGACAGAGGCACGGAAGGCTTGCTAATGCATGAAACCGCGCCCGAGTTAGATAGCACGCAAAGAGGTTTCGTGCATTAGCAAGCCTTCCGTGTCTCATTTTGAGAAAGAATTAATGTTCCTCTAAAGTATCAGGGTGCGCAACTAGTTATATAGTTTTTTTGTTTTCTGTATCGTTTCCTTAGAGTTCTTCCTCGGCTTTTCTTCTTCTCTCACACTTGCATTACTCTTTTTTGTCACATGGTTTATTGTCTCCTTTATATGTTTTTGTGCTCTGCACAATAAACTCAGTTGGAAGTTAGCACTCGTCTTCTTCTTAACATAATCTTCTTCTTCATTATGATAATCCCATGTTCCCACGCCCAATGGTAATGTGCGCTTGTACCACGCATTATTATGGCAATATTACATGTTGCATTGTCAAGCGTGTATACAAAACGAATGTGTTTGTAAAGCACGAAAGTTACCTTTACTGCATTTTTAACCAGAGGAAATTATTTTTACTGTATTCACTAGCAGAGGCGTGGCTGTGTGGTAGAACATCGCTTGCAACACAAACGACCTATGTTCGATGCCCACTCAGACCCAAAATTTTTTATAATTTTTTTATTTGCATCTCTCGATTTTTCGGTTACACAAACATAACTTTTCGCTCACAACCAACGACACTGACACCAATTCCGGAATTCCTACAAAACGAGCTCTTTAACGCTATTGCCTTAAAATATCGTAGAAGGTGAGTGCAAGTTATGCATTGTCCGGAGTCAAAAGAACAACGGTGACCAGGAATACAGTATTAATCTCACTAAATGTTGCTTATAAGGAAAGCCAGCAGTTAAATTCCTGAAATGTGCCAAATCAAAGAGTTCTAGGAGTCGTGAATGCATTTTATTCGCAAAACTTGTACGAATAAAAGTGAGGATTAAGCAAATGTTGCACAAGAGGCACAGTTAAATGTATGTTGGTATAGGCCAATATAAAGAGGTGCATTTGATTGGCATGAATGACTCTAAATCGGCATTTAAAGGTCTCCTAGATTTGGCTGCACTTTCTGCACTAGTGCAAAAGTGCTGCACTTCTGCCCTCAATAATTTGATGTCTTGCTGCACGAGTTTATCGGCGCTTCAACACTAGCTTCCCCACGAGTCGTCTCGTCTCGTGCAGGTAGCGCAAGCTATACGGTGTGGCTGCACTATTGCCCTAAATTTGATCGCTACACCGAAGCCGCTAGTGTGATGCTGCACTAACGCTAGAAGAACTGGCGCGGCACTGGCATGACACTTTCATGAACTATGTTCAGAAAGTGCGGTCAAATCGAGGAGACCTCTAGTGTGAAAGCCTGTACAATGTTGGCTAAACAGATTGCAACAAGTGAGCAACTCTTTGCAACTTCGATGTCAATTATACCTATACTTCATATTGAAGTGCACCATGCATGCAATGTAGACTGCTTAACCAGGTCATTAGCAACTATGCTCAGTAGCACCGACCTTGCATGAGAAAAAATTCTTCCATCTCTGCCAGCCGGTCTACTTTTCAGAGCACCTTTCCAGTTCCGTTTAGGTTCAGTATAGCAACTACTGTACTCAAGTTATGTGTCTTAGCTTTGTCATTTATTTTAATGATCATCAACAAAAAGCACTTCTGAAACCAACCCACAAACTTAAGAGGTATGAACTTAAGATGTTTGGAGCAAGGACAAGGGTTCTATACCCTACGTGCTTGAGATGTTCTGGATTTAGTTTCTGTACACTTTGCAGGTCAAGGGTTGGGTACCTTATGTACTAAGTGGTTTGAGTTGGTTTGTTGCTGGGCTTTAACGTCCCAAAATCACAACATGATTATGAGAGACGCCGTAGTGGAGGGCTACAGAAATTTTGACAACCTGGGTTCTTTAACAGGCACCTAAATCTAAGAACACGGGCCTCATGCATTTTCGGCTTCATTGAAAAAGCGGCTGCTGCAAACGAGATTTGATCTCAGTCGAGCACCAGAACTACTAGAGCACTGTGGCAGGTGCTCCGTAGTTAGTGGATTTGAGCCCAAACACACTTGGCGAGCCATGAATTTGCATCATTCAATATACATGTCAGTACCGCTGAATTGTTTTCAGTGTGTTTGGCCTGAATCTCTCCCTATCTGTAGAGAAAAAGCTCGTGTTTTTGTCACTGTACAACCATTGTGTACTGCAAGTTCAAACATGGGGAGCAGGAACCTGGAGTCTTGGTTAGTTAAAACAAATTAAGATATAATAAAGTTAAAATAAAGCCAAGATGATCTGGTCAGTTATAAGGAAGAAACTTGAAAAAAAGCTAAGAACCACCGAGTGTGCAATGGAACAAAATATGATAGCAGTAACCCTAAGAGATAGAAAGGCAACCAAGTGGCACGAACAACAAACAGTGGCAGCACATATCTCAGTTGATAATAAAGGAAAATAACCGATGGGAAGCGCAGTCTTGAATAGCAAAGGGTTAGATGGAGGGAGGAAATTTGAAAATTTTAAAGCATCAAATAAAATCAGCTCGTGCACAGCAGGTTAGGTTGAAGATCATTAGGAGAGGCTTTTGTCCGGCAGTGGACATAAAACGTTGATGATAATGTTTGATGTCCTTTTTTCTGGTGTGGGCTGCCATAAGCTGCCAAGACCAACCTCCCCATCAGTGATGCAAATCTATCGGTAGACTATCAATAACATAGATAGCTTCTTCTAAACTATCAATAGCTTAAAAAAACCATTGATAGTACTACTATAAATAAACTATTGGTAAAATTTTTGAAAGTACAATTGATGTTAACATTGGCATAGTATTGCTATCGATAATATTATTAATAGTGCTATAAATAATTATCCTGTTGTTTGCCAGCGATTTTGCCAAAATACTTGCTATAGCGTACTATCAGTAATACTTAGTTTGCCTAATTTATGAGCAATTTTTTCAGGAAAAGAAATAAATTATCCAGTGAAAATGCTGGAATATATCCATCATTAAACTCGTATTCAAAAGTACCCAGTTAAATTACAATTAGGCATAGCTCTTGATATTTTTATTTTGAAATCATAAAATTCAATATTGGAAACCATGCAGTTCCACCATCTGCAATAGCTTCCTTTTTGCTACAGCTGGCCACTTCGTTAATTATCATGTGTCAGCCAAGCATTCTTGCAAGAGAACACAAGCATGTCAACATTGTTGCCCTTCAGCCTGCTCCACCTTATAGCATGCAGTTGGGGAACCAACTTTATGGTTTGCATGGTTGCTATTAGACTATCGATGCTATTATCGATTTAATAACATTAATAGAACTACAGAATTTTTGTTTTTACCACCGATCGTGACCCAGCTATGATGGTTTTCAGATGGTTCTGCATCACTACAATTGTTACTTATTAAGCACTATGCTACAGAAGACAAATTTTTTAGCTGGAATGCCTACACATTACAAGGCAGGCCTTGTGCAATGTAACAATTTTTTAAAATATACTGCCATGCAATGTACAGTGTCCACTTACGAGATGCTCTGGAGTGCAGGCACTTGTTCTAGCAGTTCCGTTTAACAGATTTCCATTAACTTAGAGCCTACTGTATATATACAAAATCAGACTGGCACATCATAAATGGTTGATCACTGACAAGCCCAAGATCAAGAGGGCATTAATCTTGAGAAAATGACACATACAAATAGGCACGTGAACAGAAAACCTTTGAGGGCCACATTTCCATACACTCGCCGGTGCCTGGTATTTTGCATATGCCGCCATCATCCAAATCTGCCAGTTATAAAAGGGACCCTGAAACAGTTTTTTGAAGTTTGGTCAGCGTACAGGCTAGAGCATCATCGAACCATTCGCACCACAGATTTAGCGACACGCCGTGAATCAAAGCCACTAGGGACAATTTATATCACATATCTCCTAATTTCTACCTTGCCTCCTCAACTCACGAGACACGCTGGCGATAGCAGAGCTCTCATCTCTCATAAGTGCACTTGACGATTTGAGCTTTGCCCAGCCTGGACCTCCAAGATTGTACGCCGACAGGTTGCATGCAATCTTAAAGGCCATCACAAAGTACATCGGCCAGCATGCATGCCGTGTGGAAACAAAGATGAACGTCACGGAGTGGTTGACATCTGCTCCGACAGGTGATATATTACTTCGGTGCATTCCACAGCCAATCGGATCAGCAGCCTCGATGACGTCGCGTTACCAGAGCATGTCGTTCTGTGAATGGGCGGTTCAAAATGCATTTGGAAGAGTCCCAGCGATGTGCATCGATTCGCAGCCTGAAAGTGTTGCAATAAATTACGCAGTTTATGCAAAGAGCTCAAGTGATTCTGTGAATGACCATTAGGACTTCGCCTACCGAGCCAATGTTTTGCAAAATCACCAAAACCATTCCAGGGTCCCTTTAATAGAATTTTGTTTAAATAATGGCCACTCCAATATGGACAAGCACCTCAAGTGAACGCAACGCTCCGTACGGCTTTTCGAGCCAAACATTGAAGCAGACACTGGGGTACAGAATTGGCATTGCATATTTATTCATCATGTACCAGTTTCACTTGAGGCATATAATGCAGATAAAGGAAAGTTACACAGTTTAAATACCTGCTTTTGTGCGTGAAAAATGTATTTACATGGCAAGCTGGTAAAAATCACTTCTCAATTTTCACACGATGCAGTTTTTTCCCCAAGCTTGCACTTTGCTCCGAGAAGCACCCAAGCGTGCCACGGTGACCTAGTTGCTAGACACGATCCAGCTTGCAAAGGGGCCCTGCCAAGCCTGGCTGTGAGGCTGGCATCATCGTATTCCCCAATGCATCATCCCAAAGAAAAAAAAATAAAGAACCTAAATAGTCACGAGAAAACAGTATCCAGAGTTCATCAAAAAAGGAAGGCAGTCCGTTACAGCAGCATATAAAACAGCTTGAAGGCAGTTGACTACTGCTCGTCTATGAGCGGTGTGGCATCCCCAGCTGGAGTGGATTCGATCATGGGGCTCGGCGATGCGCCAGTTGTAGGCGTACGACGTGCGGCTGCGCGGTTTGACGCCTCTTGCTGCTCCATGCGTTGTTTTGCCCACTGCTCCGCCATGCGCTTCCAGTCGGCAATTGATGGGTTGCCTGTGCTCCTGCAAAAGTGTTTTTGCACCGTTGTAGGTCACACATCTTCATCAGTGCCTATGCAAGGTAACTGCAGAATAAAAGAATTTCCGAAAAAGACACAAAACGACTCTAATCTTGCATCAACTAAGCCCATCCCAAGTTTGCGTGCCAGAGAAATTCTAAATATTACTGTTCGTTGCCTTCCTTTTTTGCGTCTTTTTTAACTACATGGTTTTTCCGTCGGCACTTGTTATACTACACTCAAAGTTGCATCATACATGAAAACAAGTTCGTTATATCCAAAAATTTATTATGATGGTGTATTCCTATCAGTATCTACTCCACGACTACTTTTTATTTACTTCGTTATAACCGAAATTTTTTTATATCCAAGTTTGTGATATTGAGGTTAGAGTGTATATTAAACATGATGCTGTCCAATTAATATGACTTCCCTATATAAAAACCTGAGCCTTGCTACCATGGTTCTCTTCTGAGGTTGTGTTGCCTCTTTGTTCCACCATTAACTACCCCCTTATTAGCTTTCTTTCAAACGACAGCCCCAAATATATCAGCTGGCAAGCAAAACTCAACGTACATTTCAGAAAACCGAAAAGAGTTAAAAGAAGGTTCTGCCACTTACTTGGTGCCAGACACAACGGTGGGTATGGGGTTGGCCTGGATGACCGCTTGAGCAGCCGCGGCAGCTGCAGCCGGCGTGTGCCGTGGTGTGTGCGCACCCCGTGGTGTCTGCTGGGCAGCCGCCCACGAAGTCTGTGGGGTCTGTGGGTAACGCGGTGTCACCGATGGTGTGGCTACCGCATGGTGGTACGATGGGGTCACCAGCGGGGTCGCCATCGCTTGTGAAGGTGTGTACGGCTGCTGCAATAATAAACCATGCAAAAAAAGGGGGGGGTAGGTGAATGTGACTCAAATTGGGGTTTGTGAATACAGTGGCAGAGATGGAGATCGACGAATTAATACAGACGAATCAATTTATAACAATCTACCAGTTATAACAACCATATTTTGGTGCACAATTGATTGTCCCACGGTACCCACTGAAACTGCATCCAGTTATACCGAACATTTCTCAAAGCATCTGGCTTTCCCAACAAACATTTCAGACACTGTCACAGTGAAAATATGGCACCCGCAAGTAACAAAAACAAACATGCCTCCTAGAGCATGAAAAAGGCTTGCAACAGCACCAGCTCCGCTCAAGTCTTATTGCAACAAAAATATCTTGAAACAGCGTGCACTGTGTACAGATTGTAGCCACGAGCGAGGACACTCAATTTCTAGAAGTTTTTCCAGGGGCAGAATAACCGCAAGAAAAAAAGTAAAGGAGGAAGCACGAAGCCTGGTGGTCACATTTTGCACGCCAACAATTTCTGACGCTGTTCTCTACTGCTGCCACTACCCGCGACGAACTGAACAATGTCTAAGGATGCAAGAAGCTTTTTGTCGCATAATTGTTAATTGTGTCCCTCCACACACCGAAACAATAATGTGTTGCAAAACGTTTTCTGTCTTTTCAGTAACTGTAGAAAACCACTTGATCAATTATTCTGACTCCTGTGCGATTGCTGAAGTGCTTTCAACGATAAGCATCAGAAAAAAGTGAAGGCGAGATAAAGGCCTCTGAAGAATACACCAGTATGATTTATCGTAGGCAACCCTACTACAATAAGCACCTTTGGCTAGCCATTGTTGCTATATGTTGTGGGAATTGAGGCTAGCCCGCTGCCTTTGCGCGGGCTTTGCCGCCTTTTCTGCCGTTCTCATGTCCCGACATGTCTGCCCTCCTTTGCTGTCTGCCACGCTAAGAGAGCGGAGTGACGTTTAACTCTCTCACCCGGTAGCGGATGTTGACGGTGGCACCGCGCGTGGGGACTCCCAAGAGAGGTTTTCGCGCGCTGCGTCGGGAGCGGTCAGATACTCTCCGGGACAGCAAACGGTGAGCCACGCTATCTTTTCGTACGTCGACTCCCGTCAGTCGGGGCTCGTCGGACTTCGCTGACGGCGCCTCGCGCCCAAGGCGAACGCTCACCCGCTGTTGCCCCGCTGCGTACGCACGGCCGAAGGGCGGTACGGTGTCCTAGTGCGTGGCCTCGCTACGCCGACCCGTCTCTTTTCGAAGCCAACGCGAGCGCCTTTGCCCTCGCTCGAGCAACCGGGCCTTTGTTCCGGTGTCTCCGTGGATCCCCTTTACCGCGGAGACGTGCTCGTGGCACCCTGTGTAGTACTTTGTGCCCGTGGCGTGGATAAGCCTACTTGCTTTCCCGCCGCGCCTTTTTGCAACGGGCTGTACTGCGTTTGGTGTTGCTACAGTAAAGTGTTGCGACTTGAGCAGTATCGTGTTTCCCGCCACGGCGACGGTTAACGCGTGCCCTGCGGCTCGCTAAGACCGGACCCACGCTGGTGGCCGTACTCCTTCGGGATACGTGTACACCACAATGTTGGGCTGCACGTGTGCCGTAGCCTTGTAGCGCTACTCCAAATGTACTGCAGGCCTTTATTTGGCGACAACCCACACATGTATGGCCTCGTAATGTAGGGCCATCAAGGCATCGCAGAGACATAGAGCATGCAACATTTCCAGGAAACTAATCTTCATTACATTGACCCAACAAGCTACGCACACCACCCATGCACTGCCTTTCAAACATCAGATTTCTCCAGTTAAAACGACACAGCTCCCAGCAAGCTCAGCCTGGTGCAGATGATTCTATAAAAGTCAACAGAGTGAGAGGAGGTTTCGAAGACATCCGAGAGAATTCCTTCGCGTGCACTACATACTCTCCTGGTTGCAACAGAACAAAGGCAATATGAACCGTAAGTATGCAGCAGGCACGATTTCACGAAGCAAGAAGGCTCACCTTGCCACTAAAGGCGTTGTTAGCACTTTGTAATAAAACCGCATGAAAAAACTCAACTTAGTCACTAATTTCTAGGCTGCACAATAAGACCGTGATGGTCTTATTGTGCAGCCTAGAATCTGCTCCACAAGTAGGCAGAATAAACAGATACCCACACACCAATGTTCTTGCAGAGTATCTACCCACTCACACCCTATGTACAATTATTACTTGTCAACACTCACTAACGATGACAACAGCACCCACTTATACTCATCTACATTCATGCTAACTCAACTTAGTCACTAATTTGCGCATATTTTGAAAAGCAAGTCTACACCCAACAAATTACTGACACATTTAACCACTTTTTATGGCACTTTTGAGTTTGCCATAAACGACGTCAACTGTAAGGGAACTGCGCTCTAAGAACTAGCTGTAAAGCGAGGGCATGAAACCTCAGTTACAATTCCAATATATGCCATCACGGTCTTATTGTGCAGCCTAAAATCTGCTCCACAAGTAGGCAGAATAAACAGATCGCCACACACCAACGTTCTTGCAGAGTATCTACCCACTCACACCCTATGTACAATTATTACTTGTCAACACTCACTAACGATGACAACAGCACCCACTTATACTCATCTACATTCACGCTAACTTCCACTGATACTTATTGGCATCCCGACCACCTCACTGACTCTCACGGGAGCTCATTCGTCTGTCGTCAAAATTTACAACTATCTCCACGTAAATCACAAGCTCTAGGTGTCGCATCACGGGAGGAAAAGTAAAAGCATGTAAATTACCTGGTGGTAAGGGTACGCATTCGCATATGTTCCGCCGTATGGTGTTGGGAATGATGGCGTCTGGCCGGCCACTTGAGATAACGAGGCAAACATGTGGCTCGAAATGTTGGCTGCGGCTCTCTGAATAGCCTGAGGGTCGACATCTAGTTGGAAAGAGAAGAGACACAAGGAATACATGTAAATCCTATCGCATATTGATTTAAACAAAAGCACCGACATTAAACATGCCTGCACCTTTTAGCACAGTGGTCACAGTGCTATAATTATGCAAATTTCACTGGCACTCTCCTTGCTTCACAATGGATTTGGACAGTTTGGACTGCGGATATATTCCGGCACTTCAAAAGTGAACTTGGCAGTATTTTAAGCTGCTTGATGATTATAGTTAAAAGAGTTCTTCATAGAACCAAAGAATCGGATGCAATCATGTTATTATAGACGCTGCTGTTACTATTGAATATTACATATTGTATAACTTCCCCACTGCAATGCCTTATTGGTGCTGAAGTTACTGCGATAAATTAGAGAAAAAAAAAAGAGAAGAGAGATAGTGAGTGGAATGTGTGCAGAACCCACATAACAGAAATTAAAATACAGCAATTACAATTCAGCAGCAATGTGTAAGGTTGATCTGAAGTTTGGAGTGCTATTGAGCCAGCTAGGCTTTCCTACTTTTGCTTTGAAGGGTGTGCTAACAATGCACCAAAGCAAACACATTGCCTCTCCTGCTTAAAATGGTAGTTCAATCATCTTGCTGGAGTTCACACTGTCAAACTACAATACTAAAAGGAATCAAGGATTTAAATTACCCTTAGATAAATTATGCTCATGGGGTCAATAACAGTGCCTCGAAACTTTCCAAATAATCACTTGGCGACTATTTAAGCGGGGACACGGGTTTTAGAAGGCCTAAAATCGCAAAAAAAGTCGACTTTTGGAAGTGGACATTTTCGGAATCTGTACCTATTTTTGCACCTATCTGAGAAGTTTCTAGCTTCTCGTGTCATTATTTCTGGCGCAAAATCAATTTATAACAACCCTGTAAGATGAATGTGAGCACAAATTGATGCTAAAATCGCACTTTTTCCACACCGAACTGTTGCCGTTACACACAAGCTATCGTGTTCATCTTGGTCTCGTTTGGAAGGGTCGTTCTTCATCTTCAATTTCCCGCCACCGCTGGCTCGCCTTGCTCATTGATTTTTCAGCAAAGACGCGTCATTGAGAAGCACTATCGCGCGATTCTATTGGCTGCTTGGGGCACGTGACAAAACCTAGGCATCCGATTGGCCAAGTGGCGTTTCCGGCGTCTGCTTCACGATCGTGACGCGCACGAACATGCGCCATTTTGTCATGGTGCTGCTGTCTGCTTGCGGCAGTAAAGAGGTTCCGTGATACAGTAATTTGTGAAGTGGGTGTGGCTATCGTTCGTTCGATGTGAACTTCAGAAAGAGCCCCGCTATGGCTCAGGGCAACAAGGATAACGAACTCGCCGCGCGCCGAGTCACCGGTGTAGGCCTAGCTCACGTACGAGCCCGTTGGTTGCCGACAACGTTACTGAGAGCGGCTTTGTCTTACAGCCTCATCAGTTAGAGGACGGAAAGTAAAAAGCAGAAGTGAAGCTACAAGAGATGTCAATCTTTGTAGTGACAAAACGGAAACGCAGTCTTATCACTTAACGCGTCGATGTCGCGGTTCCCCCCCGCCTGACGAAAGGACCTTGAACTGCACGACGGGTCGTCAGAGTACGCCGCGCGTCGACAAACAACAGAAAGTCAATCCGTTCGCGGTGAGCGTACTCGCCACCCGCGCAATGGAGGCTACTGGCAACTGGTAGACTGCTTTTAACGACGTGTTCGCAATGTTGTCGCGATCTCCGCTCGAAAATGCGGCAGTCTTATGTGAAAAGAAAACTCAACACCTCGGCACTCGTGTAACCTTGAAATTGATGAGCAAGGGAGCAAGTTTCGTTCGCGACATTTACGGATAACTCATTTCGAACAAGCCGGAAAACATCGCCGTGTAATTTGACGGATCACAGATGAGGCGTGCACATTCGTCGCACATCGCCGCCAGTACAGTCACCGAACTGATAAGCGGCCTTGCGCCAGACGAGCACACGGCAACTTGCTACAGGACTAGAAGAACCAACACGCTCGTGCAAACAATGCTATTACATTCCCGGTGCATAGTAAAGGTATGTGTGCCATAATATTTTTCACTCGGAACGGCGAAATAAAGTTTTAACAGCATTTTTCTCAAAGCACAGAATTTGACCACTTTGTTTTGCTTGTTCAGTAAAAGTGGACCTAGGACAGCTAGAGCTCTAATTGTCTTTGCACAATGTAGCTAAACATGCACAAAAAACAATGCTGGGAGCCTATATTTAATGGGCAGCTTCATTTTTTATTTTAATATAAATATTTTCGTTTTTGGCTACATGTAACGAACTTTATTGTGCTGCAATTCCTGAAGTACTCGTTGAGTTTATGATAAGCTTGCAGCGTTGCCCTTCTTAGGCTTTCTAGTATCCATACATATGTTAATGACTAAGGTTAAATTAAGGTTAAGGATATTGTAGGTAGCTGGCGGATCTAGCCTTGCATAATTTGCAGGCAATTGCCCCGCCCGGTTTCCTTTTTGCTAAATGAAGCTGTGTCCTTTGTTTGTTTTTTAACTAAGCACGAGCAGGCTTTTAATGTCAAAATCGTTCACAGCGCGACGTAAGCCTGCATAAGACAGCGGCCTTTGTGCTATTCCAGGTGCAATACTGTGCCGGTACTCTATCTCGCTGAACTATACACCAAACATAATTGTCACTTATCACCAGTCACATGCGAGGTCTGTAGCAATCAAAAATTTCAAGAGAAGTCGCGACACTTGTTTCCTGAAGATCGAGTAACCACGCGGAAACACAATATCAGTCACGCTGTCGCATGTTGAGCCTAACTTTTGCAGTTCCTCAAATAAACCTTGCCGTATGTAACTCTAAGTACATACATTTTTACGGTTAAAAATGTAAGAATTCTTTGTTTTCTTGATTTTATCAAAATGGCAATTTTGTACCCCCTGCATGAAAGTTCCTGCAACATAACGGAAACAATTACAGATAGCAGAATAATTTTTTTTGCAGCATGAAGCTATATGTTTGGAGCACACAACATAGGAAGCAGATTTTGATTTCTCTTGATGCAAGTTTTTATTTAGTCTTTTGTGTGACCACACAATGGCCACATTCAGAGCCATGAAGTTGAGTAAAGTAAAAAATAATGACCCAATGAAGAAAGTGCTTGCTATGTTGTGTAGCTTGTGCTTTCTAGTGTTGACCCCTATGCTATTTGTAAATTTCGAACTGGTGGCTATTTTCTATTGTAGTGGGAACAATAGATATTGTTATCCTAATTAAATCATGAACTAATGAAGCTACAGAAAAAAATAACTACATTTTTAGAATCTGGAGAACAAACTGAGGAAGCATGCCAACTTTTGTCACATTTGGTTCAAAAATAAATGAGAGAGGCCTAAGACCCATGTCCCCTCTTAAAGAATGAAAGGCTAATTGCCAACGAAATTGTGCAGCTTCCCCTTTACTTTTTCTACAGCTTATTTCTCCTCACTTCTTCGACAAATCAATACACTGAACGATACAAGACAGCCATGCCTGACAGGGACGCTGGCCACTCACTCGAAATGTTGATGCTGGGCGTGGCGCCGATGTAAGACGACTGGCCCATCGGTGTGCGCACTGCAGTCACGCCGCTGCTGGGCGTTCCCGGGATGGGGTCCCGGAAGTGTTCCTTGAACCACCTGAACAAGGAGCCCACAGAGTGGAACATCTGCTGGCGGTAGCGGAAGCCCTCGGGGGTCACCGTCACATACTCGTGGCGGACCTGTGAGCAACGAAGTGTGAAAAGGCTCTTCCATTTGCTGAAGTTGATACCACACGGTGTAATGAGAAAAACTGTTCAAACAGTCAGGCAAATCCTGGTTATGCAAGATTGCAGTGCCCTTGACATCTATACACTTATAGAGACTAATGATGCAATTAAACAGTAACCAGTCCATTAGAATTTCATCAGGCAGCTCCATTCAACAGGAGTCATGTACAAAAGCAACGAAGTTAGAGGGAACTGTTCTATTCAAGAAGCAATTCTGTCTAATAAGCAATTGTTGTTTACCAAGATACTGCGCTACACAAGTTGATATGTGGACATTTATCTAAAGTGCGACTTGCTCAACGATTGCGATATATATTCTGCAGTTATGCTTCCATAGCTATAAATCTGCTGCAGAAAGTGCGCAAGTACAGTAAAATCTCGGTAGAACGAACACTACTTTAATGAACTTTTCAGATTAATGAACTTTTAAAAAGTCCCGTGCCGACTGCTAATAGTTTCAATGTAAAATTATTTCCCTACTATATACTTCAGAATACCAAACTTTTCAGAATAACGAGCACTAATTTATTTCCTCATTGTAATACAACGCTTCAGCACTACGAACTCATGTTCTGAAATTCGTCGCGACCACCAGGGCGGCACCCAAGCAGACGACACAGCAAACGAACGCCTTGCTTCTCAAAAGACGCGCGTTGGTGTGGAGGAAAAAAACAAACAAACAAAAGAAGACTTTATTTTCTTTCTTTTTATTGGAACGCCGACGCTGCAGGTTTGCAAGCGCACAGGCGATGGCAACACGAGAGCGCGAGGTCAGCAAGACAGAGGGCAGAGTGCGAGTTGCGGAGCAGGAAGCATGAGCACGAAAAAACTGAGACAGCGAGGAAGCAGAAAATGACACGCGAGGATTTTCCTTTTTGGCTCTTTCTTTTCTTCGGAAAAGGTGATGACAGCCACGACACTTCGGGTTTTTCTTATCTTTGTCACTTCTATATGCGATCTAGGAGGCCAAAGGGGTATAATAGGAGTTCTCTGAGGAGGCCTTCTCAGTCGTGTTGATCCTTTCGGTGATTACTTATCGCGTCTGCAAAGCAAGTCGGCGTTCTGCGCTGCGGTGCTACTACAATGATTTCATCTCGGCTTGCGACGAAAAAGCGGAAGCAATTTTCGCTAAGGAGAATGTAGATTAGCTGGAGGCCTTCGCGCTGCAAAATTTGTGCCGCACGCGTCAAAAAAAAAAAATCATGGACCTTTTAAGATTGCGTGCATTTTTTTGGGTGTTCACTTGCGCATTTGTTTTTTATCATGAAAAATGAGTTCAAGGAACCACGATTGTAAAGGTAAGTCGTTTTGGTCAATGGAAAATAAGTATTTATGGTTACTTTCAAGGCTTTCACTATAATGACCTTTCAAAATAAGAACAAATTGCCACAGTCGCCTGAGTTCGTTCTACCGAGATTTTACTGTATTTCAAGACTTGCGCTTTTTGCAGCATTGCCTTTTTTTTTAATCACTGAAAAAACACATGGGAGGACATACCTTGACTCGTGGCAGGTAGGAAAGCATAAACTTCCCAGGAAACTCTCGCGAGGCTGATACAAAGTAGTGGATCTTGGAAGGATTGCGCTTCTTTTCCTCGGTGAGGAGCTTCTCAATCACCTCTCGCTTGCCACCTTCGGCATCGCGGAAGTACCGAAACGTTGTCAAGTCACGTGCAAAGCTTGCCATTGGCTGCACGTGCCTGGCTATGATTTCGTCCAGGTCTTCAAACTCCTGAAAACATTGGAAATGGAAAATGCCCCGCAATCAGGCATGGCATATTCAATTAATTTAATAACTTCTCACTTCTGTTGCACATACAAAGCAAGCAGCCTGGCAGTTTCACGTGAGCACAATTTTAAGCAAGCAGAGGCATTGAGTGATTCCTTTCATAGCTGCCTACCTCGTTGTTGATCATGAGAGAAGACCCCAGACTGAAGGCATTCTCTTTCCCCTGCTCCTTCACATCAATGTGCTGCAAAATGCCGTCGTACACCTTCCATGTCACTGTCAGGTGGTCAACACCCTGCATTGTTGAAGCGAAAAGAGACATTATTACTTCAAAACCACATTTAGAAACACTAAATCAACACAACGAATCAGTTTAGACCAGGGTTTGGCAGCCTGTGAGGTAGCACTGTGCAGCCCCCGGACAACTCCCACTCCTTTGCAGAGTCAATTCATATACAAAGGCCAGCGTGGCTGTTTTGGCCTCACATGGTGTCTTTGCTTGTACCCTATGTCTGTAAACTGCAGCCTTGTGACATGCGTGTTGAAAGTAAACTTTTCTATTTCAGTTTTTTACATTAGCGTCAATTTGCTGAAAATTTTCTCTGAGCATGCAAACCCCACCCCCCCGCCCTGGTTTTGCGTCCATTAGCTTGGCACTCTTCCTCAAAAGGTTGCTGACCCATGGTTCGGACTGATTAACTATACCGTCAAGCCCACATATAACGGCCTTTCGCGAACGAACTTTCGCTCAAAAACGAACTTTCGCTCAAAACGAACAATACCCGCATGACTAAGAAAACATACATTTGTTCAACGGCACAAAATCGCACTTACAACGAAGTCTCCGAGCGCTGCCAATCGGTTACAGCGAACGGGTTCGGCGCTCAGCCGACTTCCCGGGAAACCACTTTCAACCACCGATCAGGCTTCGGCGAGGTGCCCATACATTCTTATTATTGAACGCCGACCCTGCCTACGTGCCTCTCTAGTTGCCGCTCTCCCCGACCCAGCTTTTTGTTACGCACCCCTCCGTGCTTTGCCCCCCCGCTATTCACCGCACCGCCAGACGAGGCCTGTGTTTTCACACTGCCACTGATCTTTCAAAGACCGGTCGGCCATCTCTTCAGTTTCTGATCACTGGTACTGTCGTTGGCGTCACCAGCCTGGCCAGACCTTTTGCCAACATCGCCGGCCACCGACTGTATGCGATCGTCTGCGTATAGTGCATGCGCGTACGCTACCCCACAGACTCTGATAATTCGCGATTCGTTTTGTGTTTAGGACCTGTTCTCACTCACTTCACACTCGGCTCAGCATGCACTTCGCACGCGTGCGGAAGCGTGAAAATGGCTGTTAATTTGAGCGGAACGAATGGTGAAACATCGAAGTCGGTGAGGCCACGCAAACCTGCCGGCGCAACAAAACGATTTTTTGACCACGACCGCCGATCCAGGCGGCCGTGCCTTGACTTCTGCGCACGGAAGCAGTCTTTCAAGTTTTTCTACGTGCGAGTTGCAAGTTTCATGGACCTTTCAAGCAAGCTACCCAACCTGGCTACTTCCGGCGTGTTTTGGTTTTCAAGGTCGCTTTCCCACCATATCTTCCCCTCTCGCAACTCCTTGCCATTCTCTCACAAATCTGCTCTCCTCTCTTGATCCCAACCCCTTCGCCCGACTCCACCGCTCCGCAACGCCAGTTATTCTGGCTCGACCTAGTTTTGTTTTCTGACTAAAAACGGGCCCACAGTTGTTCCACGCATTCTGGCGTGCGTGTCACGTGTGCGCGTCTTGCTCGCTCTTGGTGTGCACGTGTGATCAGGATGGCAGACGGGAGGACTAGCACGCTTTTTCCTGCTGCTCAACAAAACGTCGAAAGTGTGACCGCTTGGCTTGAGCGTAATCTGCGCGCTAGGTGCCGCGTTGCGAAGCGCTTGCTTATAGCTGTTGACCACCTGGCAGCCAACTTGCCGCTTCGGGGGTCACGGTATTCCGCTGTGGAGATGGTGAATATTTCGTGGGCAGCGGTGACGGCTACATGCTAGCAAAACTGATTTTGCGAGGCCGACTTTGTCATCGACGTCGGGCCCGATGCCGAGCCTGAAGCTTCCGAACAGGATCACTTCAGGGGTGATTTGTGGCAGTGCTTTGTCGACTCCGACATGGAAGAGCGGGTGGAACATCTGTTGCGACAGTCTCATTACGGTTGATGATGATGCCGACACCGCGGAATCGTGCACAGATTAGGATATTGTGAATGAAGTACATGGCAAGGAAGATTTGGAGGAATCGAATTGCAAGAACGACGAAAGTTTGTAGCCCGTCCCTCATGCAGCTTATGCCACAGGCCTCGTCGAACAAGCACACTGCTGTTTGAAATAAACTAGAGACCGCGCTTATCGCTTCTGCTCTTCAAAACACCTGCATCACGCACTTTTTTTAGGCAAAAAAAAAGTTTGTGTTTTCACTCGCACCTTTTTTAAAAGCTGTGTTTCATTTACTACAAACTTCGGGATACAGCGAACGAATGCCGCGTCAGGATCAGGTTCGTTATAAGCGGGCTCGACTGTATTTTCAAAATACCGCTCTTCTTAATTTCAACACAATAGGTTTCAATGAAACAGAAAATGAAGGTTAAAGTCTCATTCTTAAATTCTGCGCTGAAATATTTCCAGGAGACGTCGCAGATTTTGAAGTCTATTCCCATTTTGGTTCAACAAAGTTACCTAAAGCTTGATATGTTAAGTCTTAGGTCTCCTCAGCAGACGATGTAGTTACTGTTCAGTAATTATTACAGCTCTACTTATCTCTTTTTTATAGTCCCTTCGTAACAATACTACACGCTATTGCAATACAACATTAGATGTAATGCAAAAGTTGTAATTTCACTCTGTTTCTCTCCATACGTACCAGAAAAGTAAAAAATTTTTCTACAAAAACAGTTCTACTCACCTTGCTGCTAGGACGAATGATCACATCACCTTGATCCATAGTGCTGAGCAGCTTCTCAGCCTCCTTGTAAGAGATGTTATGGAACGAAGGATGAACTATCACACGCTTAACGTAAGCTGAAAAAAAAAAGGACAGGGCAGAGACTGTGAGTACCGCAACTAAAAGCACAGAGTAGGGAATCACTCTGCCCATGACTGCAGCACTGCCCAACATGTAATGTCCCTCATGAAATCAAGCAGGTGTTTCCAAGCACCTACGTTACTAAAGGCAGTTGGTATTGCTCTTACTAAGATGGAATTGGGGAAACAACAAAAATGTCAACTCACTCTGCCGGTTCTGCTTCTTCTTAGAGTCATCATCAACCTTCCTGTCCTTTTCTTCAGACTCATAGTCATAATACAGGTCTTTTGCAGGCCTGTAAGTGAAAAGCAATGTATAAAACATTAATGTAGGCCACTGAGACCGACAAGAGATTAGAAAGCTCACAGTAGATTACTAGAATACTTGACCCCACTAAGTATCACAAGACTGATTTCAATGTATGACCTTGCAACCTGGAGTATTCATGATGTCAGTGATTTACTATGATTCTCACATGGTTAAAAAAATTTTGCTACAATCTTTCTTGCTGCCTCTTCAATTCATACTATTCCTTCTTTATACCACTAATATCAAGTGCTCTACAGTGATGACACCTTCCTTATAATTTCTCTCATTACCAGGCCAAACTACACTCAAACCTCGATAAAATGGATATGAATATACAGTAAAAGCTCGTTAAATCGAACCGCAAGGGGAAGCCGCCTCCTCGAATTAACGAAAGTTCAAACTAACGAAAGTGAAGAACAACAATAGTGCACTGCGAGTAGGACATAACAATTTATTTTTTGAAAAAATCTGTCATCGCGGTTTGCCTTTTTTCCTTGAAGGCGACAGCCAGCACTTTTTGCTCTAACGAGCGAATTTGGCAGAAGGCCTTTTCGTTGCCTTCTTCAAAACTTACGAAAAGACGGGCGGCATTCAATCCGGCCATGACTTCCGCAGCAGAGGGCCGCACTGGTGCTTCGTCCTCCTCCTCATCATCGTCACTGTCAGCGACAGGTTCTGCACTTCTCACCTGACATATGTCGCCATCCGTGAGTGCACCACACACCACTGCACTTGAGTGCACTTGCGAACGCATTTCCTTTATCCAAATGAGAAGCGCTTCCTCGAGGTCAGGATACTTTGCGGGCCGCAACTTCCTCCTTTTGCTCGCAACTTCTGCCTCTAAGGCATCTTCAATAGTCCTGCTAGTGCTTATATAAGTAGATAGGGCCGGTTTCGGTATCCCATGCTTTTTCGCGATATCTTGCTTAGGCAAGAGTCCGGCGTCCACTTACCGCAGGATATCAGCTTTCTCCTGAAGTGTTTTGGCACGGTATTTGCCACGGGCACACGCCATCAAGTCGAAGCAGTAGAATCGCGACAGACGGGAAGCTACTACCGGCGCTACCGCAACAAACGTTAGCCAAGGCCTTACACCAACACAAAGAATCGCGACAGTCAGAAGCTACTCCCAGCACCAACAACCGAGGTGTACTACGCGCGCCTGAGACAGAGACTGCAGAGAAGGCTGGGCGAAGCTACGACGCACCCGATTCGCTGTGTGCTGGTCATGCCATCTGTAGTCAAACAGCGACAACTACGCAGGATTTTCAAAGGCTCTGAGATTGCTGCTTAAAAAAAAAACAAATCTTGGAGGTTACGTAGGACGGAGAGCAGGCAGCCGCCGAGAGAGATTGTGGGGGGAGGGGGTGAAGAGTAAGTGGCGGTATTTCCTGCCCTCTGGCCTCCGTGCCAGTTTCTCCGTTTTTCTCTCCACTCCCTGTCCACGCTGCCTCGTAACTCCGCAGCCACCCATAGAGTGACTAGCCAAGCCGCCGGCGCGGTGGCATGTAGTTCGAATTATCCGCGGCGGAACTTACTCGCGTTCGAATTAACGGGCTTTTTTATTCATAGGCTTGTATGGAGCTTGGCCAGACCATAACTTACAGTTCGAATTATTGAAGTTTGAATTAACGAGCTTTCAGTGTAACAGAATATCGGCTATAAAGAAGCATCGGAAAAATAGTCATGCAATAGACAGCGTTACAAAAAATTTGTTTATAAGAAATTTTCGGATATAATAAACTTGTTTTCATGTAATATGCAACTGAGCTATTATGAGGCTTGAATGCATTTCAATCTTCCTCTCACGTCAGTTCTCACATCACAATTTTCATTGTACTAATCAAAGCAACCAAACCTACACCCTGACCAAGACAAGTCTCCTAGCTGAAATGTTGGCTCAAGCAACATCCACTACTCAACAACTCCTCACCATTTCAAGCTTTCATCTTACCCTAAACTTCTAGAAGTCCATGCTAGACTGATAATCTATGCCTTACTGGTCCAGGATGTGTCTCTTCATGTGCGTCTTTGAACTGCAGCTGCTTTAACATACAGTAGACCCTTGATACAACGAAATCACTTTGTTTGAATTATCGCTGTTATCACAGTGTCACGCAGTCCCAACCCTAATTCGTGTATTTTAGACCGGATTACTCGAAGCATGTTGATAGCTTGCTCCGCTTAGAGCGAAGTAACAAGTTGCAGATCCATATTCACGGCGGCGCTGAGAGCGGGTGAGCGACCACCTAGGCCGCCGAAGTGCCTGCGCGCTTTTTTTATCCACGTCCCGTGCCGAGCAGACTTTTTTGCACCGAGCAAGCATGTTCACATGCTAAAGTGCTCCAGTGCAGACTCGTGCCGACGGTGTATCTGCAGCGCGGATTTCATCCTCCTGCTTCACATCCTACTCCGGTACTGAAGAGACTACCAGAGGCACTTGCTCCTTGTAAACGTTAGTAATTATGCCAACTGCTCCCCTCTACGCCAGTGGAGTCACATGACTAGTACAAAGCCTTGGCATGCTCCCTGGGTTTTTTCCATTCGTGTTTGGAAGACACACGTGTGCTTGTGTTGTGCAATGTCTGTGTGAACCCGTGACGTGTGTGCTTTTAGTGACTGTCAAGTGAAAATGGCACCGCCGGTGCTTGCAAGGAAGTGTCTGACATTGGAGCAGAAAGCTCAACTGATATTTGAGTTGGAGAAAAGAGGCCGGCAGAAGTCTGAAATGGCGAGACAATTGAAAGTATCGCTGTCAACATTATTAATTGTTCTAAAGAATAAGGATGCCGTACTGGACAACTTCGAGAAAAGTTTCTGAGCAGTATGAAGTTAGATCCATCTAAAATGAGGCGGAATTCTTTTACAAACTATTGCCGAAGCGCACGTACACTACACTGCGTGGAACCTCATAAGAATGTAAACAGAGCAAATAACGTGTGACAGTTTTGTTTGGCGCTAACCCGACGGGGGCAGACAAGCTTACTATGCTGATACTGTAAAGGTGGCAAAGCCCTGATATTTCGCAACTCAAACGATACCCAAAGACTGCATATACAGAAGCAACAGATGAGCTTAGATGACAGCAGCTGTTTTCAAAAAGTATGTGCACCTGCTAAATTGAAAGTTTAGGGCAAAGCAAAGGCACGTGCTTTTTGTAATCGACAATTGCCCCAGCCATGGAACGACTTAAAATCTGCAAGCGATCGCTTTGAAATTTCCACCAGCGAATACAACCGCAATATTGCAGCCCATGGACCAAGGCATTATTGAGACAACACGAAAGTTATACTGGTAAGGTCTTTTACAACGGATGCTCGTTGCGTATGGTGCCAACAAGAGATACAGCATCGACTTACTTAAAGCAGCGCATTTACTATGCCATTCATGGAAAGAACTAGCACCTGCAAATATTACAAAACTGCTTTGCACATGCAAGATTTTCCCAGTCGCATGCAGAAGACGCTTATGACGACTGCGAGAACTGCGGCGATCTCTCAGAAGCAGTGAACAGCATCGTTGGCAGAGATCTGGAAGGCACCTTTGAATAATTCGCGATGGCTGAGGCAGATGTACTCGTCGTTGCCCCAGCTACAAATGCCGAAATACCGTATAAACCGGACTATAGGTGGACCCCCCCAAGTTCAGGTTACCGAAAAAGAAAAAAAAAAGGAAAACAACCCAAAACTGCCAAACCAAATTTATTTGCGAATTGGGCACACCGCACTCTGATCGTCGGAGCTCCCCTCAACCACCATCGCAACTGCTCTTATTCGTCCGACGAAGCAAAACTGTTTTCTGAAGACGGGAGTTTGTCCCTGGCTGCCTCCCACAGTGCGTCGTCTTTAGTGCCATCCAGCGAGTTGCTGATGCAAGATTTCTTGAAAGCATTTTCCACCATGGAATCCGGCAAGGAGCGCCAGGAAAGCATCCAGCCACAAACAGTCACAAGTGTAGGCCTCTGTAGGCGGCCCGTCGGTGTCTTGGGGTTGTCGCTGGACATACACTCGTGGTATTCCAGCCGCACTCGGTCGTTGAACGGCTTGTTTAGCACAACGTCGAGCGGCTGGAGGGTGGACGTCATACCACCTGGTATCACGGCGAGGTCCGTTTTCCCGTCGCCGAGTGCGTGTTTCACTGCGTCGGTTAAGTGGCCACGAAACGCATCCAACACCAGCATGCTGCGAAGACGCAGCCAGTGCACCTGGCTGACGGTTCCACACCACTCGTATCCATTCGAGCATCATGGCCACGTCCATGTATCTCTTTTTGTTGACAGGAACGACAACACCGGGCGGGAACACTTCCTTCAGCACTGTCTTGCATTTGAAAATGACGAAGGGCGGAAGCTTCCTACCATCTGCCGTGCATGCCAGCATGACGGTGAAGCGCGAGTGCTCGTTGCCAGTGGACAACAGCTTCACATCCTTGGCGCCGCGCTGCGTGATTGTGGTCGACGAAGGCATGTCAAACCACAAGGGGGTCTCACCGGCGTTACCAATCTGCCCCATCATGTAGTCGTTCTGCTCCCGAAGCCGGTTCACGAAGCGCTGAATGTTTATGAGCTTGTCCTCGAACTTTTCCGGCAACTTTTGACAGATGGATGTGCGCTGCCGGAAAGAAAATCCTTTGCGTCGCATAAATCGACGCACCCAAGAGTTCGGTGCACGAAACTCTTCTCTCGTGAGCCCAGCTTCTCGAGCGAGTTCCACGGCTTTCTTGCGAATGGTATCCACGGTCACTGGCAGCGAGCGCGCACGAACTTCCCGCACAAAGTCCGCTAGCTTATCCTCCAGCCGCGGATGAACGGCACTTCGTCCACGAAATGACATATTTTGAGGATCGCACCTCTGCAGCTTCCCTTTCTGCGCCCTCCAATAGCGCAAGCTTTTTTTCGATTCACCAAAGCGGCGCTGAGCAGCCATATTCCCGTTCGCTTTTGCGAACTCAACAACATCAAGTTTAAACGCAGCTGAGCACTGCCTCCTCGCACCGCTAGACATATTCAGTGAACGAAAAAAAAAAAACGGCCACTAAATATGCAGCGCAATGTCAAGCGGAGCAAAAACTCAGAACAGATCGGAGCAAATCACGAACACAAAGAAAACAGATGGAGAAAAACAAAAAAAAAAAACAGACTGCGATTGGATTTGGATGCGGATACAGCCGCGTCCGGCTTCACAGGCACATGCAAGTTACGTGTTGCCAGACAGCGTTGCACTTTCGGCTAGACACCGCTATTTAAGACGAGGGGCGACTTTAGCTTATTATTTTATTGAAAATATCTCGACTTATATTCCGGTTTATACGGTCTACTTGCTTGGAGGCCTTGATGAGGAAGATGAGCTGCTAGACAAACAGGCTCACGGACAACAACAGACAAACAACCTCAAAATTTGCCTGAACAAACAGGAACAGGCACTCCTCATGCCCAGATGAAGCAATCGACAAAGCTAGCTGACTGAGTTTTTTGGGCAAGAATAAAAGTTTGTTTCAAAGAATACCACTTTTGCAAAGTTGTCATGGCTAATTTAGCAGTACTTGCTGAGCTTTCATGGGGCAGTCCCATATATCGAATCACCGTTTATATTGAATTTTTTTAGACGTCTTACAGACTTAATTTTAATGAGGGGTTACTGTATTTTGTCATGCAGGAGCTGTGCTCTTAATGAATCACACTGCGGGATCCCAGAAAACAACACGATTGGCTGAGTCACCAGAACACGACATCACATGAACATGAGCACAATTTTCACAGGGCTGTACACATCTCCCATGGGATACCTAATTCTCTGGAACAATGCGTCACTGCGACTGTAAGGCAACCCAAAAGACACACGAGTAACCTACCTCCACTCATTGTTGACATCAGAAAGGTCTGAAGATCGGCAAGTCAGATCTACTGTAAACCTCTCAATGTCGATCTTTGTTATTCTGCAGTGAAGGATCATGCCAATCTAAAGGATAGGAGAAGAAAAAAAGAATTAATGATGATTCAAAAATAGGGAGAAAAATTCACTGCCAATGACACGCAACATGACCTGCTCTGCTACAAAGACGTTCAACATGACTCAACAACCTGCATTGTGTCCACTTGCATGCTGGTTGAACATCCATGTCCGAGAAAGTGAAGGACTTTGAGAAAACCAGAAGTTGCAAAGTACAATATTGTCCTACGATCGTAGCTGAACATAAGCATTACAAATTGGCACTTTTGCTACATAGCTGGATACATGTAATTTTGCTTGCACGAGGGCTTCAACTAACAGCAACCACGAAATATGGAGTTTGCAGTCACCTGTACTCTCTCCTCGGGATTGGTGACCTTCTTGTCACTGATGTACTTTGTCAGAATGAAGCCATTCACCCCGTTGTCCAGGCGCACTCGCACTCCCATAGACTGTCCAGGACAGCTGCCGGCATCAAAGTGATTCCACACCTGCATGAGAAGCCAGGACAAGTACATACAGACAGTCTGTTGATGAGGCAAATAGTTTTATTCAGCAGGCCGATTAACAGGCCCATTAACAACTTCCCCTCTGATCTTCCTAGATCTTCATCGCGGAGCTTCACTGCCGGTTGAGCAAATGTGCATCACAACATACAGTAACTACTGAGCTGAACTTTTTCAGAAAAGTGTGGTATTGGAGGGCACCAATACAAAATGTGCAGAAGTGATCAAATACAGTCAAATCTCATTCATTCAAACACACTTAATTCGAACTTCCGGTTAATTCGAACTCACGATGAGGTCCCGTCAAAGCTATGTGTATTCCAATGGGCGAAAACGCCCAAGCACTTCTGACGGTTAATTCGAACATACCGTGCTCCGAAAATGCTCTCAGCACCCCGCCCAATCCCGCGGCGGCACTTGCGACACCTCAACGCTGCCCTTGAAGGAAATGAAAAGGAAAGAAAAGGCTGCGGTGGAATGTTTCCTCTTTTACAAATGCCGATCTGTGGCGCGCCCGCGTCACTCTTCTCCCTTTTTCGTCCCTGCCAAGTAAAGACCCTCCTCCCTCCAACGCCGCACGCGAAGAGAGAGAGCGGAAAATGAAAGCTGTTGCTGGGTTGAATCAATGTGTGGTTGAAGGAAAGGAAAAAGGCACTATCTTCTGCAGCCTTTGCCCCTTGTGGGAGCATGGCTCTGCGCCTTGAGGGGGAGGGGGTTCTCTCAATGACGCGACGCGCACAAATAGAGAAAAAAAAAAAAAAGCTGGCATGGGGTGTTGGTTATCTCTCAAATGCCAATCTGGTTCTCTCTGTGTGGAGGCTCCTCCTTTCTCATCACGTGCTGGCCACGCTGCAGCAGCGTAGCAGAGAGCGGGAGACTCCGGGAGGCTCCACTACGCAGTCGTTGTTGTTGTCGCCTTTAGAAAGTGTCTTCGCTGGACATTTCCGCGTGCAACTTCTCTTGCCAGGAAAATGCTGAAGCCGAAGTAGAAATGCTTTGCAAGCTGCGTGCGAAATTGATTGACTCTCTGCAAGGCAAACGTGTGCAGACATGCACCACTGATTACGTCAATTAATAACGGATGTTCTGTGATTTGTGAATAAATGTAAGTCTTCTGAAACTTCCCTCTCGTGTGTTAGCTCAATGCACATGCGCCACTGCATGAAGAGCCCTCCGTTTATTTAGCTTTCATTAATTCGAACTTCTTTTCATTCGAAAAATTTTCGGGCCCCTTCGAGTTCGAATTATAGAGATTTGACTGTATGTTCAGACAATAAATTTTAACAACAGGACTCGTTTTTTGTCAGGACAATGCAACAAGAAAAAAGTCCATTTATTGAAATGTCGGCAGCAGACTAGGACATCCCATGACTGACAACTCCGCAACGTTTCCAAGTTACCTACTTCTCGTGAAACCCTATCTCGTTCGAACATGAAGGTGAACATTCACAACAGCTGTAGAAAACGGGTACGCACTTCACTCAGCTCAGGGAAGTCGTTCTTGAGGCAGAAGGGGCACTGCCAAAGGCCAGTGTCGTCATTTCGGATTGGATTGGCCTGATCCAGCTGCTGTCCGTGAGGCTTTCGACGTGCAATACCCACCACCTGACACGTCACCATTTTGCCTGAAATCAGAGAGAGTTGCAGGAATGACAATCCACGGCCAAGTCAAAGAGAGGCAGTCACAAGTACGAATGATTCCATCCAGGAGTAAGTATGCCTGCAGGCAAGAAACTGCACTAGTAGAGAATCATGAAGAAACAGCAGTTAAAATTGTTCTTCCTTCTTCACTTGGCAGCTTACTGCCTCAAGCATGAATCTTTTCGTTCATAGGTACCAATATGCATGTAATAATGTTTAAATGTGTGGCTTGCTTCTTGTGCAGAATGAATTGCTCAGACAAATGACATTAAGTCCATTAGGGCACTGTGGAGTCCCCAACTCATGTTGGACAGAAGCGAAAGCTAATTTTTGCTGGAAAGAGTGAGTAACAAACAAAAACCTTTACTCTGGTGACGCACTGCTCCATTGCTCTTTTTGTGCTTTCCAACGCACATTTGAACAAACTAAGCATCATTCTAGTGGGTCGCTCAAACACATCCTCCATGGACTGTTGCATGTGGTCACGAAGTGTAGTGGGTTTAACCCTCTAGCAGTTGCTTGTACACAAACCCCCTACAACCTACAAGGTTTCCCTATACAGCTTCACCCTTCCCCACCCTACATACCACCCCCCACTACAATTTCTTTCCGAGAGTGCCGAGAAAGAAGATTCTACACTCACACCCTTGATTAACCCAAGCCTAGCTAGAATCCTGAATGAACGCTTCCCTTAGTTATGCACGGAGAGTTACCACAGAATACAAAATTGCATCCCAGAATCTCAATGGGCACAGAATTGTGCATCACATGGTCTTACTCACCAATGTAGAAGGTCTGTGGGGTCTCTTTTGTGAGCATGTTGAACGTTTCTTCGGGGTTAGGGGGCCGGAAGGGAGTGCGCAGGTCTTTGTACCTATGATTCAATTCCGCTCGAATGTCATACAGGGTGATGCTCTTGTTGCCGTATCCCTGTCGTTCAAGCTCCACCGCAAACGCGTCGAGATCCAAGTCCTGGGAGAGAAAGTAAACATCAAGGAAAAAATTTATAGCAGCTTCATTACAATGCATGAATAGAGCTTGCTTGGCGCAATGTGCGGCTGCCAACAGAAGCAAAGCACATTTCTTTTATCAGCATGTCTAAAAAACAACACGCAAGAAGTTACCTTCAAGGTAAAGCATCTTTTGCTATTGAGCATTTGCACACAGCTGGACTACCACATCTTAATATTATTTACCTCACACAGAAATGAATGCATAGCATGCCAGTCAACAATATCATCTTCATGTTGAGCATTTCCTTGGTCAAAAGCAGCTCCAGGAAGCTATGTTAAGACAAAACAAATAAATATTCCTCCTCCTAAGCTAAGAGCTGAACCGGGAACATCACGCCTTGTGGGAATTGAGGCTAGCCCGCCGCATTTGCGCGGGCTTTGCCGCCTTTTCTGCCGTTCTCATGTCCCGACATGACTCCCCTCCTCCGCTGTCTGTCGCGCTGGGAGAGCAAGGAATGACGTTTAACTCCTCTCACCCGGTAGCGGATGTTGACTGTGGCGCCGCGCGCAAAGTCTCCCGAGAGGTCTCGCGCGCGCAGGTCGCGGAGCGGGGGAGACCTGTCCGGGGACGACATGGGGGTAAACACGCTTTTCTTTTCCGTCTGTCAGCTCTCTTTAGGGCTCGTTCGGACTTTGCCAACAGCGCTTTGCGCCCATGTCGAACGCTGCTCCCCCCCCCCCCCCCCCCCCAAACGCTAGGCCGAAGAGTGGTACTGGTTCCTAGTGCGTGACCAGGCTACGCCGAGCCGTATCACTTTGAAGCCAACGCGAGTGCCTTTGCGCTCGCTCGAGCAACCGGACTTTTGTCCCGGTGCCTCCGTGAATCACTTTTACCACGGAGACGTGCTCGTGGCACCCTGTGTAGTACTTTTCGCCCGTGGTGTAGATAAACCCATTTGCATTCTCGCCGCACCTTTTCTGTACTGCGTTTTGGTGTCGCCATAGACAATAAGTGTTGCGACCTTGAGCAGTATCATGTTCTCGCCACGGAATGGTTAACGGGTGCCCTGCGGCTCACTAAGACCGAACCCACGCTAGTGGCTGTACTCCTTCGGGATACGTGTCACTACAGCCTGGACAACAAAATGTCAACACCCACTCACCCTGAGCTTTTCGGGGTTCTCCAGAATTTCCTCCAGAGCTTCGGCAGGGTTCACATCTTCAGTGACATCGTCATACTCCAGGGCATCTACAGCCATCTTGCGGGCCCACTCGTAAGCTTCTGGATGAACCCGTGAGCCGTCCAGCACCTCCACATAAGCATTAGTACTGCAAGTACCAAAGGTCTTGCAAACAGATCTCTTCCAAAAAGAAGAGGTGCACCTCATCAAAAGTACACCAAGCACGACTTTCTACTTGACAGGTACACTAGTGCACGAACAGTTATAAAAATAAACAGCCCATATAAAGGCAGACAGTTAATTTGACAATGACAAAGAATGTGCCAAGTGCTACTCCACATAGCACATTTCTATCATTCAGAATGCCAGCACAATAACTTCATCATTTGCAGACTATTAAGATTCGGGTTGTTAGTGTACCTTCTCACGGCAAAAAGCACATAGGAAGAAAGGAATAGAATGTTTTGGTTGTAACCAACATGTTTATAAACTGGTGCCAGAGGCACTTAACAACGAAATTGAGAAACAAGGCCAGGCGCTTCTGCATGATGCTTTTCACCATCCACAATACCATCGAGGAATTCCTGTACCACAATGAACAAAGGCATTAGGGTAAAAACATCTTCATAATGACTTCTTCTATGTAAGAGGCTATGAGGTGTGGATAACGCAATGATCAGATTTCAGTCATGCTCCACATATATCTGATCGTGGACGGCCATGCAACCCCCTCCCTTCAATTATTAAGAATAAATTCTATTAGAAACTTAAATGCCGTAAAATAAACATGTAAAAGCATACAAGTCTTGCCAAACCTACGTCACAATCTACAATCAAAACAAATGGCATCTCAACCAACACTAATGTCTCCCATTTTATTACCTGTTCTCGAAGGAAGTTGTGTCAATCTTGATAAAGCCTGCACAGTTGATGAACACTTTAGGTCCCATATGGCAAACTGTCACAAGTTGGGTCCTGCTTTCGAGGCGTTGGTGGGCTTGCTTTAGTGTCTGCAACAAAGCATTACGACTTATATCACTGAACTAGCACTATTGATCAACTGTAGCAAAATCCACGTCGGCTGGTAGCGAAGTTAAGAGTGAAAGAACATCTATTAATGTAAGCAAAGCCCACACTTTCTGACCAGTTTTTTCTAATGGTTTGGGTTTTACAAAAAGCAGACCTTCAGCAAAGTCATGAAACCTTGAGCTATGCTTAGATTCCTAAGGAGTAATGCGTAATGTAGAAGCCGCTGCCCTCCACATTTAAATAAGCTCACATTTAGCAACATTATTTCAAAACTGGCCACCATTCATTCTGAACCCACTACAAGTACACAAAAGCCCGGAGCTCGAAGGCAGCAGTACATGTCCAAAAAACCCGAAGCAGCAAAAGAACGGTGATGATGGAGATAACAGCGTCACTGTCTGTTTACGATGCCTAGTATTGGTGTGTGGAAAATGCCTAGTTATGCTTTCCCAAAATGTTTTGATGCTCCAAGGTGCCAAAGCAACACACCCTACATAGGGCAGGCCTTACATGAGTAAAGTCATCTAAAATACCGAAAGAGAGAGAGAGAGAAAAAAAAAGAATTTGATTATAGCACATATTAAAGGTACAACAGCATCATCACTCATTATTCACAACACCTGAGCAAGCTACAAGGCATTCCTCTGCGAAGTAACACTAATCCTCAAATGAGGTATGATTTACACCAGCCGCATGTGCCCCTGCACACTATTTACAAAAGAGTAGACTCTCGTTGAATGGAACCTGAAGGGACCAGAAAAATATGTGCTATCAGCAGTTCCATTTACTGAGTGATGAAGAGGGGGTGCAGAAGTTAAGAACAAGATCAACTGCATTACAAGCCATTGTTCCATTTAAGCAGCAGTTCTCTTTACGAGATTTACGTTTAAATAAGTGTACTGCATAAAATTATCAAAGCATGTGTTTTCTGTTCGCTTTCTTGCTATGTGAGTCAACACCCGAAGCAAGAGAGCTGCCACTTCGCTAGAGTTTTTAAAAATGTCCTCCATATTTCTTGCTACAAAGTACAGATTCCACAGTGTCAAACACTAGCACCAATTGTGTAACAAATTTACAGAGGTGAATCCACCGACCTTGAGCAATGATGCACCCTTGCGAGGTCCGAGGCCACACACAAACTGCACCAGGAAGGATGTGTGTACGTGTGTGATGGCGAGGTTGATATCCACGCCGACTTCGTTGGTCCGGTTGACAAACTCCAGGTTCAGCGCATTGGTGAGGTCATCCCTTGGCACTAAGTCCTGTAACAGAAACGTTTCGATGACACTTTGATAAAATGAATCAACAATATAGATTATTACAAAGCAATCATAAAGTTTCCCAATGTCACTGATATTTCACTGCAAAAAAAAAAGACATATATAGTTAAACCCCTTTGTAAGAGGCATGCTTCAGGCAGCAATTCTTGTCTTTTATATAAGATGTCTCTTATGAGCAGGGTACGTCGTATGCATTTTCTTATCAACCCGTATTTTACTGTAGGCACACTGGTGTCTCTTATACCCATTCATCTCTTATAAAGGGGTTTGGCTGTGGAACGGAGGACAAGTCAACAATGTAAGTAATTCTATTTTTTATTTTGAGTTGTTATACACTACGCCAGGTAACTCTATATACCTTGTGCAAATCTCCATGTTTGTACAGATGTGGCCTATTCGTGCAAAGAAATAGCAAAGGAAGGGTTCAACTGTATAAATAATGAGGGAAGGGTTCAAGGGAAGGGCTCCCGCTGAACCCTTCCCTTATCATTTAAAGCATCTCTGAAAGCCCCTTTAAAGCAACTCTGAAACAGTTCACTTGTAGAAACTTGTACACAATGAAGGCTAAAGAATATTAAAGGTGTAAAACTGAGGAATAACCACATACAAACTTTATGTGCGTACCACAAATTCTTTGAGTAAAGTAGTCACATCTGTGGCTTCTAGCTGAACATGAGCCGGCTAACCCAACAATGTGTACTCCCCGCATTAATGTAATTTTTATTTATTTATACTCATGCTGTTAGAAACGTATAGTAGACATGTCTTGGAGGTGCCCTGCAACACTTTTAGAGCACGGTCAGAAAACGCTGCCAATCGATTATTAGACGAGGCGCTACGAGGAACATGTGGGCCAAAAATCATAAGCTCAGCATGTCACCTGGAATCTACTCTCAATTTTCAAAGCCATCTAGAAATAGCTGACTCTTCTATTGAGAAATTGTGATGTAATTCAAATTGTGCACTTTATAAACACAAAGTGCGCAGACATTGCCTCATTTGAGCACCATTAGCTGTATAGTTAAGACAGCTGTGCCATGACTGCCCTGAGCACTCCCGAACATAGTGAAAGTGCATGTTTAAAGAAAAAAAAAGTGTTCAAGGTCATGATGCATGCTGAGACGGCCGGACATAGATTCTTGGCCCCTCAACATTCTCCCCCCCCCCCTCTCCACGTAGCTCTCAGTGCATTCCCTAGCACTAAAGGAGAGAGAAATAACGCTCAAGGGGAGCCACGGGTCTTGAAGACCAAGAAAATTTTAAAAAATCGTTTTTTTAAGTATTTTATTTTATAATATATTCGGCCTGAAGAAAATGTTCCCAAAATGCTATTGCCATGTAATGCGTATTTGTCGAGTAATCCGGTCTCAAAGCCAGATTCGTGACCATTTTCCCTCGCGAAACCACTTCGAAAACGGTCATATTTGACACCACGGTGCCTGGGAACAACGCCAAGTAGCACGGCCATTTTGGTCTCATTTGAAAACCGTATTTTTTTTTTTAGTCTGTTGCTAGCGGAAGATTGCTTTTCGTCTAGCAACAATGTAGCTATCGCAAATAAAAAAGAAACCAAATACTTGCACATCATTGGTGCGTTTCTGTCACGTGGGGCAGCTCCCGGTTTCCTATTGGATGTCAAGGGATTCATCTGCTAGACAGTGGTATGTAATCTGCCATTTTGTGACGAGGCCTAAGCGACGGCAGTGCGATCGATGCAATGGCAAACGGTCATCGAAAGTTCCATACTGCTCATGCGTTTGAAAAGAAGAGAAAACGGCGTCCGAGAGCATGCAGCGTCTTATCACCAAAACGCTCTTCCGCCGAGAAAACGGAAAAAGCTGGCTGAGCCAACACTATCACGAACGTGGCTCCCGCGATCATGGACGCGATAGCCGGGGTCAACGATCACACGCGAGATCTGCATGTCGGCACTCCCCTTGTTTCCGACGCAGGAAAAGTGGCCCTTGCGTGTCGTGCGAGTGACATTCAAAGAGACCTTTCGCCGACGTCATCCTCACGACGCGAGCGGTCTGTTTTTTGAGACTAGGAAGCGACCGCGACTACTGGAACACCGTTCAATGTCGTAAGCTGCTTCAGTGTATAAAGTGCGGGGTGTGGCGGGCCTGGCAGCATTTTCGAAAAAGATCGAGAATATGGCATCGCCACGAAGCTTGTGCTGACGTGTGATGAGTGCGAGGAACTGAAATTTGTACGGAGCTCGCCTAGAGCAGGGTGAAGATGTGGCGCGCGACCCGTTCGGGATCAACGTGCTCGTGCTTCGCGCGGCACAGCAAAGAAACAAACTGCGTCGTATTGCTTTTTTTTTTTTCATTTTGAATGTTTCACAGAGATGCAAAGACATATAAAGATTACATGAAAGCGGGAATGATTCCTCTTTCATAGAAGGCTGGCGCGCACGTTACTGACGACTGTGCAAGCACCATCAAAACACTGTATGCCGATCTGAACTATGGAAACATCTGGCATGCAATGAAAATAAAGCGCTCAAAGAATTATGCCTACACTCCTGGTGGCTTGTAGCATCATTACTGCACTGATTTACATCATTACCTGTTAAAGATACATGCTCACCGTGTCCCTAAACTTCTTTTCTCGTTTTCTCAAAACAACATTTTTCATCAACTCCGAGGCCATTGCCCACAGTATCTTTTGATCTAGTGGTTGGATTTTGATAATTTTTGCAGCATTTGAAAGCTTATACATTGATTAGTGCAACAAGACTAATACATTATGATAATTTCCTTTAGAACAGTGATTTAATTGGTAATATAATTAAGCAACAGTTTCAAATTTCTGACGAGTCTACTTGTTAAGGCCATAACTCTTGAACCAATGAAGCTAAAAATAAAATTATGGTTTCCTTGCACTCTCTGTTCTTTACAGAACAGTGCCATACATATTTTCCGGCAATCCTTATGAGAGAGCTGTCTAAACAGTGGGCAGAATGTAAGTTTATGAAACAGTCAGTATTTTAAAATCTGGAAGTGACAGCTGAAAACTAATTGCATATTTGTTTTCAGCTGTGAGAAATGCATATCACATAAAATTTTCAGCTCTAAATACTCAAAATAAAAAAAAATTAAGACCAGTGTCTACCCTTAAATAATGCTACAAATCCTTATAACTCCATTCATAATTGTCAGTTTTAAAAATTTTTGAGGCAGTTGATTAGTGAGTGTAATAAAACAGGTGTAATGAAGCCATTCCATCGATAGTTTGCAAAAGAAGCGTTGCACAGCCCCTTTAAAAGTATCTCTGAAAAGTTCATGTTGACCAAATGTCGAAACTAACGCAGACGTAATGAACAGGTCACGTTACTCACCTGCAGTGGGTGGTACTTGAGACAGAAGATCTCTTCGTCTGGCGTGCAGAGCTGCGAGAACTCAACCAAGGGATCCTGCATCCGCCTGGCCAGCGAGATTGCTTGCCGCAGCAGCAGCGGGTAGTCTCGGAAATCGTTCTGCAAAGCACATGTGTGAAAGCCCTATTACTCAGCTGCATGGCCAAATGCACGCTAAAACTATGCTAAAGGCGGCACAAGGCAAACTAAAACGTGGAAGTTGCTACAGACCTCAGCTTTCTTTGAGTTCATGTAGACCATTGCCAGGTCATTGTCCTGCAACTCAACGTTGATCAGGGGCATCTGTTCATTCTCGGCTAGATCGGCTACTACGCCTTTGATGTCCTCGACAACCATAAGTGCCTCTCTGCAATGACAAGAATTGCACATCAGGAACACACAACCCCGTCATTAATACACGAAAAAAAAAAAAAAGAAAAGACTGACAGTAAAAGAAATTATGTCACACAGACAAAAGTGCATGAGAAGTGAGTAACTGGCACAGGCTTCTTGCAAAACTGACTTCAGGCTTCAAAAAAGAATGGTTAGAAATTAAGTTAGACAAACACCTAAACTTGAAAAACAGATACCGTTAAATCCAGAGCAAGTGCCCCCCCCCCTCTACAGTGAAATAAAATCAAACAAGATTTGGAAGTGGGGCCCTTTGAGCAAAATTTAAGATGACAGAGGACGAGCCACTAGGAATGAAAAATGCACACCAGTGATTATAATGAAATACTTTATTAATATGGTACGCATGTATTCACAGTTTCCGAAATACTGAATCAAACAGTAAAAATAGCAAAAAGAGAGGGTGGGGGCTTTTGCTCTGGTATTGGTGCATATTGCAAGTCTCTCCAAAAAAAGGAGGGGTGTGCCTACTCGGGTGGGGGCGCTTGCTCGGGATTCTGCAGTAGGCATTTTTACATTCTGTCACCACTAAAGCATCACAGTCACAAGAGTCAAGGGTAAAACCTAAAACCTTTATACTCAGGCTAAGGATAAACGCACAGTGCTGATTAAGAGTGCCTGCACTCTTGCATCTGCAACAGACAAGGCATATGTGCACATTTAACCTTTTGTCCTTGCTTGCCTCTACAGAAGAATAAATCATTGGATGGATGGTTCTCTGAGAAATGGACTGTTCCTATTGTGGTGCTCTGCGCCTCGGCCGTAAGACACCGTTCCGTAGCCTAGAGCCTGGCACTTCACAGTGCTACAACCAACACCACAACCATCTAACCACTGCAGAAGGCCTTATGCTTCAACCAATAATCCCGGTACATGATGTACTGTGCACAGCTTATGGGGTCAAGGTATCAAGCCATCCCAATACTCTTTCCAAAATTTTTCTCAGGTATTACCAGTACAGCAAGTATTCCAACAAGAAAAATAAAAGCTGGGAGTGCGCATTTTATACTCGCATCTGCACGGTCACCTATAACAGCCCCCCCCCCCTCCCACTAAGCAAAGATCACAATTTCATTTAAGCCAAAACAGATCACGATTTCATTTAAGCCAAAACTATGTTAAAGCAGAAAAAATGCCTAAGTGATGCACAAGTCAAAGCAAAGACAAAGTTACATTCAAGGAAACACTGACACAAAAATTTCACACCTTTCTTTTTTGCAATGGGTAGCTTATGGCCACTTATCATGGCTGGAAACCTCAATTACGCAAGTTCGCGATGTTTATTTCTTTAGAGACATTTTTGGAGTGTCCAGTCTCGGTTTCAAAGAGTGCTGAGCTAGGCAGGAGCAGTTCTGGAGGCAAGGTAAACACAGCTGGCCACATCACAGCACAGCCAGCACAAGCGAAGCCACAGGCACAGAGGAGGGAATCAAAGGTAGCACAAGGGCATGGCGCACGTCAGCAACCAGCCAACACAAACTCCAGGCGTAGGTTTTTACATAGCCCCTGCATTGATGTTGGCGTTGCGACGGGCTCCCGACATCACACAATCACGCAGTGTGCAGATTAAAATTAATTTTAAATATGTTCAAGGTCATATCTGCCCTTGGTGTCTCAAAATTCTGCGTATCTCTCCACATAAATCTATCTCACTCATTATCTCGCCTCCCAAACTTTCTGTCATGGCTCTCTTAAAAAGATACATAGTAATACATGTCATCACCTGGATTGGGCTCCAACACAGATTACGTGAGGCTTCTTGTTGCGAATGAACTTCCTGAGGACCTTGAGATCTAGTTCCTGGAAATGCAGTTGATGACAACAATGAAAACATCTTCCATCATCAAGAAATGATGCTAAGCATTTGCTCAGATTAATTTTTATTTTATTTTTTAACATTAAGCATCAGCACGAAAGCATTTGAGAACCCACTGTCCAGTTGCATGAAGATTTATTATAGAAGGGCGAGTACGAAAGTTTCATGTACCCATTAAGGTGATGACATTTCACTTGGTGTTTAACGGTCTGCTTCAACAAACTGCTAATGGTTATTTAGAATGCCAAAACAGGTTTTCTAGTGCGAGACATTTGCACAATCATGCCGTCAAAGACACAGAACAAAATACCGTAAAAAACCAGAATATAAGTCGAACTTAAAAAAAAACACGCAATGAAAAGTCGACCCTCGTCTTACATACCTATATTTGGTAGAAAAAAATGTGGAAGTCTCGCAACAATAGGCAGCTGAAGTCGAAACCCTCCATTGCCATCGTGAGCATTAGCAGCGGTGGCGTTGGACAAGGGTAGGCAAGGCCTACAGTACTGGCAACGCTTGCTTAGGATATCTTTGTCATCCTGCTGTTTTTTTTTTATTTCCTTCAGAAATGAGTGGTAGTTGACGACAGTTTACGATAAGCTTTAAGAAAAAAGTTATTGAGTATGCTGAAGTGCATGGCGACCTGGTGGCACAACCAGAATTCGATGCATCGGAGAAAAGCTTCTGAAACTGGAGGAGCCAAAAGCAGTGCATCACATCCTGCAGCAACCAAAAAAAACTTTTGCGGACAGACTGCCGTGCACCCTGAACTGGAAACGCGACTCGCCGAATTTGTCCGGGAGCTGTGTGCAAGGTTGCTACCCATAACGGCGAAGTGCATCCGCGTGATAGCTCTCAAGATAGCGCACGACTCTGGGCTCGCAAGGATGCAATTCAAGGAATCGCCTGCGTGGGTGCGCCGATTTAAAAAGCAAAAGGACTTGGCGATAAGCAGCGTACTTCAGTCTTTCTACAAATGCTGCATCAGCAGCGCATTGGATGGAACGGAGGATGATGCACGCTGCGACGTTACTAGCAAGAAATAGACGTCGTCGGACTCAAGTTCAAATGAGTCTGAGCGACAACACTTTGTGGCCTTCTGGAGTTTAACTACATAAGAGTGTCCAAATAAAAAGAAATGTCACCACAGTGCAGCTGGTTGTGTCGCGTACTTACCAAGGTAGGGGAGTGCCGAGATACTTTGAGATTTTTAAATATCTCTTTTTCAGTGATTCAAGGTTGGGGGAGTCTGCCTATATTTCGGTCTGACCTATATTCCGGTTTTTGCGGTACTAATCAGCACATTCATCACTTCAATGAAGTTTAGACCATCATGCAAAGTAATGCAGTAGCAAAGAGCTAGCTGCCCTTAACCCTTTAATGCCTGAATTAGCAAACTGCCAAGCAGATAAAAATTGTTTTCATTTTCCAGCTTTAAAGAAACCCGCAACCAATTTTTATGGTACAGTCGACGGCCCCACCTAAAACGAACTTTCACTTAAAACGAACAATATCCGCATGACCGTGAAAATATACATTGGTTCAATGGCACAAAATCGCACTTACAACGAACATCTCCCAGCGCCACCGATCGGTTACAGCGAACGATATCGGCGCTCAGCCGCCTTCCCGGGAAACCACTTTTGACCACCAATCAGGCATCGGCGAAGTGCCTATATATTCTTATTGTTAAACGCCGACCCTGCCTCCGTGCCCCCCTGGTTACCGCTCTCCTCGACCGCTTTTTGTTACGCAGCCCTCCGTGCTTTGTCCCCACCCCCCACCCCCTCCCTGCCTCTACTCTGAGCACCCCACATCGCCAGACGAGGCCAGTGTTTTCACACTGCCACTGATCTTTCAAAGACCGGTCGGCCATCTCATCTGTTTTTGATCACTGGTACTGTCGTTGGCGTCCCCGGCCTGGGGTGACCAGACCATTTGCCAAAATCGGCAGCCGACTGTATCCGATCGTCTGCGTCCAGTGCACGCGCATACGCTACCCCACCGACTCTGATAATTCGTTGTTCGTTTTGTGTTTAGGACCTAATCTCGCTCACTTCGCACTCGGCTCAGCATGCCCTCCGTACGCGTGTAGAAGCATAAAAACAGCTGTTAATTTGCGCAGAACGAATCGTGAAATATTTAAGTACGTGAGGCCACGCACACTCGCCGGCGCAACAAAACGATTTTTTGATCACGACTGCCGATTTTTTTAACAATGCCGCGAGCACCGATCCAGGCGGCCGTGCTTTGACTTCTGCGCGCGGAGGCACTCTTTCAAGTTTTTCTACGCACGTACTTCGCGGACCTTTCAAACAAGCTACCTGACTTACTTCCTTCTCGCGTGTTTTGGTTTTCCAGGTCGCCCTCCCGCCGTGTCCTCTCCTCTTTTCACTCTATCGCAACTCCTTGCCCTTCTCTCGCAAATCTGCTGTCCTCTCTTGATCACAACCCCTTCGCCCGTCTCCACCGGTTCGCAACGCCAGCCACGCTGGCTCGAGTCAGTTTCGTTTTCTGGCTAGAAACGGGCCCAGAGCTGTTTTGCCTGTTCTGGCATGCGTGTCGCGGGGGCGTGTCTTGCTCACTCTTGGTGTGGATGTGTGGTCAGGATGGCAGACGGGAGGACTTGCACGCTTTTTCCTGCCGCTCAACAAATTGTCGAAAGTGTGACCACTTGGCTTGAACCCGCTCCGCGCGTTAGGTGCCGCGTTGCGGAGCGCTTGCTCATAGCTGTTGACCACCTGGCACCCAACTTGCCACTTAGGGCGTCCCAGTAATCAGTTGTGGAGATGGTGACTACTTCGTGGGCAGCGGTGACGGCTACATGCGCGCGAAACTGTTTTCGCGAGGCCAATTTCGTCGACGCCGGGCTCGATGCCGAGTCTGAAGCTTCCAAACAGGATCACTTCTGCGGCGATTTGTGGCAGCGCGCCGTCGACTCTGACATGGGAGAGCGGGTGGAACATCTGTTGCGATAGTTTCATTACGGCCGATGATGATGCCGACACCGCGAAACCGTGGACGAATTAGGATATTGTGAATGAAGTACGTGGCAAGAGCGATTTGGAGGAATCGAATTGCGAGGACGAAACTTTGGAGCCAGTCCCTCATACAGCTTATGCCACGGGCCTCAGCGAAGAGCACCCTGCCCTTTGAAATAAACTCGAGACCGCCCTTATCGCTTCTGCTCTTCGAAACACATGCATCACGGACTTTTTAAGGCAAAAAAAAAAGTTTGTGTTTTCACTCGCACCTTTTTTTAAAAGCTGTGTTTCATTTACTACAAACTTCGGGATACAGCGAACGGATGCCGCGTCAGGCTCAGGTTCGTTATAAATGGGTTCGACTGTATGTCATGAATTCTCCATATGGCACAGAGGCAAGGACCTTCCAGCAAAAAAATGTACTTCAAAATATTGTGACATGTTGTGGGGCACCTCTTGGGTCCGTACACAACAAATAAATGAAGTTATTGATGATAGAATTTACGCGATGCAGGTGAGAAAGAACAAGGTGAGAGCTGTTGCACGCACTTCACGCTTTCCGTCATCGGCTACGAAATATTTAGTTCTAGCATAAAATACCTTAGACAAGACAGTTCTGGATTTTTCGTGCTAAAAGCAACGTTCCCCGTGAGTACTTAACAGCCAGCATTAAAGGCGGCAGTCATTTTGTGGCTTGCTTGCTCGAAGTGTTTCGGTATGTCGCGAATTCACACACACGGTAGAACAGGGCAAAAGCAATTCCTGTCACTTCAATAAAAGACACACTGGCACATCAGTAACAATGCAAGAGCATTTTGAAAAGTACCCTCAGTCCCACAGCTCCCAATTTCAACATGCAACAAAAATATGTTATGCCATACATTTATTATGTGCTATTATGTGTTTTTTTCCAGCTTGGGAACTTTGTGAAATTGAGAAAGGGATTTTCTATGTGCGACAACTGAAGTTTCCTAACGCTCTAGGGAGAAGTGAGGTCAACATTACAAATGAACCATCCCATTTTCCTAATCATATACTTTACCTTCAGCTCACGCTCCCTCTCCCGCCAGGCATTTTTTCTTTTGAGTAAATGGGGAAGCCTGATGTACTCCATCACTTCACCAGTGCCGTCTATGAGAGCACCAAAGGCAGGAACCTCCCTGGGAAGAGAAATGCATCTCTGCATTACGTGTTGGTTCGGAACTACGCAACTACGCGATGCAGTACTACGACGTCCCACTGGCACAGCATTTCCTGTGCTACAACTGCTCCAGTATCTTGGTTACTACAATGCTATTTTCAACGACACTGATAAGTTAAATGCTACCAAGTATCAATCCACCAAAGTAGCCTGAATTGTTACTTGACTTTAGTGTCCCTCCATATTTATGAACTTCAATCCAGCGCATTAAGTTGCCACTTAATGCTTGTTCACTTTCATTCACCTCGGGTTCCTGAACTTCCTTTAAGAGAAGGGCACAACACTTTTGCGAGTGTCATGTCTTTCTTGACCCTCTTGTCTATGTTAAAAATTGCGCTACCTAACCTTACGGTAAAATGATTGATCACCAACTAGCCCAGTTATCAACCTTATGAGAGAAGTAGCTATAATGAGAGAAGTAGCTCAATGAAATTTTCCTGGCACAAAAAGGACATTTCAAAAGTCTATTTGCCAAAACATTTTTAAAAAATCAAAGCACAGTAAAAGCTTAGACAAGCGGATTACAAAATGTTGAGGTTCGACTGCATCATTATAATTCAATAACTTGTACCACTATTTATTCACCTTCCCCACACGGGTACTCCTCACCAATTGTTCTCGTAAGCAATGGCAAACACCCGAATGCCATCACGAGTGTCGAAGTCCTCGTCCTCCTCCATTTGGGCGTCCACCTGGTAGGGGGCCACCTTCAGCCAGTTGTACAGTTTGCGGGTGCAAGCCTGGGAACATGCATGCAAAACAATTAACAAACATAAAAATGCCAGGGGTTCACAAAATGCACAGCCCAGTCACAATGAAAGCTAAAGGAGTGCCCTCTCTAGAGCCTGTTGCAATTGCCTTGGGCAACTAGTAAGTGCACTTGCAAGGTATTCACTATGCCATAAAAGGTCCCTTCGATTCACCTGCACCAATCGAAATTTATTAACGGTTATGCACGAGAAGTCGAGATATTGTGCACCACGAATTCAGTGGTGCAGGCACAGTGCGACACCACAAATGAATGACGAGGTGCCGAAATGATGCACACCTTATTTCTGTTCGCTTAAATTTCACCATACACCAAACATTGGGCAATGGCGAACCGCACACACTAAAACAGTTTATGAAGCACAAACATCTTGGAAAAATATACAGCATTAGTAAAGATGGCTACGGTACCTATGCCTAAATGCTGCGTCCTCTGCTCGGCTGCTACTATGCACGCGCACGACTGCACCAAGCCTGCACCATCAGCACAGGAGGTGCAAGAAAATCGTGAACAAATGCTGCACCTCTCCTGCACCTTCTGAAACAAATGGCGTGGTTCAAAGGCCACCATTGCTGCATCGCTGAAACAAATGGCAAGGTACATCACCCGGTGCAGGTGAATAGAACGGACCCAGATCATCATAATTATTGCAACGTCGAGCACCCACTATTACATCAGTATTTTCCATTTTGTGGAAAAACGAAGTACCTTGTAGACATCCATAAAGCACTACATGCAATTTGCTGATGTTGTGGCTGATGACAATGAATTATGGCTGAGTCTTTTGTAATGGGCAAGAAGCTTGTAACGACCCACATGATATGCAGTTCGCATTGTGTGAAGCCTGGTTGTTAATTTACTCCTCTCCTACGCTACATTACTGTTGTATTTAGAACATACAGAAACGATGCATCCGATGCCTGTATTGCTCGTACATCCTCGTTGACTATATACATATTTTCTATATACATCAATTACATCTGTTAAAAGTCATTCCATGCCTGCATAGGGTCTTTTTGCAAGGAAGTTTCCAAACACTGGCGTGGCTCTGTGGTAGAACACTCGCCTGCCATGCACAGAATCTAGGTTCAAATACCACGAAATCTACATTCATATATTTTTCCTCTTATTGTGTGCGATAGTGCTCACGAACACTGGCAACTGCGACAGTGGACAACTACGTCACCAAGGTCGACTGCTGTTGTAATCTTGTAACAGCGTTCACTGTAAAAATGTTTTTCAAGCAAGTAATAGGTCTTTTTCGGGTTGGTAGTCTGCGCATGCGCACATGCGTTGACGAGGCATGCGCCGTGATTTTTGGTGGTCAAACGCAACGACAGGTGCGAACTGAGCAACATCTCTCGTCCCAAACTTCAAACATGTCTATGTAAAAAAAAAAAAGAAAGAAAGAAAAATGCTTAAATGCAGGCCTCCAAGATTGTCTATCAGTGTGCAGTAGACAACTTCAAAGGCTAAGGGCTACCAGTTTAGACTTCAGCAGAGTAACTTGTTGGGTGAGTTGGTTCATCCTTAGTGAGCTTATGGCACAAAAGAAACATGAGAGAAAGAGAAGCGCTTGTCCTTCTCTCGTGTTTCTTTCGTGCCATAAGCTCGTTAAGTTTAGACTTCAGCAATCTCCACTTTGAAGTGACTCAAAAAAAAAAAAAAAAAAACTAAAGTTACTAATGGTACATGCGGAAATGTAGCATGCCTAAAAAATATGAGCCAATCAAATCACACTGGACATGCACTTGCTACACATTGGTTGTAGGACACAAACGAGCTCAGTCCAGAGCCGTGATGCTGATCTAGTATAACAAAAGTTGCTTTATGTGATTAAGACCTTTCCATTAGAAATGAAAAATGAGGAGGCATTACATTTTGTAAGGGTGGATGACTAGCAAAGCTGTTTAGAACATGATAAAGAGGCAGTGCAGACTTTTGAACCTTTGCCAATATCACAACCTGCAACTATGTTATCAGTTCTAATGTGAACAGAGTTTACCTGGCCAACGTCTATCCTTTAAAAACCTGACAGTCGTGCATCAATACTGACAAAGATTATCGGCAAAGGAGCACATGCAAACAGTCCGCGCTTTGCACTGAAGCCAAGCAAGCATGCTAGCCGACATTTCATCAATACACCAGCTCTAAGCATGCATTCTTCCTACTCAAGATGTGAATGGCAAACTTGAAAATTAATAAAAAACTCATGTCCTGCTCACAGCATAAAAGATGAGACAGTGGTCTGATAAAAACAATTGCTTAGTGGTAGCATGACAGTGAAGAACACAGATGTCGAATGTGCAACCGCGCATAATGTACCCACGTATCAATACTAAGCTTGTGCGAATAGTGAATTTTACGTTCGAAGCGAATTCAAAGTGAATAGCGATTTTAGTCAAATAATTTCAAATCAAATTCGAATAGTATACATGGCACAGAACAGACCCACTGTTCACTGGCACAGAACACCAGGTGGCAATATATAAAGAAAAATGGGCATACTTATCATGACCAAACTAACCTGCGCAATATTTTTTTAATTGAGACAGGGCCTTTGTGCAAATGCTATTTTTTTCTGTCAATCAAAGGAAGTCGAAAGACCTTTGAATACAGTAAAAGCTCGTTTATCCGGACCTCATCAGCTCGGAAATTCGGTTAACTCAGACTCGCGGTGCGGTCCCGGCAAAACTGTGTATATTTAAATGAGGTCAAATGCTCATTAATTCGGAGGGAATTAGCGGCGCACCGGTTATCTCGGACAACTCCGAAGAGAGCTATCGGGACTCCAGAGTCGCGCGATCTCGGCAGCTTGGAGGCTCAAGCACCGCTTGCTGTAACCGATGGCAGAACCGGAGTTTTGGATAAACCGAAACCGAGCGAACTGCAGCAGAATATGACGATGATAGTGAATGAGGGGGAAGTGGCTAGGTGGCGCTAGTCACCACCCAGCAGAAGCGTTTGGGCCACCGGCGCATCTAGTGTCTACTAACAGCTGCTCGCTACTCCTACTGGTGTACTACTTCGTGCCTTGGCTCTTTGTGTTGTGACTTCGCGTGTTGCGGCTGTGTTTGTGCGCGTTGTCGCCGCCATAGCGCTTCATGGCGACCGACCCAGGAGTTAAGCAGCCACAGCAGCCAGCAAATGATCTTGAAAGAAAGGTTATGATATTGAAAGACGTGATAAGCCGACGTGACGTCGCCGCAACATGCAAGAGGCGGCCGAAGCCCTCGCTGTCCTCAAGAAGTTCTGCGTTTGTTCTCGCGACAGTGAACATGCGCACCACCACCTGATGGGATTAAATAAGATCGTCCTGTCAGAAATTCCGACAGCGAGGCAGGCAAAAATAACGCACTTTTTCAAGAAATAAAGGTTTGTCTGTGCCGTGTACGTTTTTCTTTTGTTTTCATGGTTCGTTCGCTAAATCAAAATTCGGTTAACTCGGACATTTTTTCCGGTCCCGTGAGATCCGAGTTAACGAGCTTTTACTGTAGTAGCAAAATTCGACTTTCAGCAGGCTGCGAGTCATTACCCTTAAGATACTTAACATTTTAAAATTTATTATACTTTGAGCATATAAGCCGTCATAACTAGCTTTTGAGCTTACTAAAATGAATTGATTTGAGAGTAATATTTTCATTTAAAGGGGCCATGCGACACTTTTTCAAGCAGCCATGGAATGTATTCACTAAAGAAGCTTATTTATTGCCTCAAGGATTCACCGCTGCAAATACTTTTAGAATCCGTCCACGATTTCTCGCACACTCCAAGTGCATTCTCTCTTCTCGTCCTGACGAAAGCGCTGCAAGCTAAGCAAGGAGGGATGGCACGGGGAAAAAAAATACGTCACATGTGCTTTCTAAGCTTGTGGAGTCATTTGCCGAGAGAAGACAGCGATCTTTATCTGAATTTGAGAATTTGTTGTGAATCGCATGCCGCGTGCTGCGCTATAATATTTGGCTTGCGTGTCCTGGGTAGCCTCGACTACCGATCGGTAGCGTTTTCCGACAATGCTCAAAAAGTGTTGCAGGGCCCTTTAAAATTTGAAGGAAGGCTTCGCAGCAGAACAGATTTCTCCCGGATAGGTACTTTCACGGTTAAGCACCTCTACACTGCAGTAAAACCCCTTTTACAGGCGGTACATTCGGATTAATATGCATTTATTCGTTTCTTGCAAATACTTCAAAATTTTCAATAATTTAAGTTAGAATCAAAGCGAATTCAAATATTCGAAACCCTCAAGTATTCACACAAGCCTAATTCAATAAACAAAAGTGTATAAACAGATGTACACTACATTTTTCCACATGTAACCTGCTCCTTACCCACAACTACAACTAGGAAGAAATCTTCTTTAAATATATCCCCACAAACATGTTAAGGAATTTCACACTTTGATAAGAATGACCCCACTAACTATGCTCGAAGATTTCGATATGCTGCGACTACACCTTGCAAATTAAAAATTTGCTGCATTCTGTATACACTGAAAGACACAAGTGATCGGATACACTGGTGTTCCAAGAGACACTGATCAGAGCAATCACTGATCACCTACAAGCCAGATCCAGAGAAGAAATAGCGAAACGGAGACAGCACAGAAATGTTTCCCCCAAACGCGCACACAGGGACATCTCCTCACCTTGATGATGCCTTCCTGCGCCTCAACGAGCAGCTGTGCCTTGAGCTCCTTCTCAAAACTCGGGTAGAGAAATTTGCTCAGGGCAAAGCCGAGAGCCTCGCTGCGCTGATTGTTCCACTCCTGAACGTTGTTGCTGAACTCGTCCTGAATTGCAAGAGAGGCAGCATACATCACGGAAAAATTCCCTACAGACCCCTCAGACACCTACAATGCACTACCAAGCGAGCGTCGACCTGTCACGTACCATTCATAACTGAACAGCGGGCAGCGTACGCATCAGCCTACCAAGCCAAACCACGACAAAACTAAATGCCCACTACAGGCATCAAAATACTACACACATGAGCAGTGACACAAGCAATTAGGTTCCTTAAAATTGTAATGTTAAACATAATTTCCTTTAACAACACTGCAAAATGCATCTTTACTAATATATAAATAAACTAGATACCGGCAAACACCATCAAAATTATTCCCAACTCAGTGAACTGAGACAGAAACTTCCAAAACATTTCAACAAATTTTAAGGAGGCCCTGCAACACTCTTTGAGTATGGTCAGAAAACGCTCCAGATCGGTATTAGAAGCTCCCGCGAACACGCGAGTCAGATAGTATAGCGCAGCACGCGGCTTAGAATTCACAACAAATGACCAAAGTCAGCTAAAAATTGTTTTTTTTTTTCTCTCGACAAATGACAGAAGACGCTCAAAAATCACGCGTTGAAGGCCATCTATCAGCCATTCACAAATTTGAACATGGCGCGCTCGGTCATTACAAGGATCGCCGCGGGTTGCCGCAACTTGTCTATGCGCGATGACACTGAAAAAAACCACGTATTTAAGGAAAAAGAAGCTCATGATAACGAGGCCACGTGACGCACTTTCTCTGCCTCTGCCATCCCTCCCTGCTTAGCTTCCAGGGCTTTGGTTGGGACAAAACGAGAGAAAACGCGATTGCCGCATGTGACAAATATTTGTAACTCCGCTCGTACTGAACAAATTTTTACAATTTCGCAGTGTTGAATTCGTAAGACAATAAACTCTTTTGGTGAATCTATTCTATGTTTACTTTGAAAAATGTTTCAGGGCCCCTTTAACTATCACTTCTTTTTTTTTTCTTTTCAGAAAATGCATTCTTGTGGCTCCTAATGCCTTTTCAGGAATTGAAAAAATGCAGTGCCATTTTCAATACTAATTCAATATTTCAGTTATATGTGATAGCTAGACTTGTCTTACAATAACAAAGGCTTTTTTGATAATACAACTCAAATTATTTTCCTTCAGTATTCTTGTCAAACACCGCAAACACCGTGAATATGGCCAAGAATAAATGAATTTCATCCAAAGTTCATTAGCATTCACAGAAAAAAAAAGCATGGACAAATGGTTAAATGTACTTATCCAAAGTCAAGAACACACATACCCTATAGTAGAGCTGCTTGATCTCATCAAGGTAAACACCGGGATTAGACTGGGTGCTTCCATCCATGGAAATCGTGATCTTGAGCAACTTCTCGTTTTCAGCCTGAGAAGCAAAGCAGTGACAAGGTAACGTTGAAACATCAACTGTATTCTCACAGCCCTAACTTGGTTGCGAAGAAGCAGAAACAAAAATCACCTGTGTCATGTTGAGAAACTGTGCTCCGATTAAGTCCCGAACAGGCTTGTTTTTCAGGTACTTGACTGGATAGCATGGGTGGTTCTCGTCGATTTCCTACGAAAGGCAACAAGAAATTATAAGTCCACTGTTGTGGTCTCTTGCCGACTACTATTATACTCTTTCGTAAAACTCCATAATCAAACAGCACTTACTGTGCAGCAGTGCGAGATGAAATAGAGTAAAACCTCGTTAGTTTGAAGTCACTGGGGTCCCGAGAAATCTTCGAACTAAGCCGGTTTTTTAATTAACAGAACATACAAAAAGTGAGATGCAAGGAACTTGCAATTACTCGAAGTAATCAGGGCTGATCGTTTGCTGTGCGGGCTAGTTTGTGGCTCCAAGATTAATGTTCTCCTGCAATACCTCGTCCGAATTTTGCCACAAACCCAGAGGAACAGCGGGCCTCGCTGCTGCCACCGAAAAAAAAGAGAGAGAGAGAAAAAGAAAACGCGTGATTTACTAAAATGTGCGCCTGCGGAAAACAAAAAGGGCTTCACTGAAACACAGTAGCGACACGCAGGCCAGCATGTCGCCTGCTTCTCACTGCAACAGCACATCATGATGCGATCATTCTTTCTGGTAAAATAAAAGGAATTTAATAGTGGTCAGTGTTTGCGATATGTTCTGTCTGGAAAACATCATCACTGACACTTTCTAACTTTGTTTTCGAAGTAGGCATTTCAGGCAAGAACTCCACCAGCAGTGCAAGTACACATATTGCTGGAGCAATCTGCAAATGTAGGCCTGCATACATCGCGAATTCTGCCAAACTGTCCTTTATTAAAATTTTTTACAATTCCACAAAGAATGGGTAAATTATGAGGTGCTGACACAATGAGAAATATTCAATACGCTGCCCGCGCGTCACCACTGTGTTGCAGTGAAGCATGTTCTGTTTTCCGCAGCTGTACGTTTTGGTTGACCACGAGATGGATGTAGTGGCCACTTATTAATATCACTACGTTGGATTGCATTGTGGCTCTTAAGGGCCTGTTTGTGGTGAGATCATGATCAAAAGTTGGCAAGTGCCACCCAAAGTTTTCCAATTAACCGATCTGGTACTGACCGCCGCTTCAAATTACCCTCTAAGGCTTAAAATACGGAACCGCAGCAAGTTTTTAATTAAGTGGGATTTTAAAATAACTGAGTTCCAATTAATGAGGTTTCACTGTACTACTTATAAAGCAGTTACCGAAAAATCCTGCAGTAAAAGTGAGGCAACAAGCAAGCTACCCAAGCCAAAGGGAATACAATAAAAGAAGATATTGACAAGTGAATGCAGCGTAAACAAACACGACGAACAATTATTTCACTTTATTTGGGACCATCATATTTGCGAAACTGCAAATGTCGATAATTTTGAATATTGTATGGCCTACAAACTTTCAATTTCTGTAACACAGTGCAAATGATAAAGCTGAAATAAAAAATTTTGTTAGCAACTTCTTCCTACAGCATTACTTTTTCTAACCATGATCATTTTTATGCCTCGTGCAAACACCACAATTCCTTGGGCAATGTCTACCAACTCAAATAGACACAAACTTGCTGGTCACATGCTTCAATTCGTGTTTGGTCTGAATTTGAAATGCGCTTAAGTCAATTGAAGTGTCAAGCCTCTTATGGCACGAATGTTCATAACAACTGCTTTCATTATAGACAATCTGTGGTGAAATCAGGATCGGGTACAGTGGTCAAATCGAGATTGGGAATCGGCAAGTGGCACCCAAAGTTTTCGTATTAACCGAACTGGTGCTGACCACCACTTCAAGTTATCCGCTCAGACTAAAAATACGGGACCGCGGCAATTTTCGGCGAGAAAAAGACAAATTTTTGTCGGTAATGAAAATGTAGCAGCTTGCCTTCAGGCCCTTTTTCGTGGGTGAAATGCTGATCTTGGCCCTCTCGAAGAAGGTCTCACGTATGCACCTTCGTACCAGAGGATCCATGGCTATCATCACTGCCACCATGTACCGTGCTGCCTTCAGAGCTTCTTCAGGTGTTGTGAAGCGTCTATATATAAATTGGTGAAAAAAAAAACAATAATAAAAATGGCAGCAAGCCATCTTTCCTTGTACTGCAAGATGTGATGTACCAAACGTTGCAGAGATGGTTAATTGTCTTTAACTATAGTGTACTAATCGTGACACAAATTGAAGTAAACTGAAATTGACAAAAGATAACCCCTTTCGCTGGTGGGTGGTTTTCCGTCCAATTCATTTCAATCTATGCCACAATTACTGCAGAATGCAATTACTGCAGAATTACTGCAGGTTATCTAACACATAATCAAGCCCCTCAGAAAATACTCCTTCTTTCATTTAAGCATGCAGAATGTCTCTTTTAACCATGTCTCTCGAATTCAGACAGCGATGTATCACAATACAGAAGCTACTCATGTTGCATGAATTACCGTAATTACTCGAATCTAACGCGCACCTTTTTTCCGGTTAAGCGTGTTTATAAATTGCATGCTCGTTAGAATCGAGTACGAACAAAAAAATTACGGTCAATCTATTGCCATCGGCAAATCCAAAATGGCCGCCCCCTACGTGCGTCGGCATGGCGCGTTGGCCATTTCTGCCTATGTGTTTCCCATGTGCGGCACTTCGTACATGTGCTGAGGAGTTCGTCATCTAGTAGTGCATTAGCATCGACGGCATGGAAGGGCCGACTCCAAAAACTCGATAGCACCACGATGCCGCTTTTAAAAGAAAAGTCATGGCGTGTGCAGAAATGGACGGAAATCGGGCCGCATCGCGGTCGTTCGGAGTTCCCGAAACGTACGTGCGGGACCGGCGGAAACAAAAGCAGAAGATTCTCGACAGCAAAGCTTCACGCAAAGGCTTCAGTGGACCACAGCAGGGTCGGTTTCCGCAAATTAAAGAGCTACTCGGCAAGTATGTGCTTGAGCAGCGAGCGGCACAGCGGCCCGTGACGACAGAACTGCTCCAAGTGCGGGCTATGCAATTAGTCTTGGAAAAAGGTCTAATGCAGAGCCAGTTTAAAGCGAGCAGGTGCTGGCTAACTAACTTTATTTAGAGGAAAGGCTTTTCCCTCCGAAGGGGAACATGCATATGCGAAAAGTTTTGCGGAGGAGTACGATGAAAAGCTTCACAGTTTTCAGAGGTTCGTCCTAAACTTGCGGCACAACAACGGCTACCTGCTTGGGCAAATCGGGAATGCCCATCAGACGCCTCTTTACTTCGACATGCCTGGCACCACAACCGTCGAGAAGAAGGGGGCGAAGCAAGTTCGCGTGCTGACATCGGTCCACGGTAAAACTACCGTGACGGAAAGCTCTGTTACACGTCAGATGGGCACAAGCTTCGCCCGTACCTCATATTTAAATAGAATACACTCCCGAAAGGAGTAGTTTTTTCGAGTGGTGTGATCGTGCGGGCCGGCGAGAAAAATGGGTGCGCGTTGCAATTGATGTCTTACGTTTTTTTTTTTTTCGCGGTGGAAATCGGGTGCGCGTAACAATCGAGAGCGCGGTAGAATCGAGTAAATACGATAATAAAAAAAAATGCAACAGACTTATCTCCTTAATATTGGCACTTTAAGGGAGGACGTGCCTTTGGAAATGAATTTTGTGTCTATTTCGATATTGATTGATGATAGTTGCCACAAACACAACTAATGGCCTCACAGTACTTCCATAAAAATTTTGAGGCGATACCACAAAAACTTAATGAGAAAAATTATTTTTTTTTTTCATTGAACTCTGTGAAGGGGCTAGAGGATCTATAAAAATGACAAAAATAGTTGGCAATTACTGTACACACAGCCAACTGTATGCAGAAGGAGGCTGCATTTTCAGCATAATTTTTTGCAACTATATAACTTGTAGTTAAAGTTTTCTCTAGCGACACTACAATGAGTGCACTTGCACAACAAACAAGAAGCCCTGCGAAAAATTCTTTAGGGAGTAAAATGAAAAACTAAGATCGTAGTTTCCTGAAGCACAGTCCAAAGAGCGTTACAAAACAAACGGAATCAAAATCTGTGAAGTGGTTGCCAAGATATCTGCTCCACAAGCTGAGCATAATGCCAAAACAACAGTATTCAGAAAACTGTGTTTAAAGTTTCACCTTCTCTCTAAGTTTCTAAAACGCCTGAAAACTGTTATCTTAGGTTTTTCTTGTGATCGGTATTTGACTTCTCAGACATGTGGCCTCTGCCCACTGCACTTTTGTTGCCTTTTTTTTTTCATAACCTCCTTTTTTTTTTTTCGATCTACAAAGAGCAAGTATAGATTTCAAACCAAGTTATCTGTATGAAAGAGTGGTGTGATAGGCATGACAGAAAAGATTGCAATTGAATAAGGCCGTATACTGAAATGATTACATACATTTCTTGTGTTCAAGCTGACAGTAGCATAATTAAGTACATCTTGATTACAGATAATCACTGAACATTTTTTATATAAAGAGAGGTTTATTGCGTCAGAAAAATGGCTCATACCATGACAGCCAACGCCTTCTTTCCAAATACAGCCGACTCTCATTAATTCAAACTCGAAGGGACCTCTGATTTTGTTTGAATTGTCAAGAAGTTTGAATTATCAGAAGTTCTCAGATAGATGACTCTGAGAGAGGTGACACGACTCATTATGATCGGGCATTGATTTCACCACATTTAAAAAAATTTCTAAGCATTTTTAAAGCCTAAATACACGCAATGAACTGAAAGCAGAGGTGTAAGGTCCACTAGTTTATTGGCCATTTACTGCTGATCTGACCTTTTAAAGAAAGTGTGAATTCCCAACTGCTTCTTTGCTATAGCTATGTGCCTTCAGCACAACGCTCTCTCGATCAGTTGAGAAGCATCACAGTTTACCATGTGTGCATTTCGTCTCAAACATTTGTTTACTAGCAAAGCCTTTTTCTTTGAAGGCATGAGGTGCTTATTTCTCATTTTTAGACTGTTAGGATTATATAAGCACGCTAATTTTTAAATAGTAGAGGGAAAGCAGCAGATACTTTCTGGTATGGAACTGCAAAAAGTATGAATTAACCAAATGATAGAGTGTGAATTAACAGGCTTCGTTAACAGGCAAATTCGTGCCCCTGCTTCATACGTGCTCTTTTGCCACTCTAGCCCTGAAAGACATTATCATACGGCCGGTCGCAGAAATGCTAATCTACGAGGCTTTCCTTTTCTCCAAACATTCATAGACACTTGTGGCGATACCAAGCATGGCTCCGAGCACGTTTAAATCGCATCACAAAAGCTTATGTGTGCACAAAAAACTTTGCTGGGAGCCAATTTTTAAAGGGCAGCTCCATTTTTTATTTTAATATAAAAATTTCTGTATTTGGTTACATGCAATGAACTTTACAGTGCTGTAATTCGAGAAGTACTCATTCAATTTTCGATCAGCTTGCAGTGTTGCACTCCTTAGGCTTTCTAGCATTCATTTATATGTCAATAGTTATGTAATTCTAAGTACATTTATTTTTACAGTTCAAGATCTTGGAATTCTTTGTTTTTTTCATTTTCTCAAAATGGCAATTTTGTACACCCTGCATGAAAATTACTGTAATAGATCGAAACTATTACAGATAGCAGTTTTTTTTTTTTTTTTTTTTTTTTGCAGCCTGAAGTTATATGTTTGGAGCATACAACATAGGAAGCAGACTTTGATTTCTCGTGATGCATGTTGTTAAAACTAGTCTTTTTTGTGACCACACAATGGCCACAATCAGAGCTGTGAAGTTTAGTGTACTGTAAAGTAAGAAATAATGACCCAATCAAAAAAGTTCTTCCTATGTTGTATGTATTGTGCTTTCTACTGTCAATCCCCATCTCATTTATAAATTTTTGACAGGTGGAAATTTTTCTATTGTGGTAAGAACAATAACAATTGTTATCTTGATTATTTAATTAACTAATGAAGCTACAGAAAAAATAACTACATTTTTAGAATCAGGAGAACAAACTAAGTAAGCCTGCAAACTTTTGTCACATTTGGTTCAAAAATAAATGAGAGAGCCCTAAGACCCATGTCCCCCCTTAAGACCTCATGCTTGAGCAGCCACAACCCTTCCTTCTGGTTTCAACAACAGTCACAAGTTTTGTGTCTTATTTACAATTTGCTTAATCCCAGAAAAAGTGCTGAAGACTCCACAGTTCTGCAGGAGCAAGTAATAAGTGCTTGTGAACATGTAACCAGACTCCTTTATATCAAACGGCAACACCTCTTTTGAACATTGAATTCCAGGCCGCACTGATTGGAGCAAAGCGGTCGTTGGCAAGGAGTCAGCAGGAATTATTTCTGAAGATGCGGCAATGAGCAAATATTAGCAGCACAACACAGTCTTGCAATATCTGACGAATTTTTAGAAGATATGCACGAAAGTGTACAGCACCAGCTCCAACAGAGGCCCACTGATGCGTAAGAGGTGTCGGGGGTGCTAACACCCCTTGTAAAATGTTTGGACCCCGTAGCACAAAGCACATAGGCCACCTTTGGGGTTTACGATTATCAAGCGATAAGTGGAGTTGTGCTCGCGAGCATCATCATGGTTAGCGCGTTACTGCCAGCAGTGATTCCCGGAGGCAAGCTTGGGTGGCAGCACATGAGCGATGAGCGGTTGTCTTAGGGCGTGTGGTGGTTGGAGCAAGCGGCCGTTTCTCGCGGTGGGCCCCTGGGGACGGCCTCAGGGTTCGTCGCTCATGGGCCCTCATGGTGAGTCGAGCGTTGGCTACGCCATCTTGCGTTTGTTATGTTGTTGAATATTGTGGAATAATGTGGAAGGTTGTTTTAGCGTGTTGATCAGTTGATCGTAACTGACGTATTTAGATTCGGCTGACAATATCGTCGTCCTAAAGGTAACTGAATAAATGGGTGCTTGTTTGGTTTGATTCGACTGCATCTGCCGTCTTCGTCCACTCCAAGAGCGTGGTGCTTCATTTAGAGACCCCCCAGAGTGCAGTGCAGAACTCACTTGCTAACAAAATCAGTAGCAGCCACCAGGGGTTCCACCGGAAACTGGTCCACCTCGTGCCGCTGATAGTTGTCTCGGAGATTCTCACCAAACTGCTCTGGCGTCAAGCCAAACTTCTTTGCAAGGCCGTCTGTCAAATGGGCAACAAAAGCTCTACTCATTCAATACACCATGCAACAGAACTTTCAAAGACTGGCGAAATCAGGCAACAAACAAGGACCTCATTAATCGAAGTCACTAATGTTAACAGGAGTCCCGAGCTCTCAGATTAAACAAAAACAAATAAAATTCTGCAGTTTTTCAAGCATGCGACATAGGATTAGGGGGCACATTTTAGCGGTAAAGGATTCCAAACTAATTTAGACAGATCGGGTTTTTTCAGCGTACACAGACATTTTTGGCATTTTGCTTTCATCGAAATGCAGACACGGTGTCCAGGAATCCAAACCACACATTGGTGCTTCCCAGCACAATGCCACAGACATCAAACCACCACAGCAGCTACTATGTCAAAAGTTTGCAAAACTATACACATTCTGTTTCCTTGCAAAATAAACACCAAGACTGCAAATGCACCTACCAAGACCCATGTCACGACAAATGTCAAAGAGGCGCTTGCGGACAGGATGCTTCAACCGCTGGTTCTCATCGTCCGCATCATCGGCTTCCTTGGCCTGTGCGCTCTCGTCATTTTCACCGTTCTCGGCCTCGGCCTCTTTTCTTTTGCGCTTGCGGATCGTTTCCTGCATCTCGGGTATGTCTTGTGCATAGTACAGCAGGAAGAACTGGTACACATCGCGCAGTTCTTCGGGCGTCTGAACCTCCTTTAGCCTGCAAGGAAGGCACATTTGTCAGGAACCTGATAATTTATTCAACACGAACAGGTTGCTGGCCAACTATACAGCAGAAATATTAAGTTTATTAAAGCATGTGATTGTTATTTTTTGAATGGAAAGTGCACAGCATAAGATTAAAATCACAATATAACAAAATTACTGAACAAAATAATTGCTCGCCTTTTACATGCCAAAACTATGATAGATTAGGAGGCCACGATAGAATTATTGCTATAATGACTGACCATGAGGCACACCATAGTAGGAAAACTCAAGATTGATTTGGACCACCAGGGGGTTTCTCTCGGTGCCATCTAGACACAGTAGTATCTCCTTATTCAAACTTGCTTATACAAAAGAATCAGCTGTCAAAAGTTCTCTCTGCTCCAAATTATTTCCCACGCATGCCACATACTTGCTGCTCTTTCAAGATAAATTTCAGGTATCTCAAAATCTGGACTGACAGAGAAACAAAAACATGACCACCGGAAAAACTTGCTTGCACAAGGCTACCACACCAAACAAAAAGTGGACACCACCCAAAACAGAAGTGAAAACTTGGCGACGATTTTGTCACGCAAACCTGAAGCACATCATGGCCCACAATAGAAGCGAAAAGAGCAGCCTCTGCAAAATAGCATGTTTGGTGCAGTTCCCTTCGTTTCATTCATTATGAGAGAAATTAATAAAGACAAGCTCCTTAAGAAACACAACCACCTGGAAGATTGGCTGAGAGGAAGAAGTACCTCTGGAAGTCATTCTCGTCGATGGGCCGCACGTTATCTGGCAGTGGCTTGTCTAGGTCCTCCTGCAGTATCTGATCACACTGGAACTCCTGCATACGCTGAAACAGCTGCTGCAGGTTTTTCTTGCGCTGCTGTAGCTGGCACCACTGCATTGGAGAGCGTACGGGTGAAGCAACTACCTCATGCAAAAAAGTACCTTGAAAAGCTTCGCTACGCACTGCGCCATCACTACTACAATGCACTCCCTCTAGAGACTATGCCTGTCGCCAATACAATGCACTAAGGGAAGCTAAAATATCAAATCACGTGGTTTCGCACTTCAAATCAATGCAGACCCTATAGACAGTATCACGTACATGGCAACAGCAACAAGTATGCGGTTCCTAGGGACTTCCAGTCATGTGCCCGATCGGATACTACGCTGGAAACGAAAAGCACATCTTCAATTTGAAGAAAGTATTTTCTCCTTCTTTTTGGCCAAAAGAGTGATGCATGAGGATCCATAAAAAACACTTCCTCCCACCCCCCCTCGTAAAGTAAGAGGCCATTAAGGTGGGACCCGTCCTTTTGAAAACAGAAAAATCGCGAAAACGTAGATTTTTCAGAAACCACATATTCTGGCAGTACGTGTCATAAACTACCTTTTCTGTAAATATCAACGTCTAACTCATTGCGAAACTGTTTGAAATAAAGTTTACAACAAGCTGTCACAGCCCTCGAGCGACACGGGAGCGCTCAAAAGAGCCCAACTTGGCGCGATCGCAGTTTCTCGAATGCTTGACAAAGCTCCGCCATTTTGGTGTTGTTTTGTTTGTGAATTCTTACACTTTCTTTTCCTGCCACCCGTGGCGACGGCGGCAGGGCAGGAGAGGAGCAAGCTGCTCGTGATTGGAGGGCTCGCAAGAGCTCTGAAGTTTCCCGCGGCAGAGACGTGCTGTTGATATTGGGCAATGCGCGTGCTCCTCAAAGACGAGAGGGACATTGCGACTGCGATTGGCTGCTGCACGCAATAACGTAGTATGCTTACACATAATGTGGCTCTCTGTCGTCTGCTGCTCCTCCGTCCCCCGGCATTTTCTTAGTGTTTAGCTCGGTATCATCTATCGTTGCAGCCATTCGCATACTTTGCCTCTTTCGAGCGTTTTTACGAAACAATTTTCAAGCGTCTTCACGATACGATTTTCAATTGTCTTTATGAGACTGTTGTTGCATTCGCTCACGATGCGCCCAACGAAAAGGAAGATGCAACAAGTGTTTGGTGCAAGGAAGCAATCCGCTCGCACGTCCGCAAACGATGATCGCGCCGACAGTACATGTGGTGCAGCTTCTTCATCCAAGCAAGAGTGTGGTTGCATCGACGCGCCTAGACATGGGACTCCTGCTCAACCGGTGCAAAAATTTCACATTGCAAGTGCGCCTGGTGTCTTATGCTCATCGACAGTGACTTCCACATCCTCTTTTTTATCGGCCTCCGAGAGTGCGATCGCGTTGTCAACTGTGCACTTGCAAACATGTTTTCTGACGTGCGAAGAGAATGAGGCGGCGGATAAACAACGTGCTGCTTTTCAAAGAGAACTCAATGCTACACCAGCAACAGAGCAGAAATTTCAGGCAATGGAGCGTGACCTAGCCATTTAACCGGCAACTGAAGAAGATTCACTGTGCTTGAAAAAGGCTAAGAAGAGATCCTTTGAGATGATGGAAAGGCACCAAAGAAAGAGAGTGCCAAAGGACACCTCCAGTTATGCTGCAGGGTTGTTTTAGATTTGCATATGTGCCCAAACCTTTCAAGTGTCGTTTTCTCAAAATGACTTTTTTGGCTAGTGAGGCTGCTTGTTCAGCCATAACTGGTAAACGGCTCATCCTATTTTCATAAGTCTATTTCTATTATGTACGTGAATAAATTTCTGAGGGGGAGACAAGTCCATTTTTTCAATCCATTGTGTCTGTTATTTGAGAAACCTATTCAAAACTTGACTAATAATATCCCAATAACCAACACTAAATTTGATGGTATGCTAAAACCTTTCAGTAAGGAAATTAAAAAAAAATATCTCTGTTACCCCCTGAGGTATCAATCTGAGAATCATCATTGTATATTTTACAGTTCCAGCATCTTTGGAAAATTCTTCAGGTCTGGAATAAGAGAACCATGTGCACTATTTTGACATACTGCCATAACTGGAGAACCATAGAACATTACTTCATGAAATTTTGGGAGTAGTTCTAATGCTCTTGCTATTAGTCTCTCCTGAAAATTTTATTGAGATCTCAATAAACAAAAAGTCGGTATCTAACAGTAGCCCCCCCCCCCCCCACCCCCCCTTAATGCACATTTTCAGAGACCAGATGAAATGCCCTAATAAAATGATTGTGAAATTACAAATAGTGCCAAAAAAACAATAAATAAACGTCTACAGTACCAATGCACATACATGTTTACCCAATGAATCCGTAAATCCTGTCCTAATATTCTGCACGGGAACAGTGTGCAAACTGCTATTCTCGCTGTGTCACAACTTATTCCCAACATGACTGCCATGCAGAATCCATATCTTCGTCCAAGACATGCTTTTCATCCACCCCTATTACGTTCCATTGACAACTCAAGTCACCAGCAATAAGATCGATATATTTATGCAGTCTCATGATAAAGCACCCTATATGTATTAGGCTCTATCTAACATTTGCAATCAGTCATAATGCCACCACTAAGAGGGAGCAAACAGTAAAAAAAAAGCGCGTGAAAGCGGGGCCAAGCAATTAAGAAGTAGGCAACAGTAACCACCAGACTTCACCTTTTCGTCCCACTTGTAGACTGTCCAGAGGTCGTTGATGTTGAGGTCAGGCTCCACGTACTCTTTTCGGTAGAAGGCAATGAATGGAACCTGTAGCAGTAACAATAACGAGTCAGCTTCAGAAGTTGATCTACAGGGCCAGCCATCACACACTGTCGAAACAAAACGCAAAGCTCTACGTTCACTCATGCTACATGAGAAAATGCACAATGTTTCAATCCCTAGAGAGAATAAATCTGCCACACTGTCACCCGTTCAGAGAGCTCAGTGAGAAACACTAAGAAGTTAACAGCACATTCAAAACTAAGCTGAAGCCTTGTCTTCAATGTGAGTGATTTCTTGGTTGTTGTTTTTTTTACCAACAAGTTCTGATAAAACTAAACATAGATCTCGAGTTCTACATGCTAAATTTAGATGTTGCATACAGACTTAGTTTGAAATCAATAATGGTGTGATACACTAGCTGCACGTCCTTACACAAATGGGCAATAAGGCTGCACGTAAGGCAACAGCCACTACACTGCTAGACATTTTTCATATGGCATGTTATCTTCTGCAGAGAATTGTGAAAGATTGAGGAAGGCTTACAAAAAAATATGTGAATCCTATGTTTTGTTACATAATGCTTTTTATTACAGGAAACCAATGAGGATTTCTTAGAAACAAAGGTGGAGGTCCTAAAAGCCACAGGAACAGGATTCACATTTCAGGCCAGGAAGAATGTGTAATCAATTAGGAAGTTCTTATTACAGTCAAACCCCCTTATAAGAGACACTGATATAAAAGACAGAAGTGTACAAGTGACACCGATGTGCCTTAGTAAAATATGGGTTCATAAGAAAATGCCTATGTGGTGCCCTGGTTATAAGAGACAAGAATTGCTGCCCACAGCATGCCTCTTATAAAAGGGTTTAACTGTATAAGCAATCTAAACAGATTTTGGTTACAAAAGCAGGTGGATTACAACTTTTCCTATCCTGACACCAGTCATAATCCAATACATAAATCACTCTTCATTGTGTGAAAGGGGGTGCTATCCATAGTTTTCATGAAGATACAAACCTCGAAAAGTTGATTTCTCATGAACTTCAGTGCCTCAGCAATTTTGGCCACAGCTGTCACATTCTTGCGGCCCGCAGGAGGTTGGTGTCGACCTGCCAAGGCGGAAGCGGCGGAAGAACCCTTAGCACCTTCGTCAACAGCCGACTGCACCGAGATTGTCGGGTTCCCAAATGCCTGCTTGTAAATCCACTCAGCCTCGCGCGCAATCTCCTCCTCGGGTGCAGGCGTCACTGGCACGGCCCGCAGTTGGAACCGCTCGGGTATGTCTGTTGTCCGTATTTCGTTATCCCGGTCAGTGAAGTGACCTCGCTCCAACTCCACCGGTTCGTATACCTCGAAGATGCTCTTCTTTGTCTGGCGCTTGCGTGACGTCTTCTTGGGGCGTGGTCGGTTTTCCCCTTCCTCCTCTTCATCCTCATACTGTGGTGGAAAAACAACAAAAACGTCTGATAAGCTTGGCCACATAAGGCAGGACACAGAAAGTAATATTGCAAGACACTATCCTTCCATCTTCTAAACTCAAGTGCAACAAAAGACACCCGAGCAACAGGACAGGGTGCTTTTGTTGTCCTTTTTAAAAGACAAACATGCACCAATTACCATACTTATTTTGCCCAGTATTTCAGTTTCAATGCTACATGCTCATAATTCAGCTTTGACACATACTACCAAGTCATGAACTGTAGGTGTTTAGCTTGCTCGTTGCCTGGTGTATAGCAAAATGTAATAATATACAGTTAGTCCATACAAGCCCGCAGGTCACCATCTTACGTCTGCTTCCTCGGTTCCCTTCCTTGGCTTAGCCCGCATTTCGTTAACCTTACACAACACATCCACCTAAAAAAGGGATGAGCACAGGACTGGTAATCAAACACTAAACTATGCAATTGACGAGCTAAAATGGCTAGTGCCAAGAAAAATTAATGCCATGTCTGCCAAAAACACCTGTGCAAGAAGTTCCGGCTCTCCTAAAGAAATATTACAATGTTCATTAAAATAAGATGAGAAAAACAAGAGCTAACAAAATGTTGCAAAATTATTTACAGGGCCCAAGTTGATCCATACCACACCTACTTAAAAAATGCTCATTAAAAAGGAACATGTTTCTGATATGTTAATGTGATGACATTTCAACAACCCACACTTCTGGACTTTAAGCTATCCTGGAGAAAAAGATGCAACAGTGACAATACTCTCAGAATTTATCAGCTTTGCACACAAGCGAGACCTTTTTTCAAAGATCTCAACATTCACGCATCAAACAAAATCTTTCAACAGCACTATATGTCCTCAACAAAGGCAAGAGACGCTCACCTCTTCCTCTTCCATTTCTTCATCATAATCATCTTGATACTTGGAGAACTCATCAAAGTCAAAATCGACACCGAAGATGTCCTGGGCTTCCTGCAGGGCACTGTAAATAAATGGAATCACCCAACTTGAGCGCTAGAGCATCGCTAACAAGTGAAGTTGAAAAAACTGTAATATCCATAGCACATTTCTTATGATGGCAATGCACAATCACTTTTGACCACAGTTGAAGCACACACATATTAAATGTCGGAATAGCTATCCGCGACAACCACTTCTATATTGCCCATCAAGGTAGGCCATGGCCAATCTTGAACGCATCAGAGGGTGCTAATGGATTTAAAGCGTGTATTAAATTTACAAAATATGCTATAAAAAGTGTAATATAAATCCTGTTCATTTTTTAAAGACATTTTGGCTGTCATTATTGACCACTACATGCAAAAAATTATACTCTGCCAAACAAGCATAGCTGCATGAAATTGTGGCTGCAAAGGCCAATTTGTAATATATATGTATTTTTTTACACTGTAGCCACGTTAGTGCATACTCTTGCTTTTAGGAGCAGTAATTTCTACAGGTATTGATAGAGCTACATTCATCTTTTTTGACTAGTTCATACTAAACGAGCTCGATCACAATGGCCATAACCTGGATCAAATCCAACCATGATTGTAAGGTACCATGTAGTAGTGCTTGGTCCAGATCAAGCTTCATACCCATCCGACACAATTGCACTCAAGAGTAGCGACTGTGTGACCCCAGCGTTCAAGCATCCCTTCAAACTGGATGTACAAATGGACTTTCTTGGAACAGTACTCACTGGTCGGTGTACTTGATGTGCCTCTTCTTCTTGCTTTTCGTGATAGGCTGGCCATCGTCGTCAACGATGAAGTCATCGGGATCTAGATGAGCATAGACAAGAAGCAGCCTTGAAATATTTCATTTTGAATACAAGCCTTTTTTTTTTTCTTTATGTCATGAAGCTAAGTCTAGGGTAAGACACAAACTGTAGAGGTGACTGAAGGCATAAAATCTAGTTTCTCATAGCTTGCATTACTCCGCAGGTGCCCCTATGCACCTATTCCACCTAACACATTTAGGAAGCACACACAGATTTAGGAAGGTTAAGCTACTTTGCATTCTCGCCACAAAGCCAGGAATTGGGAAGCAGACACCACTGTACAAAGAAGTGATTGTTTAGAGGATGAGTTCGAGGATTATACCTCTCTCTAAATGTTTGCGGAGCCACGCATTGAAACAAAATTCAATCCTAAGAACATGCAATTGACACAGCTTCTATCATTGATGAAAATGCTAACACAGGCTGCAAATACTATATTCGAACATAACTTAAACTACGCAAGCTCACCAAAACAAACATATGTTTTCTCAACAGATGTATTACCATATTTACTCGCGTAATCCTCGCACTCGCATAATTCTTGCACCCCCCACATTGCCCAAGAAAAAATATGATTCTTTTTTCCTCGAGTAGTTATCGCACCCTCGAAAACTGCCGCAATAATGTCGTCTGCCCATTCCAGCCATTGATGATAGTGCACACTATCTGGCGTCATCTCTTAAGCATCAAGCGTACATTGCACGGAGATTCAATCCAATGCAAGCCGAAGTGGCCAGTGCGTGTTACGACGTGTTTTGTATGTTGTGTCGGTAATCTTGTCACGTTATGGGGCAATACTGAAGCTACACGGCTGCTTTCAAGTTGAAAGTGATTAATCATGCACTAAACAACGGCAACAGGGCCGTCGGTAGGCCCTTCGGAGCCTACGAGTTTTGTGTTCGCTACTGGTGACGGCAGGTGAAAGCCACCAAGATGCGTTGGGCCTGCGGTGTGCCTAAAACTGGTATTGATAGCTAAGTAAAACCTACTACCACAACAAAAAATGAGCAAAGTGCAGATGTTGATGCGTCATTTCAACGATCTGATGGCACAATAATCAATGTAACCGCCTACTAAATAATCATTAGGACTTAGCGCAAAAAAACAGGGATAAAGAAAGAACCTCACAAATGCAGCGCAATGAGGTTTCTTTCATTGCCATCGTTTTTTGCACTAAATTCTACTATGATGCTGTACCAACTGGCCCAATGATCTGCTCTTTCAAAGTTCACTACTTGATTAAATACAAGCACTAGAAAAATGCGTACCAGACTCTAGCTCAGAACCCGAGCCTTCCCTCTCCTCCTCTTCTCCCTCTCTTCTCTCTTCATCTTGTTCTGCGGCTGCCTCCTGAAAACACGCATCAAATTGGATTACATACAACTGACACTTAGTACGTCCAGAATTTGCCATAAGGCACACGGCACGAGACACCCACCAATCTTTTTTTTTCCCCCCCTGCCAAACTTACTGCATCGGATCCTTCGAACAGCTCGGTGGCAATGGCATCACGATTGGTGCTGTCCTTACTCTCTTCATTGTCGCTCTCTTCGTCCTCTATCCTCCTTACACGTTTGAATTTCTTTTTCTGCAAAGGGAATGTACAATTAAAAACGTGAGTGCTAAAAAAAAAATTCAAGACACAGTGAAACACAAACTTGCATGCCCTGTCGTTAACAAACAATAGCCACATGATAACAACATTGCAAGTTCTTCTTGTGGCACATATTAGGTAACGTATACAAATGACTTCAAAACTCAATAGGCTGTTCGTGGTGCACTCCTATAACCACGGTGCGCGTGTGGCTGTCGGAACTTGACACAAGTAGCAGGATTAACAGGCCTCATACTAGAACCACAAGTAAGAACAAACGCATCAAATGCCATGTCAAACGCTAAAACCTTTGGTAATAAGTTCCACTGCATGGAAAAAAAAAAAAACATTGCGACCTGAACGACGACTTACCCTCTGTACTTTGACTCCCAAGTTCTCCTCTATAAGGTCGTAATCTTCATCTTCTAGGTTGTCGTCAAAGTCATCTGAAAGCCCAAAAAATTCCCGTAATTACCCGTTTGTGCACGCAAATGCAAAACGGCCATCTACGTTGCAATGGCGCAGAGTCATACCGTGATGCCGCCGTTTCTTTTTGCCCCCTACGTCTTCATCTGAGTCTTCTTCAACTTCTTCCTCTTCATCATTGATGAGATCCTTCATCTCCTCTCTCAGCCTCTCATCATCTAAAAAAAAACATGCATGAAACATGAACATGTTAGTGTATGACAAAAATATGTGTGTACATGCATTCAAATTTTGGAAGAACTTTAAACACCACTAGTTCATCTATTTAAAATCTTACTAATCTAAAATGAATAAAGGTACCTTAATTAAAAAGGAATGCCCCCTTAGGGAAAAGCTGAAGCAAAAGGCTGAAGCTTGGAGGTTAGCCAGGAATTACACAACCTGAGCCAGCTTTAAGATGCTTATACAACTTGACAAATGCTAAAATAATATTGCAGACAAAAAATTACATTTGTGTGAAAACAGGTAAATGAGACTAATTATTCCTTTTTATTATTCAAGGAATAAAAAGATGATGCAATCAACTGATAATTTCATGAAATAAATCGGTTATAAATTTAATAGGTATAAGGGGTGGTAAAAGGCTTTTAAAATCATAGTCTGGATCTGTTTGATAAAAATGATCACTGTGATGATTTAAGAAGCAGAAATGTATCATACCTCCTGGTCATCCAATGAAAGCAATACAAAATGAAAACATATGCTTAGGGAATGTACATACTTTAGACAGTGTTTCATACTTAATTTTTTTTAATCAAAAATGCTCGTTCGTCATGCTTCTGTCTGTACCAGCATTTTCGAAATTCCCCAGGCACAGAAAAAAAAAACAGCCTCAAGAAAATTATGTGAATATTTTCAAATACACCTAGACACAGCAATAAATGTACATAATGCAAACACTACAGAAGTGCCTTCAGCAGGCTATTCCAACCACTCGTAATAAGTGGGTGTCACTACTCTATGCAACAATTACGGTCGAAACACCACAGAACAAAGCTCACTTTAACAAAATCTGCCATGTAACAAACAGTTTTCGTTTTCCTACTCAAATCCATTGAAAGCTATGTATTCATTTTTGAGACTCAAGAAATGACATTGTGCCAGTGTTTTTTTTTTTTTTGTTGTTTTTTTTTTTTCAATTTAGCAAATATTTACAGCATATGTGCACACGGTCCCTCTACGATAAGTGAAACATCGGTAAAACACTGTATTTCCATCATGCTCTCACTTTTATGTGTAAAGTTTAACTGCCCTCTTCAATTTGCAGTATGGCCAATGCTATGCTGTGCCACACAAAAAAAAAAAAAAAAACCCTGGCATTTCCAACTGCAGAGGTTGAATGGCCAGTGATTACCATGGCATATGAGCAATCACGACAATATATAACAGAAACGAAATGATAAAACGGAATAATATGCACCACTGTATAACCCCTTTTTCTAGCACAAAAGCCCAACAAACTTTCCGACTCGAAGCATGGCTAATGCTACATTGTGCCTTTTTGTTGCCAAAACTGGATTACCAAATGTTATGCAAATATTAGGATTCACGCCGTGATCACAGACATTACAGATCTGGGAAAGCCAACGAGTCATCCGCTCGGCCCCCGCTTTGTCAGGCTTTGGCATGCTTTTAGGTGTTTCAAATGTGAACTTTCTGCGTGGGAGAGATGGGACAACACTGCCCTTTAGATTTCCTCACGGCTCTCGGCAATGGCCAGTCACACTACTCTGCTCACCTGCATGGTTGCCACAATTCGATATGCTACACCATTAGATGCATGGATTATTTATAACCACATAAGGTCGCTTTACACCTCAACTTAAAGGAATTCACAACATAATAACGCTTCAGGCCGAAAGTATGAGTTGTTATGTCTAGGTTTGGCTGAAGAGCTATTAAAAAAAGATACGACTATCCATATACATGCATCATTATGTAGCTTCTGTCGACATTTCAATTGCATCTTCAGGCCCTGTATCACTTTTCCATGTAGCCACGGAATGGATTCACTAGAGAAGCTTACTGCCTCAATAATTCACTGGCGCAAAAAGCTAGCTTTAGAATCCGTCCAGTACAAGCAGAATTACAAAGATTTGTCGTATGCTCGAAATTGGACTCTCTTCTCTCTTCCCGACAAAAGCTCTAGAAGCCAAGCAGGAAGGGATAGCATAGAAGAAGAAAATACGTCATGGACACCTCATGATTTTGACTACTTTTTTCCTCTTTCGGATGCGTGATTTTTCAGAGCGATCATGCGTGCAGGCGTGTTGCAACCTGCCATGGCGGCCCCAGTAACTGAGCACGCCATGCTCAAATCAGCCAATGGCTAATACTTGGCCCGTGACTCAGTTGCTTCGAAGTCTGTAGCATCATTGGTTGAAAAAAGAGAAAGCGATTTTTAGCCAACTATAAGAATTCATTGTAGAGTCCAGGGCGCATGTTGCACTATAACATTTGGTTCATGTGTTCTTGGGAGCCTCGACTACTGATCGGAGTTTTTTGACCATGCTTAAGCCATTTATGCCCAGTGTGCTACTTGTAAGACACTGAAACTCTTCAGTGTAACTAGAATTTTTTTTTCTGTAAAAAAGCTAGCGCAACCTAAGGTGTGTTTATGATGCCCTGTGCTCGTCACATGCAAGTCTAGGTGATCTCTAGGCTACCAATAGCCACGTGCTTACAGTCACAAAATGGCTATTTCGTGTGCATGTAGCTTAACGCCGTACCGCGAAAAAAAAAAAGTAATATAGAGTCAAGTTGTTCTCGATGCTGCTGATAGTTTTGTCGATTATACATCAGTTATTGAGTGTGCCGTAACTTTTGTATGACAGTGATAGGCGTTAATGTTTGTTGTTCGCAGTGTGTTAAACATTGCTGTCCTACATATAGGATGGCTCCAAAACCATTGTTCAAAATAGTTTTTTTTTTAAATAAAAGCCTTAATCTGTTTTCTGAGGTCGTAAAAGCAATAAGTTTGGGGAAATAAATTAGTTTTGTTAATTTTCCTCAGTTTGGGCATATATGGGTTAAAGGTGTTGCATGGCTCCTTTAAGCAGATGATGCCTTATCTGCAGAGAAACCCAAGCACAAAGGACAGCTTTACAAAGGTCTAACAAAGCGCATACCATCCTCTTCTTCCTCCTCTTCCTCATCATCATCGTCCACCAACGGACGTTTTCCAGTAACCTCCTCATCCTCTGACTCCTCGGCCTCGCTCTCCAAGAAGTCTGCCATGGCCGGGGGCAGGGACCTGTATTCAGAACACAGCCTTCACGTGATGTGCAGCGAACAAGAAACAATAAATGCCAGTGGTGTCTGGTAACAGAAGGTGAGTAAATAAAAGGCACTTGTAAAAATATTTTCCAGTGAAAGCCAAGGTTAAGGGGGCAGAAAAACAAAAAAGATGCCAACATTAACGTCACACCAAAACTGGAACAAAGATACTCACTGCAAATTGCAAAGAAAACAAACATACAGTGATTAGGCCTCTCGGTATACCACAAACAGAGTAAAAAGTGAAATTGCTCAAGCGTATATATTTGCCAAATGCATCGCTATAATTATCGCTATAACTTTATGTAAAGAAGAGAAAATAGGCTACTCACTGCAGGTGAGTTTAATGTATTTTTAGTGGTAGCTTGTCACAGAAAAGTCAATTACACATGGCAAGGTGTTGAGACAAGAATGACTGCTCTCTCCACTCTTGAGAGAAATACACCTACAGCAAAAACTACCAATTATTTCTCTTTTAGAATGTGAGGGGGGGGAAAGCACGAAAGCCACACCTAAAAAACAAGTGGTAGTTTGCCTACTACAATATTACAAATCGCACATCTAAGAGATGTTGTAAGCACGATGCTCACTTTTTAGGCTACTGCTACACCACACATCAGCAGCCAGCGACAACTGGCCACAGTGCAATAATACTTCAAAGAGCCCTCAAACAGTTTTTCAAGTAACCATGGAATGAATTCACTAGAGGAGCTTATTGCCTTATGAATTCAACAACGCAAAAATTTCAAGAATCCGTCCAGTGTGAGTGGAGTTACAAAGATTTGTCGCATGCTGCAACTGCATTCTCTCTTCTCTCGCCCCGACAAATGAGCAATATTTTCTTTCTTTTTTTTCTTCTTCGAATGCACGTGCATGCGTGGACAAGTCGCGGCCTTCTGTGGCAATCTCTGTATCGACCGAGTGCGCCATGTTCAAATCAGCCAATGACTGATAGATGGGCTCGTTAGAAGTGATTTTTGAGTGTCTTCTGTCATTTGTCGAGAGAAGAGAAAGCAATTTTTAGCTGACTTTGATCATTTATTGTGAATTCCAGGCCGCATGCTACTCTATAATATTTGGCTTGCATACTACCGATCCGCGTTTTCTGACCATGCTATGTGAGTGTTGAGGGGCCCCTTTAAATTGAGGACTTATGGCAATTACAGGGTAGTACTTGCTTCATTCAAAGGGCTCCTACGCAAACTTCAATAATTTTCTTTAACACTTTAAGTACACGTGTGCACTGAGCTCAAATTTCTGTCATAATGAACAATGCCGAACCCAGCACTATGAGCCACAGGCACACTACAAATTTCAAGAAACAATCTCTCGTCCTTTCAGAGCCTTTTGTTATCCCCAGAATTGGCCATTACAGCACTGTTCGTGCCTGGTCATGCTATCGACGCAAAAAAAAAAAAAACTTGCTGATCTCACAGGTACATGCATGCCGCTCTTCCTCCGCGCACAGTGAGGATGAGAGATAAGCCAATGGGTGGAGCGTAGCAAAGAAAAAAGTGGAGCCTCTGGGGCTGCTTTTGATTCATCAAGAGCATGAAGCTTCACTATTACGGCACCATTTAGAAAAGTTTTTCCAGCAGCACATTTGTTAACGACTCATGCACAACTGCAACACAACAACTAAATTTCAACCTTGGCGGGGTTCGGAGCCCTTTATAGAAGGGTAATTATTGACCCCTTTATCGTTCATGTCAAGTTGTGACTCATGGAATGATTTCTTCAGTTTTGCAGAAAGTTAGCAAGACACTCTCCAAGAGCATGTTCATACATGTGCCACACACACTGCACAACTACAAACTGAGCACACAACCCAGGTTCATGTAAGTTTACAATCCAACACTGAACTGCCCAAGAACTTTGTCTGTACTGACAGCTATTGCTCTTCCAAACCCAAATTACAAATGCCTATCCACACTCTCCTTTAATAATACCATGACAAATCAAAGAATACCAGACATGCCATCTCAGCTTGCAGATACACCAATGGACAAACTGCCAAGCTCTTCTGTCAATGCAATGTTTGATATAACTGCAGCTTGGCTTGATTAAGGATGCCAATTAGAGCAGCAATGCCAGGTTACAGAATTCGCACTTCTCGTAGAACAAAGGGCAGCTGTGCCAAACTTTGGGAGCCATAAGTCATGTCAAGTAGTGTAAAGAAGTGGGCGCGACACATCTGCCTGATGAGAGCGTGCAATGCGTTTGTGGCTTTTGTGATTTCAGAATGTCTCAGTCCTCCTTCTTTCATTCAACCTAAACTAACCTAATCCAGTCGTTCCACTGCTACAAAACTTACACAAATCTATGCGCTTGCCCAGTCGTAAACACTGCTATCGGAGGCTACCTACGCTAGTCATCCTGAAGCTACAAATACTGAATTAACAGATATTGTTGACTCCGCATTTCGCGCCTAATATTAACTCGAATGGTGGGAGATGGCGTGAGCTGCCTCGCGGGCACAAGAGAAAAGTTGCTCTGAGAATACGCTTTGTAAGACAGGTTCAATGCATCAGCATGACCTCAAGTTTACGTGAACTGCGTCGGAAATGACACAGATGACAACTTTATAAATATTACACTACTGTCATCAAGCGTAACCTTAGATTGTCCTTGCCAGTCCTAGGAATCGAAAAAGCTCGGATTTAGGGAGCCGCTTCCGAGGAAAAAGAAAGCAAGGAACAGCTACAATTTCTATGGTTTAATTTTCATGGCGTTGTCTTGGCCTTTGCTTTCAACTGCGCTGTAAGCAGGCGCGCTAAAGCACGACAAAAGAAAAAGATAACGTCTTGTTCTTTTCACGTATGCTTCTCCGTCACAACGTGGCATGTGAAGTAGAGACGCTGCTTAATGCCAGAAAAGAGTTCTGATGGATATCTACAACAGCACAGAGTTGACCATGAAGACCCCAACAACAAAAAAGTAAATAAAGAAAAGCTAATACGGGCCACATTACTGATCTCCGCATGCTGCCCAATTAAAGTTGGCGCACGGCGATCAATCTGTACAACTCGAACAGAGCGGATTAGCAAGAGCAATGAGAAAGAGGCAATTTTATTCGGTTTATTTTTAATGAGAATCAGGCCTAGGATGGAGCCGCACTTGCAGGCGAGACAACCAGCAGCCGTACGTTTCAGGCTGCGCGACACCGTAAAAGGAACTCACCGGAGGCGTCAGATAATGGCACTGGGCTTGAAACTTTATTATCCTTTAATGTGCGCTCTGTTTCTTGGCAAATACGGGTCAATCCCGTAAAACACGCAAAGTACGCAGCGCTTCAAAACAGGACAGAGCGTACGAGGGCGCCCCGAACGGCCAGGTGAAGACGGCGATGACCTAGAGTGTACTAGAATGGGGGAGTGGGTCCACTGAAGGCTCCACGCTGAGGCGTTTTTTTCGGAAAATCCAGGTGGCGCTACCATCGCCTTCACCTGAAGACTTAGCCGTGGTTGCCATGGTTACAAGTCCCCTTTGCCACGCGGTTCGCGACGGGTGGGTAGTCTGATAGTTCGCGCGGTTCGCGTGCTGCTCGCGCGTCTGGCGCAGTCTCGCAGCGTTGTTGCTTCGTTCGTGCGTGCGTGGCCGTGAACGGCGTCGCACCGTGCTTCCGCGCCAGTTCAACAAAATCTAAATGTTTATATTGCGAAACGCCCTGCTCGTATAGGTAGTCACGCACGCAAGTACCGTGATTTCCACGGTAATTGTTTACAATCAAGAGCGTAAGTTGAATTTGGCTTTTGCGAAAACGTACGCATCGAAAGTGTAATATGAGCATTAACTGCGATGCTTTTAAAAATGTCAATATAACTGGGATATATAAGTAAGTTTGCGTTTGGTGCAAATTTAGACTCACGGCAGCAAATTGAATATGATGCAAGACTAAAGTTACCAGCTGTTATCACGAGAATTAAAGCTAAAGTATGCGAACCCTTCTGCAAATTTGCAGCTATTCGTTAGGGACGCGTGATATTATTGAAAAACTGAACCAGTCCTGTTGCGATTACGTGAGGGTGTTGGCAAAGGAAGTTTAGTCACATCGGACGGCAACTGTGCTATTCGTAGGAAATGACTTATAGGGCGGACGCACGTCCGTCGCGGTGGTTTTATGATGAGTTTTTGTTCGGCATCTAGTGCTGGTATACGTTGTAGGTATTAATGAAATATGTTATATTTTACCTTTTCTCTTCGTGCCTGCGGTACGTGTCCATGCAAACATTTGCTCGAAACATGAACGTGTTTTCACCTATAGATAGGAAGTCTGAAAGACACCAATAAAGAAGTGATATGCGCAAAATATTTTATTTTAAATTGACTGCGCAAGCTTTTCGCATAAATATAAAAAACAAAATAAATATCATCGAAAGACTTCGACACCGTCGCTCAAGGAACGTCAGGCTCTATGTTGTCCTGCTAAGCTTTAAGTGTTTTGCTCTCGCTCGTTTCGAAGCGTTTTCCCTGTTCATTCCCTTCACTAAGAAGTGAAGGCGAGTGAGCACGTAGAACGAAACGAGCTTTGTGCTCACTGCATCTTTGTGGTCTGGACAGCCGACCGCTTTCGAGTTCAGAAAATTAGTTTTCACCAATGAAAGGATGTCAGAGATGCTATCTGTGTGCAACATGGAAACACTGAAACATTCAGTAAACAAGTTTTCAAGTGAGGCAATGAAATCATACAGCTGTCGTGAGGGGTACAGAAGTCCACCCCAGTCGCATTGCTCCGTGAATTGCGAAGGGAGCTGTTCAGCAACCGCGACAGCTTTCTCAAACAGAAGCACTTCTTTGCATTGTACGCATGCCAACTTCAATACACACTTTCTGGCCACGTACCCTGCTGTGTAGTAAATGAGTCTCGAGTCACTCTTCTCCAAAGTCACATCGATGTGGTCAGCAAACTTTTCTGGCATCGTGGCAATCGTGCTTTCGACCTCGCCAAGTTTTCCCTGTGATATAAGATCATCAATTTTTTTGTGCGTGACCTTTAGACCCTGTCTGTCATGCACAGTGACAAGAGCGTTTATCATGTCAGGGTTTGCGTTTGCGCTGTCCACACTGTGCGCCAAGTTATAAAAGGACAAGCAGTTGACGGTTATTAGAAACTCATCCGGAGAGGGGTGCGCGTTGCAGCCACTTGACTGGCGAACGATGCCGAAGAAATGTTCCACGGGATCGGTGCTAAGTCGAGATGTCATGAGATATTTGAATCCAACGCTCTCTGTCAGGTACTTCAGCAATGAAAGGGTATTTGCTATAGTGACCCTAAAACCTATGGCAGTGGACTCGCTGAGAAAGTGCCGCTTGTTGTCACTGAATGATTCCCAGTCATTCAGGAAGTCCAGAAAATTGGACAGGAATGCCACGTCTGTAGAAGCTGGTCTCAGCGCTTCGGCCCGAAACCTGGAAGTCATCACGGTGATCAGTCGTTGGATCTTCCTGCAAAATAAACAAAAAGAATGTATGTCAGAAGAGCGCTCATCATGCGTTTGAGATGTTTACGATTACACTTAATTCATTTGGAACGTAGGCGCAACTCACGAGAAGAACAGCTGAGTTGCCTCGATGCTGCCACACCTTCTCTCGATGTCCTCCTTGTAGAAGACCAGGCCCCGTAGGACATATGGACCGAATAGTTGGAAGGCGAAAGGGGTTCTCATCTTCTCAAATGAGTTTGGTTCCAGATGCGTCTCGGTCAAATTGGGCATAACTTTCAGTGTCCTAACACTTCTGTCTAGAAGGTACGCCTCCCGAACCGGATGCACAGACACCTAGAAATATAGGTTGAGGTAATGCAATGTATGCAAAAAACACAATCTTTGTAAAATGTCAACCATGAATCTATACGTACCAATCCGTCTGGTGTTGCAAAGCCTTTCTGGAGAAGACCATTCCTGAGGCATTTTAGCAGATGCGGGAAATCGGAGATAAAGTGCAATTTCCTCATCTCGTCGACAGGATGCTGTATGGCGCCATTTATTTTCTTCGATGACGCCGACACCCCCGCTAGCTTCCACATTTTTCGATTCCAGGGGGCTCCGTCACAAGTGATGTGGTCGACGAACAAGCCCGCCTGTTCCACGAGGATGGTAGCTTCCATGAGAATTTTCAATAAAATGTCTCCTCTCACATTTCCTTTTGTCGCAAAAACGCCCACAATTTGGCTCCATTTTCCAGCGAAAGGCACAAACATGATGACCATGCCGTGATCACATTGCTGGTACTTGTCTTCGGGCTTCGTAAATTCTCCAAGGTCCACGAAGCCTTGAATCTGGCCAGACGCCGTCACATTGAAATGTTCTGACAATTTCATTTCGTCCACCAATAGTCCGCCGTGTCTTTCGAGGTCTGACATGCTCGCGGTTTTTTTCTTTAGAGTGTTCATTACTGCTTGATTAAAACCGAAGGCCGACTCGTATGACCTCAAGTATCTTTTCAAAGTAGTGTTGCTGGGCATCATGAGAATTTCGTTCTTTCTGATGTGCTGATAAAGCCGGGGACTCTTTAGTTTCATGAGTAAACACTCGAGGATCCACTCCTGATTGTAGCGCATGCCCTGCTTGCTGGTTTGTTTGGCAGCTTGAAAGCAAGCGCGAACACTTGCCTGCTGCTTTCGCGGTAGTGACGATATTTTATCCTCTAGTATTTTATCCGCGACATTCGCATTGTTTGCCCTCATCTCTTCGAGACGACCAGCAATGTCCAACAGCCTTGTCGCCATCCGCTTGTTTCTCTGACTCAGGACCCGCAGTTTGGTGGAGACTGAGTTTCTTCGCTCTTTTCGTTTTAGGTAGCTTTTTCTGGTGAGTATTACTTTCCTCACGTACTTGCATGAAATGCATGAAGAACCTGGAAGTATACGAGAAAAAAATTATGAAGAGCTTCCAGTTTTTTACCATGCATGTTTGAAACGCAATTTATGCACTTTCACTTTCTGTAGGCAAACTATTCTTTCGTAAATGTTAATGAGTACTACAAAAATTAGGGGCCACACAAATGTTCTAGCATTAAACAGGTTACTGATTGATTAATTGTACAATTACAAGTGACGTCTCAATAAACGTTTGCCGCACTCACCTTGTTGTTTAACCGCTCCTTTGCACGTGACACTGAAGACAAGGCCGTCGGAATGAGAGATTTGCTGCTCCAGTTTCTTCGTAAGAACGTCATAGGTGAAGTCCTTCGCCCTACCTGCTCCTCTGCAAGGGTGAAGAGATTCTGCGCAGTCCAGGACTTGTTTGGCATCTTCAAGGTTATAGGCGACCTTTTCGGAGATCAGCGTCTTCCGAACATATGTCCGACAAATCACTTCACTCCGGTCGGTACCGTAATTCATGAGCACAGTCTTTTCGATGCTTACGAGTTCACGACTTAGGGAGGCCGAAACATAAGCAATTCCGTCATAATGACGAAACTTGTGCATTGCCCAGTGGTCGTTTGGCCGGACAACGTCTTCAAGTTCAAATGCGTTGTCGCTTTGCCTCGCACTTTCGCAATCTTCAAATCTCAGTTGCGGCTCAACTGATTGCAGCGCAGTTCTTTTTGACGGCTGGTCTTCACAGGTTGGTGGTGAAGCCGCTCTCTTCTTCGTTGACTGCTCCGGTGTGGGCTGCTCGTCAGGACACTTCAGGAGATGAGGTATAATTATGGGTACAGCATCACTGCGAAGTTCCGGCTTTCCCCGCTCTATATATACTTCTCGGCCTTCGATAATATGTACATATTGCCTTAGTATGTATTTTTGCTCGAAGTGCAGCTCGCAAATGGCATCGGTGACTTGCAAGGGCCGATCAGCGCGGTTGAGATTCTGGTCCCATAGCCGGCGTCTTTCTTCGTCTTGAGGTACTCCAAAGAGTGAGAGCTTGGGCTGGTTTTTAACTCTGCTGTATCCGGTTTGGCAGCCTACGACACAACAGTAATTTCTACGCCTAGACGTGCTCATCCTCTAATCTTTTGAAGCAGCTTGGAACGCTCCGTTATGCAACCAGCAGACACATATCTGCGCACGCAAACGTGCCGTCTGCCGCGTATTCTTTGTCCAGACGGCTTTGCTCAAAGGGAAATACAAACCTACGCGTTCACGAAAAAAAGCATACATTTTATTTCATGTCACTTGTTTTTGTCTCTAATAATGTGTAAAAAAAGAACCAGGAGACAAATTGTGAAAACAGCGCACGAACGACGGTGCATCGAACAGACGACGGCGCGTCGAGCAGACGACAACATCGAGCGCTCAGCGTCCCCGCCAGCGCGTCGTGCGGCCCGAACCGCCGCACGACTCGCACGCTCCCGCCGAAACTGACGTCACTTCAGGAGAAGGCTACTGCAGCGCCACCAAATTTTCCGCCGTTTTTGCTTCACCCGCACCGCTTGCCGCCGGCCACAGTGGACCCACTCCCCCATTCTAGTACACTCTAGATGACCCTTGGCTCGACTAGATCCGTGTAAGTTTCGAACTCATAACGCTGCACAAAATTAAACATTACGCAATAAAACAAAGAACACACTAATACTTTTTATTCAAGCAAATTCGTAATCAATTTTTTAAAAAATAAACATAGGTGCGCTTTGTGTAGTTTCGGTTTCATTTTAGGCTATCGTTAGGTGACATTACTTTGGGCTTTTTTCAAGATAAGTCTACAGTTACTTCTCTGTAAATATACAGCTCTCCTACCTTATGGAGTAGGTTCTTTTAACGGTCCTGTACAGTCAAAACCTTTTTCTCCTGGTTCAAATGCGCCGAACATTTAAACTGGCACGTCATGCAAAAGACCAGGGGTAAAGTGGAGTAACAGCAATCTTACCATCGATCCGTTGTATAAATCTTATGCGAACGAACAATTTTACCTAAACGAAAAAAATGTATACAAAGGGTTTTTTTTTTTTTTTTGCAGAGCTTTTTTAGCGCCTTTCACAGCCGCCACGCGCGCTGCCCTGGCGTGCGCCGTTGATGGTCACTTCCGTGACGGAATGTGCGTCCGCAGCAAGGAACTGGCATCGCAGTGAAAACCATGTGCACAACGGCGTGTATCACAAAGTACGATGTGCGCTCCGTTTATCCACGTCACACAGCAAACCTACATATAATTTGTACACGTGATGAACTCCGTTTCAGTAATTGTGTAATTGAACAATGTTCAACCATCAATGCACACTTTTAATTAAATTACTTTTTCGAGTAATCATTTGCATGCAACAGACTACATTACCGATTGATCAGAGTGAGTAAACTTAATCGAGAGCTGAATGGAGAAGAGTTTTTATTGATACGAGGACTTGTAAAAGCTTGCGCTCACTGTTCAATGGCAGTAGAGAAAAAAAATATTGGTCTGCAATCCGCATCGTACAAAGGGACGAAAACATACCAGCAAGAGGATTTCCTTTTCACGATTTGTGTCTTGCATCAACACATTAATCACTTGAATATGACCTGCTTCAAGATTTGCAAGAATTGTCTCATTGCTTTGTGCAGTTTCTGACAGTGCCTATCCGGGGGGCTGTTTTGAGTGATCGACCCAACACCTCCCCAAAGTTTTACTATTTGTATGAGTGTATAAATGCACACACATGCACACACGAATATACCTAAAGAGTTGAAAGACCCTCCTCGCCATCGAGGTAGTCTAGAGACTCACACAAAAGGAGTTGGACATTTTTTTTACATGCACAACATTTGTGCAGTACAGTAATGTGATGCTAACCTGGCATTAGCCGCCTACAAATGGCTGTGTAAAAAAAATTGGACAAAGCTTTAGATGTGCAATTATTGTACATTTCTCCTAAAAAAATTTGGTATGCCTGTTTTCAGTGCCTCGATCACCGATTCACGGTCAATTACTAACGAAAACTGCCATATATGACTTGAAGCACTGCATCGAATTAGGATCACTTTTGGTCTCGTTCTTCATTTTTTGCAACTGGCTTAGTAGCTAACGACTGCCACCTTATGGTTCAGTAAAACTTTTCTGCTTCAACCTAATTGCATAACTTCCTATATAAGAACTTGTGAAGATGTTAACCACGCTAGCCTTGTTGGGCTCCATGCTTGGAACATCCTCGCTTGTCATGTAGCAGCTTGCATAAGAAATGCAATGGTTTGTGCCACTTGTTTATATTATAGCAATGTGTGCTTGTGCAGTTACACACTGCACAAACACACACATATTCAAATCAACAGAACATTTCACAGTTTCATACCATACCGAGACTTTATTGCTACAACAACAAGAACAGGCAGGTAGGGTCGAAATTCTTTTTATTGAAAATAAACCTTATTTTCACTAGTGTCCGACAGCATATGCAGGACAGCACACATAGACAAAGCAGTGGTAAGAAAGAAATGTTTGCTCTCCACTTAATTTATGGCAACTCTGCACAGCCGTGAGAGTGACCCAGACTTCTGATATACTGCAGAGTGTGCAGGATCCTCTGCATTTCATTCTTTACACACGTCTGTTTATTGGCCATTTTAAGTGCAGCCATCATGGACACATCAGTGCACGCGTCAGGGTATTTGTACAATGAATAATATATAACTATGTATATCATGAATTTTCATGTAAAGCATATGAAACATAATAAACATGTAAAACACAGAAAAGAAAGGTACAAACGAGACGCAGTAATACAAACACAAAATGTACACAGCCTTTCAAACTAACTATAGCCGGCATGTACGAACGAAAGCAGATATGAAACTATACAAACAAAAGCACAAAGATTAATTCGTGAAGGTCGTAAAGGTTGAGTATGTATAAAAAAAAAGCAAGCACAAGAATGGTGCAGCAAAACGAAACAGCTCACAAAAAATGCCCTTTGGTTGGTCTGATAAAATGCTTATGAATAAGAAACCATGACATCCCGAAATATGTACAGCCACAAGAGAGCAGTGAGCTCAAGTCATGAAGTAAAATACAGAAGTTAGACAATTAATGTCACCTTAACTTTCCTCGCTTGTATCTTTCATTTTTTTCTTCTATGTATGTATAAGAAAAAATATCGGGATATATTGAATTATATACTTGCAGCATTTAATTCCAGTTTTCCTGAAAAGGGGGCCTTACAACATATTTATAAGTTATGAAATCAGTTTACTATTGCAGGAATCTCCAGCTGCCAATTCCAGTTTGTGTAGTGTAAGCAGCCATCACACAGAACGACTGCTTTCACTCTCCAATCATCACTATTGACATAAACTAGGCTCCACATGGGGGGGGGGGGGGGGGGGGGGGGTGGAATGGCAGGGGTGTGATGCACAATTGAGATACTACATCACTGTGGATCAGAGCGTTGAAGTCAAATAGTGTGCTAAAGTTGGCTTGTTGGTGCATATTGAACGACTCGTTTTCCGAGCACAAGGAACAACAAGGACACAAGATACACAGGAAATACATGTTCTCGTATGCCCTGTGTGTCTATTTCCTGAGCTTGTCCTTACTTGCACTCAGATAATAGGCTATTGACAGCCTTGAAAACTTCCTCCCCCCCTATTTTCGTCCATATTGGCCACTTCTAGTTTAGACGTGTGTGGTGCAAGCACGTGGCAGCACCCGGTGCGTGACAGCGGCTCCGACACGACTCGGCACAATGTCTTCCATCGGTGCACCATACATTAAATCAACCAGTATCAGTTGTGCCCACTGCCAGTATTGTTAATAATGTTATCATTGAAGATAGAACAAGGGACACTAGGCCATTTTTGAAATAGCATTGTAAACTCCTTCATGCAGTGCAATAGTACTAGTACATACTTGCCCTTTTCACTTTTGCAAGAGCCTTGACTACAGATTATCAGCATTTTCAGACTGCCATAAGGCAGTAGTGAGATTGGGGCAATATATCCAAAAAGTTTTGCAGGGCCCCTTCAGGCTGCAAAGAGACTCCAAGGTAAAGTACTTTTTGGCATGAATCTTTGAACATTCTAAAATTCTTTTTTGTTCTCTTTATTTATTTATTCTTTTTTGCCACAGGTGCTCTCTTGTAGTCATGAGACATAGTGCAAGGATCTGTGATATAAACAGGTGTCCTTGAACCATGTGATAAATACAATGTCATAATAAGTACGGTTTACTAGACCCCTACATAAGTGCGAGATGAGAATCCAAAGAATGAATAACCCAGCGAATTCGTTCTACTGTTGATACAGTTAAATCTTGATAAGAGGGACCCAGTTACGAGAGACATTCAGTTACAAGAGACATTTTAAAAATGGTTTGGTTGGTATTCATATGTTCGCTATCTAAACAGCACTGCATAAAAGACAGTTGGAATTACAAAAAACCAAAACAAATGCAACCATTTATCTACCAAAACACCAAAAAAGCAAAAACCACTATGCCAGTTTTTTTTTGTTTCTTTTTTTTTTTCCAATGATGTGTATGAAGTAGCATGTATGGCTGCTACTTAACACAATCTTTCGTGGCCCGTGTGCTTAGATTGAGGAGCACGTTAATGAACCCCAGGAGGTCAAAATTTCTGAAGACTTCTACTAGGGCACCTCTCAATCATTATGACTACTCTTGTTATTATCATTAATACAATCCCTTTCAAATACAGCACTGGTGAGGTGAAGTGTCTGAGACATCAGCCAAAGAAAAATAGATATCTCTTCTGGATAAAATGCGAATCATCAAAGATGTAGGCCTTAGACAGATACTAACGACGTCTGCGGAGAAATTTGAACTTTCCCGAAAGACTGAACACCATTGTGAAAAACTGTGACTCTGCCTTAAGGGGGTAGACTGGTCTTTGGGACCAAAAAAAGACAAAAAAATTCATGTTTTAAAATTGACATATTTGGTTTCTGCAAGTATTTTTCTATCTCTCTGCAAATTTTCACACACCAGAAAGTGGTAATTTTCTTGTAATGTCATTCTAACTGTCCAGATTCTTGGTGCTGTTAACATGCAGAACCTGCAAAAAAATGGGGAACCAGCTTCGAGGCTTCTTTGTAATTTGCCAGCACCTGTGTTCAAAGCTCTACTACCAATTTATGAGTTCCTTTATGAGCATTGCAAAACATGCACACCATGATTGGTGTTTTTTGAAGACACACGGTGTAATCAGTTCCAGTTTTCTCAAATACGTAAATTTATGACTGTTCAATTTTGAGGCCTCAATACTTCTGCAGCTAGGGCAGGTACAATAATAATTCTTTTTGAAATGGAAACCTGTATGTGTGTAGAGTGCAAGTATGGGAGCAGAATTTAGAGCCCAAGCATTTTTAATTAATTACTCATCAAAATAGTAACACAATTCCAACTGTTTTTGAAAATGAATAGTTCATTTTGCTGTAAAATAATCAAGAAAGGCCTAAAGACAACAAAAAGACTCTTGCATACTTTCAATTTAAAGTAATTAGTCTATGTTGGCTTATCTAAAATATCCCTTTTAATTAAGCACTTTTTTTCTATGGCAGCCTCAAATAATAGGGGTTGAACTAAGTTATCTCAGGAACAAGATGAGCTATAAGAAAACTAATTAAACATTTAAAATCAGCAGAAAAAAACTGCATAACCCTGTGCAGATTGATCAAGATCACTGAAGAAATAAACAAAAAAATGTCTAAGACCAGCCTGCCCCCTTAAAACAACAAAACTAGTATAGACTCATGGTGAGACAAACAAAACTTCTGAATGGGAAAGGGGGCAGATACCTAGAAATGAAGGAAGCTGCACTGTTGTGTCTGCGAGACACACTGGCAAAAAGCATTCCACTCAATGGCACACTGCTCCTGAAGTGTACTAAACGGCTAGCATTCCATCTCAATTGTGTCTACTCCAAAAGTAGCGAAGGATGGCTACATGGCTTCAAAACGTGGGATAGAATCTCGTTTAAATACATCTGACAAGAAGGTTATTCAGTTGATGCAGAATGTGTACCCACATGAAGAGTAAACTACCTCAGCGAATCCACAGCCATGCCAAAGCATTGTACACAGACTAGAGCAGTTTATATTATAATATGAGGCCAGGAAAGACCATGTAATTTATGTGCAATGCATGCTATGCCAGAAAACAGTCGAAGCAACAAATCGGCATTATTTTTGTTGCGATACATCAACAATTGAGAACTGCCTCCCTGCGATCGGAAGTTAAAGTGAAAACGACCTCATTGTTTTAGCCACTAGCGTCACATTCCCGTAACACAAGAAGCAAACTTGAATGCATGGATGACCTCCAAGAGTTTCAGATACTGGCATCCAGAGAACTGCTCATGATTCGGGAGTTTCCTAAGCAAATTGAGAGAGGCGGCAGGTATATAGTAGGCAGTCGGCTGCATTGCAAACAGATGGTGAATTATGAATAAGGGGGAGGGGGGTGTGCTTTGCAACAGTGCTTGCACTAGGTGCCCTAAGAAGGCTCACAAGAGACTTTAGTCTCTAGCTTATGCTATGACTACACTGCGTTCTATGCAGGCCTGGCGTTTTGTGGGACCCCGAGTCTCTTGTATTGAACTTTTACTGTGTCGTGTGTAAAGCTGCGTGACGGCGTGTCTTCTACAATAGAAAATGTTATTCTTTACTGTCTGCTGATTATGGGCATGTATAGCTAAAATATCATGATAGCAGTTTCAAAAACATGATAAAACAAAACACACTAAAATATATATATAAAAAGAAAACTCTCATGAAGGCTTCCCGATTACGTCAAGATGTTTGCCGACATAAAAGCTCTGAAGAAATTCTCTCCTCCAAGGCCCTCAACCTTTCGCAGGTCCTCAAAGGTTTCAAATGGACCACGCAGGCTCCTGTGCAAGCACAGCATCTGTAACGAAAGACCAGGAAAGCACACTTATATATGAAATATAGCACAGGCACTTTAACGAAAAAAATTTATAACCAATCAATGGTTCCAAGCTCCCAAAAGTTCATTCAATCTTGGCAACAAATGTTCACCGACTTTACAGTTGAAAGCCGGAAAAATAGTTCAAGGGGAGATGAGAGTCAAGAACGCAAGTTTTTTTTTTTTCTAAAATTACATATTTTTTTTATTGCTTTCACAAGTTTACTTTCTCTACTTTCACGACAAAAAGCTGAAGATTGTAATTCATCTTGAAGTAGGTTAAAATCACTTTTAAAGAGCACAAGGTGACTAATAAAAACTAAGAAGAGCTAATTGTCTAGAGTCCCCTGGTAATCGTCACCTGGCTGCTTGCCAGTGCATTTTGCACAAGAAGTTCAGTAAAGCCACATGCTCAAAATAAGCATGGTTGTCAAGCTTTTATGGTAGAAGAAACCATCCTAAAAACATACCTTTTCTACGTAGATGAGCTTTTACTTATACCTTCAAACTGCATTTTTCTGAAAATCCATGTTCGGGCAATTTCTTGAGCTCGGATTTCAAGTTTTTGGTACTCCTGATAGCCCGATCGGGATGAAATATTGTCCACATATTCTTTAAAGTGTGAAGGGTGCAAATATCTTTTTTAAGTCTTGTTATTGCCTATGTAATTATTACAAACCCAAAGTAAGCAATTAGTATGGCCTGAGGATTTTAAAAATTCTCCCATTATAATTTCGCTTGTCTATTATAATGTCTTAATGCACTTTCTTATTAGTTATTTGCGTGCTACAGTTAATGTTGTGCAATATGAGCTAATAATGGCTCAGAACTATAAAAGTATGATAGCATAAAAAGTTTGTCCAAAACAAACTATACTTTACATACAGTCATGACATAAAATGAAAACTGTACAATCTACTATAAAAATAATTGCACATTTGATATCCGCACAAACGTCTATACATGCAGCGAAAATTTTATTGCCTTAGACTACAGATTAACACGATATATTTTTTTCATCGCATCTCCCCTTAGTGACTGATATATGTTGTATATCGGTGCTATATTATACATATCCATGGCTGGTAATTAAAATTGCAAGTTTGTGCATATCAGTGCTATACCATAGAAGACATTGGTCTCAAAATTACTCGCCTTAATTTTCAGTTTAAAATTTACACACAATAGTAAGCATTTTTGACTACTGAAAGTAATTACACAATCATTTTTTGCCTCTCATGTCATATTTTCTGATACGCACTGACTGTTCCATAAACTTGCATTCTGCATAGCCTTTCAACAGCTTTCTCATGAAAGACTTTGACAATTATGATACCACCACAACAGCAGATAAGCAATGATCCATTAATGACTGTATATGCAGAAGTGTAATTTGTTGCTTGCAGGGTTTTATCTCTAATCTAGATCCAACAAGTCTTTCAGGAGGTTTACAAGGACCTGGAGGGATTGCATTAGTCATTCACATTGCCCAAAGAAGCTGAGCTAAACAATAAGCATTCGACTTAATTGTATGATAAAGTGCTGCATTAAACTAAAGCTGGGATGATGACTTGCATTGAATGAAATGTAGTTAACATCTTGGTTTCTCGAAAGCGTCACCGTTTTCTTTAAACCGTTTGTACAGACTGCGCGGCTTATCAGCCAAAAAGTGTTCCTTATGTGCAAAGCTTCGCAGACCACTACAGATTTCACAGATGCCAGATTTTTTTTTTTTTCTTGGATGTGAGCGATAATTTGAACACCAACTGCTATGCACTCTCCAGAGCCAATGTACGAGGGTGTCTAAAATTCTGAATGCTGAAACACTTTGTCATCAAACTTCTTAGATCTTCTACCATGATGGCACTTCCAAAGAGGCGTTAATCAAATTGGCCATTGCTGGCATGGCTATCTCACAGCCTCAAACCATATTTTTGCGCACGATTTCCTTGGCAGTTGTAACAGTTGGTAAAAGCCAGCTTCACTGCAGTGCAGAAACGTTGCACAGTCAAGCATGCAAAACATATTGTGCTGTGAGAGAGAGAAAGAAAAAACGTTTATTAGGTGGCCAGTGAGTGAACGTGGGAGGGTATCTTATTTCAGTAGCCCTCTGGCCCGAACTGCCTGGAATAAGAATAACGAGGAACCACTCTTAAACGAAGGAGATCATGTACATTAAAGAAGTACCATTACAAAAATTTTTTTTTTTTTCGGTTGCATTAATGTCACTAATGACGCACTTATCACAGCTAAAAACCTTGTGTGCTTAAGCACATGATGATTAATTATTTAGAGACATTTTTGAAGCTCCCAGTCACAGTTATAGTTCTTGATAATGCTGAGAGAGGTGGGACTTAGCGCAATTTGTATGTGAACGCAGGTGGCCACAGCAGGCCACATGCAACATGTGTTATGCGTATAACGTGTGCCGCACACGTAACACATATATTAACACGTGTAACAGGGATGCACCGGCCACACAGGTTACACGCGGCATCACGAATACGGGAGTACCGCATTAATGAGTTCAGAAGTCAGTCTGTGGTGGCATGGCAGCAATCACAAACTTACGATGTAGATAGTTTTTGGTTGTTTACATCCCAACTAAGATGATGATGATCTTGCTAGGTGCTGCTTTTTGCACGAAGATGCGTGAAGTTTGATTTAGAACATACATATTTTAGGTGATATCAGCGATTCATCTTTTGCGAATGATGTGTGTGTCCCTATATCTGTCTTGCAAGACTTTTATCAGCCAAGCATGAAGACGTCTAATAAGCATGCTGACAGGCCTTCAAAGCTTTTTTTGATATTTCTATGGCTAATTGAGCCCTTGAGGGCAGTGAAAGAAGCGTACACTTGCTTCTATTTTAATTTTTCAATTTCTAAAAAGTATAAAAAAAGAATCTGGCATTAACTGTGCTGTGCAACACTGTCGCACTAGAAATGCAATAGCCACACAATACAGAGATAAGACTATGAGAACTAAATTAAGAACTCTGTCCAGGTATGAAGGTTACTACACAACCTACGTGCGACATCAAAAAAAAAAAAAAAAAAAAAGACTTAGCGTCTGCTTACTCGTGCCCTTTTGGGGCCAACTTTTGCCAGCAACTGGAGGCTCTTCTCGGAAGCTGAGTTGAGGAGCTTCAGCACAGTCTTGTTGTGAGCAGCTTGCGCACTCCTGGGAGTAGATATTGGTACTGGTGCTGTTGGCTTCTTGTCTGCAGCACACAAGTAAAACTCATTTGCTTAGAGACTTGGACTTGCCATATATGTAGTTCGAAGTACCATGCCACTGTCACTATACACAACTACATAGTACCAATTATAATTTGTGGGGTGTTTACATGCACTTACACAAAACGAGGCACGTCAGAGCTGTGAGCTCTGGATAATGTCGACCACCTGCATTTACTTAGCAAGCACTGACTCTGAGCAGTCTACGAACGACTGAAATTTTGCCTCCATCACCCACTGCGGTGGTCTAGTGGTTACGTTAAACCCCAACAATCATTATTATTTCGCCTCCATCATAACGCTATTGCCATGGCCAAGGCTGGACCCACATCTTCCTGGTCAGCAGCCAAGCACCATAACTACTGAGCTACACCGCGGTGACGAGCCAAGTACCCACACGATGCAATGTCAGGGAGGACGTTCAACGGCACCTTTCAACATGCACAGCAGATTGTGATCTGCAAGCTGTCTGAAAAAAAAAAAAACTGCAGTGAGAGAGCCATGTGAACACAGTTGCTTGGTGCCTTCACTCAAAGCCACTACCATCCTGCTGTAGTAGAGACCAGAACACTCTTCTTCGTTCACCACCATAGTGTTGACCAGAGCTACACCAAGCTGCACTTTTGAGTGTGAAGAGCCTCCGCTATTCTTAGTATGTAAGCATGTCAAAGTACTGTGATCCAACGGCAGCCTTCACTTGTTCGACAAGTTCACAATTCAGAAATGTGACTGTTATTGAGCACTAAATTGGTGCAGCACAAGTAAACTAAAGCAGGGCACACGAAAATGACGTGGCGTGGTTCTGGCAGACAAATCCTCACTCACAAATTTAGCAGGAATGTATTTATTCTCTTGAAATAATCTAAGATGAGGAAGAAATTAAAAAAAAATCTAGCAAGGTCCACTTAGCAAACACTGTCAATACAGCGCAGCTGATGCATCCCCTTCATCAGGTCATAGTAGTTTTACATCTATCATGTCTTCCCTTGATTGGTCTTTAGCTTCAGCATCTCCTATCGCGGTTGTCTAGATGCAGCATGCCCATTTCCGCATCAACTCTCACTGACGCTCAAGTCAGACAGCTTGTTCTTTAGGAACAGTCTTTGTTCAATATGAAAGTGCAAACTCACAAAGAACCAGTGCCCTCCTCTACACTCCACAGAGACACTCATTGGAGTGCTACTTGCGAAATGGCTGGATTTCTTTGTTGAGTCGTTTAGTCTCACTCCCACCTCTCCTGGTGCACCTCTCAATTCTTCACACTTTCCACGAGGCCTTAGGTACTTGTTCTCTTCCTGGCACACCAATCATTTGTTCACCTGCCAAGGCTCTCCTCACCACTCTCGGCAAGGCGCACCTCTCTCCTTCCCATGGCCCCTCACTCTCCCACCTCTCATTTGTTCATTCTTTCCTCAAGGCGTTACTCACACCTTTCCTGGCGCGCCACACATCGGTTCACTCATCAAGCTTCCCCCTAGACACACTCTGCAAGGCATAACCCTATCGTTCCTAAGGAGCCTCACTCTCGCCACAATGCGCCACCACGTGATCAGCCCTACGCCATCACACAAGGAAGCCTCGACTAAGAACAGCTTCCCAGTTGGTATGGTGACGAAAAAGCTTACCAACAAATTTAGTTGGTACATATCGAATTGTATTATGTACTAAGTTGATGCAGTACCGATAAACACAGACAAGAAGGGACGCCATCTTCGTGTTCCTTCTTGTCCCCATTTATTTGTGCTGCGCAAGCCTAGTACTCAAGGATATGTACCAACTAGACTATGATTCAATTCATTTGGTGATTGTTCTGTGGGCTGCATGCCTACCGCCACCCAAAACATATGGTGCAACAAATTGAAGAGTGTTTGGGTAGTGGCTGCATCCCATTTCAAAAGGACTTCGTTTTGGGCGAGTTAGTGCTTAAATTGCTAAAGTACTTACACTTTACTTCGGCACAAACTGAATTTTATGAAAAAGAGGGGAGCAGAAGAGGATAAGGTGAAGCGCCGATCACTTTTTCCTGTTCTGCTCCCTTCCATTTCACCAAATCTATTTTACGCTACAGTAAAGTGTACTTCAGCAATGCATTCCAATTAAATGGTGTGCAAAGCACACAAGGCCATCGAGTGCAAATAGGAAGAGCAAAAACAAAAAGCAAACACAGAAAACAAAAAAACAATAAAAAAACACGAACAAGGGACACTCACGACATTTACGGCAAGTGCTCTTCCTGGGGGCCACTTTTGGTGCAGGCGTCAGTATTTCTGCAGGTCTCTGGTAGAACACAGTTGTCCTACGTCGTGTCCGAGAGGCAATGCAGGACTGTGGTGTCTTAGGTGCCACAAAGACGGACTTTCTCTTGTGCGGCGCCACAGCTTCAGTGGCCACGGGGGACGCCTGTTTGTGAGCATCTGGCATAGGGACTGTGCAAAAAAGAAAGAGCAACTTTTCTAGGTGTGAATCGATAAAAATGCTGACAAGAAGCATTCTAGGAGGCAAATACCACTTTGTATAGTGTGCACGATGAAACAGAACAAATGCGATGAAAATTACAGCTACAGAAAAGTTTAACTCTGGGAACTGAGAAACTGAGGAATGCTTTGCTAGAGTGCTTCTTGTTTTCATCCCGTTATCCAGCTCGCTGCCTTCCTCGGCTGCATTTCTTGTGCCTTGGTGTCCTTTCCATTGCCCCAACTGACCAACGTTTGTTTTTCCAACGCATTACGTGGCCCATCCCCATCCATTTTTATCGCTTGACGTTGACTAGGACATCTGCTACCCCCATCTGTTCTCCAACCAATTTCGCTCCTTTCAATCACTTAATGTTATGCCTATCATTTTCCATTCCACTACACACTGAATGGTGCTTAACTCTTTTTCTAGTTTCTTTGTTATCCCTCAAGTTTGAGCCCCAAATATGGAAACAATTATAAACTACAGGACAATTGTAAAGTAATTTTAAACTTTTCACCTCAGAAACAGTGGCAGATTACCAGTCATATTTTTGGAAATGTCTAGTGGATGCTCTCCAGCTCATCTTTATTCTTCCACAAATATCCTCTTCCCGAGAAAGCGCCTTCTTAGGGATCAACGTAATATAAAGACTGTGCTGTCAGTGCTGGTTGCTAATATAGAACTCTTGTTCCTAAAGTCCCATTTAATAAAATTAACGAGCAAGGATTAAACTGTTTGCATGCAAATGGAGATCTTAATATTGTCAATCATTTATATAGAAAAAAATAGCAATGGTCAGTGCTCCCGTTAGCATGTGAGCCGAACATTATAGCCCAACAGGGTATATTTAAAGTTCAAACACAGTGAGAAACCACTCGCTCTTTTTTTGACAAACGACACCCTACAACCAAATCAAATTCATCACATACTCAAAACACATGGCCCATTGACTCAGTTGAACACCACGAGCTGCCTAGTTACTAGCCTTGTGCGAATTGTGAATTTTAGGTTCGAAGCGAATTCGAATGGTATGCACGACATATAAAAAAAAGAAATATTTATCAAAACCTAAGCCGGCACAATATTTCTTTTGAATTGAAATAGGGATGCTATGCAAATGCCATTTCTTTTTCATTCAAAGGAAGTCAAAACAACCTTGAGTAGTAGTTTCGGTAGGATGCAAGTGATAACCTGTAGGATATTTAACATTTTAAAGTTTATTATACTTGGAGCATATAAGCCGTCATAACAAGCTTAATGAAAATGAACTGATTTGAGTGTCACATGTTCCTTTAAAGGGGCCCTGCAACACTTTTTCAAGTAGCCATGGAGCCAGTAAACATGCTTGTAGCCTCACAAATTTACCGCCGCAAAGTTTCTAGAATCAGTTCAGTATAAGCGGAGTTCCAAAATTTTGTCGCATGCTCCAATTGCATTCTCTCTTCTTGTCCCGACAAAATAGCTGGAAAATAAGCAGTGAGAAATGGCATGGCAAAAGAAAATACGTCAAATGCACCTCGTGACGACCTTGAACACCCCCTTTTTCCTTCAAATACGCGGATTTTCAGTGCGATGCACGTACTCGTGGACAAGCGGTGGCCTCCCACGGCGGTCCCGGTAACGACGAGCGCGCCATGCTCAAATCAGCTAATGGCTGTGACCAGAGCCGTATATTCCTTTTTGGCTGTGACATGTGATTTTTGAGCTTGTAGTGTCATTTGCCGAGGGAAGAAAGCAATGTTTAGCGTTGAAAATTTATTGTGAATTGCAGGCCGCATGCTGCGCTGCAATATTTGCCTCACGTGTTCTCGGTAACCTCGACTACGGATCGGCAGCGTTTTCTGACCATGTTTAATAAGTTTTTCAAGGCCCCTTTAAATTTGAAGAGAGGCTTCGCGGCGAAGCAAGTTTTTTTATATGTGCTTTCACGGTTTAGCAGTTCTACATTGCAGTGAAACCACCTTTACAGGCAGTGACATGCGGATCAATGTACATTTATTCGTTCATTGCGAATACTTCAAAAATATTCGATAATTTAAATTCGAATCGAAGCAAATTCGAATACTAAACTATTCGTTCGAATATTGGAAGCATTCAGATATTCGCATAAGCTTACTAGTTACCACAGCTGCCGCAATGTGCCACGACACTCACGCCTGCTGTGCAACACGTAGCAAGGCAGGAAAGTGAGCCGTATGCAATGTTAGCCACATGCACATTCGAAAAAAGCAAGAAAAAAAAAACCTTCCTTCATATCCCCCCCGCCCCCATTCGTGCGTAGATTTCAGTACACTTGCTGGAACAAAATTATATAAAGAGATCCAAATGCTTGGAACAAATCTCCAAAAGGTCCCTGAAACGGTTTTGACAATTTGACGACAGAATGACTTGAGCTCTCTGCGTAAACTGTAATGGAATAATCAAGGTGAACAGTGGACGTGCTTCAGACTGGCTGGCCTGCCAGTCTGAGGCACTTCCAGTGTTCACCCTGATTATTCCATTACGTTGTTTCCATCTGTTGGCTCCCATCTAGATTTTGGATTTCCCTGCATAAACTGTGTAATTTATTACAATGCTGCAAGTCGCCGCAGATGCCTGCGACTCAGCCACACATGTTTTCAGCCGCACATTCACAGAACAACATGCTCTGGTAACGCGTCAGCGAGGCTGCTGATGTGATTGGCTGTGGAATGCATGGGCGCGGAAGTAAGATCAGCTGTCAACCACTCTGCGATCTTTGTCTCTGTTGCCAGACAGCATGCGTGCTGCCGGGCGCATTGTGGGATGGCCTCCGAGACTGAGCGCAATTTGTCGGCGTACAATCTTGAAGATCTAGACGGGCCAAAGCTCAAATCGTCCAGTGCGCTCATGAAAGCTCTAGGATCGCCAGCGATGTCAGCGTGTCTCATGAGTTGAGGAGGCAAAACAAAAGCGAGGAGGGTATGATATAATTGTCCATAGCGGTTCTGGTAGACAGCATGTTGCTAAATTTCGAGTAAGTGTGAATGGTTTGATGATGCTTTAGCCTAAATGCTAACAAAACATAAAAAAAACTGTTTCAGTGTCCTTTTAACTCTACCCGTACTTGACAAATTTTGAAAACTTTTGGGGCAGTCAGCTTGTGAGGCAATAAACTGCGATAGTGTGCTCATTTAATGACTACTTAGAAAAGCATGGCAGGGCCACTTAGTTACCTGCTTGGTAATTACACTTACCAGCAATTTCTCCCACCGCATAGTCTAGAGGTGCCCCTAGATGCGTGGAATCAGTTTCCTTCTGCAAATGAGAGCTGTTCCCAGGATTTGCATTTTGCAGATCAGGAGATGATTTCCATGAGCCTCTTCGGGCTTTCGAGCCAGACCCAGAAGGCTTCCTTTTTTTCACAGTTGTCGGTGTGTTTGTTGTGTCTGGTAAACATAAGAAATGATGTAAAATATATTGAATCAGATGAATGAATGATTGAGCCGCCCAAGGTTAATAAACAACATCGCCAATAGTAACCTGCGGCAACTCAATGTGCTGAAATCAGGAAAGCATGGTGCCTGGTGCAATTTTTCTTTCCAAAGTTCCATGACAATTTTGTATGGAAGTTATAATGACACTAATGAAAGTCTTAAGCAGCCACAAAAATGCCGTGAACAAACAAAACTCTGACTGACTTGAACATCCTTCAATTTATTTTAAAAATTTCAGCTATTATTAAGCAGCTGTAAATAAGAAAAGTGTACAAGTAAGCTAAATGGCACTTACTGTTTTACTACTGCCGAAAATGAAGGACCCAAATAATCCTATAATAACTCTCGTTACTAAAGTATAGTATGGGCTAGCAGTGTGTTTTACGCTGCCGATGCTGAGAAGTCCTGGGCGTTGTAGTGCATATAAACTACTGGCACACGCTTCGAGCCTAGGATTCGGTAGCTATAAACTGAGCTTGACTTGATCTTTAAGCAAAGCTTTTATGAGTTGCAGGTTTCCGTGACAGTGGCATATTTTGCGCACTGTGCCGCTGCCGCCATGCAGGGTGTTTCAAGAAATGTGTCCACTACAATTGAAAAATTACATAAAGTAGACATCTGCGTGCTACCTGTGGTGTTCTTTTTACTGTAGCAAGCAGGTGTGTAAAGCATTACTTATGGCAGTAATTATAGAAATTAATAAAGTTTATTTTTTAACCAGTGAAAATAAGCAGCCGAGTCAAATTCAAGTCCTCCTTGCGAATAGTCCACAGCTACTTTGAAATTTCATTAAGGCGGTCACTGGTAATTTTTGTGGGGTGATGAAATCTGGCTAATTTAGCAGGCGAAACCGAAGCCGATGCACCAAAGAGTGCATCTACCATTCACTTCGAAATCACTCTCAATGACGACAGTTTCCCTCGCCATTAACAGCCGTCAATCTACATACTTTGTGTTGCGGCAATCCTACCGCAGGACTGTTCGACACTTGCTTATCCTCCTTCCCCGATGCAAGGGGAACAGTGTCGTCACTGAGGGCCTTCTTGAAGTGAATGGTAGATGTGCTGTTTGGTGCGTCAGTTTCAGTTTCACCTGCTAAATTAGCCATATGTCACCAATCCCTGCCAATTACCAGTGACCGCCTTTCAGAAATTTTAAAATGGCTGAGGACTATTTGCAAAAAGGAATTTGCCCATTTATCTTGACCACTTATTTCCACTGGTTAAAAACCTAATTGTATCAAATTCTATAATTACTCCCGTAATTAATGTTTGTATGCACCTGAAGATGCCTTCTGCAACATTAAAGGAAATTCCACAGGTAACACGCAGATATCTCCTTTCTGTATTATTTCAGTAATAGTGGACACATTTCTAGAAACAGCTCGTATAGTTCGTGGGTGTACACAAATAAGCCCTCAAAAGAGCGCCTGTTATGAGATTATTTGAATGCATCGTGTCACAATAATTGATGCTCTCTCGATTAGGTGTTTATTGGCGAACAGCTGTCTCTGATATGGCAACCTGATCTTTTACTGAGATTAGTCATGTCGCATTGCCACCCCATTTCAGTGTTGCCTGGACATGAACACATGGCCATCACTGCTGGCTGTATCAATTGCAGTGTTTTGTTGCTAAACACCTGGAAGACAATCAAATTTCTGACATGGAAGAAGGGAACAGTTAGGAGGGAGTGTTGAGCAATATATTAAAAACAAAAGAGAGAAAGAAAGAAGGAAAAAAAAGAGTGGTTCATCAGATGCGCACACAACAAGCTTCGCTTGCCTTTATTCTCACAAAAAAGAACTCCCACACTCTTTTTATTAGTTTTAGATAAATTTGACAGCACGTTGTCAAAAAATATTGGGACAACATTGAAACACATGTACCTTGCAAGGGCGTGTGGTCCATAGTCTTGCGCTTCCGCTCCTGCAGTGTGGTGTCCAGTGTGTCCACCAGTGCCTGCTGCTCAACGGTCAATGTGCGATCCCTCACAGTGGCGGACGTGGTCTCCAGGATCGACTGAGCCATGAGGGTGTCCATCTTCTTCTGGATGTCCTGGCGCAACGATGGCTCAAGCCGTTGGCAGAGCCTTTCCACGAGTGGCCTGAGTCATGCAAAAGGATGCAGCAAGACATTTCTTTGAGCGTACTTGGCACACAAGACTCTGAACACTTCGAGGGCCACGTTCACAATTGCTCCTCAACTCAAAATTCTACCTCAAGGTATCAAAACTCTACCTCGAGGTATCCTTGAGGGCTGCTTCGTGTTGCGATTTCTGCAATGCAAAGCACTCCTCAAGGATTCCTTGAAATCGGGTTTCGAGCAACAATCGTATTATTAGATGCAGTTATTCCGCAGTTATTCCACTTCAGCACCACTTCCATCTAAGTGATTCCCGTTTACTGAGAGTCTACTGTAATAATTGTAGGCGTTCCTTGAACTGAATTTGGGATTTCCTTTCTTTTCATTGAACGTGACTTGTGATTAAATGAACCAATGTCAGGCATTTTGGTGTTTCACATATCAAAAAGCAGAGAAAAAAGCAGATAAGAGAAGGCATCATTAATGTGGTGCTAACAACAAGAATTTCTTAAAACTATTTTTTAGGTGAATATTTCATTACACGACGGGATTTCAGATTTACTAGCTGAAGTGCAAGCAGCCAATGGCGTCCGTCACAACTTGTGAGTACTACTACACACAGATAGTAATACAGTCGAATCTTGATATTTTGAACTCGAAGGGGCCCGAAAATTTGTTAAAAAAAAAAGAAGTTCGAATTAATGAAAGCTAAAATAATGGAGGGCTCACCATACAGTGGCGCATGTGCATTGTGCTAACACACGAGGGGGAAGTTTCAGAAGACTTAAATTTATTCCTGAATCACAGGACATCCGTCCGTAATTAAAGTAATCGGTGATGCGCGTCTGCACACATTTGCCTTGTAGCAAGTCAATTTCACATGCAGCTTGCAAAGCATTTCTACTTAGACTTCAGCATTCTCCTGGCAAAAGAAGTTGTGCGCGGCTATGTCCAGCGCCGACACTCTCTAAAGACGACAACACCGAGTGCATCTCTGCTAATAGCTGCAGCGTGGCCAGCACATGACGAGAAAGGAGGGGCGTCTCCACGCGGAGAGAAGCAGATCGGCATTTGAGAGAAAACCAACACTCTACAACAGTTTTTTTTTTTGCTCTCTTCGCACGTTTTGTCCAAAGGAGAAGGGTCTACGTGGCAGAGACGGGAAAGGGGAAGGCGTGGAACCGGCGCTTGAGAGAGAGCCAACACTCAGCGACAGCTTTCTTTTTTCCTCTCTCTCTCTTTTCCCGCGGGGTTAAAAGGAGAAGGGTCTTTACGTGGCAGGGACGGAAAAGGGAGAAGCGTGGCACAGGTGCGTTGCAGGTCGGCATTTGAGAGAAAGCAAACATTCCATCGCAGCCTTTTCTTTCTTTTTTTTTTTTTCCTTCACGCGCAGCAGCATTGAGGTGTCGGAGGTGCCGCCGACACCTCAATGTGTATTCTATTGGGCGTGGTGCTGAGAGCATTTTCGGAGTGCGGTATGTTTGAATTAGCCGTCTCAAGTGCTTGCGCGTTCGAATTACAGGGCGCTTTCGCCCAATAGAATACACAGTTTTAACGGGACCTCAGCGTGAGTTCGAATTAACCAGAAGTTCTAATAAATGAGATTCAACTGATTATGGGTAAATGTCCGTATACAAATTCAGGTTGTTTGTAAACCTGCCATGGCTAGAACAAACGTAACTGTCCTTTCAGCTACAGTCAAACACTTTCTGTCCACAAGCATTCTTTTCCATACATATTCCATGTACTGCTGTCACCTTATTCCTCATTAAAACTAATGTTCTCAATGTGCGTTCCCTGCTTGCATGTAGCATGTATGCCTAGTGAGAATTCTCCTAGTTCCAGATTTTGTATATTTCATGATATTTACAAAACAACCCCTGCTGCCCTTGTGTGTCCCAGCCTAGGAATGACTAATGGTGTTTTCGACCATTAAAATCTGGACTGCTTGCTGTAGCCCTGATACTAAGCCCATGGACACCATCAGTTGTAATCTGCCAGCAGAGAGTGAAAAATGCTCCATGGGGTGTCGTAACTGAAGTGACGTATTCATCGCGCAGTTAGAATTCAGAAAAGATGGCCAAATGGTATGTTTCCATGGCAGCCATAGTCGTCGTCACACAGCCTAGCACAATGACGCATATAGATTTTACGTAAACAAAGAAGTTACATATGCTCCCTGCCTAATTTATGCACTAATTCATACCGAAGAAACAAAGCAACTAGCGAAGGCCCATAACAGAAAGAGGCAATCCAAATTGACCAGTTAAAAGTGCTAACCTACTTCAGGTGGACAGTGGAAATTAAATTCATGGGGAATCTAGCAGTCATTTTATCAGTTTTATGCTGCCAGCCAAAAGTATGTTTTTTTTACCTCTTTGTTGAAACTCTGGTTTTTAGTTTTACCTTTCTTTTCACAGATTCTTATACTTTTGAGATGTCACCTGCGAAGAACACTCTGTAAACGCGTCAAACAGATGCAACATTATTTCAAGGCATTCAATATTTTATCTATTTCAACAAAAATGTCAAAATATGCCAATAAATGTGTTACAGAAATTAATCCTCATTAAATTGTAATTAATTATCACTTTACCCTGAACTCATTCGTGCTCTATTTTTTCATGAATAGAATCAAATCTTTGGATGTAAACACAGTGAAAATTTCTTTTTCGTTATGGTCATTCTGAGTAAAGAAAAATTGTACTTTTGCCTTGACTTGTGGGAGCTGGCATTTCGAAATACCAACCAGACATGGTAGTGCCTTTAGCAAAGTGACTAGACTTATCAATACACAGAAAAAGGAATTAAAATGAGGGCACAATTGTTACACAGGAAGCTTAAAGGGACACTAAAGTCAAATAACAGTTTACGTCAGAGAGAAAGCTCAGTGTATTACAACAGCTAAAATGGCAATATTATTAACAGCAGTGCTCTACTTACCGAGAAGTTAAGGTAAATGCACAAGAATACATGCGCCGCAGTAGGAAATTCTCAAAATGATACCAATGACGTCAGAGGAACCACCTACAATTAATCACTAGTAGTCGATCTAGTTGCACTAAACAAAGAACCTTCAGTGCATCAAGAGACTCAATAAAATGCTACTTGTTTGTTTCTGTTTGTTTCTTGGAAAAAAGAATCGCTGGACGTTACTATGGGAAATGGCACGAGTGGTTCAAAAATTCAATATTTGCGTAGTTAGACTTGACAGGTTGTGCCATCTAGCGGGGCGCAGCTGAACCAAAACACGTCTGCCATTTTCGAGCCAATGACAGGAAATTGATCAATAGCCATTGTTGCTGCTGTGGCTCCTGCTGTTTTCGTTCTGTCTACTAGTGTCGGCTACCGTGCAGCAAAGCCGGGCAACGTCGTACACAGCAACAGTGACGTGAGATGGTCTGTTTTTTGAGGTGGGTAAATTGAAGTGTGCTAACCCAATGCGGGCCACTAAAACGTAATTTTAAAAATAAGCCCTTCCTTGGCACATAAGTAACACTATGAGGTTTATGAACCGCTATTTAAACAATCACCGTTGACTCAATAGTTGCCTTTAGTGTCCCTTTCATACACTGAAAATTCGATGAATCTTGCACCTTTCTAACCACTAGCCGACTTCTCTAGCAAAATAAAAATCAGTGCACACAGCTGTGTAGCAACAGTCTCAAAGGGATATGCAATATGCTTCACAAATGAACCACACACAACACAGGTTGTCACTAGGAAATGTTGCAATCACTTACGTCAACGGTAGAGTTGGACGCTCGGACACAGGTGACAAGTTTTTTACCGTTGCGAAGTAGGTGTCAGACGAAACCATGCTGTCGTCCTCTATTCGTGTGCTCTCTAGCATCGCAGCTGACATGTTAGGTTGTCGTTTAGTGGAGCTTCCAGGTACCTTGGTACGCATAGGCGTCTGAAATGTTGCCTGCCGGAGGGGAGGTGCAGAAGGTGGTGGAAAATCTAGGTGCCGGCGATATGGGGTGCTCTCTGCACACACACAGAATAAAATGACAGTTTGAGTCAAAGGAAACGCATATAAAAGAAAGTCACCTTTTTGATAATACAGTCGGACCTCAAGATTCCGAACTTCAATGTAAAGAAATTTTCTACCCAGTAGACTCATGATAATTCGAACTTTTGGCTAAATAAAATGAGTTTCATATTTTTGGTTGCCCTGCTATGCTTATGATGCATTTTAAATCCACATGATTCAGCATGCTCCACTGCTTTAATTTGCTTAACTCATACCGGTTGCTTGCCCATACCTGAATATATCTTCTGTCTTGAGTCACTTCTAGCTGAACATTTAAATGAAGCAGGTTGTCTGCTAACACGCATTAAACCAGCCAAACTAGCCAGATTATATGTACCAGCAATCCCATCTTGACTTAGGAAGAAAAAACAAGCATACGGTCTGACCTTAATCTATAGAGTGCAGAATGATTTTTAAGGGGAACTAAATGGATCTTTCGATATTCACAGTTTCAAAGAAAATTTTAACATAAGTTCTCATCAATACTGTGATGATATGTGTCACATTATACAACCATAAGGCACTTAGTTATTTAGAAAACCAATTTTAAAAAATAGAAGCAAAGCCTGGGATCACACTAGTAAACGCAGGCTATCCTGTGCATGTGACATAAGTGGCTACTCTTTTTCTAAACCACGCAATACCCAGCAGACGAATGCAGTGTGTGCTTTTTTTTATAAGGTGATGGCGCTGCGAGCACAGTTCAGTTTTTTCAGCTGCATACAGCATGTTGATGTTTTTGTTGATGTCTGCTTTTACATTAACCACCATATTCAGAAACGCTTCTTGACCTGAACATTTGTGCTGCCTTGGCACCACCTACACAAGCGTGTTTGAAACATGTTTTTGCTGCATTAAAAGCGTTGGCAAGTCAAGTTTAAATCAAGAAGCATTTCTGAATACAGCGGTAAGCATGCAGAGTATTGAGCAACGAGGAGATCGATTTGGAGCACACCAGGTGCTTAACGCGCCGGCGGGTCGAAATCAAAAGGCGATGCTTCATCGCTCAGACAGCAGCTGCAATTATCGCTTGACACTGGTGTGTTCAGACGAGCTGGCACGGCTTGATTCCGCGTCGGGTGACATCACCAACTTGCTTTTCACACATCAAAAGAGACACATGAGATATGTTTCTGCCCTGGTCTGCCGTGGAGGTCTATAGCGAATTTCATGACGTCATCGAATGCGGATTTCGTGACGTTTTCCGATACCCACCATGGAGGACGGAGCAGCTGCCTGTTTCGGTGCCTGTTTTGACTCATTGTCATTCATTGCTTAATTAAAATTATTGTGGAGTGTCTGCACAAAATGAGCCACCCTAGCTGTTGCAGAATTGTCAATACTATTTGAAAATGGCATTATCTCAGTATAATAAAAAAATGCACTGGAGTTCCCCTTTAAGTCACTTTTGCCGCAACACAAGTCATGCGAAAAAGCATACTAGGTAAGATTGGGAAGGGGCTACCAGCTGTCACAGGACACAGCAGATTATGTTCCTAATTAAATACACCTGCAATCCCAGTATAATAATGACCACCAGTAGACGAAAAACTTTGCTGGCAATCATTCAGAGCCGTTTACAGGGTCTGCCCCAAAAGTTCCTGGAAGTTTTTCCAGTTGTAGGTAATGTCGCCTACCTAGGCGGCAGTGCTTCGGGTGCAGGTATTAGTAAGGGACATAAGCTTCAAAACAAGACGAGTTTCAACTGCCTGTGAACAGTTCTCGAGGTGGGTTATGACATTCCACAAAGGTACCTACAGCACCCTCGTCGAAAAAAAAAAAATGAACGAGTTTTTAGGGCAGTCTTACGCAATCAAGTTTTGAGTGGAACCAGTATAAAAACAGGGCAGAGATTCTCGAAAGGCTTCAAAAAACTTACAGTGACAATGAGATAAAACAAAGCCGTACTTTAATTCGGCACAAGAAGTTCCATGAAGGTCTGGAGTTTCTGAGTGATAAAACCTCTCTAGACGTCCGTCAAAATCACAAATGGACAATTCGATGCAGAAAGTGCATCAAGTTTTGGATAAGGACCGACGATTAGGTATTCGATGATCCCCGAGGAGTGTGTAATACACACAGCAATCATTAATTGTGTTTTGAAGAAGGATGTTCTGATGAGGAAAGTCAGCACGAAAATGCTGCCAGAAGTCCTGACGAGGGAGAAGAAGGAATCGAACCGCACTTATCGTCTTTGAGTAACAGACCAAAATGGCTGTGGTCGCACTGCTCCAGCCACTGTATAGCCTTGATCTGGGATCACCAAATCTTTTTTTTTTGTCCCCAAAGATCAAAAGAACCCTGAAAGGAACTTAACATGGGACACTGCAGACAATCAAAGCACCTCTGGCAACTTCACTGAAGTAGGTTCTCATTGGCGGCTTCCAGAGTGCCTTCAACAATTGGGTGAAACATTGGCAACAGTGCATTAAACCAGAGCACGTTGAAAAGTGCTGAAAAAATGGTAAACTGATATTAAATGAAGTATTTATAAAATTAGGTTCTAGGCTTGTGTGAATAGTAAATTTTAGGTTCGAAGCGAATAGTGATTTTGGTCAAATAATTTCAAATCGAATTCGAGTATATATATGGCACATAAGCAAAACTGGGCATAATTATTACGACCTAACTAACGTGCCAATATTTTTAAAAAGTTGAAATAGGGCCTCTGTGCAAGTAACATTTTTTTTTGTTCAAGGAAGTCAAAGCAACTTTGAGTAGTAGAAGGATTTGGCTTTCAGTAGGATGCTAGTGATAACCTGTAAAATACGTAACATTTAAAAATTTATCATACTGAAGAGCACATAAATTGTCATAATGAGCTTTTAAGCTTTATGAAATAGTGAATTGATTTGAGGGTAATATGTTCATTTGAAGAGGCACTGCAAAATGTTTTCAAGTAGCCATGGAATGGATTCACCAAAAAAGCTTATTGCCTCACAAACTTACCGCCACAAAAATTTTAGAATCTGTCCAGTATGAGCGCAGTTGCAAATTTTCGTTGCACACTACAATTGCATTCTCTCTTCTCGTCCTGACGAACGCGCTGGATGGCACAGGAAAAGAAAATGCATCACGCGCGCCTCATGACTTTGAGCCCCTATTCTCTCTCTCTCTCTCTTTTGAACTATACGGCTCTTCAGTGAGACCGCGCACTTATGCATGGACAAGTGGCGGCTTCCCGCAGTGGCCCCAGTAACAACTGAGCGCGCCACGCTCAAATCTGCCAATGGCTGATAGGCGGCTTTCTACGAGTGATGTTTGAGCATGTGGTGTCACTTGCCGAGGGAAGAGAGCAATTTTCAGCTGACTTTCAAAATTTATTGTGAATTGCAGGCGGCCCGTTGCGCTATAATATTTGGCTCGCGTGTTCTTGATAGCCGGGACTACTGATCGGCAGCGTTTTCTGATTATGCTCAAAAAATGTTGCAGAGCCCCTTTAGATTAAAAAAAAAAAAGCTTCGTGGCAGAAACAATTTCCCCTGAAAAGGTGCTTTCACAGCTTAGCACCCTTACACCCTTACCTTTAAAAGCAGTTAAATGCAGACTAAAAGCCATTTATACGTTCATTACAAATAATTCAAAATTTTCAATATTTAAACTTTAATCAAAGCGAATTCAAATACCCTACAATTCAAAGCATTCGAATATTTGCACAAGCCTAAAATTAACATTTTAGAAACTTTTCAGACACTATATGACGTTGCTGCAATGCCAATAAATAAATAAAAACTCACGCCAGTTTTCTTTTTCCTGACATCTGACATCGCTCACCTATAGGCAGGGGCCGGTGAAAACAGCTGCGGCAATCCATAAATTTAAATCCTTAAAGAAAGTCACACCCTTCAGACATCGCTCAGAGCTAGTCAATTCGTTCTCATAATTTCGGTGTGCACTTATCATGATTCAATTAATTTTCATTAATTATTCCGACAGTTAACTGTGTCCTTACAGCTGCACTTCCCTCTGGGTGGCCTCTGCAAACAAATTTCGGCAGTGCAATGGCACGCTGTTGAAGCAAATCCTGGAGGCCATGTGAGAGGAAGTGTGGGGCTGATACCTACTCCATCAGGTGTCACAACTATCCTAGCTGCTCACGAGAAAACGATCGGCTCTTTCGATTAACTAATTCAACTTATTTTCGTTATTTATGCCAACAATTCATTAGGCCTTATTTCAGGAAAAATTGATGCCCCCATATCATGTGTATTGAATAACATTCATCACTTGAACAAATAGCTCTTTTCCTTTTTATTCTCGAGTTTTTACTTCCAACTGACAATAAGCAGACCAGAAGTCAACGGACAAAAAACACAATGTCCTGTATTACTAGAAACTAACGCCATAAAGAATCTGAGTGTCTTGCAGTGAAGCCGACTTTTTTGCATTAGCGTGCAGCAGTGCCGTGAAGTGAACTTGTGAACTGAAATCTTGTATTACCGGCACCTCAACATTAGCTACGAAATTTCTCTATAATATTTGTGCGAGTTATAAACAGCAAAATATGATCGTTTCAACCAGCGTCACTCTGGCTAGCTGGGTAAAATCAAATGAAGTTGGCCACAAAGCAATCAACAATAGATCTTGAGAAATGCTACCTGAGTAGGCCCTCTTAATTACAGGCTTTGTCTTGATCTGCCGAGCCCTGTCTGCATAGCGTAGGGTGTTGTTTGTTTCCGGAATGTCGCAGATAGCCGGACTAATGCAGGCAATCATCACCGTGAAACTTCCACCGTTCAGAGAATCTGCAATAAATACAAAGCAATAAAATTAGGGCATAGAGGGCCCCTGGAGCAATACTGGATTTGTCACACTTGAACACTTCAAAGTACTACCAAGACGAAAAAAAAATTCTCCCACTGAATACTTTCCCGTGAAAATTTTGTAAGAGTGCACAGTGCTAAAGGAACTACAAGTATTAAATGCTACCCACCTGTCAAGTAGGGGCAATTTCACAGCTTAACTTGATGCATACTTACTGTACAATTCCGAGCAAGTGCCCCCCCCCCCCTCAACAAATTCGAAATTGCCGGCAAAGTTGGAGAGGGGGGGCACTATTTTAGATCTGCACCACAATTCAAGATGGCGGCGAAATTCGCACACCAGAAAAAAAGAATGCAGTGCACGTGAATTAAAATTTTATTACAGTGAACTTTATTTAGGACCAGGATTTGTTGTAGCTTTTAATCACTTGAAAAATCATCAAAATACTCCTCAGAGTGAGTTGCAAAAACTATGGATCATCTCCTCGAAAGGGATCCTGATAGGATGTGAAGCAGCAGAGGTGTGCATGGCGTTGACCCGGTTGAAACGGGCACCGACGCAGATGCTGGAAGAACGGTTTGAAGTGAAACTTGGTGTAGCGTTTACTCGAGTAAACATTTGTTTGAAATGCAAAGACACCAAGGGCGCCTTGAAGACGCTTCCGCTCGGCTTTTTGGCTCGCGTCTTATCGGTGTTACCCGCACACTGTCTGTATTCTCGAACACGATCGGTGTTCTTGACTTGCACCTTGTCGGTCTCACTGGTCTTCCACTGCCAACACTTGCATTGCATTCAGCTTCCCTTGCTCGTGCCTTGTCGGTGTTGACGTCGCCATTCGCAATTGCGATCGGCTTCACTAACTTTCAAAACGCCGAGGACAGCCGGGAAACGTATGCGCACACTAGCAGGAAGCATGCCGCGATGGCATCTCGCCCGTTGGCCCGATCGCGCAGCAAGCAGCGACACACTGTCTACATTGTCGGCGTCGCGAGATTCTGGAGGCGCGCACAGCAAGCGCACACGCCGGCTTGCGGCTTCCTTCTCGCCGACAGATGGAGAGAGGCACTTCTATGGGCGGGGGCGCTTCCTCGAAATTTTATGGTAGTTCCAAAAAGTGCACATGATACACCACATTGTACCTTCACTGCATTGTGCAGATGCCATCAACATCCAATGCTTACCTCTCAATAGCCGTGTCAGCGAGGAGTCCCTGTATGAAATGAATTGCGGCTTCCCATTGTGCGAGCACAGCGAGTTGATGACATTACCCAGAGCGAGAAGGCCAAGGTTGATAGAGACACCTGAAAGGAGAGACAAACCTACTGCAGATGTCTTCAACAACTGTGACCCAATGAGACTAATGTGCTGACCAGTTTGATTATCCACAGCATCAGATTAAACAAGTGTTTTCAAGGGGCCCTCAACCACTCGAAAGTCAAAATTTATTTGTGGTGCTGTGCAGTTGTGTGCGAGTCTACAACGAACACCCAGCCAGAAAATTTGTCGAAACAGCCACACGCATTTGATGACAGAAAAGACACCCTCGCTCATTTCACTCCTTCCATTGTCAGCTCGTCTCTCCCTATGACCAAGTCTTCCTCTTAAACATGCAAGGGGAAGAGCAGTGAGTGTGCGCGCCTGCAAGCAGTGAAACAGGTATTACAGATAACAAGCAGACGACATGTTCATGTTACCACTGAGAAGATAAGGAATGCCAAAAGGCTCAGAGAGGAGAAGAAATTATTTATTGGGACTAGTGGGGCACCTGCAGCTCGTAGCACTGCCGCGTTTGCCGAAGTTGATCATGACAACATTCTAAACTTGATGCGCGCATTCACTTTCAATGCGAAAAATTTATTAAAGGTAGCTTAGGGTTGTCAAGAAATGACTGGCCAGCAGACCACTTCATGATTGTGCAAAACCAGCCCCATATGGTATGGAACAGGATGGGAAAGTGTAGCTAGGCACTGCACTGACTGTTGTAATGCTGTGCTTCCTCGTGCAAAGGCAATGCAGCACCATCAACACAAAAATAGAAAATTGCCAGAATTTTTCGTTTATGGTACAACATGTAAGTCCATGTAAGTAAACGAAATCTCTTTTCCTGATATTTTTCTAGTGCTTTCTGGTTTCTTTTAACAAGCATCAACTGTAGTATAATAAGGCACTGACAGATGATAAACACATACAGTTGTATATCATATTGGTGCACTGACCAATAGGGTTAGAGAAGAACAGATCACATCAAGCACTAATATGCAAGACCCATTAAAAGTGGGCAACTGCTAATCCCTTCATGCATAGCGCTCAGGTCACATGCCAGCTAACCACTTCACGGTTAGCTGGCACTTAATGCTTAGCCAAATGTTTGATTGGGAGAACATAAGATATCATCAACGGAAGCGAGGATTTCGCACCTAAGTTGACCATTGAAGTGAATTTGGATGTAACCCCCCCTTACAGACACAATCGTGCTTTCCAGGCATAAAAAGCGGCTTGCCCAAGAAATTGATTATAAAGTCTTTCCACATTAGAAAAGGGTATGAAACAGCCACTGATTAGGCTTTGGAATAAGAAATATGAATATTTAATCCTCACGTGCAGTAGTTCGACATAGAAGTCGTTGAGCCCATCTTTAATTAAGGGGCAACAGCCAGAAAAGTTCTTTTCATTTGAAGCATCTCTCACATGAATCGATGACTTTTCCACTTTACTTGTTTTTGTGTTCTCTGAATAATAATTCAGTTGAGAGTGAGCGCAGGTCATGTGCACTTTGTCTGTCCTTTGTCGTTTCTCTTTGTGAGTGCAGCGCTGTCTTAAGTATGAATCCATGCTAACTAGCTCAGTTTTCCATACTGAGTCACATGGAATACAATATTTTACCAAAATAAACTCACAGTCCCGGTGAGGAATACTGAACCTGTCGCTATGGTAAAATATTTGTTGCTCCACAGCTCTGGATAGTTAACCCTTTCCCTCCCGTTGACGAATATAGTTGCCATGAGATTTTGCACCAAATGTCCAACGACGACTGTACTTGTCCTCAACAAAAATTGGTCCCGCATAGAACCAATAATGAGTACACTTGTAGTTATGTTTCTTGACTTTGGATGACCACAACTGCCCAAGTTTTTCCATGTGTCTAGACTGTCATTGCATTGCCATCTTTCACTGTATTGCCATGTAGCAAAATGATCTTAAATCTATCATTTTTTTGCAATTAGTGAAATAAAGAAACCCCATTGAATTGAGATAATGATTCTGTTTTATCCAGAAAAGAAAAGCTCAACAAATTCAGCAAAAGAAAAAGAAACTTCCAGTAAATTACATACTATTTCATTCTCTTTAATGGTAGGAAAAAGGTTTAAAGGTGTGGTTGTTTGGAGATTCGGACCTGCTAAAAAAGAAAACACAGCACAAGATTTAAGTACTGTCACTAGAGCTTTTAGAAAAGGCTGTCACGTGTAGACCACTCCTGTCAAAAAATTGAGAGAGAGAGCTTCATCCTGAAGCATGTACCTTCTTTCCTCCGGTCTCCAACGCTGAGTGTCCTTCCGATGCCCTCTGAGCCAGCCAAGTCAACGAGCTGGAGCTTTGACGTGTACATTGCCCTGCACGAGAGAAAGATCTAATGCGGAAAATTCCTCTTTCTGTGAGCCTTGAAATTGAACCGAAAAGTGCGTTTCAGAGTTAGGCGCAGGACAAGCACATCATTTACACAGTCAGCAACAGCTTCAGGATTAAGAAAGCTCGGTAATAGTACGTGTACTAGTAAACCCGTAAAGCGGATGAAAGAATAAAAATCAGTCAATGGGCTTGTTTTTGTTTAACCGTATAGATAATGAAGCCAAGGAAAAGGTACCAAAGTTATTGTAGTTTTTAATTGCAGTGCATTTGAAAGGTAAATGAAACAAAGTGGTAAAAAAAGTAACGATAATATAGGTAATATCTGGGGTTTTAAAACCATGATATTGTGACAGGTTACTGTCACAATATTGTCACAACATTGTCACAATATTATTATGAGAGATGCCATAGTAGACGAAAAAAAGTCACAGCTTTGCCGCAAAAGCGAAGAAATGAATGCGATAGCAACAAACTGGAAGGTCACGCGCAGAATGGCAAGCAGATCGAAATGTACCCTGCGTTTTCCACGCACAAATGACCCACGAAATGTACTCACAGGCACAAATGCACGCGAATAAGCGTCTCAGTTGTTACTTTGCTGTGTCTCATAAGCGTGCGCTTTTCACAAGCGGATACTGCAATGTTTGCAGTAACCTTTGTGCTCCCGGTAACTACAACATAATCGTTCCAGGTAAAGCCCGGGGCCAGCCAAGATGTACGATCCTCTTCACTGTTCACTGTGAGATAAGGGCGCAAAAGGGAGCGTTTCGCCCCTCCTCTAAGTGGGGCGAAGTACATGTGAGAGATAAGAATGGGCGCCGCCGTGCAATATGGCAACGCGAGCTCATTGCGCCATCTTGCTGGTAATGCTGAAAACACGGTAATTCCCCCTGTGATGCCTGTCAGCAGCAGTAAGTGGTAGATATAAATAGATTGCTGTTTGAAAGTTGAAGTATGTGCTACTAAGTGGCTCATTGGTTAACGCCTCACACTCACGATTACAGGACCCAAGTTCGATTCCGTGCACCGGAGTGTTTTCCTGGGTTTCTTTCTTTCATTTTCATATACATAGATATGTATGCATATACGGTGAGTGACGGGGGCGGCGAAATTCAGTCGAGAGTGTCCACATAATTTGTATCGCAATAATACAGAAATTTTAACCATTCAGTGTTTTTTAATGGGCAGTGGTGTTGCACAGCACATGAGCCTCAGCACTTCGCCTCCTTTGAAATGCAATGGCAAGTATTGTTGGAGCATTGGAGTATTCGAATTTACTTCAACGCAAACTTTATGTAGCTGAAGTTTTAAAGTACTTGAAAGAAACTAACATCACTACTGCATGTAACCAGCCTAAATGAATGGCTTCACTGCATTGTGAAAATGCTACACCATGAAACCACCCGTCCAGGGCAAAAAAAGCCTGCACTGACGTGATGCCAGACTTTCAAGGTTAAAAGTTTGTATCGCCTGTTCCCAGTTTTTATATATTTCCTTTCTTTCTATCCTTTATTTTATTGAAATTTAAAAGCATGCTTTGTAAGCTCAAATGCACCAAGCAGAGCACATTTTAAAATGTAATGTATTTCGCAGCTCATACCTTGCATGTTACTCATTCCATTCCTGCTACTACTCAAGTTGCTTCCACTACACTTCGAAAGAAATTGAAATAAAAACATTTGCACAAGCCTAGCTCTAATCCTTAAATACTGAGCAAGTGTGCTGAGTCATGACAAAAACAATAATTTTTCTTCCTTTTATGTGATATTAGGTGCGAGACCCCCTATTGAAAATGCTGGTGCCACTGTCGGCATGACGCGCTAGGCAGGGTCATTTGCGCAGTGTCCGATTTATGAAAATCGATGCATGCTGAAAATTAGAAATGAAATGAAAACAATGCCACTTGCATTGTGATTCTGATTAAATGGGGAGGTTTTCTCACTTTGGCTGTGGGCTTGAAGGCACAGCAATATGGGGTAACTGTCTTTGAAAGAATTTTATATTGTGGGCAAGTGCTTGGTGCCACAGTGCAGGACGTATTCAACGAAACATTACGTCCGGCTCCATATATGCTCTCAAAACTAGCTGCATGAAGCTTGAATACTGAAACTTAGGAATGGTAAATAGCAATTGGCTACAACACGCCACCAGCACTTTCACAGAGAACATTTCTGCGTGGGAAGTGGCTGATGAGTAGCAGAAAGGACTTTGCTGAGCCACTCTGGCGTGCGTGCTGGCCGGCTAAGGACACCTTTCTCCCACAAGCTGGCTCACATGTATTCCACCCCAATATCGACCTTGAAAAGAGGTTTATTCCCTTCCTATTTTAAGCTGACCTATCCAAACATTGTTTGTTCTTTGTGGAGCTGTGTGCATCCTTGTCTGAAAATTACAGACGCGTTATAGAAAAAGGCTGTACATTAAAACTTTACATCGCCATCTCTACACCTTGTTTATTACTCCGCTTGTAGCTCCTTGCTGTAATAACTTCTCTGTTCTTCACTGCAATTCCTAGTTCACGCAGGCCTTTGTCCACTGCTGTTGTTTGGAGAAGCAGTCTAGCAAATGTCCTTTTGCGACATTTGTTCGCCTTCGCATCGCATGATGCCGCATGTTTTGTCTTGTAGACTGCTTATTCTTCTAATCGGAGCCGTGAAGCCTACTGTCTTTGGTCTAAGCATATTCTGAAGCTAGAAATAGTAAGTTCCCAAGAGTGGTGTGGGAATGGTAAGAACAAGGTTAACAAAAAAAAGGGGGGGGGGGGGCACGACATGTGCTCATGTTTTCCTTAGCTGCAACTACTGAATGTACTGGATTAAAAAAAAAAAAAAAGCAATGGGAAACTGGTCGCTGAGGAGACCAGTATGCACTTATAAATGCTCATATATGTGGGCTGCTTAATTGAGGCTGTCATTTTTTTTTTTTTTGTATATACAGATAGACCACTGTAAGAAGTTATGTCAGAGTTTGCTCTCAGGAATTGCCTACATTTCATTCAAGAAGCTTGTGCTGGGATATATATATATATATAAATACAGCTAAGCTATTCGTTTCGAATTCTTCACTTTAATCCTCATACTTACATGCCCAACCCTCCTGAAGGCATGACGGTAAATACAGCACGAGAACAGATGGAGGACAAAGGGACAAGAAGGAATCGTTGCGCTACCGTCATGTCATATCAACTAGCCTAAACCACCACACTCCTGAAGGCCTTCGGAAGTGAAGACTTCCTATGAAATGAACAAGGCAAAGGGAATTAATTAAGGTGATAGAAAGACTGCTGCTCACTCACCCTTCTACCTGTCCCTGCAGGTGAATGGTGAATATTGCATGCGAGCGGCTTGAGCAGCTGTTGAGCAGAGTGGCACCTGTGCTCCTGTTGCGGCAGCCTTGCTCCAAACACCTCAGGGCCTCCTCGGGACTGCCCACAGCCTGCTGCACCAGGCCTTTCAGCTGAGTTCATTACAGAGAGCGATCAGTGGCCTACTTCCCATCCGATTCAACATAAATGTCTCACACAGCAAACACCAATCACCACCCCTTCTTCTATCTGGATTCAGCAGATGGCACCATATGCCTACAAATTGTGCAATTCTATTACATCACCTTGGCCTCTGTCATAGTCAAATGCATTTTGCTTCACTTGAGTGCAGTGTACCAGCAATCACAGTGCTCCATGAACCTTGCAGCTTGAAATTAAGCTGAGCTTTCTGACACGTACCTAACCGTTGTAATGAGAAAATTTTTCCGTTGTAATGAGAAAATTTTTCCAATTCTGTTCTCATTCATGTACGATTAACATACAAGCAGCGCTATTACAATTTACACTAGCACCATGCCACCAAGACTGCACTGAATTACAAACTGCAAAGAGAAAGCCCCAGCTTAAGTTACAGAAATCACCACATGACACAAGTGTGCAATCACTGCTATAATTCACAAAATTTTGTTTTTGGTGTGCTGCTTTTTTGTGCAACATTTGCACCTTCTTTATGTAGCTGTCTGAGAAAGGCCTGCTATGGTGTAAAGTGACACGCATACAGCTACCACTAAATGCGACACACGTTGCAGCAATGCCGCCAGTACTGTCCTAGCCAGATGATGTGCAGCGTACACTGATAGAGAAATACATGTGCAGCAGAAAAATATAAAAAAATATAAACAAAAAAAGATGATCAACAGGTTTACATGAAATGTTTTGCGAATTGCACATAATATTGAAGCTCCTGCAGAGCCACACTGGTGCATGCTGAAGCTCATTGTGTGGAAAAATGGATTATTTAAGGACAGTCTTGAAGACGTGAAAGCACACCCCAAAAGCAATTAGTAACACCTAGTCAAATGTTTATAACGAAAGTGGCTCCAGAACAGCAAAGCATGTTAAAGTAAAAGAAAAGGAGGAGGTGGTAAACTCACCACAATGACTTTGCCGACTTCCCGGATGGGGATAGCCTCCCGCTCCTTCGGATTTGCCAGCAGGTCAAAGACGTTTTCATTGTAAATCTCCAGGAAGGAGACTTTTGTCGTCCAGCAACCATCCTGCAGTCTTGTCAGACAGTCAAACAGGTCCCGCAGAGCCCTTGGAATGATGCCCTCATTGGTCGCTGGCACTTCGCTGCGACTGTAATCAGTGCCCATAGTGTAGGTCTTCCCAGAGCCCGTCTGGCCATACATCAGGACACAGCAGTTGTACCCTGGAGAAAAAAGAAGACACAGGTCATTCAGTTTGTTTATCTCAAAGAGCAAAAATAAAAAGAACTAGTTGGCAAAAGAAGAGTCGCAAAACACACACTGATAGAATGGAATTGTAGAATGTTAGAATAGAATACCCATGCTTTGATAACTGTTCCTCTACAATAACTTGTTCATTCCTGCAGTTCCTCGTACTGCCTTGTTGAGGGACGGCTGAACACATGGGACTTTCAACTGTTCATAGGAGCAATTGTGGTGCTTACGACTAAGAAAAGGAGACAAGCTCAGACTGAGAAGCTGACAGCTAGTGAACTAAGAAACACAAAACTCTGACAGCTCTCGTGTTGTCCTCTTTGCTTTCCTTGCCTCGCCTTTCGTTTCAATTTTCTTCTAGCACCTTCGTGCTCGTGCTGCAGCCCTTATTATCATGAATTCCAACCAACAAGCCTAAATAGCCGTTCTTCTTCTGACTATACCATTGTCCGACCCCGACGTGGCAATGACAATACCATGCCACCGCGGAAGTGCATACACACTAAAATTTGTTTTTGTTTTTTCTCTCGTCAACGCTCTGCTGATTAGCTCTGCTGATTCCTGCAAGATACCTGAACCTTGCAGCAACACAATTATCTGCAGTATATACGCTACCTATTTATTGGCCAGTGTGCTTTTAAAATTGCCTGTTATACTGCGATTTCAATGTACATTTTACTATCATGCTAATAGTTTTTCATGTGCAATTGGTTTTAAAGTTGTTTCACAAGAATGCAAACATGACAGTTATTTTTAAACTAGATTATGTGGTGTTGCCTGCCTAAACCTTGACAAAATTGGGAGGCACACCTCAGTAAAAAACTAGGGATTCATTAGCCCCACAGCTACCATGGAGGGTTGAGACATGCAACCTTGGCAAGGCCACGGAGCAAGAATATTGTTATGGGGAAGAAACTATATATACAGGATATATTTGTGAGCAAAAGCGCACAACGCTGTTGCAGTCCAAGTGCGATCTGCTTATCACTTCCTCGTTGTCGTTCCAAGCTATCTTCTCAGCTTGTGACATTAATCACCGGCGGCAGAAGTACTGCCCCGGTGCGACCAGTCCTTGAGAAGAGAGTGCCACAGTTTCAGTCTTTAGACATGCACTGTATCGCTCATGACTGAAGCTGTTGCTGATCTGGGATGGAGTGGAACAATCTCATAGGTCACTGACTTTTCGTATGACGCGGTAAGGGCCAACATAATGGGATATAAGTTTTTCGCAAAGACCGTGATGGTAACCACACCAATACCAGTGAACACCGAGAGTACTGCACGTTGTGGTGTCGGTGATTGTAAACACACTTTTGGTTAACCTGTGAGGCAAATAAGTGATCCTGGGCGACTTGGCGGGCTTGTCAGCATGCGCCAGTGCATCCCGAGCATAGGCAGTCGAGTTGGCGTCAGAGTAGAACATGGTATTGATAAGTAGAGGCAGGTTACAGCCAAACAGTAGGCAAAGAGGTGAAAATCTAGCTGTGATGCGAAGGGATATACGCAAAGGTCACAAAAGGTTAGTGAATGACCCAATCTCAGTGGTCCTCAGAGACATGGTACATTGCAAGCATATCTGTGAGGGTACGGTTTAGGCATTTGGTGAGACTGTTTGTTTGTGGTTTGTACGCAGTAGTGAACTTGTGGTGGGTCCAGCAGGACTGCAGTGGGTAGTTGCCTAATTTAGATAGGAAACAGCAGCCATGGTCTGTTATCGTGCCAAGGTGCACCATGATGCAGAATGATGCCACAAAGAATGAAATTGGCTACATAAGTAGCCTAGTTGGCGCTTAGTGCTCGTGTAAAAGCAAACCGTGCTGTGTAGTTGGTAGCGATGGCTATTCACCTATAACTGGTGGCCGACTAGGAAAAAAGTCCTAGAAGATCGAGGCAGACTCGGAAAAATAGCTCGTCTGGTATTTTAATGG